>NC_044039.1:165992879-166613233 GCF_901765095.1 Microcaecilia unicolor
CCAGACTTTATATTAAGTGATTCTGATTTTTTCAGAGGATTGATTCTTTAGTTGTTTTTGTTTTGATTTCTCTCTCCTTGGAGGATTTAGTGTTCAGTGATTTTTTTCGGCATGCATTCAAAGGCAAGCATGCACTCCTCTTATATCCAGGATGGGCCGAAAGGGGCCTCCCTTCTTTGGGACCACAAAATAATGGAATATTAGCCCAAACCCCGCTCCTCTATTGGGACAGGTTCCACTATGTCCAGGTCGAGCAAATGTTGCAAGGTAAGAACGAAAGCCTGTCACTTTAGCTCTGAGCCACATGGAGACATCATGAAGGCATCTGGAACGGCATGGGCGAACTACAGGGAGTAACCTTTTCTGACCACCTCCAGAACCCACTGATTGAAGGTGATACGGGCCCACTTGTAGAGGAAGAGGGTCAACTTGCCCCCTACCTGAACCACCGAGGGGCCCGGTGCACCCTCACTGGACATGTCAGGCTGCCGTAGCCCCACTAGGGGCACCAAATCTTTTGGGATCCGAAAGGAGCTCAATCTGAAGCACCCACCTGAACCCAAGGCCTGGAGCACAGAGTGCCTAGCTGACCAAAACTAGCTCACTCCCCTAGAGCGGCCTCTAGCTGCCAAAGACTACCGAGAGCTCTTCTGTTGTAGCTCCGGGAGATGAAAAGGGTGTGCCTTCTCCATATCCTTCACCAGCTTCTCGAGGTCCTCTCCAAACAACAAATGCCCCCAAAAGGGTCACTGACTGAGAAGCTTCTTGGAGGCCACATCTGCAACCCAATGGCACAGCCACAGCCAGCATTGACCCACCACCATGGTGGCCCTTGACTGGGAGAAAAGATGGACCAAGTCATACAGAATGTCTGCCAGGAAGGCTGTCCTACACTCCAGATGAGAAATAAACCAGGGATTCGGGCAGCTGCTGCAACCAATGAACCATGGCCCTTGCCACATAGCTGCGACAGGTGGTGGTCTAGATGTCCCAAAGGCAAAAGCAAGACAGAACTGCTGTTCCACCCATTTCTCATAGAGCTCATGGACAGCCAAACCTCCTTTTTGGAGACCGCTGTGACGAGCGCTGGACATGTCCTTGAGATACATTCAGTACCCCTCTGCATCCTTAAGAGCAAAAGTATAAAGACGATCCAGGCCCCTGACCCCCTTAAGAGACCCATTCGAGGACTCCTACTTCGCCAGCATCATTCAAGTGAGGGCCTTGGGAAATGAAAAATGTTTCAGGGGACCAGTGAGGCACAGGATTCCCCTCAGAAGGGTCTGTAGTGTGAGAGTTAAGCATCCCCAGTGCACTACTCCTCTTCCTCCTCCTTGGGAGGAGAATCCTCAAAATCAGTCTGAAGGAGATTGAGGTTCCGAGAGACCCTCCTGTTCCTCTAGGGTCCATCCAGAACCATCCAGGGTGTCAAGGGACCCCATCCCCCCAGCAGAGATTGACCCTCAAAATGAGACACTGGCCGGGAGTCTCTGGCACCTAGGGGCCCCACTGCTGACTAAGGGGCCACCTTTAGCCTGCAGGGCTTGATTAACCATTTGGGTTAAGCTGTGGATCCCAAAAGAGAAAGGTTCCCCCATCGGAACCCCCCACAGGCAGACCTAGGGTTGGTGGAGAGATAAGCCTCCCACTCCTCAAAGCCCCAGTTGGGGCTCAGAGCTCTCTTGCTACATTAAAACAATAAAAGGAGAAAAGGAAAGAGAAACAGCGCTGCCATTTCTGCCAAAGTCAGGTCCCAATGCTTCAATACAGGGAGAAGAGCATGCAGCTCAGGCAGCACCCCCCTGATGTCAGAAATGGCCCATCACAGGAGGGGCAGATACAGTTAGCAGCTGTGCTAAGCTGCTGAGTAGCATCTGCTGGCAAACATGCCCAGCTATGTGGCCAACACATTCAGTCCTGCTTTTTTGCTTGAGCTGACTTCAGTGGGGCTCTTGCATCTCCGCCAGCCCCCTGCTCTCTTTGGGTGTGCTTTTTTTTTTTTAAACTCAAATAGCTTTATTCCCCAAAAGAGGGAATAAAGTTAAACTAGGCACACCCAAGCAGCAATTTTTTTTATATCCAAACAGGGTATACAGGCTACAAGGGTCGGGGGGAAAAGGAACATCTATAATTTCCTGATCACCTCTGAAACCTTTTTTAAAAATCGGAGATACGTTGGCTACCCTCCAATCTTCTGGTACCATGCTTGATTTTAAAGATAAATTACATATTACTTACCAGTTCCGCAAGTTCATTTTTCAATTCTATGAGTACTTTTGGATGAATACCATCCGATCCAGGAGATTTGCTACTCTTCAATTTGTCAAATTGTCCCATTACATCTTCCAGGTTTATAGAGATTTCATTCAGTTTCTCTGACTCATCAGCTTTGAATATCTTTTCTGGTATCAGTATCTCTCCCAAATCTTCCTCGGTGAAGATCGAAGCAAAGAATTCATTTAATCTCTCCACTATGGCTTTGTCTTTCTTGAGTGCCTCTTTTACCCCTCAGTCTTCTAGCAGTCCAACCGATTCTTTTGCCAGCTTCTTGCTTTTAATATACCTAAATAAATTTTTAATATGTGTTTTTGCCTCCAACGCAATCTTTTTTTTCAAAGTCTTTCTTTGCCTTCCTTATCAGCGCTTTGCATTTTACTTACCATTCCTTATGCTGTTTCTTGTTATTTTTAGTCGAACCCTTCCATTTTCTGAAGGGTTTTCTTTTAGCTCTAATAGCTTCCTTCACCTCATTTCTAACCATGCTGGCTGTCATTTGGTCTTCCTTCCTCCTCTTTTTAATACATGGAATATATTTGACCTGGGCTACCAAGATGATGTTTCTGAACAGCATCTACACCTGATGTAAATTTTTGACCTTCGCAGCTACTGCTCTAAGGTTTTTTTTTTTCACCGTTTTTCTCATTTTATCATAGTCTCCTTTTTGAAAGTTAAATGCTAACGTATTGGATTTCCTGTGTGTATTTACTCCAAAGCCAATATCAAATCCGATCATATTATGATCACTGTTATCAAGTGGCTTCATCACCATTACCTCCTACACTAGATCATACGCTCCAGGACTAGGTCTAGAATTTTTCCTCCTCTTGTTGGCTTCTGTACCAGCTGCTCCATAAAGCAGTCCTTGATTTTATCAAGGAATTTTACCTCCCTAGCATGCCCTGATGTTATATTTACCCAGTCAATATCGGGGTAATTAAAATCACCCACTATTGTGTTCCCCAGTTTGTTAGCCTCCCTAATTTCCTTTAACATTTCTGCATCTGTCTGTTCATCCTGGCCAGGTGGACGGTAGTACACTCCTATCACTATCCTTTTCCCCTACACATGGAATTTCAATCCATGGGGATTCCAATATGTGTTTGTGTCCTGCAGAATTTTCAATCTATTTGATTCAAGGCCCTCTGTAACATACAATGCTACCCCCTCCACCAATTCGATCCACCCTATCACTACAATATAATTTGTGCCCTGGTATGACAGTGTCCCACTGGTTATCCTCCTTCCACTAGGTCTTAGAGATGCCTATTATATCTAATATTTTATTAAGTGCAATATATTCTAACTCTCCCATCTTACTTCTTAGGCTTCTTGTATTTGCATATAGACATTTCAAACTATGTTTGTTGTTCCTGTTGACAATGTTAATTTGCAATCTTTTGTCTGATTTTTATTTAAAGACACCTAGTCTACTATGAACTCTATTTAAACCTCGCTATCGGGATACCCTATCTTACCTGATTTGGTGATATCTTTGAAAGATACCTTGTTCCAAACCATGCACTTTTCAACGACTGCCGGTCTTCCCCCAGGTTCTAGTTTAAAAGCTGCTCTCTTTTTTAAATGCCAATGCCAACAGCCTGGTCCCACCATGGTTAAGGTGGAGCCCATCATTCTGGAATAGGCTCCCCTTTCCCCAGAATGTTGCCCAGATCCTAAACAAATCTGAAACCCTCCTCCCTGCACCATCACCTCAACCGTGCATTGAGATTCTGGAGTTCTGCCTGTCTCTTGGGACCTTGCGTGGAAGCACTTCGTAAAATGCTAACCTAGAGTTTCTGGATTTGAACTTTCTACTTAAGAGCCTAAATTTGGCTTCCAGAAACTTCCTCCCACATTTTCCTATGTCATTGGTACCCACATATACCAAGACAGCTGGCTCCTCCCCAGCACTATCTAAAATCCTATCTAGGTGACGAGTGAGGTCCACCACCTTTGCTCCAGGTTGGCAAATGACCATGCGAGCCTCACATCCACCAGCCACCCAGATATCTACATGGCTAATAATTGAATCACAAACTACAACAGCAGTCCTAACCCTTCCTTCCTAGCCAAAAGCTCCAGGAGACATATCCTCAGTGCGAGAGCATAGTACATCCCTCGGTGGTCCTGGGTACAGGATTACTTCCAACTGCACCAGGGTGATGCTCTCCTTTTTAAAGGCCTCCCTCCTCCAAATTAGGGCCTGCCACAATGGAGGTAGGACTTCTCTACAATGTCCCTGTAGGCCTCATCTATGTACCTGTCTCCCTCACTTCCATCAAGTCTGCTACTTTAGCCTCAAGAGAATGGACTCATTCTCTAAGAGCTAGGAACTTTGCATTGAGCACACACATATAAACTCTCACCAACTGAGAGATAATCATACATGTGGCAGTCAATGCAAAAGACTGGATAGCACCCCTCTCGCTGCTGGACTTCTGTCTGCATCTTAGTATTATAGAGTTGTTTAATTAAAACTTCTTAAGGTACTAGGGATAACAGATGAAAATAAAGAGCATCAAGATTATATGGTACAATATGTAATTTATTTAGTGTTTGCTTCTCAGAAACTAATTAAAACTCTTAATGAAAACTCTTCTCTCGTTGTCCTAATTAAAATAACTGACTATAAATGAAGACTTGAGCTAGAGGTGGGTGGGAATGAGGACTGAACTAGGCCCTGCTGTTCCTTCTAGATTCTATCTGTTAATACTGTGGCAGAAAATTCAAGTTTTAAAACTATGGGGGAAGGGGTATGGAGACTAGCTAATAAAGTTGTTTTTTTTAATTCTGTTTATCAATATCCTACAATTCCTGTTTTAAACCCAATCTTAAGTTACCAAGCAAAGAGCAAAATAATGTCACTTACCAGAGAAATGTCCTCTTCTCTCGGAACTTCTCAGAAAGAAAGTTAAGTGGGACCTTTCCTCTCTATATAGGTTGGATTCTAAGGAGACTGCTTCAGACAAACCCTTTGAAGCTAGTCCAGTAATCAGATTGTCACAGTGGGATGTATAAAGACTACTGCAAAGGTTACTAAGGACAAACACCCTGCTACTTTCTAGAACATATCCATCATACATTTTAGCTTTGTCTAGGATTATATTCTGCCCAGTGCCCTCACTACATGTCACACTCCACAAATACAGACAGTTAAACTCTTGTTCAACATCTTACACAAAGACAAGAAATATTGGAGCAGTCGGAATTATGCCTCAAATGATTAAAGCTTTCTTTGGATACCCAGCTGAATTAAGGATAAAACAACAAAGATTCCTCCAAATTTCAGGAAGACAGAAAATAGGTAACTATTGCCTTCTGAAATGAAAGGCTCACAAGGAAGCTTCATCTCTGGACACAACAAATTGAGCTAAAACACTCATATCTCTAAGACAAAGTCCTTTCTGTACAAAGTTTCTTACTCTATTATGTCAACCACTTTATGAATCACTTTTACAATAAATATATAAATCATCATGTCAACAGAAGTTTCATAAACATGAATCCAAATAGATGTAATACATGTAATTCTCTATAAGACCATTAGGTGACAGCCTCACACAAAAAGATGAATTTTTAAAGCAATCTACATGTTAAAACAGATTAATGCCATGTCTGAAATGTTCCCCCCTTCACAAAGGTAAAAAATACATTCAGGCTTCCAAAGTACAATGAAAATACTGGATTCCTAAGAGAGACTGATCAGAGAGCAGAGCTAGTTCAACTTTTACAGTGGGGGTCATTTACTAAGAGTCATCACATATTATCTGCCACAGGACTCGCTGAAACCATGGCAGAACACACGGTAACAACATTACGATACGAAAACCATTAGCAAATAATGCCCTTTATATAAAATGTGTTCCTATAAAAAGTTAGGCTTCACTTGGTAAAAATCTGGAAAACCCAATTTTAAAAATTTAACAAGTCTGCAATCCTGTTGCAAAAGAGGATTGATGGCTGGCTGAGAAAAAACTGTCAGTTTTCCTATTGGAAAAAGGTCACTAATGGTGTGCACCAACAGTCTAACTTGAACCACTGCTGTTTAAGGTATTCATCTGGAAAGAGGTCCAATTTGTAAGGTCATCAGATATGCAAATAACCTATTCAAACTGTGAAGAATTGCAGAAGGATTTTCCTGTGAGACTAGATGAAGACTGGGCATCTAAAATGGCAGACGAAATTTAGCAGAGCCAAGTGTAAAGTGATGCACATTGAGAAAAATATCCCAGTTACAAGTACAAAATGCTAGGTTCTGAGTTAGAAGTAAACACAGAGAAAGATCTTGGAGTTATTGCAAGTAATATGTAGAAATTCTCATTAAAAATGCAAACAAAATATTAGGGATTATTTGGGAAAAAATGGAAGACAAAACTGAGAATACCATTATGCTTCTGAACAGTTCAATACTACAACTGCACCTTGAGTACTGTGTGCAGTTCTGGTTGCCCCATCTCAGCAAGGTTAGAGCAAAAATGGAAAAGGCTCCAAGAAGTTCAACCAAAAATAATAAAGGGGATAGGACACCTTTCTTATGAAGAAATGCTCAACAGGTCAGAGCTTTTCAGTTTGGAAAAGAGATTATTCAGATGGGATATGATGCAAGTTTATAAAACAAAGTGGGGTGGAATGGTTAAATAGGGAACAGCTGTTTAACTTTTCAAACACTAAAACAAGAGAATATTCCATGAAACTTAACCAGCAGATTGAAAACAAATCATACAAAGAGGGGCATTTTCGAAAAGTCATCAAAATATGAATTAGGACGCCCTCGCAAAGTCAGCCAAAATCAGGTAGGTATAATCAAAAAATAGTATGGACATCCTTGGACATTCCATTATCGCAATGCAAAATGCCCAAATCAGGGACGCTAAAAGTATAATAAAAAGGGCACCCATCTTCCAGAACCGCGAAAGGACGTCCCTAAAACTCATTGTACTTGTTATTAACATCCTTCGCCGGTTCTACGAGAAAGACGTCCTAATTACTATACTTTGGACTTCTTTCATGTACCTGGTTGTTCCGTAAGTACAATGCATGTAGTTGCGGACATCCAGGTATGGGGAAATATAAAGAACATTCATAAATGTACAGTAAGAAGGACGTTTTTCTCACAAAACTGCCAAAGGACGTCCATCTTACTAGGCCCACCGAAGGACGGCGGGCCTGTAAGAGGGACGTCCTTCAGCAGTTCTGTAAGAAACACGTCCTTCTTACTGCATTTTACACTTATGAATGTAAGAAACACGTCCTTCTTACTGCATTTTACACTTATGAATGTTCCTTATATTTCCCGTACCTGGATGTCCGCAACTACATACACTGTACTTGCAGAACATGCAGCTATGGGAAATATAAGGAACATACAGGGAATGCAGCCCTCTGCTGGCCGGAGTCTCACTTGCCAGTCTCCTCGGAGTTCCTCTTAGCTCTCAAGCCAAGCCACATATTGCAATCGGCCAGGCAAACTGCTCAGCCACATGCTGTTCCAACCAAAGCAGTTCAAAACAACCAGTGGTAAATCCCTGGTAACTCTAGCAAAAACAGCACAGAAGCAAACAGTTCAAAACAAAGTGGTTTCCTTTATAACCCCCCTCAGGGTATTCTTGAGCTAAGCCCTCTTGAGGCTCTCTAACACTTGGCTTCGGGACAGTTTGTAAAGACACGTTCCCTTCTTGCACTCCACCCGGCCTCACTGGCCCTGTGCTCCTGAGCAGGATTCCAGCTGGCCTTCTCCCAGTCACTGGTAAGCACACACCTCTATAGCCGGGGCTCCTCCCTTACTCAGGGTGACTGCTCCGACGTGCCCTCCTCCTGCTGGATATCCTTCCCTGTTAGATCAAGTGCGCCCCGGTCACTACTCTGGTTCCCGGACAATGACCCACCGCACTTTCCCTAGGACTATAACTCGGATTCTCCAACCTTCATCAATATGCAAATTAGGCAGTCAACAAATGCAAATTCAATTTATTAGTACTTGGATTCAGTCTTGTGGGGAACAACTTCTTTCCATTTATCATTCACTTGCAACTGCACTCACTGAGCCCCTTTACTTTGGGAGACCGGGATCTCAGTGTAAAACAGCCACCACCCCTGGATAGGACCTTCTTCACTCTCATTAACCTTACGGTCCTATCCTCTACCCCACGGCTGTTAGTTCATTTTAAATAAGTCACAAGTCCATCAACAACATGGCCTGGTTCACAAGTCCATCCACCACATGGCCTGGTAAGTACCTTCACTCTTAGGGTCTCCTTCTCGCTCTCTCTTCCCTCTTCCAAATACTCCTCCTCCAGCAGGCTTCCCAGGCACCAGGTTCCCCTCTCCTCTCCCTTGCTCCTCAGGAGGTACTGTTTATATAGGGCTTCTAATAGCCCACCACACCCCTTCTGGGCCCCTCCTCCCAGTTCCGGAAGAGTCCAGAGCCTTCTCGGTGCCCTTCTCTTAACAAGGAACCTCTATTACAGATACTCCTACTCTTATTCCTTTTATCTGTCACATTCTCAACCTCTCACTTTCCACTGCGACTGTCCCTGCTTCCTTTAAACATGCTGTGGTCACACCTCTCCTTAAGAAGCCTTCACTTGACCCTACTTGTCCCTCTAATTACCGACCCATCTCCCTCCTTCCTTTTCTCTCCAAATTACTTGAGCGTGCTGTTCACCGCCGCTGCCTTGATTTTCTCTCCTCACATGCTATTCTTGACCCATTACAATCTGGTTTTCGCCCTCTCCACTCAACCGAAACTGCGCTTACTAAAGTCTCCAATGACCTATTACTGGCTAAATCCAGAGGTCAATATTCCATCCTCATTCTTCTTGATCTTTCCGCTGCTTTTGACACTGTCGATCACAGCATACTTCTCGATACCCTGTCCTCACTTGGATTCCAGGGCTCTGTCCTTTCCTGGTTCTCTTCCTACCTCTCCCTCCGCACCTTTAGTGTTCACTCTGGTGGATCCTCTTCTACTTCTATCCCTCTGCCTGTCGGCGTACCTCAGGGTTCTGTTCTTGGTCCCCTCCTCTTTTCTATCTACACTTCTTCCCTTGGTTCATTAATCTCATCCCATGGCTTTTCCTACCACCTCTATGCTGATGACTCCCAAATCTACCTTTCTACCCCTGATATCTCACCTTGCATCCAAACCAAAGTTTCAGCGTGCTTGTCTGACATTGCTGCCTGGATGTCTCAACGCCACCTGAAACTAAATATGACCAAAACCGAGTTTCTCATTTTTCCCCCCAAACCCACCTCCCCGCTCCGCCCGTTTTCTATTTCTGTTGATGGCTCTCTCATTCTCCCTGTCTCCTCCGCTCGAAACCTTGGGGTCATCTTTGACTCTTCTCTCTCCTTCTCTGCTCATATCCAGCAGACCGCCAAGACCTGTCGTTTCTTTCTTTACAACATCCGTAAAATCCGCCCCTTTCTTTCCGAGCACTCTACCAAAACCCTCATCCACACCCTTGTCACCTCTCGTTTAGACTACTGCAATCTGCTTCTTGCTGGCCTCCCACTTAGTCACCTCTCCCCTCTCCAGTCGGTTCAAAACTCTGCTGCCCGTCTCATCTTCCGCCAGGGTCGCTTTACTCATACTACCCCTCTCCTCAAGACCCTTCACTGGCTCCCTATCCGTTTTCGCATCCTATTCAAACTTCTTCTACTAACCTATAAATGTATTCACTCTGCTGCTCCCCAGTATCTCTCCACACTCGTCCTTCCCTACACCCCTTCCCGTGCACTCCGCTCCATGGATAAATCCTTCTTATCTGTTCCCTTCTCCACTACTACCAACTCCAGACTTCGCGCCTTCTATCTCGCTGCACCCTACGCCTGGAATAAACTTCCTGAGCCCCTACGTCTTGCCCCATCCTTGGCCACCTTTAAATCTAGACTGAAAACCCACCTCTTTAACATTGCTTTTGACTCGTAACCACTTGTAACCACTCGCCTCCACCTACCCTCCTCTCTTCCTTCCCGTTCACATTAATTGATTTGATTTGCTTACTTTATTTATTTTTTGTCTATTAGATTGTAAGCTCTCTGAGCAGGGACTGTCTTTCTTCTATGTTTGTACAGCGCTGCGTATGCCTTGTAGCGCTATAGAAATGCTAAATAGTAGTAGTAGTAGTAGTAGTACTCCATGGTCCCCCTGTTCAGGCCTTAGCGGGAGCTCCCTCTGCTGGCCCCTTCAGGTCAATACCCAGATGTCCCAATTGGAGCTCCCCCTAGGGACCATATCATGGCATTTTCCTTATCTCTTGTAGGAGAGCACCCCCTAGCGGCCTCCTCAGGGTAGGGCAGGCCTATGTTTATCACAGTATATCAAACATATAAACGGCGAGTGACCGTACTCACCGCAAATGCGCAGTAGAGACCTTCTCTGCCCCGCCCCCACGTCAATACGTGATGACGGGGGGAGGGGGGCGGGACAGAGAGGGAAACTGCGAGGGAGGGAGGGAACCGCTGACGTCGCTACCGCTCCCCCCCCAAGGTAGCCGCTACCGCCCCCCCCCCCCACGGAGTCGCCACCGCCCCCCCTTCACCCGGCCCGGGCCCTCTCTTCGTTATTCAACTTACAGCAGCGCCGAAACAGCAGCAAGCAGCTCAGCTTCAGCTCCCGTTGGCCTTCCTTCCCTGCCTGTGCCCCGCCCTCGCCGACGTGACGTCACACGAGGGTGAGGCACAGGCAGTGAAGGAAGGCCAACGGGAGCTGCTGCTTGCTGCTGTTTTGCCGCTGCTGTAAGTTGAATAACGAAGAGAGGGCCCGGGCCGGGTGAAGGGGGGGAGGGAGGGGGAAGGAAAACCCCAATACCAGCCCGTTTTTACGGGCTCAACTGCTAGTATGAAGAGATTCGCAAACTTGATAATGATCCATATAAGGAAGGCTCTACACATGTGAACACGTACTTATCCAAATAAGGTCCCACACGCGTGACATCTATGTACATCATGGTCGTCCACGTGCAGACCCATCATATATGGGGCCAGGACGTCCACATGCTAACTCGTACATATATGGAACTTTGCATGTAAGAACGTCCATCACACATGGACGTCCATATAAGGCGATGCACATTTTCCAACGGTTAGTCACTGAGAAACATGTCTCTCCGCAGGGAGCCAAATTTCAGCGTCGCTGAAAATCTGAGGCTAATTGAGCTATGCCTGAGGCACCGTCGTGCCCTTTTCATGCACCACCACCACCACCTGCCTCCCAGGACCGTCTCAATACGAGCCTGAACTCGTATAACAGACCAGTTGGAAAGGTAACTGTTCCCCCCCCCCCAGCCTATCAGGTCCCCCTCCTATAGCTACACATATATGAGTTCCCTCAGTAATGTAAGCACTAACTGTAGTCTGCATTCAAGGGTAATCAGTATGTGCACACGCACATTCATTAACAGACTCAATTTACTTGAAAGGAAAAATATTCTCACTTCCCAACAATACTGCACACAAATGGTACTCTCTGCCCTCATGTCCACCTCAATGACATCATCCGTACCAATGTCATGCTCCCCCACCCCCACCAGTAGTGTTATGTGTCTCTACAATTTGGATGCTAAATGATTTTATGTTGTGAAGGCAAGAAGGGCCATCCCCTGACTCCTGGTGTGCATACGGTGGGACCTCCCCGACCTCATTCGGAGCGTGCGACGGCACCTCAGGGCTCGACCTAAGTTCTATTAACAGGCCACCTGTAATCCTTTGTAAATGTATTCATTTAATAATGCAAATTTCATGTTCAGTTTCCATGTGGCTAATAGGCATAGGCGCCGACTCCGTGGGTGCTGTGGGTGCTCGAGCACCCCCAATATTTTACGGACCGGAAGTTCCCTTCCAACCCAGCCAGAATTTTAAAACTACTACTACCCTCCGAGTTCCAACGCCACCCCTCCCTCCAAGTCCGAGTTCCAAGGCCCCCCCCCCTCCCTCCGTCCGTCCGAATTTTAAAAGCCCTCTTCTTACCTCGCGTCAGTGAAAAGCGTGCACTGCAGGCTCGTCGGCGCTTCAGCCTTCCCTTCTGTCTATATGCTAAGCTGCCAGCTAACACCGAGCTAGAAACTTTTTGAAAGGAAAGGTACACAGCCCACATACCAGTTATCTTTTAAAAATTGGCCCCCCCCCCAAAAAAAAAAATTAGACCAAAAAAAAAAACCAAACAGGTCTACAAAAGCATACAGTGGCAAAAACAAGGTTTACTATAACTGAAAGTAAATCGCCTAAAAATATCACCCCATGATCTAAAGAAAAACCTCTAAAGTGCAAGCACAGAGAAAGCCGTTTTAAAGAGGCTCCAATAAAGGGAATGCAAACTTCCAAACCGGACGAGCAGCTGGGGACGTCTATCATTTTCACCCATAATCGAAATTAGGGCATCCAAAACACAGCAGCTGGGGACGTCCATAGTTCCGCACCCATAATCGAAATGGGGACGCCCAAATCGCAGAGAGCAGCTGGGGACGTTTAGGGATTTTGTCAATAATCAAAATTAGGACAACCATCTCAGGGATGCCCATCACGTTCTTACATGGGCATCCCTGTGATAGTATTTATGCGCCTTTCTCAGTATTTTCGATTCTTTCCATCACATTGGTACAATGGCACCAAAACAGTCACCAGAGAGGGTCCAGAGGAAGAAAATGGAGTTGAAGTTTGGTGTCTATTCACTGTGGCAAAACAAGCACAAGTAAATGTTTATCCACAGGGCCCACGAGTCTTATCTTTACAGGTAGGCACAGTTTCCTTCACCTTGCCTTTCCTCCCCATAATTATACAACAAGAAATGAGTACTCAGTATAAAAAAAGAAAAACACATGGACAGCATCCCTGGCGCTGATGGGGCTCCAAAGGGGCATGCCCTTTAGGTCATGCCCCTTTGGGTCACACTCCTGCGTCCGCATGGCGCTGATACACTTCAGCTGTACTGGTGTGGACCCCTCCTGACATCAGGGGGTCCCATTCACAGGTAGCTCTGCTGCACCTGTTCCAGAAGCGTGAGCTCCTACCAGAACACACTCCTGTCTCAGCACACAGATTCACCAACTCCGACCCACTCCAAAATGCTGCTGCACTTTAGCTGTTCCGGTGTGGACACCCCGCTGATATCATGGGGAGAGGTTCTACTCGCAGGTGTCTCTGCAGATGTTCCAGAAGCACAGGCTCCAACTAGGACACATGCCTGTCTCAGCACACAGGTTCACCAACTCCCTGCTAGTTTGAAGGTTTTCAGTCATTTGGTCCTTGCAATGTCGCTTACTATCAAATATGTAAAGAATAAATTTGTTTTCTTCTTTTGATGTTATTTATCTTTGGATTCCAATTTTCATGTATATTGATCAATGTTTTAGATATTGTTTTCTGTTACATCGATACTGCTATATTGATATTTCAAACATATTTATTACTAATCCTTTATATACTTATTTTATTTTTTTCAATATGTATATATCTGTTATGATACAGGATAGTGAGCCCTTGGACAGCAGCCGTAGGCCCGAATGCGGCAGACAGGTCATCTCCGAAGCCAAAAGGAAGGGAGATAAGGCAGTGACTCAAAAGCTTGGTAAGCTGGGAACTCAGGGCTAGGAAAGGAAGGATCTCAGCAGCCCGGCAAGACTGGAACTCTGGACTTAGCAAGGCTGGAGTTCGGGAGCTAGCAAGAGAAGGCCTAGACAGGACCAGAAGGACTGAGTTGCGAAGACACAGGAAGAGGGTCTTGGCTTCCTTGAAATATGCCCAGACCCATGTCACTCTAAATGCTGCGGCGCTCAGCAGATGGGCAGAGTAGATGCTGTCTCATGGAGGCCTCGAGACGCAGTGTCGGGGAGCAGGTCAGGACAGGAGTCATAGTAGAACCACGACAGTATCCCCTCTTTAAAGGCCCCTCCTGCATCCGGGTCTCCGTTTGGGTTTGTGAGGAAACAGGCGGTGAAATCGTTGAAGGAGGACTGAAGCATGGATTAGAGTCACCAGTTCCCAAGAACTGTCCTCCACACCAAATCCCTTCCAGGCAATAAGGTACTACAACCCACCATGTACCCTTCAGGAATCCAATATATCCCACACCTCATACTCCTTTTCTGGGTTCACCTCAACTGGTAGTGGGGTAGACGAGGCCACAGTTATCATGCTTAATATCAACGGTGTCAATAAGGATACATGAAAGGCAGTGGTGTGCTGGTAAATGTTTAACAACAGGATCTCTCTCCGGTCCACCACTGCGCCCCCCCCACCACAAATTGCAGAGCTGGCTATAGCCAGGGAGAGAGCTTGGGGGGAGGGGGCAATGCATTACTCCAGGAAAACAAATTTTGTAATGATCCCAGGTTCCAATCTAATTCATGTTTAATGTGGGATAAAATGCCATAAATAAGCAAATAAACAAACTTTTAATGTTGAACACCTGATTCTCAAAGTGGACATATTCCAAACACTATAATGAAAATAAAATGATTTCTTTCTACCTTTGTTGTCTGGTGATGCTGGCCCAGTATCTGATTCTGCTGCTATCTGTCCTCTTAACTCCGTTTCCAAGGCTTCCTTTCTATTTATTTCTTTACTTTCCGCCTTTCTTCTTCATTTCTTGCCCTACATCCGTAAGTAAAAGCTGGATCCTCCGCAGACTTGACTGTCCGGTGGATCCAGCTTCTGCCTATTTTCTTCATCCATGTGAAGTTTTTCTCCTCTCCTCCTTTTCCCTCATATCATCTCCTTCCTCACTCTTCCCTCCCCTCCATCCATGTCCAGCAAACCTCCTCTCCCTTGCCCTCCCCTCCATCCACCCATGTCCAACAAACCTCCTCTCCCTCTGCCCTCCCCTCCATCCACCCATGACCAGCAAACCTCCTCTCCCCCTGCCCTCCCCTCCATCCACCCATGTCCAGCAACTCTCCTCTCTCCTGCCCCCCATGACCAGCGATTCTCTTCTCTCCCTTGCCCCCCTCCAGCCACCCATACCCAGCGATTCTCTTCTCTCCCCTGCCCCCCTCCAGCCACCCATACCCAGTGATTCTCTTCTCTTCCCTGCCCCCCCCCCTCCAGCCACCCATACCCAGCAATTCTCCTCTCTCCCCCGATTACCTCTGTCGAAGCGGCCACATTATTGAAAGTCCTGCCTGTCTCTAGCCTTCCCTTCTAGTTCGTTCTCTCAGAGTCCTGCCCTCGCAGAAAGAGGAAATGACGTCAGAAGGCGGGACTCTGAGGAAATGAACTTGAAGGGAAGGATAGAGACGGGCAGGGCTTTCAATGAAGCGGCTGCTTCGACGGAGGTAATCAGGAGAGGAGAATCGCTGCGTATGGGTGGCTGGAGGGGAGGGGAATCGCTGTGTATGGGTGGCTGGAGGGGGGGCAGGGGAGAGAGGAGAATCGCTGGGTGGCGCAGGCAAACGAAGGCAGTGGTGGGAGGTGAGGTAAACGGGGTAAGCATGGCTTGTGGTGCCCTCCTGCCATGCTTACCTCGTTTACCGGAGCCGGCTCGCCATGCTGAACAACCGGCTCGCAAGATCTTTAAAAAATTTCAACCGAGAGCCGGTGCGAGCCGGCTCCCGCACACCACTGATGAAAGGTGATCTGGATCCACAGGTTAGCTGGTTTGAATTGGTATGTGACATGTCCAATCTGGCGTCACTGGGTAAGGCCCGATGAAGCGAGGGACAATGTACGTTTCGTGTAGAAAGCCATACCTGGTCCCCTATCCGAAAGCAGGGTGCAGGGCACCTTTCTTGTCAGCTTGTTACTTGACTTGTTGGGTTACT
Organism: Microcaecilia unicolor; assembly: GCF_901765095.1. Classification (NCBI taxonomy): domain Eukaryota; kingdom Metazoa; phylum Chordata; class Amphibia; order Gymnophiona; family Siphonopidae; genus Microcaecilia; species Microcaecilia unicolor. The sequence continues at coordinate 166,008,917 of NC_044039.1, forward strand.
TGAAGTAAGAGATTCTGGCTAGTCTTCCAGATCCGGGAAAACGAAGTGATAGTTCTCTCAATAGCGGGGACCTCTGTGGCTAGCAGTATGGGCATAGGTACCCAAGGGTGCTGTCCATAAATGATCCAAAAGGTGAGGCCCTGGTGGACATACTTACGTGATTGTTATGACAAAACTCAGCTGAGACTAGTCATCTTGAAAAACCGAAACATAGGCCCACAAAAAGGCCCCGAGACTCTGATTTCTTCTGTTTGCCCGTTGGTCTGAGGATGATACCCCAAAGAGAAGGGAAAATTAGGTTCTTACCTTGGTAATTTTCTTTCCTTTAGTCACAGCAGATGAATCCATTAACTGATGGGTTGTATTCGCCTACCAGCAGGTGGAGATAGAGAACACTGACCTTTGGACGGCTAGCCCCAACTGCCTTCAGAATTTGAGATTTCCAAAGCAGAGTGAACCATAAAGGTAGAATAACATAAACTTTCCTCACAGCGAACAAACACCCCAGAACAGGAGCAATAACCATACAAAGGAGGGACAATCTCAACCTCCTGTAGTAGAACATCATGTAGAAATTCTGAGAACTGGTTTCCAACTTCTCCCAATGAGATTTATATCTGCATGAAAGATCTGAACAAAAAACAAAGTCAGACAGGGAGGGATCATGGATTTATCTGCTGTGACTAAAGGAAAGAAAATTACCAAGGTAAGAACCTAATTTTCCCTTCCTTGTCATCAGCAGCAGATGAATCCAATAACTGATGGGATGTACAAAAGCAATCCCTACTTAGGGTGGGAACAGGCCACACGGCAAGCAAGCACTTGTGCTCCAAAAATCGCGTCCTGCTTCACTGCAACATCCAGCCTGTAATGCCGGACAAATGAGAGCTGAGAAGCCCAAGTAGCCGCACTACAGATCTCTTGAACAGAGCCCACGAGGAGGAAATCGCGCTTGTGGAATGCACCTTAAACACTTCAGGCGAAGACCGACCTGAAAACAGATACGCAGAAAAAATGACTTCGTTGAGCCTACGGGCTATAGTGGCCTTAGACGGCGGACACCCACGTCGAGGACCTGTCAACAATACAAAAAGGTGATCAGAAGTCCTGAAGTCATTTGACATCTGTAGATACTGCAACAGCACCCTGCGGACGTCCAAAAGATGTAACTGCCCAAAGAAGTCCCTAGAAAAGGAAGGAAGAAAAATGGGCTGGTTCAGGTGAAACACTGAAACCACTTTAGGCAGGAAGGAAGGCACAATACATACCGTTACTCTGGACTCTGAGAACTGTAGAAAAGGGTCCCAATAGGACAGCGCCTGCAGCTCAGACATGCGTCTAGCCGATGTCATGGCCACCAAAAAGACTGTCTTGAGAGTCACATCCTTCTCTGAAGCTCGCTTAAGCGGCTTGAAGGGCGAACACTGGAGAGCCTTCAACACCAGCCCCAGGTTCCAGGCCGGACAAGGTGATCACATGGGAGGACAGAGCCTAAACACCCCTCTGAGGAAACAGGCAATGTCCGGATGAGCTACAAGGGACGAGCCAGAGACCTTCCCTCGATAGCATACCAATGCTGCCACTTGAACCTGCAGGGAATTGTAAGCCAGGCCTTTTTGTAAGTGAATATTACTATTATTGGTCTCAGGCCTAGCTTTGGTTCAGGCTCCAAAATGAGATAAAAACTGACAGGCCTGTGCCTCTGACTTGAACTTCAGTGTTGAAACACTGCAGAACAAACAGAAAATCACAAGGGTGGGGGTCTGACAGGGTTACATTATTTAGCAACATGGTGGCCACAGATGTGTTAGTGAAAAACAGTACAAAATGGCTCCTCAGGAAGATGTAGCAATATGGTAGTAACAGATGGTCTTGAAAAACAACAAAGATGGCTTCATGGGAAGATGACCAGGTGTCACAGAAAATGTTTTGAGGAAGATGTGGTCAAAAATGTAGAAATGAGGGGTCTTGCTAGAACATGACTTAGTCATTCGGTAAGGGGTGTTCTATTGCTAGCTTTTTCCAGTAAAATACTAACCACTTCATTACCATAAATCCAATCAGATATGCTTACTGTCATATTACCTGTATCCTGAATGGACCTATAAAACTTAGTGTACTTCCTACTTCAAGCTAGACAGGGGCGGCCACGGCTGCTCTCTCTCCATGGGAAACCAATGTAGCGCATCAGAATTGGCAAATTACCCAATTGCTTTCCCATGAATACCCTTGAGTGGTAAGATATGTCACATAAGACTAAGACCCAGAAAGCACCTATGTGCAGCTGGGATACTATATTCCTATAACCAAAAGAGTTGTACTTCTCATCACAAATGAAGTTCTGTAGATTGTATTTACAGAGCAATGACTAATTGTAATCATACTTGATGCCTAAGAAATAAAAGATACCTTCCTATACTCCTAATTATATTTGGTCTATGTTCTTGGTTATTTCAGAGCTAGTGCACAGCTCTGGTAATTAAGGAGTTCAGATAAACGAGGTGAATATATTAAGAGCAGCCTTGGGAATTTCCTGTGTTCGGGATACCTCCAGTTGGTCTGGGGTACCGGAAGATTGCAGGGTGGCCAATGTAACGCTGATTTTTTTAAAAGGTTCTAGGGGAGATTCGGGAAATTATAGACCGGTGAGTCTGACGTCGGTGCCAGGGAAAATGGTAGAAGCTATTATCAAAAACAAACTTACAGAGCACATCCGAGGACATGGATTACTGAGACAAAGTTAGCACGGCTTTTGTGTGGGGAAATCTTGCCTGACCAATTTACTTCAATTCTTTGAAGTAGTAAACAAACGTGGACAAAGGGGTGCCGGTTGATATCGTGTATCTGGATTTTCAAAAGGCGTTTGACAAGGTACCTCATGAAAGGCTACAGAGGAAATTGGAGGGCCATGGGATAGGAGGAAATGTCCTATGGTGGATTAAAAACTGGTTGAAGGATAGGAAACAGAGAGTGGGGTTAAATGGGCAGTATTCACACATTGTGATCCATAGCAATTCTTAATTCATCAGTCATAGATAACAACAACAGTTCAACACTGATATTTTCTAAAACCATACTGAAAATCATTTAAGACATGATTCCTCTCAACAAAGTCCAACAAAGGTTCTAGGGGAGATTCGGGAAATTATAGACCGGTGAGTCTGACGTCGGTGCCAGGGAAAATGGTAGAAGCTATTATCAAAAACAAACTTACAGAGCACATCCGAGGACATGGATTACTGAGACAAAGTTAGCACGGCTTTTGTGTGGGGAAATCTTGCCTGACCAATTTACTTCAATTCTTTGAAGTAGTAAACAAACGTGGACAAAGGGGTGCCGGTTGATATCGTGTATCTGGATTTTCAAAAGGCGTTTGACAAGGTACCTCATGAAAGGCTACAGAGGAAATTGGAGGGCCATGGGATAGGAGGAAATGTCCTATGGTGGATTAAAAACTGGTTGAAGGATAGGAAACAGAGAGTGGGGTTAAATGGGCAGTATTCACACATTGTGATCCATAGCAATTCTTAATTCATCAGTCATAGATAACAACAACAGTTCAACACTGATATTTTCTAAAACCATACTGAAAATCATTTAAGACATGATTCCTCTCAACAAAGTCCAACAATTGTTTTAATACTTCTTTCTCAATTATCTTAGCCAAAAAAAGTAACATTGAAAATAGTCTGTAATTACCAGGTATAGACATATCCACAGAGCCCTTCTTCAACAAAGGTTTCACAGTTGCTAGCTTCATGCAATCAATTAAATTCCCCTCTAATATGGATTTATTTACTATTTTTCCCAACGGTATAACAATCATATCCAACAATGATCAAAATAAAACAGAGGCGCACGGATCATAAGAGGCACGAGTGGGAGACAGATTTCGTAGTGTTGCTTTCATCATCACTACCTGAAATTCTGACCACAATCCTGACGCTACATCCAACATGGTCTCAATCTCCAACCAGGCTATGACTGCTTGAGCTTCATCCACATGCAGTATTTTATGAAGCCAATCACCATAGCTTTGAGAAGATAAACTTTGATCAAACTCATCAGCATAACAATTAACCAAAAAACTTAGTCTGAAATAACTCTTTTGGCCAATTATGGCCACCCTAAATTTTTCCCTGATAATAAGCTTCCAGTTGGCACACAGAAAGCTTTATAACATAGTAACATAGTAAATGACGGCAGATAAAGACCTGAACGGTCCATCTAGTCTGCCCAACAAGATAAACTCATTTTACATGGTATGTGATACTTTATACCCGAGTTTGATTTGTCCTTGCCATTCTCAGGGCACAGACCATAGAAGTCTACCCAGCACTGTTCCTGCATTAAATGTTCTGAACATTCTGGAATCCTAATTAGTAGCAACATTCCACGTAGAACCCCAAAGAGTAACATATATTCCACAAATTTGAATACTGTCATGATCTTCAACATCTTGAGATTTTCTCCATGCCCACTCAGCTGCTCTCACTCCTCTGCATACTTCTTTTAATAAAGCAGTATGCCAATGATCTTTCTCCTAGCTTTTTTATATACACTGTACCTGAATGTAACTCACCTTGAGCTACTACTGAAAAAGGTGTAAGCAAAATCCAAATAAATAAATAAATTACTATAGTTCTCTGAGGGGCTACTAAATCTAATTACTCCAATAATGAATTTGTCCAGACGTTTACCATATCATCCTGATTCATATCATCAGTAACCACTAATCTTTGTCTCCAAAAGCTTTCAATACATTCATATCAAACTTAGGCCTCCTCTTTACAACTGATAGCACTTTTTATTCTTTATGTACATTAAATGTGTTTTCTATGTAGGTATATACCTTTTATTGATTTTGTTTTATTGTAACTTGCCTTTTATATTTTATGATTTTATGTAAAAATTTTATTTTTATATATATCTATAAACAAGTGCGTGTGTGTGTGTATGTGTTTTTATAGACTCCTGGCACAGGCGACAACACTAAAGCACCGTGTCGGAGGTCACGTGACGTTATGGTGGAGAGAAGTCGTGTGTGAGCTTTTCTCCGTGGCCTGACTGCTCTTATTAGACTCAATAATAGAATCGGAGTCCAGAACGGAAGGTTCCCCGAGACAAAAAGTGGCAGTGAGTGAGATAAAATAAGAAAGAAACTTTAATACAGCAGGATGGCAGCGAAATCCGCACAAAAAGACAAACTCCGAGGGAAGATACCTGAATATAAAATGGCGGCCTCTCCTCCCGAGGCAGGACCTTCGGTGTCGTCAGCCTGGATAAGCGAGATCACATCGGAGATGACGGTGGTGATGGAGGACTTGCTAGATCGCCGCCTCGCTCCGCTTGACAAAAAATTAGACAATAAACTTGAACTATTAAGTTCGAAGCTGGAAGAGCTGACTAGAGAATGCGGATCGTATCAGACTAGGACCAGCGAAGTTGAGGAAAAAATGACTGTAATGGAAGGACGCCAAATAGATCTAATAAGCCAATGTAAGGTAATGGAAGCTAAAATAGAAGATTTGGAAAACCGTTCCAGGCGGAATAATATCCGCCTGGTAGGATTACCGGAGGCTCTCGGTGGCCGATCGCTGGAGCGAGTGCTGGAGCAATGGCTTACAAAGGCAATTGATTTTCCCGCTGACTTGGGGCCCCTACGCATAGAGAGAGCCCACAGACTAGGAGTTCGGCAAGAGGAAAGAAATAAACCAAGAGTGGTGATATGCAGAGTATTAAACTTCGCGCATAAGCAACTGATACTCCAAGCAGCGCGCTCCGATAAGGCTCTGACCTTTGAGGAATCACGGATCCTGTGCTTCCAAGATTACTCGGCCGCCATAGTGACAAAACGGCGCGCTTTTTCAGCGGTGTGCTCCCAGCTATTCAGCATGAAGATCCGATTCACTCTTCAATACCCTGCCACTTTGAAAATCATATATAAAGGCGCTACAAGATCATTTGTATCTGACAAAGAAGCCAAAAAATATGTGCATCAATTGGCGAACTCAAATCGACTGGCAACGGAAGATGGCGGGCAAACCTGAAGGGTTCAAAAGCGCACCTAGAAGGGATTACAAAGTGCAGTGGCACATAACGCAAGGGAATGGCAACGAGTTTAAAGCGGGAAGCCATATTGAAAAGTGGCACAGCATTTAACAATTGGTTTTATATTCATAGTAAGGTTGAGAGTTAATCGTTGGATGTTATAGTATTAAGGTTTCTCAAGCTGCAGCATTTGGAACTCGTACAATCCTCCTTAATAAAGACACAGAAGGAACGCGCAGAGGTTATCTTTATGGAACTTAAGGCAAGGTGAGAGACCTTTTGATGGGAAGGATTTTCAATCGGAGATCTTAACGTCTGTGACTGCGCCAGAGCCCTGCATTTGGATAACAAGCCCAGTATACGTCCTTTAAGCTTTGAGCTCTCAATGGAAGAGAGGTGAACATTTTACTATTATTGAACTCAACGCTGGAGGTATGAAGTAGATATACTGTTTAAAAAAAAAAAAAAATTATCACTGATTTAAGAGGCCATCACATTGGTGCAGACGGGGGAGGGGCTCTCTGTTGAACTGGTGTTTGTGTGGAAAATAACTAAAGAATACCGAGAAAGTTAGGATGGCCATTTTAATATGTACAAAGATTTTGATTACTGCATTATAATAAGAAGGAGGTGTAAGGAATGGGGTGAATCTATTATGGTACGATTGGGGAAAGTGGATTTATATAAATGTGAGAACTATACTGGATTGAAAATGGGGAGGGGAGGTATTATCTGCTAAAGGGGTTAAAAGAGGAAGGAGGGGGAATATGGAGTTTGGGACTAGGAATTCCATAGAGTAGTGGGGTAAACGTTAAGCGTGACGGCTTTCTATAGGGAAGCATTGAGGGATGGGGAATTTGGGAACGGGATGGGAGGGCGGGGAGGGGGGGAGGGAAACAGAAAGGGGGATTTCAAAGAGAAAGAGGGATGGAATGGTAATGGACAACTCTTTGGAGGAGTTATATGTGTGGTTGAGAGAGCAGAAAATGTTTGGTGTGTGATGTGGCGGGATGAATGGGCTGAAGGATTAGAACAAGAACAACAAAAGAATTATAGGACAGAGGGGAGCTGTAGGCTGGGATGGCTCCACTCGATAACTACAAATAACCATCAGAGATTAATCAATGATCTAGGTGATGGGGGGGATTAAAGTAGTGACTTGGAATGTAGGAGGCATCCATTCGCCTATTAAAAGGTCAAAAATTTTACAATATCTTCAAAGAATTAAGGCAGATGTGGCCCTTTTACAAGAAACCCACCTATCGGACCTAGAACATGCAAAATTGGTCAAATGGTGGGTAGGAGACTGTATAACGTCTGCAGCGGTGGGGCGCAAAGGGGGAGTTGCTATCCTATTTAGAAAAGGGATTGCCTCACAGATTCACCAGTTGCACAAAGACTTGGAAGGAAGATTTGCTTTTTGTAGAGTCACCATTGCAAAGAAACAATTCATGTTAGGTAACATCTATGCTCCAAACACATTAGACATGACATTCTACAAGAAACTGACTATGATCCTCAGTGAGAATAGCTCACTTCCTGTTCTCTTGGGCGGAGATTTTAACGTAGCCTGGGATCCACAGATTGATAGGTCTCACCCACCAGCAGCAGGGGGACCCAAGAAAACAAGGGGACTACCGGACATGTGTGATGCTCTAGACCTCATAGACGTATGGCGCACATTGCATCCTGGGGAGAGGGAATACACCCATCAATCAAGGGCACACAATACCCACTCTAGGATTGACTACCTGTTGGTTTCACGAACATTCTTTACCCATATTAATGAAGCTGTCATAGGCCCCTGTATCATCTCCGACCATGCTGCGGTATGGATGACCTGGCAGATAGAAAACCCAGATCAGGAAACATGGGGGTGGTCATTTCCAAGCTATCTTTATGGCAATGAAAAATTTCGAGAATTTTTATGTAAAAAATGGGAGGAGTATAAGCAATTTAATGAGGGAACAGTACAGAGGGCCTCGACTTACTGGGAAGCAGCCAAAGCGGTGATAAGAGGGGAAATAATTAGTTTTGCTAGCCATTATAAAAAGGCCCAAGATGGGGAGATACTACGACTAGAGAAGCGCTTGGCTAAGTTGCGGAAGCAATATGGGAAAGCCCCAGGTGTTAGAGTGAGGAAAGAGATGGAGACGGACCAAATAGCACTGAACTCATTACTCCATGATCGAGCAGTAAAGTCTCAAGTATATTACAAATATCAATTATACAAGCATGGGGATAAGGGGGGCAAACTATTGGCAAGACTAGTGGCGCCGCAGTATACATCCAAGCACATTCTAGGTATCAAGGATAGGGAGGGCAGAATAGTGCGCACTGATAAAAAAATACAAGAAGTCTTCCGCAGCTTCTTTCAGAACCTTTATAAAGCGGGAGATTCTCAAGGCCTACAGGGAGACATATATTTACAAAATGTGAGGACTCCTATGCTGACACAAAGAGAATGTATAAAATTGAACACTCCTATTAGCAGTGATGAAGTTCAATGGGCCATTGGACAAAGCAAGTTGGGAAAGGCCCCTGGCCCTGACGGATTTAAGGCCGAATTCTATAAGCTATTGGGGGATCATATAACTCCTGCATTAACTGAGGCATTTAATGAATGGGTGGAGGAGGGGCGCCTGCCTGATCGGTTAAACCTGGCTCAAATCATAATGTTGCCCAAACCCAACAGAGATCCGTTGTTAGCATCTTCCTATAGGCCTATCTCGTTGATAAATAATGAAGTGAAGCTATTTGCAAAGATATTGGCTAATCGGTTGAACAAATTGTTGCCCAGGCTAGTCCATGAAGCGCAGGTAGGTTTCATCCAAGACCGGTCTGTCACTAAGAACCTACGGAGTATCATAGCGGCTTTAGAAAAATTGCGGCAAGACCCGGAACCGGCGATTTTGATCAGCTTTGATGCTGAAAAGGCCTTTGACCGGGTGGAGTGGGCCTTTTTGTTCTCCGTTTTGGATAATTATGGTTTCAATGGTTGGTTTGTGCAAGCGATTAAGGCGCTATATTCTTCACCTCAGGCCAGAATAATAGTGAATGGGGGGAGATCTGAGGACTTTGAGATTAACAGGGGGACCAGGCAAGGCTGCCCTTTATCCCCATTGCTGTTTGCTCTTTATTTAGACCCCATGATCAGAGACATCCAGGATTGTCCAGCCATTAGGGGAGTGAGGATAGGTCGACAGGAGTTCAAAATTGCGGCATTCGCCGATGATTTATTGGTCATAATCACAAACCCGCGACCATCATTGGAAGACTTACTAGATCTTGTTCACGAATTTGGAGATTACTCAGGCTTTAAATTGAACCTGGATAAATCGGAAGCCTTAACAGTAACAGCGGACACTCGTGATTTGTGGGCTGAGGGATTCCCCTTAAAATGGGCGGAAGGCACATTTCGTTACTTGGGGATCCGTCTGACAGCTAACCCTGCAGAGATATATAAACTAAATGTCCACAGGCTGTTAGAGCAGACAGAAAGGCAATTGGATGCCTGGAATGTGTTGATGATGCCTTTGGGAGGCCGCATTAGTCTTATCCGGATGGTGATACTGCCTAGGTGGCTGTATGTATTGCAAATATTACCGTTGCAGCTTCTTAAAAAGGACATTAGGCAATTTTATAAGGTTGTGATGAGATTTTGCTGGGCAAAAAAGAAGGCAAAACTTAAGTTGCAGTTTTTGATGGGAAATTGGAGTCAGGGAGGTTTCGGCTTACCCCAACTACGGTATTATAATATGGCCTGTCTTTTGAGGGCGTTGAGAGATTGGATCTTTGGGTCTAATATACATGTGCCGCGTGAGTTGGAAGAGGCCCTTTTTCGGCCCTTTAATTTAATCGCTTTGTTACATACCAGAAGACAGATGATACCAAAAGCCTTTAGACATAGCATATTATTAATGCCCTTCAGGGACGCATGGCAATTCCTAGGGAGAAGCTTAGGGGGAGACCCAAGGATATCGGAATTAATAACGATTAAAGGGAACCCAGAATTCGTACCGGGACTTGAAAATCTGGTATTTCAGCAATGGGAAACCAGAGGATATTGTCAGCTAAATAATATATTAGACACATCAGGGAAAATTAAGTCTTTAGACCAATTAATATCACGTGCTGAGCAGAGATGGGGGGATGTATTTGCATATAATCAGATACGTCATTATGTTAAATCCTTGGGTATGGAAAAATTAGAGTTCAATCTGGGGGAAAAGGTACAGGCTTTTTATGATGAGATTGCGCCAGAGAATCCATCTATTTCGGGCATTCACAGAAAATTATGGACCTTGATTCCGAGAGAAGGGCGGACTCAGCTTCGGCAGAGATGGGAAGCAGATTTAGGATTAGATTTAACCAGTTGGGATATTGACAGACAAATTAAAGGGATCCCTAAACTAATTACGGGCGCCCGGTATAGGGAATGTGCTTTTAGGACACTTCATAGGGCATATTTTACACAAACACAACTGTTCCGGGCAAGAGGGATTCAGTCACCAGTGTGCTTGAAATGTGGACAGCACGAAAACACATTTTACCACGCCTTTTGGGAATGTGTAAAGATACAGAGATTTTGGCAAAGAGTAGTGGAATTTTTGTCTTATATATTATCAACACGGATAACAGGCACCCCCTGTCAGTTAATCTTAGATTGTTTAGGATCATTTGGGGGTTTATCAGCGGTTAAGACACTTTTGTGCCGTAAGCTGAGTTTAGTAGCCAGGAAATGCATACTGCAGGCTTGGGTGTCGGAGAGCCCTCCAGAATACTGGCATTGGCGTAACCAAGCACATCAATTGATGGCCTGGGAAGCGCGTGAGGCAAGAGGATCGTGCAAACGTAAAAAGTGCTTCCTTAGTATTTGGGGCCCACTCTTGGGGACTCTAACACAGAAAGGTAGAAGCCACATTCTTAATACGTTGTGAAGCTGCTGGGATGCCACACACCCTAAGAAAGAATAGCCTGCTGCTTACAATCACACACACATAAGACCATAAATCTGATTCTTATGATAGGTAAAGTAGGATGGGATGGAGGGGTGGGGAGGGGAAACAGGAGGGTGGGGGGTTAAGTATATTCAATGGCAAATGACAGCATTAAAATACTTGTCCAAGGGAATGGTGGGGATTTGATTAATGTGGGGCGCAAGGATGTGATGACTCGTTTGTTTGGGATTGCTCCATATTAAAAGAAAGATACATAACAGTGAGGTAAAGGACTGGGGCTCTTCCTAATAATGATGCATGCTAATTTCTTGGATACAGTTTAAGCTTGATCTTTTGTATATTTAATAGTGAAGATGCCAAATTTGTATAATAAAACTATTGAAAAGGTACAATTAATGGAATAGGGAGGAGAAACAAAATGAAAAAACTTAAAGATAGAATGTGCCTGAGGGGTCCTATTATAGAGAATCAAAAGTACCGGAGAATTGTTGATGACTTCTGGTGCATCTATGTCATTGATGTTGTCATTAATAAAATATTGTTGAATTTTTTAAAAAAGAGAGGGAGGAGGGGGGGGGGGGGGGAATTGTTAAAAGTTTGATGACTGCCTTAATATGCTGTTTTTATTGTGTACATTTGATATTTGAAGTTCTGTACATTCATATTGTTGGATATGTTTCTTTCAAATTGTCATCAATAAAAAAGTTGAAATATAAAGCACCGTGTCGAGTCTTAGACATATCATAAATTTTCTAGTTTTGGACTTACATCTCCTTGGTCTTGTATTGGAAGTATCATCAGATACCCTACATTTCTGTTTTTCCTGTAACTCTTTCAAGTGGTGTTTTTGTTCCTCCACCCTTGGTGGTTTTTTCCTCATACACTTACTTTCAAAGCACACAGACTTACAAAGGTACATAGAGGGACATAATCGAACGGCGCCAGTGATGTATTTTGGCGGTGCCGCAAACAGCTGGTCAGACCCGTATTTTCAAAAAAGATGGCCGGCCATCTTTTGTTTCGATAATATGGTTCCGGCCAGTCAAATGCCTTGGATTTGGCCGGGGTTTGAGATGGGTGGCTTCGTTTTTTAGAGATAATGGAAAGTTATGTCGGCCATCTCAAACCCCGGCCAAATCCAAGGCATTTGACAGTGGGAGGAGCCAGCATTTTTAGTGCACTGACCCCCCTGGCCCAACCAGCCACCCTAGGGGTCACTGCGGTGGACTTCAGAAAAGCTCCCTCGTGCATAGCTCCCTTACTTATGGAGCTGAGCCCCCCAAACCCACTACCCACAAATGTACTGCACCCACTAAAATTGCTCCAGGGACCTGCATACAGCCTCTAGGACTTATTGCTGCTGTATAACTTTGGCACACCAGTTCACACCTGAAGACTAATCTCTCTGAAAAAGTCCTTTCTTGAAATAAGCACATTTACTCACAGTTAACTGCAGATCAGAGGTTGTGCCCCACTGGCAAAAAGTCCCCTGGTACTAAGATGAGCAGTAGGTCAGAGCTGGCACAATGGTGTACAATGCCCTCTTTCAGCACCATTCAAGGTAAGAACTACGTTCTCTAACGTGGAGAACACAGGAAAGGGAACTAAAACTGGCTTACAAAAATAGCCACTACAATGCATTGGTATTGTGACTCTGCAGGGCACCTAACAGAAAAGGTGTCACACTCACCCGAGAGCCACATCGCAACCAGGGAAAGGCTGTCGGAGGATAGAACACATTCTGCTGTCATGGAGATGGGTACGGCATTTGAGGCTGGCATACAGGCTGGCAAAAAAGGTTTTTAGTAAGGGAGCTATGCACGAGGGAGCTTTTCTGAAGTCCAACGCAGTGACCCCTAGGGTGGCTGGTTGGTGTCCTGGCATGTCAGGGGGGCCAGTGCACAAAAAATGCTGGCTCCTCCCACGGCCAAATGCCTTGAATTTGGCCGGGGTTTGAGATGGCCGACATAACTTTCCATTATCGCTAAAAAACGAAGCCGGCCATCTCAGACCCCGGCCAAATCCAAGGCATTTGGCTGGCCGGAACCGTATTGTCGAAACAAAAGATGGCCGGCCATCTTTTTTGAAAATACGGGTCTAGCCAGCTGTTTGCGGCGCCGCCAAAATACATCGCCGGCCATGTATTTCTCCGGCGCCGTTCGATTATGCCCCTCTAAGCCTGCCTTTCTGTAACAGGCCAGTTCTCAAAATTCTGCTTAAGTCTGATAAATCCTGAAAAACCATGTCTGTTGTACCAGTTCTTTCTATGCTCTTTGTGAATCATCTTGTCCATAAATCCATCATCCTGGCCTACAACTATCACTCTCTCATCCTTAGGTTTCAGTTCACCTCGCCATAACTATTCATGTGATCAGGTCTGATCGACAAATGGTTTCTGGAATAACACTTTATTTCCCTATTTGTGCATTTGCCATGTGTTTTTCCTTTGCTTGCCGATCTAATTCTTTAAAGATTTTTTTTCTTGTTTCACAAATTCAGCAGTTTCCTTCCCTGTGTGTACTATTAGATTCTCACCCATTCCTTCTACTTGTCAGAATCCTTGTGCAAGTCTAATGATGGAGAAGGATTCTGGATGTTTACTTTCACACTTCTGGAACTATAGAGCTTCAATTTATCTACAGTTATAAGTGTAATGTTCTCATCTTCAAGTTTAGTCTTAGGGAAAAAAAAGAGAGAGAGAAAAAAACAAGCATTATTAACTAGTTCCCATAGAGGGGCATAATCGAACGGAAACGCCTATCTCCATGGGCGTTTATCTCCGAGAACGGGTCCATGAAGGGGCAGGCCGAACCATATTTTTGAAAAAATGGACGTTTTTGAGCTGGGCGTTTGTTTTTTTTAGCGATAATGAAACTAAAAACGCCCAGCTCAAAAACGTCCTAATCCAAGCCATTTGGTCGTGGGAGGGGCCAGGATTCGTAGTACACTCGCCCCCCCTGATATGCCAGGACACCAACTGGGCACCCTAGGGGTCAGTGTGGTGGACTTCAGAAAAAGCTCCCACATGCATAGCTCCCTTACCATGGGTACTGAGCTCCTAACCCCCCCCCCCCCACAAAACCCACTACCCACAAATGTACAACACTACCATAGCTCTTAGGGGTGAAGGGGGCACCTACATGTGGGTACAGTGGGTTTTGGAGGCCTCCCATTTACCAGCACAAGTGTTGCAGGTGGGGGGGATGGGCCTGGGTCCACCTGGCTGAAGTGCACTGCGGTACCCACTAAAAGTGCTCCAGGGACCTGCATACAAGCAGGCCTCTAGGACTGGTTGCTGCTATATAACATTGGCACACCAGTTGACACCTGAAGACTAATCTCTCCAAAAACGTCCTTTATTGGAATAACCACCTTTACTCACAGTTAACTGCAGATCAGAGGTTGTGCCCCACTGGCAACGACTCTCCCTGGTACTGAGATTAGCAGTAGGTCCGAGCTGGCAGAATGCTGTACAATGCCCTCTTTCAGCCACATTCAAGGTAAGAACTAAGTTCTCTAACGTGGCTAACACAGGAAAGGGAACTAAAACTGGCTTACAAAAATGGCCACTACCACATGGACAACAACAGGAAACACAACAGGGCACACTCTGACCCAGTAGGCAGGGGGAAAAGCACCATGGGAGAAGAGCCTACCAACTACCAACATCGTGAGACTGTAACAAAAGCTAATGAAATCACGGAGCCCAATACCCTACACCCACCACAATGCAATGCTGATGTGACCCTGTACTGCACCCGAGAGCCACATCTGACCCAGGGAAAGGCTGTGACAGGATCGAACACATTCTGTTGTCACGGAAGTGGGTACGGCATTTGAGGCTGGCATAGAGGCTGGAAAAAAAGTTTTTAAAGTGGGGTTTTTTTTGGTGGGAGGGGGTTAGTGACCACTGGGGGAGTCCGGGGAGGTCATCCCCGATTCCCTCCAGTGGTCATTTGGGCAGTTGGAGCACTTTTTTGGGACTTGTTCGTGAAAAAAAAGGGTCCAAAAAAAGTGACCCAAAATCGCGGTTAAAAATGCCTTTTTTTTCGATTATCAGCTAAAGACTCCCATCTCTCCTCAGCTGATAACCACGCCGCAGTTCCGCCTCCACCACGCCTCCAACACACCCCTGTCAACTTTATTCGTTTCCGCGACAGAATGCAGTTGGAAACGCCCAAAATCGGCTTTCGATTATACCGATTTGGGCGCCTTTGCGAGACAAACGTCTATCTCCCGATTTAGGTCGCACTATAGGCGTTTTTCTCTTTCGAAAATAAGCTGGATAGTATACAACCCCTTTCTCACAGTTTTAAACTGAAATTTTCTCTAGAAGTAGACATTTTTCCCATAGCTTTAAACTGAAATTTTTTCTAGAGGTAGAAACTTAACAGCCAAAAAACTTTAAGGATAGAAGGAAGGCTCAAATCTTGTTCTAAAAGGCAGTTATTTTCTGTTCTTTGGTTGCTGGAGAGGTAGCACTGCTACTGACCTGAATTAGATATTAATTAACGTGTGAGGAAGTAGAATATTTGCAAAGGTTATTAAGGGCAATCTGATTACTGAGTTAGCTTGAAAGGGTCTGTTTGAAGCAGTCCCCTTAGATTCAAAACTATATAAAGAAGAAAGGTCCCACTTAACTTTCTTTCTGAGAAGTTCTGAGAGAAGAGGACATTTCTCTGGTAAGTGAACATTATTTTGCTTTGTCCTTTGGGAACTTAAAGATTGGGATTTAAAGGAGGAATTATAGGTTAATGATAGGCAAAATAAAAAAGAGCACACTATCAACTAATCTCCATACTCTTTTTCCCCTAGTTTTAAACCTTGAACTTTGTACCACAGCATTAACAGATAGCAGGCACTGCAGGACCTAGTTTAGTCTTCATCCCACCCACCCTCCCAATTACCCACCCACTCCTTGCACAACTCTTCATTTATAGTCAGTTATTGAAATTCGGATAACAAGTGAGGAGTGCTCTTACAGAGTTTTAATTACCTTAATTACATTTCATTACTTTCTAAGAAGAAAACATTAAATAAATCACACAATGTACCATATGAGCTGAAGACATTTTTATATTAGGCTAATATCCTTAATACCCTAGCAAGTTTTAAATTATTGAAAAAAATCAAAAATACCAAGCTGGAGACAGAAGTCCAGCAGCAAGAGGGGTGCTATCCAGTCTTTGGCATCGAGTGTCACAAGTATGATTATCTCCCAGTTGGTAAGCGGTTGTATGTGTGTGCCCAATGCAAAGAGGTCCTCTCTTGAGGCCAGAGTAGCGGACTTGGTGGAGCTGAGGGAAACAGAGAGGTACATACAGGAAACCTACAGGGACACTGTAGAGAAGTCCCACTATCTTGTGCTGCCATGGAGGAGGGAGGTCTCCTAGAAGGACAGCATCACCCTGGTGCAGCTGGAAGTAATCCTGTAGATAGGACCAGCACACCAGGAAATGCAATACCCTCTCGCACCGAGGATGTGTCTTCAGGAGCTAATGCCCAGGTGAGAAGAGTTAGGACGGATGTTGTAGTTGGTGATTCGATTATTAGGCATGTAGATAGGCTGGGTGGCAGGTGGACATGAGGATCGCCTGGTCACTTGCCTGCCTAGTGCGAAGGTGGCGGACCTCACGTCACCTAGATAGGATTTTAGATAGTGCTGGGGAGGAGCCAGTTGTTTTGGTACATGTGGGTACCAATGACATAGGAAAATGTGGGAGAGAAGTTCTGGAAGCCAAATTTAGGCTCTTAGGTAGAAAGCTGAAATCCAGAACCTCTGGAGTAGCATTTTCAGAAATGCTACCTGTTCCACGTGCAAGGCCCAACAGACAGGCAGAGCTCCGGGGTCTCGATGCGTGGATGAGACAATGGTACAAGGAGGAAGGTTTTTAGATTTGTTAGGACCAGGCCAACATTCTGGGGAAGGGGGAGCCTATTCCAAAAGGATGGGCTCCACCTTAACCAGTGTGGGACCAGGCTGCTGGCATCAGTATTTAAAAGGAGATAGAGCAGCTTTTAAACTAGAAACTGGGAGAAGGCTGACAGTCACCCAAAAGTGCATGGTTCGGAATAAGGTATCTTTCAAAGATATAACCAAAGCAGGTAAGACAGGGTATCCCGATAATGAGGTTGAAAAACAAACAACAGTAGATCAGGTGTCCTTAAATAAAAATAAAAATCAGACAAAAGATTGCAAATTAATACTGTGCTGAGCATGATGTAAATATGAACAAACATAATTTGAAATGTCTATATGCGAATGCCAGAAGCCTAAGAAATAAGATGGGAGAGTTAGAATATATTGCACTAAATGAAAAATTAGATATAACAGGCATCTCTGAGACCTGGTGGAAGGAGGACAACCAGTGGGACACTGTCATACCAGGGCACAAATTATATCGTAGTGATAGGGTGGATCAAATTGGTGGAGGGGTAGCATTGTATGTTAAGGACGGCCATGAATCAAAAAGATTTAAATTTCTGCAGGAAACAAAACACTTCTTGGAATCACTGTGGATTGAAATTCCATGTGTAAAGAGGAAAAGGATAATTATAGGATTGTACTACCGTCCACCTGGCCAGGATGAACAGATGGATGTAGAAATGTTAAAGGAAATTAGGGAGGCTAACAAACTGGGCAACACAATAATAATGGGTGATTGCAATTACCCCGATATTGACTGGGTAAATATAACATCAGGGCATGCTAGGGAGGTAAAATTCCTTGATGAAATCAAGGACTGCTTTATGGAGCAGCTGGTGCAGCAGCCAACAAGAGAAGGAAAAATTCTAGACCTAGTCCTTAGTGGAGCGCATGATCTGGTGCGGGAGGTAATGGAGATGGGGGCCACTTGATAACAGTGATCATAATATGATCCGATTTGATATTAGCTTTGGAGTAAGTATACACAAGAAATCCAATACATTAGCATTTGACTTTCAAAAAGGAGACTATGATAAAATGAGAACGGTGGAAAAAAAAAACCTATCCTATCCATTTGGGAACCTTACATTTTTTTCACTGCCCCCTAGGGCACGTAGCTTTATTTTGAACCATTTGTAGAATGTTTAGGAGTGTGGTTCTCGGCTTTGGAGGTTTCCCAGGGGCAGGAGAGAGAGAGTAAGTCTGGATGTTCTGTAATGTAACAGACCCTAGAAGGCTGCCCAGCACTAGCCCCACCTCCCACCCACTAGCACCGCCTCCCGCCACCCAATTTCCGCCAAGCTTCTGAGGAACTATTCCTTCATGTTTATCCCATGCATTTTTGAATTCTGTTACCGTTTTCATCTCCACCATCTCCCGTGGGAGGGCATTCCAAGTATCCACCACTCTCTCCGTGAAAAAATACTTCCTGACATTTTTCAAGGGGGGCAGACTCAACAAAAATGTAAGTATTTTTTCACGGAATGAGTGGTGGATACTTGCAATGCCCTCCCGCAGGAGGTGGTGGAGATGAAAACAGTAACGGAATTCAAAAATGTGTGGGATAAACATAAAGGAATCCTGTTCAGAAGGAATGGTTCCTCTGAAGCTTAGCGGAGATTGGGTGGTAGAGCCGGTGGCGGGAGGCGGGGCTAGTGCTGGGCAGACTTCTGTGCAGTGTTGCCAGGTGGGCGGTTTTCCGCGACCCGCCGCAGGAAATTTTTGCCCGTGGTGGGTTGCGGTTTTTTGGGCTTGTTTTGGGTCTTTTGGGTGGGAAAAAAATTTTCCACCTGGCAACCCTGCTTCTGTGGTCTGTGCCCTGAAAATGGCAGATACAAATCAAAGTCAGGTACACACACATAAAGTAGCACATATGAGTTTATCCTGTTGGGCAGACTGGATGAACCGTACACGTCTTTCTTTGCCATCATCTACTATGTTACATTTCATTGTTGTTAATAATTGTTGGATTTATCTCCTCACAATTCTTTTGGTCGGGGTACAGAGGATTATGGGAGGTTGGGTTGGGGGGGGGGGGTGGAGATAATTTCAAAAATTATTGGTGGCACAATTGGTATTTTACATGGTTTAAATGTGTTTACTGCTACATGTGTATGAATAAGAATTATGTATGCTTACCCACATGGGGAAAATCCACTGCTTATTTCTAGGATAAGCACCATAAAATGTATTGTACTTTTTTGGGATCTTGCCAGATACTTGTGACTTGGATTGGCCACTGTTGAAAACAGGATGCTGGGCTTGATGGACTTTTGGTCTGTCCCACACCCCAGTATGTCGTAAACTTCAGGTTGATTTCCAACAAAATCTTGTTCGCCTACTCTTCTTTCCCTGGATCGCTGCTGCTGCGTCATTTGCTTCTATTCCGCGGTGAGCTATCTCCTGTTTGTTTTTGTTAAAACGAAATGATGCCAAAAAGCACTGTGAAACAATTTCGATGTCTAGCACATTAGAGAACAGAAGCCACCGCAATTTACTAATGCATCCTGGATAAAGCACCAGTACTAATTTATCAAACCTGAAAAATAGTGGCAGAACGAGAGCACGAAAGACTGCACTACGCATAACGAGCAAACCATTACGTTCTTCTTCAAACCTTCACGATACACTATAACGGAGCACACTCTACAACCCTTTGCTAACCATCCCTTTTATTTTACCTGTTGTTCATCCGTAAAGTCTCACCCCTGCCCGCTTAACCTCTACACCCACAATCTCTTCCGGCTTTACCCCCGCCCAGCACGCGCTTTATTCCCCAGTCCCCGCCTCTTTCTTCTCCTCCTCTCCATCATCAACTTCGACAACAAAAGACCGTTAAGGAACTGGTTGGAGGGAGGAACAGAAGAGTGCGAAAAAAAAAAATCAACACCTGCCCTCGTGCATTCAACCCCTTCTTCGCAAACCAATCCTAGCAGTGAGCCACACTGAGCGGGCGGTCCAAAAAGCAGAATTTAGTCTGGCAGACGTAATCATCAGCCAATGACTCCCGCCAAGAGGGTCTAGGCCCGCCAATGGGCTGATTTCGAACTGAGAGGGGGAGGAGGGAGAATGACTAGCTGAGCTTCGTGGAGTGACGGACAGCTCAACCTATTGGGATGTGAGGAAAAAGAAGGCTGGTCCCGCTGGACCAATCCAAAAAGTCCGTTGTTTGGAGCGAGAGCCTAAAATGATGTAGCTCAGCTGATTCTCTCTAGCAGAGAGTTGTTTTTGAACAGATAGAACTGCAGTAGGAGGGGAAAGAGAACGAGAAGAAAAAAGGCGAGGGGTGGGGGTAGTAGGAAAGAAAGAAAGGAGGCTTGCCCTTTGTTGGAATGTGCTGGTGGGGTTTTTAACGGCCTTTGTTGCTTTGGTTCTTTTAAGTATTTTAAAATTAAGTGATAGCCTTTATTCTGTACCAGGCTACTGATGAGTATTAATGTTTTTACTTCCGTTACTATGGGGGAAGCTACTGAGGAAGAATTGAAAGCAGTTATCTCCTGGTCAGTAGAACTAGGATTAACTGTAGTTTACATCGCCCTTTATTCTTTGCTTTTTCTCTTTGCTTACCTGCAGCTCTGGTTGCTCTTGTGCTATAACCAGAGAAGGATTAGTTATCAAACTATATTCATGTTTCTATGTCTCCTGTGGGCGTCCCTAAGGACTATCCTTTTCTCCTTTTATTTAAAAAACTGTGCCCAAGTCAATGACTTGCAGCCTTTTCCACACTGGCTGCTCTACTGTTTTCCAGTTTGTTTGCAGTTCTTCAGTTTGTGCGTGCTAAATCTTTATTTTGCACAGGTAAGTTCTTCATTTTTGGTTGGTCTTATTTATTTTGTTGTTTTCTTAAATGGGTTTAAGCCTGTGGAGCAAAATCTGAAAAGAACATATATATAGCCTTTATTTGACTTGCTAATTCCCTGGTATTTGCTTTAATTTTTTTTTTTTTTTTTACAAGAAAAACGGTTTTTAAAAGACCAGCTAAAAACTAACAGGGCAAGCATATGAGCTGGCTGTTTGCCAGCCATTACGTCACCAGTTGAGCTCCGAATCTTCTGCTGCTGCTGTTGCTGCGCTGCCTCAGCAGGTTGTTACCTTTTACTACTTCGTTTGGAATGATTGAACCTCCCAGAAAAACGGTGTTTGCCGTAGAGGGTTAAGCAAACTGTTGCACAAATTTAAAACAAGATTGGAGCTCTTAATTGAGAGTAGTCATAAGTCCTATAAGTCATTTTTTTTTATTGTCTTAATTATGTGGGCTCTTTCTCTTTTGTGGTGGGACAAAGTATTAAATACCTTCATCACAATGGCTGACTGATGTGCAAGAACCGATAAATAAAGAAAACAAGCGTCGTCTGCGCCCTTTCTAGATTGTGTTAAAATAGTTTGAATATGGAGAGCTTTGCCTTATTGATTTTCTAATTTTTGCTTAATTATCGTTACTTTAAGACTTCATAGCAAAGGAACGCTTTTCCCCCCTTGTTTATAAATGTTAAAAAGACCATTTTTTTTCCAGGTGGGCAAATCCCAAATCTGTTTCCTATTAAAAAGATTATGGTTATCACTCCTTCATAGATGCCAACGTTTTAAAATGATGGGTAATGCCAAACACAACTGTTCCCTGAACATAGTTGATGCGTTCCCCCAATACTGAGCAAGCTCTTACCTGTTACTTCCTTTACACAGTACTACAATTTATTTAACTGTGGAATCTAGGAGAGACTTGATTAGTTTTTGTTACCCGTACACTATTACGTCAAAGGGCTAAAGCATGTATATGAAGTTGACTTCTTGTCAATAATTGGGTTTCTGATTTGGCTTGTGTAATGGAGCCTTAAGGCTTGAACTGAGATTTTTTGGTCCTCTCCTACAGCTATTAGTTAAGTCAGAACCTGTTGCCCTTTGAGCTATATGCTATGAACTTTTCATCTGGAACTAGTCAGTTTTTCCCCATTTTTAACAGGCTGCTTCTCCTGCTCATTCTAGTTCAATCAGTAACAACCCTCTGATAGGGGTCACAGATATACCCCGAATCTGGTGTGGGTGTATGCTGCGCCTGGCCAGTGGATGGTGCTGCTTTGTGGGGATGTTTTTCACACCCCCACGCACCCACATAATGGACTCTTCCTCTGCAGTGGTGCTAGTGGTTTGAGAATTGCACACAGGTCTTCTGTGTGTTGGTGTGTAGTACTGCTATGGATTTGTCAGGATACTCGTGGTATTTGTTGCTATGAAACGCACCTTCATGAAATCAGTTTTGAGCAACAACTGAACTATTTTTTTTTCGTTCATGTTTTTCTAGATTTGGGTACACTTTATACAGGTTGCAGCTGTTTTTATTAGTAAAACGTGTTGCTATGTTATATATATCTGTATGATCACTGTAAGTCTCTAAACAAGGTTTATACACACTTTTGCCATTATGAGCCATATTATTCCACATAAATGTCTA
This sequence comes from Microcaecilia unicolor, assembly GCF_901765095.1. Classification (NCBI taxonomy): domain Eukaryota; kingdom Metazoa; phylum Chordata; class Amphibia; order Gymnophiona; family Siphonopidae; genus Microcaecilia; species Microcaecilia unicolor. Next base: position 166,031,304 of record NC_044039.1, read on the forward strand.
ACATTTTCCCTGTAGTGTCTTTTGGTGGTATAAAGATGTCAGCTCTGGCAGCTAGCTCTTTTATAATGCACATCACTAATTTATTCCATGGTTACAAGCTTTGAGCAGTCTTTCCCTGACAGGAACTAGCACGTCATTTTTTAAATTGCTGTTCATCTGTGTGCTAAGAGTACGCTAAAGAACAGAGGACTTATTCTTGTAACAAGTCCCACTGTGTAAAGATGCTAGCCTTGTGGTTCCTGGTGCTTTAAACAGATGAGTGCAAAAGGATTCAAATCTTTCTTTGGTATGGTATAGGGCCTGGAAAGACTTGGTTGCATGATTCGTAGAAGGCCTTGTCCTCTGATCTAGAGAACCTTCATAGGATAGCTTTTGCTGTTTGGGTAATCTTGTGCAAGGTTCATTCCTGAAGGTATGCACATGGAGCCAGGTATTTTGGATATGCCAGAGAGCAGAAATCCATCCACTCACTGTGGTTTCTTTTTTGGGATGTTGGGGAATTACAAGGAAAGGAATGGAGGCAATTTGTGATCTTGTGCTCTTCTCACTTCATGGGGTGTATTGTGTGCAGTTCCAGTTGTTGCATCTTCACTGGTATAGTGGAATTGGAAAAGGTACTGAGAAGGGTTCCCAAAATGATTATGAGAATAGAATGACTATCATAAAGAAAGGCTAGGGAGGTTGGGCTCTTCAGTTTGGACAAGATGGCTTAGGGGGAGGTTTGATTGAGGATTGGATTACAAAGGGCAGAACAGATAAATTGCTTGTTCACGCTTTCAAAAAGTTACTTCATGTGTCCCCTAGTCTTAATACTAACACACATTTAGAAACAATTTTTTTTCACTTGGTGCTTAGTTAAGCTCTAACTCATTGCCAGAAGATGTAGTTATCATATCTGACTTAAAACAAAATTTAGGCAGATTCTGGAAGAAGAGACTATGAACCATTAAAATAGAACTGTAAGAAAGCCACTAGCTAGCATAAAAATCTTGCTGCTACTTAAGAGCCTGCCAAATACTTGTGATCTGACTTGACCAAACAAGATGCTGGGCTAGATGGATATTTTGATCTGACACAGCATGGCAGGTTTGTTCTTGGGTATGTGCATTCTGTTTTAATGTGCACAAAGTTATGAGACTGTCTCCAATTAGCTGATATGTAATATGAACGAGTGCAAAGTAATGCCCGTAGGGAAGATCAACCCAAACTATATCTGCATGATGCAGAGTTCCACATCAGGATTTGCCATCCAGGAAATAGTCTAGGTATCATTGTTGGATACACTGGCATCCTCTGATCAGTGTGCAGTGATGGCTGGCTAAGAAAGCAAATAGAATTAGGAATCATTATGTAAGGAATAGAGCATAAAACAAATTGTGTATTGCACTATGGTGTGACAACACCTTAAATAGTGTGTGTAGCTCTGGTTAACCACATATCAAAAAATACATAGCTGAATTAGAAAAGATAAAGATCAGCAACCAAATGATAGAAGGGAATGTAGTGATTCCCCTTTAAAGAAAGGTAAGGGCTTTTCAGGTTGGGACAGCCAGCTAAAGGGAGATGAGAGGTTACAAAATGAGTGGAGTAGAAGAGGTAGATGTGAATCATTTGGTTGCATACCCTCTAGTCCCTGTATTTTTGGAGGGAGTTATGTAGTTAAGTAGAAATCAGTTTTCTTCACTTGCCTTTTAACTAAGCTATGGAATTTATTGCCAGAATATTGGGAAAAGTGGTTAATGTAGCAAGGTTTAAAAGTTTTTGGACAAATAATCTGTAAGCTATTTGGACTTTGGGAAAGTTCACTGCTTTATTCTTGTGAGATCTTGTACTCTTTTTGGGAACCTGGGCTTGATGGACAGTCACAGTACAGAAATGCTTTATTACTTGTGTAATATCTAAAATATGACACACTAATGTATGTTAGTTTATGGGTTTTTTTAAGCCTGCTAGGCTAGAACAGCCCAGATCAATATCTTGCAGCTTCCCCCCCCCCCCCCCCCCCCCCCAGAGAAGATAGAGAACTGAGCTCTAGTATTTCTCTACCTCCAGCAGATGGGGTAAGTTTGGACTGGTGCAGTAGGCTTCAACGCAGTCCTAACTACCTGGGGCAGTCCACAGCCTGTGTCCTCTGTGGTCAAGTCCCTTGGCCAGAGATTTTCCCTGGTAAAGTCTAGGGGCTTCCCTCTGCAGAACCAGGCCAAAGCCCATGAACTCTCAGCATGCTATGCTGGTGTAGATCCCTGGGACCCAGGGATGAAGGACCTTCTCAGACCCCCCTCTACCAGTACCCTGCCACAATAGTAAAAAGTAGGAAAAAATGGCTGTTCACCTTTTATTCCCCTACCTAATGTTTGGGGAATAAGCTGGGGGGGGTGGGGAGACAAGCTGCAGGATAGCAAGGAGCAACACTTGGCTGTGGGGCAGTGGATAGTCCTGGACACCTTTTAAATGCACTCTGATCCTAGGTGTGGGAGGAAGGGTCTCTGTCTATGACATTTTGAGATGCCAAACAGGAACCAGTGCAACGCCTACAGGTGCCAGTGGCGTCTATGGCCCCCTACTGTGGTGGGGGCAGCCACAAATGCAGCCACCTGATAACCAGGTGCACACCTAGGCAGTGAGTGCAATGAAACTGGACCCTTGCCTAGTGTAGCTGTACCTGCTGTATAGTTCTCTTGGCTTTTTGGCAGGAACCACAGCCATTCTCTCCCTCCTCCCAAAGCATTGGATCATGTGGAAGGAGAGTCGCAGTGCCAGAGCATCACTGGAACAGAATGGCTATTTACTCATTTCTAAGTGCATCAGACAAGCTTTAATAGGGAGCCCCCTCCCCCAAGCTCCTAACAGGCTGCATCAGTTTAGTGAGTCATTGGAGCTGGATTGCTCCCTGATATTTCCCTAGTTCTTGTGGGGGTAAATGAGGAAGTCCTCTAGGGGTTTGCCCTGGAGGGACCCCTCTTGGCATCTAAACTGATAGAACACTTCACACCTAAATAACTGGACCACTGGTGAATCCTCACCCTTATCAATTTCAGTGAACACCACTCAGTAGGAGCCTTAAGATGGGGGGGAGGGGCATCCTTGCATGCTTCAGGAGCCATCTAAGGCTTCCCTACTTCATCAAGCTCTATCAGATGTATGAGTGGGAGGCACCAGAGGGGATCTTTAGGGCATAAAGCTCTTAAGCAAGCTTCATCTGCTCCTGTGTGAGGAGCTCCACAAGTTCTGTCTAAGGTGGATACCCTAGTAACAGCAGTAATTAAGAGGATGGCCATTCCAGTCAAGGGGACTCAGTACTGAAGAATGTCAAGGACCCCTATCTGTAGGACTGTGCAGCTTGTGTCCTCTTGCAGAGGTACAACAGTTGCCAGTCTTCAGGGGTGGTACAGCTAGTCAGGTACACTGACTTGGTTTGAATTTGTCCTCAGACTGCAGTATTGTGGCCTAGAAGATAGTTTCAGGAGCTATTTGTTCTCAGGTAGTTTTTGTGGCTTTCTCTGTTCAGCCAGTTTCCATTTTGTATGCTGTTGTGTACGGACCCCTTGCACTTTCATATGATGCAATCTCTCTGCATGGTGCTGTCATGCTTGCTGAATGTGATCTCCCTTTCATGTGAATCAGTTAGTCTATCTCCCAACATTTTGGATTGGGGGAGCTCATTCTTCATCAAAACGCCGTAAGTTAGATGCCCCACATGGTTCTGTTGTGTAATCTGGAGGCCACAAACTCCTTTCAGATGTAGGACCAGCTTTTCATGTTACAGAGACTGCTGAAGGAATAGGCATCCTCTAAGTAGTAGATTAAAGCTGAGCAGAAGCTGGGCAGTAATTCCAGAAGACACTTGTAAAGCAGAACTATGGTCCTTGCTGTCATTTTGTGAAACAGTCTGATCTAGCTAGGGACAGTGTGGCCTTTGGCAGGGTGACTCAAACGCCTTGCCCCCCCCCCCCCCCCCAAAAGTAAGTTATTGCTTTTGTACATCCCATTGTTCTGGACTGGCCTTGTAGGATGATAAAGGCGAAATTGTATTCATACTGTGTTAACGTTTTCTCCTCTTGTCCTTGAGTCCTGCTAAACCAGTTCCATGCCCACCCTGGAAGACTAGTTACAGGGGTGAGTTTAGGATTTACCTGCTCCTGCATTTTTTATGTAGTTTGGCTTATTGACTTATTCTATAGTAGTTCCCCATGCATGCAAAGTGAGTCTTGTATGTTCCCTGATCTGCTTTGACATTGAAATACTGGAGCGTTCCAGACTGTACCAGTCCTTCTCCTGAACTTGTCTAGTGCATAGGCGGTCGGTGGCCCAACTGTTTGGGGAGGCTAAAGGGGGTGGGGTTAGGGGTGGGGCCAGGGGTGGAGCTTAAATCCATAATTGTCTGAACACACAGAAAAATAAATAAAAAATAAGTCAATTAATACATTTTATTGTAGATATTAGATATGTATCATAAGTCAAAGAATAAAGTGGTTGCTCAAAGCATATTCTAAGCACAATCGCTCAACTGCAAAACACTATGCACAACTTTGTGCAAAAACACACTCAGAACCTTACTGTACCATAAATATTACACTGGGCAGAACCTAATACACCAATATACCACCCATACGGAAAATGCAGACAGTCAACAATATGAAACAATGGATCATATCATCACAATTCTCATGTAGAGCCACAAGACACCCTAATTCATGTTTAATGTGGGATAAAATGCCATAAATAAGTAAATAACTATAAACTTTTAATGTTGAGCACCTGATTCTCAAAGTGGACATATTCCAAACACTATAATGAAAATAAAATGATCTTTTCTACCTTTGTTGTCTGGTTGTCCGATTCTGCTGCTATCTGTTCTCAGTGCAGGTCAGGAAGTCATCCTCCTTAAATATCTCCCTGGCAACCCAGCCAACCCCCCCCCCCTCCCCCCCCCCCCCCCCCCCCCCCCCCCCCCCCCCCGCTCTCCCAGCAGTAAGGTAAACAAACCATAAACCAATTTCTACAGTTGGTTACACAAGGCTAGAGGGCTTTCACTGCAGCTCCTGCTGTGAGGATGGAGGTAAAGCAACAATTTAAACCTCTCGGAGCACAGCAGGGGAGGCCTGTCCAAGCCTCTTATACCGGGCGCCTATGGTCTAGTGATATCACAGATATATCTACCTCATCTGCTGGTAGGAGAGTCTCAATGCAATGGTCTAATCTTCTGTTGACACATATGACCAAATGTATTTTTGTGCATGACACACTAAACTCCTATAATCTGTAGTTGAGGCAAAAGAGCCCAGTCTGTTGCCCTAATCCAGAAGTCTGCCTTTAGGATACATTTTCAACTTAAACTCCCTTATTAACGTAAAATATGGCTGTGGGTGGTTCCTTCTCCACAGCCACATCAATCTGAACAAGAATCTTACCTACCCTACTCTTGCAGAAACACCCCTTCACTCCCATGGTACCATACACTATAATCTAAAAACCTCCATTATAGCAGTGCATTGGTGTGCTTTGAGAGTTCTTACCAGGAGACAATGAGGCATATTTTCAGAGCACTTAGCCTTCCAAAGTTCCATAGAAACCTATGGAAGTTTGGAAGGCTAAGTGCTTTGAAAATGAGCCCCAATGAGGCATATTTTCAAAGCACTTTGGGAGGCTAAGTTCCATAGGTTTCTATGGAACTTTGGAAGGCTAAGTGCTTTGAAAATATGCCTAAATGTGATCTAAAACTCATGTTTTTAAGGGTAGTATTTTACCATCCAGTTCCTCCATTTTCAGTAGTTTAGTAGTACTCATTCTTTTCTTGTTATTGGAGGATCTGAAAACCTCCAATTAATTCAGAAGTCATATTGGCAAATGCTACCCCTTCAGAAAAATAGCTTTCAGAATTGAAATGTGTGTGGAGTAGGGCCTCAAGGAACGTTGAGTGTGACAGTGGGAACTTGAGATGATGGAAGTAGGCATTAACAAATTAAGGAGTCCTTTTTACTAAGCTGCACTAGTGGATTTAGCATGAGAATGCCATGCAGCAGCCCGTTCTATACCTATGAGCTACATGGCATAACACACAGCGTGCACTAAATCCGTTAGCAAGTCTTAGTAAAAAGTATACCACAAGAGAAATAAAAGGTCAGTTACTGGTCTGCCACTGGTATTTAGATTAAATACCCTCCCACCTCCCCTAGGAGTTGTATTCTCTGAGCTTCTTTATTCAACTGCCTGGTCCTGCACAGTTGAGGCAGGTGGGAAGGTGTGCATGCATGCACAGTCGGGGCTGCTAGAAACTTTAGAACACTGGGCAGCATACTAGGGCTCCATGGGGTGGCATTACCCATACGTGGCAATGTCCTGCTGTCCTCAAAATACTTCGCTTTCACAGAGGGGGAGGGGTGGCCTAGAATGCCCTCTGGTGAAGATGGTAGGGAGAAATGGTGAAGGAATTAAAATGCATAGATGGATCTTTCCATATAGAATGGAGAATCAAAACAAACTTCAAAGACCTTCACACTTTTAAGCAAGGCCTAGATGGGCATAACCTGGCTGACTAGTGTGGCAAGAAACTCCAGTTACCTTGTTGGGCATACTGAGAGTCAAGTAATGCTATAGAAATTATTAGTAGTTTTATAGTAGCAAAATTGAGACCTAACCCTGTCATACTTGTGCACTATTAATGGTAGTGGCAGAGTGCAACTTTTACTTCTATTTCAAATAAACTACTATTACTTACTACTACTTATCATTTCTATAGCACTACTAGACGTATGCAGCGCTGTACACTTGAACATGAAGAGACAGTCCCTGCTCGACAGAGTTAACAATCTAATTAGGACAGACAAACGAGATAAGGGAATATTAAAGTGAGGATGATAAGGGTTCTGAACAAGTGAATAAGGGTTAGGAGTTAAAAGCAGCATCAAAAAGGTGGGTTTTTAGCTTAGATTTGAAGACGGCCAGAGATGGAGCTTGACGTACTGGCTCAGGAAGTCTATTCCAGGCATATGGTGCAGCAAGATAAAAGGAACGGAGTCTGGAGTTAGCAGTGGAGGAGAAGGGTGCAGATAAGAGAGATTTACCCCGTGAACGGAGTTCCCGGGGAGGAATGTAGGGAGAGATGAGTGGAGAAGTACTGAGGAGCTGCAGTGAATGCACTTATTGGTCAATAGAAGTTCGAACTGTAGGCAGAAACAGATAGGAAGCCAGTGAAGTGACTTGAGGAGAGGGCTAATATGAGCATAACAACACTGGCGGAATATTAGTCATGTAGCAGTATTCTTACCCCCAAATAATTATTTCAATCAAATTTTGTATAGTGTAATAAAACACTAAAGGTTAAATAGAAAACTGCTTAACTTTGTCACCGTTCCATTCTTTTTCTTACATGTTGAACTTCATTTATCGCCCTTTTTGAAGTACAAGTCAAAGCAGTCAAAACCGAAATAAAAGCAGAACTCCATAGTATGATGGGAAAGCCATTCAAACAAATAGATTAATAAATGAATATGTATTTTATCTGAGTGCAGTAGTCTCGCCGCAGAATACCTCAGTGTCTCTCATTCCAGGATAAACTTAAGGACCTGTATTATAAACTAGTACCAGTACTTTTTTTTTATTTTTAATTTCACGTTCAATATATAACACAATAACAATATGTGGAATACTATTTATGTAGGATATCATTAACCACTGTGCAGAGGGCCAGCCATGGAAGGCACATCCTTAATGCTAATTAGGAACATGGAATGTGCCATGATGGCTCCTCCCCAAACCAAACACTGAGTTGTTGTATCGCTATTCTCTGAGGGGATTAAAATTGATAGTGTGGTTCTAACAAAATAGGATCTATGATCTCTTTAGAGCCTAGAGAGACCTTTGTGCTATAGAAGGTCTTACAGCAAAATATCATAAGGTTTTTTTGTAGTTGTAAAGGTTTCAGTATTGCATTGATGAGCAGAAAGATTAGGTAAGTAAAATATTCTGAAAACAAGTGATCATATCAGACTTAAGTAGCTATGTATGACTTACAATTGTTTATTTCAGCTACACAGTGAAGCTAGTCTGCAATGTCAGGTATGCATGAGGTTTTACCAAGAACTACTGATTATAATTGATCTTTATTTTTTTTTCCTCATTCTAGATTATCTTTAAAGCCAAATCTTCACCCGAGTTCAAGTACAAGTAAGTTTGGTGTGCATCTAATACCATATACTGTAGCATTTAATATGTTTTGTATCTTAACTGGCTAGTTCCTTTGCAGGATAAACCCCAGCTTAGCCCCTGTTTGTTTAGTTTAAGGCACCATCAGTCCTATATATTTTCAGTTTGCAGGCTTGATAACTAAAATGAGATGCTGAGGACTATTATCTAGTATAGCTCTTTCAAAACTAGAGCTTGTAAGACTTTGGAATTTTGTTTATAAACAGGGGTCAAAGGGGTGTGGGGTTGTTTTTTTTTTTGTTTTTTTTTGGTGCTTCCTATTCAAAATCAAGTACAGAAGTGAGCATTCATATACAGCTACCTGTTCTGCAAGCATTTCTGTAAAAGTATACAATGAGGCAATGATCTGCCAACAAGCAAAGTAATAAAACAAACAAAACAGATCAGTCTAAAAAGAGAAGTGATTTATTAGACAACAGTTACCCAACATGGGCGTTTTACTCACAGGCTGCATCAAGGATAGAACTAAAATAAATATACACACAAACAAATAATGTTCATACAAGATGAAGACAATAAAAAGCCAAAGCTCAAACTAAAACATAACATGAGTAGCCATACTTGGTCAGACCAATGGTCCATCTAGCCCAGTATCCTGTTGCCAACAACAGCCAATCCAGGTCACAAGTACCTGGCAGAAACCCAAATCGTGGCAACATTCATGCTACAAATCCCAGGGCAAGCAGTTGCTTCCCCATGTCTGTCTCAATGGCAGACTATGGACTATTTGTCCAGGAACTTGTCAAAAACCCAGATATGCTAACCACTGTTACCATATCCTCCAGCAAAGAGTTTGAGAGCTTAACTATTCATTGAATACTTCCTTCTATTTGTTTTAAATGTATTTCCATATAACTTGTGTCCCCTAGTCTTTGTACTTCTAGAACAATTTTGTAGACCTCGATCATATCTCCCCTCAACCATCTCTTTTCCATATAAACTGGCAAATAAGATACATATAAGGAGCAGGTATGTATATAGGGAAGATTTGTATCTGTTACACATGCATGGCACACATAGTATAATCCAGTGTTTCAATCCAAAGACAGGGATAGTGGCTGGTGCCAAGGCAAGCAGTACCAAAATGTTTCAATTCAAAGAAAAAATAGTATGGTAGATGAGTGATTAGGTGCCAAGGCAGGCAGTACTGAATGATACCAAAAAGGACACCTTCCTAATAGGGGAGTAAAGCTAACCTTCCCCCTATTAGTATATGTCATTTTCTTAACCTCAGTATTATAGACTAACTGAAGGGAAGAAAAAAAAAAAAAGCAGACATTAGAACATCATGGTAATTTACCCCCTAATATTCAGCTGGCGGCAGTTAGCAGTTTTTAAACATTGATTGTTGCCAGCTAACTTATCCCCAGATATTCAGTGCCGGGCCATAGCTGAGCACTGGCACTGAATAATGGGGACTTTTTGGGCAGGTTGGGTGCCCAGGGTTTATATGCTGGCCCATTTTTTTTAACTTAAGCCCTCCCCACCCCTCTCAGCCATATAGGCAGGCCCTTCTGGGCCTACCTGTATCCCTGGTGGTCCAGCAGGGTCATTGGTGGCAGGCACACAGCCCTCTTGCTTCTGCCTCTTGCGGTGCCAGTCTAAAATGGCTGCCACGAGATGTTGTGTTGGCATTGTTGCACAGCTTAGTAAACTGATAAATATGAAGCAAAAAATGCAAATACCAATAAATATGTATATTTGTAACAAATGTGATTCATCTTTTCAAAAAAAACAGGGTGTCCTTTTTGATAGTTATAGAAATACTGATCTGCCTCTTGGTTTAAACCATTCGGTGTTACTATATTATACTTCAAAAGCTTTTTTTTTTTTTTTTTTTTTTTTTTTTTCCTGCCTGCTACATCTATAAAAATCACCACCTTACCTCTCCAATGTGAATCAATCTTACGTGAAACAACAAACTGTAAATCATCAAACTTATGCTGTTATGCATATTGTCAACCAGTGGTTTCTCACAAGCATTCCTTATTACAGTCCTATGTTTGATACATTTACTTGGTTCTCTAGCCCAAATAAGGATTACCAATATATATTAATTTACATACCTGGACATATTGCTTATCTCTCATGTTATCTTCTGAGCTTATACCTATCCCCTGATACTGGATGTACCAACACTTTGGTTTTTTTTTTTTTTGTTCTTAAATTTAATTTGGCATACTGAGCAATGTAAAAAAAGGAAAATGTCCTTCCTTCATAGAACAGCAAGTGCAGATGGTGACAAAACGTCCTTCAAACTCTTTCTCCTTTTTAAAAGCAACCAAAGTGTCCTTATCAAAATATATAATCTGCACCATGGGCAAAAATCTCCTTAATATCTGATAATCTCATGAGACAAATGATCAAGAGTGCACACAACTTTTATTCACTTTCAGATGAGAGATTGAGACTCCTTTTGTGGTGGTCAGCTCTAATCCAACCTTCTGCTACATGTTTTAGGGGATAGCCTCTATCAGGTCCTAGCCATAATTTTAGTCTGATTCCTCCTATCTTGTTATGGACAGCTTCTTTTAACCTTTCAAAACTGACTATATGGTAAACTTGTTTTTAAGGGCCTGGCTGTGGCAACTCTCATAATGCAATAGCTTAAGTTTTTTTTCAATATAATCTTAAATGTACCATTTACATACAAAATTGTAATGTCCAAAAAAGCTAGCTCTTTCCTACTGAAAATCTAGAAGTTAAGCTATATATGAAATTCCAAAACAACTTCCTGTCTTCCCTTCTATATACATCTATGAATCTATACACCATAACAAAATGTTCTCTTTATATGGATTTTTAGACAAAAAATTCTTTCCAGAATTCACCATGTAAACACTGCTAAAAATGGAGCTATGGTTGCCACATGGCTGTTCCTTTTTTTAATTTGCTTAAAGCGTCCTTTAAAAAAAAAATTCTTTTAGTACAATAGTACCTAATTCAACTATATATTCTGTAAGGATTCTCAAGTTTCTTGTCCTACCACTTAAAGCCTCTCCTAATATCTAGAACATCTTTTTGAGGGATATCGGTATAGAAGGATTCTACACGTAATGCAACAAGAATGTTTGTTTCATTTTAATTTTATATCCTTTAGTATATTAATGATATGAGTGGAGTCCATCACATATATGAGGGTCTAGTGGCCTTAAAGGTATTGTCAAATTTTGACAAAAGTTTAAGTATTTAACCTATTATGATCTAGGTCGTCTAGGTGAGTTCTACAACAACTTGTGAATTTGGGGGCATACATAGATAATAGGAATCGTAGGCTATTTAACCTGCAAGAAATCAACCTGCTTGTTTGCCAAGTTAAGGCATTTTTTTTTGTTTAAACAATAGGATCATGTCTTTTAAAAGTGAAAAAAAAAAGTGTATCATTTTTGTCTCCTAATCTCATAGGCATAGTCAGTATTGTTCAATGCCACCACTACACCTCCTTTGTCTGCTTGTTTTGATTAGAATAGTATCACAATCAATCAAATGGTTCTACTGCTTTTTTCAATATCTTCCAATCTTTCAATGTCTCAATTTCAAAAGCATGAATCAGTGGAAGAGGGGTTCAAACTCTTTCCTTACGATTCTCATAATCATATGAGACTGTTTTTTTGGGGGGGGGGGGGGGGGGGGGGGGGGAATACATTTTTAATTTCTGGGTAATTTTTTTTTTTTCTCGAAAAACTGCAAGTTCTTTACTATCCTGTCTGACAAATTCCCAACATCATGGGAGACAGTTGTCGTATCATTAGATAATAATCTTGTAAAGTGTTGGTTTGACAAATCACAGGCTGATTCATAGATTGATGACTCAATGAACAACTGTTTCCCCCTTTGTATCCCGTTTTGGTGCAGGTGACTTGATCCTCCTCTTCCCCCCCCCCCCCCCCCCCCCAATCTCTTGCCCAATTGAAAAACCTGCTCTGGAAGGTTCGAATAAGGGGGAAGTGTTGTATAAAGTGGTGCAAATCAAACACCTCATCACTTACTCCTTCTCTAAGTGATAAGATGTTCTATAACTGGTCTGTCTTCCATTCTACCTACAAACTTCGTTTGTATCCCTAAATTCATTACATTTTGACCTACTTTCTGATGCCAAGGATATACATTTCTATATTTATAATCTAGCTCATCTCTTCTATATTTATCAGGTTTCATAGATTCACCTTTTTCTTATTTCTTTAACACTCTTGTGAGTTTATTTTATATAGATGACTAACATGTTCCTTTAAAAAAATATATATATATTTATCCAGATCCTCCAACTTCTCTGCTTTCTTTGTGGTAGTTTTGAACAATTTAAAATCATGAGGTTCAGGGAACACTCATGCAGTATTGCCTTACCCTTAAATAAAAAAAAAAAATCCTAGTCATTGTACATCTTCGGTTCCTTACTCATCCTCAAACCCCTCAGAATCCTGTGGCAGAAGTCCAGTAACGAGGATGAATGGAGTTCTGTACAAACATCTTTCATTGAGTTGAATTGCTTCCTCCCAGTGATCTAGATGGTTATCAAGATTGGAACTTTTCTCAAACATTTATTTGGGTAAAAGTTCCTGTAACTGGGTATCAGTAAAGCTGAGGATGTTCCTCCATGGAGGATATGACACCATACACAATAGGAGACAATGATCTGCTAACAGGCAAAAGTAATGAAACCAGATCAGTGTAAAATAAAGAAGTGAGCTCTGTCGAGCAGGGACTCTCTCTTCATGTTCAAGTGTACAGCGCTGCGTACGTCTAGTAGCGCTTTAGAAATTATTATTAGTAAGTGGTTTATTACTGTAACCCCTATGGGTTAAATTTTAAAAGATTACCTGGCTCCTTCTAGATCTGGTGTAGGCAGTGCAGTGAAACTGAGTGTTCCGCATGCTGATGGAACTCTCAGGAGAGTGACAAACAGCTCAGGCTGGCAGTTGGGAGGGAGCTGTATTGGTGAGAACATGTTACTAGGAAAAGACCGGAAGAAAGTTGATGCTGGAGATCATCACCTGAAAGAAAAGGCGCCCACCGTTCAAGAGAGCCAGAGAGAAAACAGAGAGAACAGGCTACCTTTAAATCTAGACTGAAAGCCCACCTCTTTAACATTGCTTTTGACTCGTAACCACTCGCCTCCACCTACCCTCCTCTCTTCCTTCCCGTTCACATTAATTGATTTGATTTGCTTACTTTATTTTTTGTCTATTAGATTGTAAGCTCTTTGAGTAGGGACTGTCTTTCTTCTATGTTTGTGTAGCGCTGCGTACGCCTTGTAGCGCTATAGAAATGCTAAATAGTAGTAGTAGTAGCTAAGTGACTGAAACTATTAAAAAAGTGCACATAAGAGAAAATAGTAAAGGAAACCTGAACAATAAGTGAGAGAGAACTAAAAGAAAGAGTAGAGGAAAACTTACATGTTGAGATCCTTGAAGGTCTCCAGACAGCAGAAAAGGAACTTTACAAGAATCTAGTGTTTTGTAAAATTGAATGTGCTTTAAATGATTTATGTACCTAATATTTATACTTATCTGAAAATGCTCCCAATGTTTCCATATCATCAAGCTGATCAATCCATAGACTGGTGGGTTGTGTCCATCTACCAGCAGGTGGAGATAGAGAGCAAACTTTTGCCTCCCTATATGTGGTCATGTGCTGCCGGAAACTCCTCAGTATGTTCTCTATCTCAGCAGGTGGTGGTCACACACAGCAGCAGCTCTGGCTAGGCCTCCAAGCCTAATTCTTAGGTTTTGTTGAGTGCCTGGGGTTGAGGGCTCTTTTGAGCAAGTGCAAACCTGGTGGTGCCAGGTCCCTCCTTTTCTCCCCCCTCCCGCTGGCTCCGTTTAAATTTTTTTTTTTAACGTCCTTAAAGGCGTTTATTTCGACGTTTATTTAAACGTTCATTGCAGCTACTCACTGGGACACCAGTTCGTTACAGCTCGGAGCGGACAGCAGGTAATTTTTACCTTTTTATAGCGGGCAGGGGGTTCCCCGATTCTTCTCCTCGTGGCATATGGCGTCGGAGGGCGAGGGCGCAAAGGGTCGCTCCCCGGATCGCTTGAGCGCTTCTAGAGGGGATGCGGGGGTCTTACAGCCTGATTCGCCCTTGTTGGGTGACAGTTTCGTGACCGATGAATGTCCCGGTCCTTCCTCCGGCGTGGCGGTTTTTCCCGCCATAAACGCCCATCCCCCACTCCTCGCCTCCGCCATCTTGGCCGGCCACGCGGCTCGGACGGCTTCTTCGTGGGCCGCCCTTGAGGTTGGAGACATTAATGCCATGAACGCCCTTAATTTGGGCGACGGCACAAAAGCGGCTAAAGTTAAGCGCCGTTCTTCCCGCGCGGCTCCTTCGCGGAGTGTCGCGCCGGACGCCATTTTGGATGCGCAGCATGTCTCTCCCCCGCTCTTGCGAGCGCCGGTTGAGGGTGCGTCTAGGGCTGTTGCCCAGGCTGCGGAAGTGCACAGTCTGGGGGGTTTCTCCCCCGAGTTTGTTTTGCTGCTGCATCAGGCTTTCCTCATACAAAACGCTGCCCCTGCTCCCTTGTCTGGTAAAGAGGTTGAGGTTCCCAGAGGTAAACGCCCTCGGGTTGATTCCCAGGCCTTGGAGGACTTTGTCTCCTCCGATGTAGATGAGGGCAGCGTGTCTGAGGTCTCCCAACGGTCCTTTGCGGATTCCTTGGAGGAGACGGATCCCCGCTCGGATGGAGCGGATGACCCCTCTGCAGCGCGGCTTTTTAGCCCAGAGGATTTGCCCAACCTGTTGTTACAGGCCATGGACACTTTGAAGATTTCATCTCCGGAGGACATCTCTCCCTCAGCCCCTGTTGGCTCTGCCATTATGCTGGGGACGAAGCGCCCGCCTAGAACCTTCCACGTGCATGATGCCATCCACACCTTAATTTCGGCTCAATGGGATGTCCCGGAAGCGAGCCTTAAAGTGGCTAGGGCTATGTCCCGCCTCTATCCTTTGGCTGTGAGTGAACGTGAGGCCTATCTGTGGCCTACCGTGGATTCTTTAATCACTGCGGTGACTAAGAAAACGGCGTTGCCGGTGGAAGGTGGCACGGCCCTAAAGGACGCCCAAGACAGAAGATTGGAGGCAGCCTTAAGGTCGTCCTTTGAGGCGGCTGCTTTAAGTTTGCAGGCCTCAGTTTGCGGCTCCTATGTGGCCAGGGCGTGCCTAACTATGGTGCAGCGGGCTTCCCCCTCGGATCATTCCTTGAGGACTGATTGGCCGGCCCTGGAATCGGGCTTAGCCTATTTGGCAGACTTGCTGTATGATGTCTTGAGGGCCTCAGCTAAAGGCATGGCTCAGACAATCTCTGCGCGGCGGTGGCTTTGGCTGAAACATTGGTCTGCTGACCACGCCTCTAAATCCCGCCTGGCTAGATTGCCTTTTAAAGGCAAGCTGCTCTTTGGGGTCGAGCTGGACAAAATCGTGACCGATCTCGGCACGTCTAAGGGCAAGAAATTACCAGAGGTCAGGGCTCGGGCTAGTACTCGTCCCGGTACCTCCAGAGGACGGTTGCAGGAAGCCCGTCGGTATCGCCCGGGCAAGTCGGGTTCCTCTGCCCCCTCTTCCTTCAAGAGGAATTTCTCCCCCAAGCAGCATTCCTTTCGCAGAGACCGCCGTCCCGGAGGTGCTCACTCCGGTCCTCCCCCAGGGTCTCGTACCCAATGACGGGGCCTTGGTCCACCCCCCCAGTGCAGATTGGAGGACGGCTGTCCTCGTTTCTGGGCGAGTGGACCACAATAACTTCAGACGCGTGGGTGCTGGAAGTCATCAGAGACGGCTACAAGCTAGAGTTCTGCCGACCCTTAAAAGACGGGTTTGTACTCTCTCCCTGCAAGTCTCCGGTCAAAGCTGTGGCAGTGCAGCAGACCTTGGACAATCTGATCCGCCTGGGCGCGGTCGTTCCTGTGCCAGAAAGTCAGCTTGGCAAGGGACGTTACTCCATTTACTTTGTGGTACCAAAGAAAGGAGGTTCTGTCCGGCCTATCCTCGACCTCAAAGGGGTCAATCGGGCCTTGAAAGTGCGGCACTTTCGCATGGAGACTCTCCGCTCTGTTATAGCGGCAGTGTAGGCAGGAGAGTTCTTGGCTTCCCTGGACATCAAGGAAGCGTACCTGCATATTCCCATCTGGCCTCCTCATCAACGCTTTCTGCGTTTTGCAGTCCTGGGACGACACTTCCAGTTCAGAGCCCTCCCATTCGGGTTGGCTACTGCTCCGCGGACCTTTTCCAAAGTAATGGTGGTCATCGCGGCCTTCCTACGAAAGGAAGGGGTACAAGTCCATCCTTATCTGGACGACTGGTTGATCCGAGCCCCCTCTTATGCAGAGTGCGGCAAAGCTGTGGACCGGGTAGTTGCTCTTTTGAGCTCCCTGGGATGGATCATCAACTGGGAGAAGAGCCAGCTGCGCCCGACTCAGTCCCTGGAGTACCTGGGAGTTCGATTCGACACCCAAGTGGGCAGAGTGTTCCTGCCAGACAATCGGATTGTCAAACTTCAGGCTCAGGTGGACCAGTTCCTGGTAGCCTCTCCTCTTCGGGCTTGGGACTATGTGCAGCTGTTGGGCTCTATGACGGCCACGATGGAAGTAGTGCCCTGGGCCAGGGCTCATATGAGACCACTTCAACACTCTTTGCTGCAGCGCTGGACTCCGATGTCGGAGGATTATGCTGTGCGACTTCCCTTGGACCCAGCAGTGCGCAAGGCGCTGAGCTGGTGGATGCAGACAGACAAGTTGTCTGCGGGAATGCCTCTGGTGACCCCAGAGTGGATTGTCGTCACGACGGACGCCTCTTTGTCGGGCTGGGGAGCCCACTGCTTGGGAAGGACAGCGCAGGGGCTCTGGTCTCCTGCAGAGGCAAAGTGGTCTATCAACCTCCTGGAACTCAGAGCCATTCGGTTGGCGCTTTTGGAGTTCATCCCGGTACTGGTGTTGAAGCCTGTACGGGTACTGTCGGACAATGCCACGGCTGTGGCCTATGTCAACCGCCAGGGAGGTACCAAGAGCGCCCCTCTAGCCAAGGAGGCTATGAATCTTTGCCAGTGGGCGGAAGCGAACCTGGAGCAGCTTTCAGCGGCCCACATTGCCGGAGTAATGAATGTCAAGGCGGACTTTCTCAGTCGCCATACCTTGGAGCCCGGAGAGTGGCAGCTATCGGCTCAGGCGTTCTTGGACATCGCGAAGCGCTGGGGCCAGCCGAGCCTAGATCTGATGGCGTCATTTGCCAAGTGCCGCGCTTCTTCAGCAGAGGACGGGACCCTCGATCCCTGGGAGTAGATGCTCTTCTCCAACAGTGGCCGACACAAGAGCTCCTCTATGTGTTCCCGCCCTGGCCCATGTTGGGCAGGGTGCTAGACCGGGTGGCAAAGCATCCCGGCAGGGTAATCCTGGTGGGTCCGGATTGGCCCAGACGTCCCTGGTATGCGGACTTGATCAGGCTCTCAGTCGACGATCCTCTGCGGCTGCCAGTGGAGCAGGGCCTGTTACATCAGGGTCCTGTGGTGATGGAGGATCCCTCCCCCTTTGGTCTTACGGCCTGGCTATTGAGCGGCAGCGTCTGAGGAAGAAGGGCTTCTCAGACAAGGTCATCGCCACTATGCTGAGAGCGAGGAAGCGCTCTACTTCTACTGCTTACGCCAGGGTTTGGCGTATCTTTGCAGCGTGGTGTGAAGCAGGCTCACTTTCTCCCTTCACTGCTCCAATTGCTTCAGTGTTGGCGTTCCTGCAAGAAGGTCTGGAGAAAGGCCTGTCGCTCAGTTCCCTTAAAGTCCAGGTAGCGGCTCTGGCTTGCTTCAGGGGCCGCCTGAAGGGTGCTTCCCTGGCTTCACAGCCAGATGTGGTGCGCTTTCTCAAGGGAGTTAATCACCTGCGCCCTCCTCTGCACTCAGTGGTGCCTGCGTGGAATCTCAACCTGGTGCTAAGAGCATTGCAGAAGCCGCCTTTTGAACCCTTGTCGAGGGCATCTCTGAAAGACCTGACGTTGAAAGCAGTCTTTTTGGTGGCTATCACTTCAGCCAGAAGAGTTTCCGAGCTCCAGGCGCTCTCATGTCGAGAGCCTTTTCTGCAGTTCACTGAGGCAGGAGTGACTATTCGCACAGTGCCTTCCTTCCTGCCCAAGATTGTTTCTCGCTTCCATGTGAATCAGCAGCTCTGTCTCCCTTCCTTTCGTAGGGAGGACTACCCAGAGGAGTACTCTGCTCTTAAATATCTGGATGTGAGACGAATCATCATCAGATACTTGGAAGTGACCAATGATTTCCGGAAATCGGATCATCTGTTTGTCCTGTTTGCAGGTCCTCGTAAGGGTCTGCAGGCTGCTAAGCCTACAGTGGCAAGATGGGTCAAGGAAGCCATTGCAGCGGCTTATGTGGCCGCGGGGAAGGTGCCGCCTATCCAGCTGAAGGCTCACTCCACGAGAGCTCAGGCGGCCTCGATGGCAGAGGCCGGATCCGTCTCCTTGGAAGAGATATGCAAGGCGGCAACTTGGGCTTCGGCTCATACATTCTCCAAGCATTACCGTTTGACTGTGGCTGCACGGGCGGAGGCCCGGTTTGGAGCTTCAGTGTTGAGGTCAGGGATTTCTATGTCCTGCCCTGGGTGAGTACTGCTTCGGTACATCCCACCAGTCTATGGATTGATCAGCTTGATGATATGGAAGGTAAAATTATGTATAATCATACCTGATAATTTTCTTTCCATTAATCATAGCTGATCAATCCATAGCCCCTCCCAGATATCTGTACTGTTTTTATTCTGGTTGCATTTCAGGTTCAAGTTTAGTCTTCAGTTACTTCAGAAAGACTTCGCGTTCAAGTTCTTCCTTCACTTGGATTCTTCAAGAGTTGAGACCAGTTTGTGTTACAGTGAGCTGCTGCATTCCTCTCCCCTCCGTTTTACGGGGCTGGATTGAGACTTAAAATTCTGCCGGCACTCCCTCCCGCTTCGTGCGGCTGTAGGGCAGCTTTGTACCCCTCCCGCTTCGGCGGTGGTAGGGTCAGTCAGCTCCTCCCGCGGTTGCGGTTGCAGGATAAGCCAGATCCCCCCGCATCGGCGGGTGTGGTGTCCCTCCCCCGCTCCGCGGGGATGAGCTGGACGGATTCCCCTCCCCCACTTGTGTGGGGATGAGCTGGGTTAATTCCCCTCCCCCGTTTCGGCGGTGGTGAGCTGGGCAGAGTGTCCCTTCGTGGGTGTAATTCTCTTAAGTGCTGAGTCCTGCGGATGGAGCTTTGATATCGACATACTGAGGAGTTTCCGGCAGCACATGACCACATATAGGGAGGCAAAAGTTTGCTCTCTATCTCCACCTGCTGGTAGATGGACACAACCCACCAGTCTATGGATTGATCAGCTATGATTAATGGAAAGAAAATTATCAGGTATGATTATACATAATTTTACCTTCTAGACTAAAATGATTTGTGTTGCAAACCAGTAATTGAAATACATATGTTAAATTTGCAAGTTGGTAAAATATCATTAACATTTAAATATAATTCAAATAATAAAAAAATATATTCTTTTTATTGTTAAACTCCCTGGTTGGTGTTGTCATTTTGGGGAAACACTGTGACATATTTGGTACCATCATTGTAATACCTTGCTCTGCCACCAGGGGGTTTGCATTACAAAAGTTATCCAATGTGGCCACATTTCACCCTCAGGCTGCATCAGGGCTAGAACTAAAATGTAAACACATACGCCATTAAGTCATAGTTATACAAAATGAAAATAAAGCCAAAGCTCAAACTAAGACACATAAGTGAAAAAGATACACATTGCATACATATATGAAGCAGGTATAGATTATGTGTATAGAGAAGATGAGACTCATTACTGCCAGTCTGAGTGGGATTTGCAACTGGATTTTGTTTTAGATCATAGGATGTTTGGATTCGGTGGTGTCTCCAGAGGGCATCTGCTACTTGCATAGCTTGATTAGTATACACCACAGCATTTGGTGGATACTAAACACTTTCATATATTTCATGCATTTTGTGGGTATGGGGTTCCAGTCTTTCTCCTCCTCCCCCCCCCCCCCCCCCAAAAAAAAAAAGAGATAACAGTGCAACTACTGTCATTGGGAGACACTGGTAGTCCACTCATGACTCATCCCTATTAATCCACAGACATAAAGATGGACCTTGGTTTTTATGTGGCAGGAAGTGCCTCGTTGTCGGTGTATTTTCATGACTGACTATACTCCATGGACAATGGAACAAGACCTTTTTGAGACCTACGTATGCATTCACTGCATGCACCAAGGAGATCCCTCTCGCAAAGTTTAAAGCAACATATTATGCACACAACATAGCAAACCCTTCTATTGGCACTGCTTTTTTTCGTTGTTGTAGGAAAAAAGGTACCAGTACTCATTGAATCAGCAGCGCAGCACCTTGCATCTGCAAAACAAGCAGATTGTCTTGGGCCTTCCCTAACTGCTATTAGAATATTAGATATCTTGCATTTTTCTAATATCCTGGCCAGACTCTGGCTTCTATAATCTAGTTTACATAAATCCTTGATTACAGTTATACTCAAGAAGCCTTATAAAGTAAGGACAAATCTGGAGCCTCCTGATCTGCCAGCACCAGCCTGAAGACTGCAGGCCCTTCATAATAGGGTCCCTTTATGAGTAGGCTGCACGGCTGAGAGAATTCAAAGGAGCACAACACCTGGTCTCAAGGGAGGACCAACAGCTCTTGACAAAACAAGCACACTAGTGGGGATGCAGCATCCTTAACAGGACAAATGCTGACAACTTCGGGCTATAATTGGGGCCAATGGCCCCCATGACCTTACTTCCAGTAGTGGGGAGGCCTTCCACCCCCAGGGTAGAGTTCTTGGGGTCCTCTGCAGCTCTGGTAATACGTGACTTACCTTAAAAATCAAGCATGGTACCAGAAGATGGAGGGTGGCCAATGTAATGCCAGCTTTTTTTAAGAGTGCCAGAGGTTATCCAGGAAGTTGTCAAATGCTTCTTAAAAATCCTGAATCCAGAAACAAAGTACCTCATGGGTGACTCCTGAAGAAATTAGAAAGTCATGGGATAGGAGGTATTGTGGTCCTGTTGCAAATTAAAAACTTTTAGAAAACAAGAGTATATTTAAATGGTTAATATTCTCAATGGAGAAGAGTAGATAGTGGGGTTCCCCAGGGATCTGTTCTGGAACCACTACATTATAACATAACATTTATAAATGATCTAGAGATGGGAATAACTAGTGAGGTAATTAAGCTTGCTAATGACAATTATTCAAAGTTTTGCAAGAGGACCTTATGAGACTTTGATGGCATTTAATGTAAGCAACTGCAATGTGGTTCATATGGGAAAGAGGAACCCAAACTATATAGCTACACAACGCAAGGAATCGCTGCCCAGGAAAAGGATTTAGGTGTCCTGGTTGTTACATTGAAACCCTCTGCTCAGTGTGCAACAGTGGCTAAGAAAGCAAATAGAATAGAAAAGGAATGGAAATCAAAAATGAGGATGTTGTAATGCCTTTGTTTCACTTCATGGTGTGACTGCTCCTCAAATAGTGTGTACAATTCCGGTCACTACATAATTAAAAAAAAAAAAAACTTGCTGTCCCAATGTGTTGGCTTCTTTCGGCGTTTCCCATTGAGAATTTTATGCCACACCCTAAAATGAAGGGAGTTCGCAAGGCCGTCCCATCTCTGTCCAGAACATCTTCACCGGTGCAGCAAATGCTGGGACATGAGGGGCATAATCGAACGGGGCGCCCATCTTTAAGGGCACTCATCTCTAAGGGCATGCCGTATTTTCGAAACAAGATGGGCGTCCATCTTTCATTTCAATAATACGGTCAGGGACGCCCAAATCTCAACATTTAGGTCGACCTTAGAGATGGGGGCGACCTCGGTTTTCGCCGATAATGGAAACCGAGGACGCCCATCTCAAAAACAACCAACCAAATCCAAGGCATTTGGTCATGAGAGGAGCCAGCATTCGTAGTGCATTGGTCCCCTTCACGTGCCAGGACACCAACCGGGCACCCTAGGGGGCACTGCAGTGGACATCACAAATTGCTCCCAGCTGCATAGCTCCCTTACCTTGTGTGCTGAGCCCCCCAAAACCCACTACTCACAACTCTACACCACTACCATAGCCCTTAGGGCTGAAGGGGAGGGCACCTAGATGTGGGTACAGTGGGTTTTGGAGGGCTCCCATTTACCACTACAAGTGTAACAGGTGGGGTGATGGGCCTGGGTCCGCCTGTCTGAAGTGCACTGCACCAACTAAAAACTGCTCCAGGGACCTGCATACTACTGTCACGGAGCTAGGTATGACATTTGAGGCTGGCATAGAGGCTGGAAAAAATGTTTTTTTTTTTTTTTTTTTTTTTTTTTTATAATTATTTATTTAATTTTTCAAAAATACACAATATGATGTGACCATACAAATCACATTAAATCCATAAATGAAAAAAAAAAAAAAAATATTTCATTTAACACATAAGGAAACAACGAGAACATTTTTCTGTCCACATAAAAAGAAAAAAGAAATTGATTCCAAGATTTAGGAATTAATTAAAATAAAAAAGGAAAAATAACTAAGTTAATACAGAGCCACTTCCTCTCTCTCTCATACTCCAGCCTGTTGTGTGGGAGGGCATATAGGAACCTTCGTTATCCCGACAGGACCTGTTTCGCCAGATTGCTTTGTCAAGGCAGAGCGAGCATAAGATATACCAGGAAGCTGGAACCGATTATCCCTTGACAAAGCAATCTGGCGAAACAGGTCCTGTCGGGATAACGAAGGTTCCTGGATGCTCCTCACTACATTCATAAGATATATAAGATAAGTCATTTGGGGGATAACGAAGGTTCCTGGATGCTCCTCACTACATTCATAAGATATATAAGATAAGTCATTTTGATAATTGATAAGTGGTAGTTCAAATAGTTTTCTTCCTACCATTATAAGTGTGTGCCCTAAGTACTTTTCACATGAATATTTGTTTTCATTAAAATTTGGATGGAGGGGGTAGTCAATGATTAAAAGACTGTTACGGCTGACAGACAAAAGTATTTTGTCATAATATACAGCCAAATCATTATCGATGAGACATCCCCAAAACTCATGTTGTATTGTACTGTGTGACACCCACTTATCTATTTTTCTACTTTTTGTATTCTAGAAATAAGCAGTGGGCTTTTCCTTTAGGAAGCCATCAAACCTTTTTTAAACCCTGCTAAGCTAACTGCTTTTACTACATTCTCTGGCAATGAATTTGAGTTTCTCTTCACTCAATGTGTAAATATTCGTATTTGTTTTAAGTTTACTACTTTGTAGCTTAATTGCGTGCCCCCTAGTCCTAGTATTTTTGGAAAGAGTACACAAGCAATTCACTTCTACCCGTTCCACTCCACTCATTTTACAGACCTCTACCCTCGGCCATCTTTTCTACAAGCTGAAGAGCCCTAGCTGCTTTTAAGTTTTCCTCATAGGAAAGTCGGTCCATCCCCTTTCATTGCCCTTCTCTGTACCTTTTCCTGATGTTACTAAAGTGACTTGGGCAGGATAGAGGAATTTCTGGCTGTGCATGCTAAGACAAAATTTTGTGAGCTACCTTTTTTACCAGGATACCCATGCTAGTGTGTTGGTTCGTTATGTAGGCATTACATATACCTTATGTTCCAGCAGAGCTTTTCTGGACCTTCATCCAGCTAAGAACTAACTCCATTGGAGATTTATTAGTAATGTGATCTGAGGAATATTGTGCTATTGCTTATGCCTTGTTTTTGTTAATTTAATAATACTCCATGTTTTCTGAGCCACTCCTTCTCTTTTGTGATCTAAAAACAGTCACACAGAGGAAATTATTTTGTTTAGAAGTTTTTCTCTATTTCAGTAATAAATGGTTTTGCATGAGATTTTGCAAGTTACATAAAAATAAAATAAAAAATATATAATGGAATTATAGTAAAGGTACAGAGGGGGGGATGGGACAACTTCCCTATGAGGAAAAGCTAAAGCAGCTAGGGCTCTTCAGCTTGGACAAGAGAGGGCTGAGGGGAGGAGTGGAATGGGTAGAGGTAAACCACTTTTTACTGTTTCCGAAAATACTAGGACTAGGAGGCACACAATGACACTACTAAGTAGTAACCTTTAAAACAAGAGAATATTTCTTCATTCAGCATGTACTTAAACTGTTTTAATTTGTTGCCAGAGAATGTGGTAAAAAGTTAGCTTACCAGGGTTTAAGAAGTTTAGATGATTTCCTAAAAAAAAAGTCCATAAACTATTAAGATGGACTTACGAAAATCCACTGCTTTATTTCTAGGATAAATAGGCAGTGAGCAATAAGCATTCCGAGGAGACAAGACAGACTGTCCCTTGACAAAGCCTTATAGCGAAACAGGACCTGTTGGGATAGTTAGAGCTCCTGGAACCGCTCGAGGCAT
Source organism: Microcaecilia unicolor (assembly GCF_901765095.1). NCBI lineage: Eukaryota > Metazoa > Chordata > Amphibia > Gymnophiona > Siphonopidae > Microcaecilia > Microcaecilia unicolor. Next base: position 166,055,925 of record NC_044039.1, read on the forward strand.
ACATACACAGATAAGTGGTTTGAAAGTTTTCCAGATGTATATGTATACGCTTATCCAAGAAGACTTCCACTGATTTGAAGGGGGTCACTCAATTGTTTGAGCTTTTGTGATTATTTTTTGATGATTTTGAGCACATTAAGGACAAAAAAAGAAAAGGAAAAAATATAAATGGATGATAGGGGGGTTGTCTGTGATTAAAATAGTCACATGAAATTGACAGTCCAGCTAGTCATTTGAAGCGACAGTATGAGACTTCCCTTGAACACATTCATTGAATGAACCTATTTACTCTACTATTTTGTTTTTTGAGCTGTTAACACACGTAAAGTAGAGTGTCATTTAGAAGTTTTGCATTATTTCTAGGATAAGCAGTATAAAATAGTTTTACTGTTCTGGTATCTTGCCAGGTATTTGTGACCTGGATTAGCCACTGCTGGAAACCAAGATATGGAGTTTGATGGAACATTTGGTCTGTCCCAGTATGGCAATGCAATGTTTATGCTCTTTGGGTTGAGAAACCCCTGCCTTATTCTGTTTCATGTTATGTAACGTTAACCATACTGCAATTTTATTGAGCTTGTTTTTAATGTGCTCAGAATCTTAACATCTGCGTACGTGAATGATTTGATTTTAATTTCATATGAACTGATTCAGTGTTCAGAATGGTGCCAAAATGAGCCCTGTAGGATGCCACAAGCTGAAGTAGAATTTTCATATAAAATTATATTTGATCTTCTTGCCTGAGAATGGGAACCATGATAAATGCAGTTTCTGCTATACCAATGTTCTGACTTTTATATTCAATAAGATGTGATCAACAAGGTCAATGCACTAGATCTAACAAGATCAATAATACTGCATTGTTTTGGTCCATGTGACTTTGATAAGTGGTGACCACTAATGGTCCTCGTATAAATCTACTGTGATTTAAGACTTCAAGTTGAGGCAATTGCATTTTAGTTAGAGCTTTAACCAGCAGGTATTTGCACTGGTTCAAATGTTGTTAATCCTTGGCTCACTTAAATTATTGTAATATCTGTATGAGATACAGTATCATCTACTTTGAATATCAAGGACGCGCATACAATATAGTCATTTTAGGATCTCTAATGATACAATCACCACTAGATAGTTATCAAGCACAACTATTAGATATACTGCTATATCAAGGCTTAAGAACCCTTTTCTTTTGTTGGAAAGACCTATCCTAAGCAACTTATTTAACATGGTGGAATTCTATGTGTATAAGCTAAATATGAATATGCAGCGGCTGAAAAATATAACTCAATTACAAAAAATATGGTTCCTTTACTAGATCAACTACACAATAACCTTTCTCAGAGTTGAAACTTCTGTATTACTCCTGTGACTACTATTTGTTAACCTGTTATGTTGGCTAATTGTATTTATTTTAGACATTTTTGTTATCCTCTATAAAACACAATAAATATTGGAACTAAAAAAAAAAGATTATTGTAATATCCTCCTTTTTGGGCTTAATTTCTAAATATCTTAAGTTACAACTTATTCTGAACACGATGGTGAGGGGTGACTTTTTAAATTCTCAGAACGTATTCATAAACTGCGTTGGCTTCATATTGAATAGTGTTCAAGGCAGTTTGCTTGTGTTTTTTTGTTTTTTGTTTTTTTTATATTCTTTATGGCTTTACATTACCAATAGCTGCTGCTTTTTTTTTTCTTTGCAAAATCTAGTTTGCATAGTCCAGTTAGTATTTGTCTACCATCTAATGTGTGATTCTCTGAAATTGCTAGCACTATATATTTTCAGTCAAGTGTGTATCGCTATGGAATTAATTTCCATCTTTCCTTGGGACAGAGAGGAGTTTTGTTTTTTGGTGTGGTGTTTTTTGTTTTTTTTTTTTTAATTAGAAAATAGGTGAAAACTTTTGATTCCTGATAACTACTAAGTAAATGCGATCCAGTGACTATTTTAAAGCTTTGCTAATGTGTAAATTTTAACTGTGATAACATAGTAGATGATGGCAGAAAAAGACCTGCACAGTCCATCCAGTCTGCCCAACAAGATAAACTACATGCTACTTTTTGTGTATCTTACCTTGATTTGTAGCTGCCTTTTTCAGTGCCCAGCACTAGCCCCGCCTCCCACCCAATCTCAGCTAAGCTTCTGAGGATCCATTCCTTCTGAACAGGATTCCTCTGTTTATCCCACGCATGTTTGAATTCCGTTATCGTTTTCATCTCCACCACCTCCCGTGGGAGGGCATTTCAAGTATCCACCACTCTCTCCGTGAAAAAATACTTCATTTTTCTTGAGTCTGCCCCCCTTCAATCTCATTTCATGCCCTCTAGTTCTACCGCCTTCCCATCTCCAGAAAAGGTTCGTTTGCGGATTAATACCTTTCAAATATTTGAACGTCTGTATCGTATCACCCCTGTTTCTCCTTTCCTTCAGGATATACATGTTCAGGTCAGCATTCGTCCTCATTCGTCTTGTAATGCAAATCCCATACCATTCTCATAGCTTTTCTTTGCACCGCTTCAATTCTTTTTACATCCTTAGTAAGATACAGCCTCCAAAACTGAACACAATACTCCAGGTGGGACCTCACCAATGACTTAGGGGCATTAAAACCTCTTTTCTTCTTTTGGTCACACCTCTCTCTATACAGCCTAGCTACGGCCACTGCCTTGTCACACTGTTTCGTCGCCTTCAGATCCTCAGATGCTATCACCCCAAGATCCCTCTCGCCATCCATACATATCAGACTCTCACTGCCTAACACATACTTCTCCCATGGATTTCTACTCCCTAAGTGCATCACTTTGTATTTCTTCACATTGAATTGTAATTGCCAAACCTTCTTCTAGCTTCCGCAGATCCTTTTTTTTTCATGTTTTCCACTCCCTCCCGGGTGTCCACTCTGTTACAAATCTTAGTATCATTCACAAAAAGGCAAACTTTACCTTCTAACCCTTTGGCAATGTCACTCGCAAATATATTGAATAGAACCGGCCCCAGCACTGAGCCCTGAGCCACTCTACTACTCACCTTTCCCTCATCCGAACGAATTCCATTAACCACCACCCTCTGGCGTCTGTCCATCAACCAGTTCCTAATCCAGTTCACCACTTCGGGTCCTATCTTCAGCCCATCAAGTTTATTCAAGAGCCTCCTGTGGGGAACCATGTCAAAAGCTTTGCTGAAATCTAAGTAGATTACGTTTATAGCACGTCTCCGGTCACCCAGTCAAAGAATTCAGTGAGATTCGTTTGGCACAATTTACCTTTGGTAAAACCATGTTGTCTCGGATCTTGCAACGTATTGGCTTCCAGGAAATTCACTATCCTTTTCCTTCAGCATGGCTTCCACTACTTTTCCAATAACCGAAGTGAGGCTTACCAGCCTGTAGTTTCCAGCTTCTTCCCTATCACCACTTTTGTGAAGAGGGACCACCTCCGCCGTTCTCCAATCCCACGGAACCTCTCCCATCTCCAAGGATTTATTAAACAAATCTTTAAGAGGACACGCCAGAACCTCTCTGAGCCCCCTCAATATCCTGGGGTGGATCCCGTCCGGTCCCACAGCTTTGTCCACCTTTAGATTTTCAAGTTGTTCATACACACTCTCTTCAATGAATGATGCTGTATCTACTCCATTCTCATTCGTGCTTTTGCCAGTCAATCGCGGTCCTTCTCCAGGATTTTCTTCTGTGAAAACAGAACAAAAGTATCTATTTAGCAAATTGCTTTATTTTAAACTGCATTGAACCCTGGAAAGGGAATTTAGCAGGTAGCTGTATTTTATTTTAACTGAGTAAAGCGGTCTCATGTTGAAATGTCTGGTAAAACACTAGTAACAGTAGATGAAGGCAGGCAGACCTGCATGGTGGTCTCCCGTCATACCATATGCCATGAGTTTATCTTGAACAAATGCAATATAACGCATGCATACTTGATCTGTTACCATTTTTCAGGGTACAGACCATAGTCTGCCTGGTGCTGGTTTTATGCTCCACTACTTGAGTTACCATTGAAGCCCAACTCCAGCCCTTCCTGATCTGTCTATTAATAATCGGGGGCACAGACCATAAGAAGTAGAGCCTCTTTCTCCCAATTACTGGAGTTGCTGTTTAAACATCACCAAGTTCTTTTTTTTTTTTTTTTTTTAATACTAATTTTACCATCTCCACTGCTGTCCAGCTTTTGCTATTTGTCCTTGAAGAAGGTTGCTTACCTGTAACAAGTGTTAATGCTGTCTCATAAATTACAGCTTCTGTTTAGGATAGCATAAAACTGAATAATTGTTGCAGTTCCATCAGTGCAGAAAATCTCATATTTGCATGGTAGTCCTTGGCTCTAAACTTAACTTTTCTAGCACGTTGTGCCAAATGTTACTTAAGTGAGGACTTGTACTGCTATCCTCAAATGCCTGTGTAAGGTAAGCAACTTGTTGTATTGGATAGAGGTTAAGGATATCTATTTGGGCCCAGTTTTGCACATGAAAGTCTTGACACTTGAATCCATGCTTTCTTGCCACTCCTGTTAAGGCCAACTACCATAGCATTCTTATCGGGGTCTATTTGAGCATAACCCCAAATATAGATTGAAATCTTCAGATAAGACACATTTTGAATCATTTTATACCAAAGTATGAGAAGAAAGGTAACTAAGCTGATAGGACTTCAGCAAGTGCTTCTTGTTGACCTATTAGTGCCCGATGTTACCATATGAGAACAAATCAATTTGTTCCCAAATGGCTGCTTATGGGAACATGGGTTAATAGACTACTGTTGCTGGTTGTTAGTGGACTACCATTGCATTAGTCCTGCCAATAACCTTTTTTTTTTCTCTCCAATTAACTAGGGCACCACTGCATTTGGGCTTTCTATTTGCCAGTTTCCTCTTCCTAGTGATAAATTTAACTTGTGCAATGTTGGTGCATAGTGATGTGCCAGAAGATCATCTACGATGGACCATGTTGGCTGGAGTCCTAGTCAATGATGGCCTCTTTTTTGCTTGTGCTGTTTCACTGGCTGGTTGTATCTTCAAAATTGCAAAAATGTCTTCAGCAAATGTCTACCTCGAATCAAAGGTAAACACTTAATTTGTTTTTGAGACTAATTTTTAGACTTTAGTACTTCTATATTATACCTTGTGTTTTGGGGGAGGGGGGTCCTCTTCAAGCAGGCCAGTTGTATTTTCACTCATCTGACAGAGCCTGGTGCAAACACAGATGCTGACAAGTGAGATGTACAGATTTCTAGTAGCATCCCACTGTACTTGCGATGGTGACTTCTGCCCAACACACGAGCATGGGTTCCTCGGTCTTTGTTTTCCCACAGAGCAGGGAAGATGTGTCTTCATGTTTTTCCTCTATTGCAGTGCTTTCCTCTGTGAGTATTTTTGTTTTTCTTTTGCAATTCTATTATCCCTTTAAACTTTATTTTACCTTGTTTCCATTTAGTTTTCTTTTTCATGAGTTGCCAGGCCTATTTAGGCCAGAGCACCAACCTCAATTTGAACGCTTCCCCTTTTTCAAAGCTCACAATGGAGTTTAATTTGGCCACGATTCTTCTTTTACCAATGTTGGTGGCTTCAAAAGGTGTACCCAATGTAGTTGGGCAATTTCTGTGACAGATCTGCACTCATGATGCATCGGGTGCCTTAGGACTAACTGTTCTCTGTTTGTTTGAAAATGCAGTTGAGGACATGGGGCATGGCATGTCCAGCAGGAGAAACCTTTTGGTTGCTCAAAGACTGGTCCAGTGACATCAGCACCAAAAGTATTGACCTCAAACGGCTGCTCAGACTTAAGACAACCACTGGGAGTGCACCAGCATCAAGGAGGTCTCCCCTCTCTTCACATCAGGCACTGAAAGTAGGACTCAATACCAAGGGCATGTATGGGTTCAACATTGTCCTTGTCGGCACCAAAAGACCACAATGCTGAGCATCGGGGAACGCCCAAGAAGCATGAACACCAGTGCATTAGCATCTCCAGTACCCAAGAAGTGCCAGCACTTGGAGCACCATTTCTCTCTTTGGTAGTGGTAGAGGTGCCAGTGTGGAAGCCTTCGAGCAGCCAGGTTCCTGCTTCATTTCAGCACCAACATCTTCTCAGGCTGCCTCTCCTGGCTCCCCTCCCTGCCTTTGTGGATGATTGCCTTCAATGAGCAGTACCAAGCCATACTCAGGGAGGAGCTGGCACAGATACTGCAGTTGTACTTTGCTCAAGTATCAAGGGTGCTTGGGCCAACTGTAGATCAGCCCCATATTCTAGGTGCTCCTACCATGCTATTGGGGAGATCCTTGGCGCCAGCACCTCGAATAGTGTTATCAACTCATGCAGCACCACTCTTGACATCAGGAAAGAAAGCTTCCCCAGAGTCTTAGGGTAAGGCTGTAGCTTGGCACCCTTTGGGGCATGGACATCAGTCCAGTGAGCTGGTGCAGGCACAGACCTACTCGGTCCAGTTTAAGTATGGTGAGGAGTCTAGGACTGCTCATGGGTCTCAGAAGATCCCAGTTACCTTTTGGAGGAGTAGCCCCATGGAGTCCCTTCTTATCCCTCCCCATCTTAGAAATAAATTGCCCAAGGGTCTCTCTCATTAGTTTTGTCAAGGAAATGGCATTAGCCATCCTATTTAAGTTAGATATGGAGGGGCCACTCTGGGCAGAGGTGTTCTGTAATGGACTGAGCCTCTTCCTAAGGAAGGGGTCACAGTACCATTGCACCTTTATTAAAGATGCACTGACAAAGAACTGGGAATCTCCCCTGTCGGTGTAGATCACACCTAAGAAGGTGGCTATGCGGTATCATATCCAGAAGGCTCCCAGATTTGAGAGGGCACAACTGCTTTGCCACTCTAGTTGTCTAATCCACCCTCAAACGAGCTGGGAGCTCCAGGACTCGTGCCTCGGCTCCCTCAGGTAGAGAGGTTCAGACACTTGACTCATTTGGTAGGAATGTTTCAGGCCTCAATGCTCATTGCTTTCATCCGGTCCTATTGGCTCTACATGAGCCTTTACTTGAAATCTTTGCTATGCAGTACACTTAATCTTGGAACATTCTTTCCTTCAGGAGTAGGTTATAGAGCTTTGCCAGCAGCTGATGTGCAGAAACTATATGGCCAGGGGCACTTATGATTTTTGATATAGCTTCCAGACTGTCCGCCATTGGTGTGTGGATGTGCAGATTCTCTCGTGGATGTGTCTCTGACCTAGAACCAGTGGTTCAGGAGAGGTCGGCAGACATACCTTGCAGAGGAGACAGTCTTTTGGGGGACAAAGTGGAGATTACTGACGTCAGAAAGAGATGTACAGATACTATCCAGTCCCCATCTCAGCAACCTCTAGCTGCAGCCTCTTCTAGATGATTTTTCAAATGGGCCTAGGTGGCAAGCCTACTACCCTCAAAAGGTGTAAGCTTTCTCACTCTACCACTAAATTGCCCACCAAGAGCATCGTTCATCAGCTCTCAGCACAAGCAGGTACTTGTAGAGGAAATCTCTGCCCTTCTACAGGCCAATGCAGTCAAAATGTAGATTGTGAACCCTCTAGGGACAGAGAAAGTACCGGCATATAATGTGTACAGTGCTGCGTATGTCTAATAGCGCTATAGAAATGAGGAGCAGTAGTAGACGTTTCAGCTCAATTGATATTGAGGCCTTGTCATATCGAGTTACTATTGTTCTAGTGAACCTGGTAGCTAGGGATTCCCAGAAGTGAGAATACAGCTGGCCTGCTTGTCCTCAGAAAAAGCAAAGTTATTCACCTGTAGCAAGTGTTCCAAGGACAGCAGGCCAGGTATTCTTATATACCCTCCCACCTCCCCTTGGAGTTGTATTCTTTAGCTATTGTCGGTGGCAGGGGCGTAGCTACGGGTGGGCCTGGGTGGGCCCAGGCCCACCCAGTTTAGCTTCAGGCCCGCCCAGAAGCAGATCCTTGCCCTCTCCCGACTCCCACCCCTGCCGCAGCGCTTCATTTAATTCTGTGGGCGCTGCTGTCACAGTCTCCCACCCCTGCGCTTACAGTTTGCTACGGCGCTGACAGCAACTCTACAGATGCGGAACCGACGTCCGACGTCCTGCTCCGGGGCCTTCCCTCTGCCGCGCTGATGTAACTTCCGGTTTACGGAAGGCCCCAGAGCAGGACGTCGGACGTCGGTGCAGCATCTGTAGAGTTGCTGTCAGCGCCGTAGCAAACTGTAAGCGCCGCTGCGAGGGGTGGGAGACTGTGCATTTACAGCAGTGTGGACAGAATTAAATGAAGCGCTGCGGCAGGGGTGGGAGAGGGTGAGGAAGTCAGTGGGGTGCTGGGCCAGTAAGGGGAGGCTGGGAAGGGAACAGAAGGGTGCTGGACTTGCCAGGGGCAGAGGGTTGGAGGGAAGGGGAGAAGTTTGGGATTTGCAGAGGGAAGGGGAGAAGTTTGGGATTTGCAGAGGGTTGGAGGGAAGGGGAGAAGTTTGGGATTTGCAGAGGGGCAGAGGGTTGGAGGGAAGGGGAGAGGTTTGGGATTTGCAGAGGGGAGGCTGGAAGGAAGGGGAGAAGTTTGGGATTTGCAGAGGGGAGGTTGGAAGGGAAGGGGAGAGGTTTGGGATTTGCAGAGGGGAGGTTGGAAGGGAAGGGGAGAGGTTTGGGATTTGCAGAGGGGAGATTGGAGGGAAGGGGAGAGGTTTGGGATTTGCAGAGGGAAGGTTTTGGATTTGCAGAGGGAAGGGGAGAAGTTTGGGATTTGCAGAGGGGAGGTTGGAAGGAAAGGGAGAGGTTTGGGATTTGCAGAGGGGAGGCTGGAAGGAAGGGGAGAGGTTTGGGATTTGCAGGGGAGAGGTTTGGGATTTGCAGAGGGAAGGTTTTGGATTTGCAGAGGGAAGGGGAGAGGTTTGGGATTTGCAGAGGGGAGGTTGGAGGGAAGAGGAGAGGTGCATGGAAAAAGAGCCAGATGCATAAGGGGAAGGAAAGATCGGAAGAGAAGCTGGTTGGGGGATGGGATCAGAGAGGAGAGGGACACATTGGTGTGGAGAAGGGAGAAAGGGGACATAGGTAAGTATACAGAAGGGAGATGATGGGCATTAGGTGGGAACATGGGGACAGGGACACAAATGTGAGATGCTGTGTGGGGATGGCACATGGGCACAGAGGGGTAATGCCTGACAAGGGGGGGGGGCACGGGGATATGGAATAGAGATAAAATGCTGGACACTGGAGAGGGGGGTATATGGACACAGAGGGGGGGGGAGAGAGATACCAGACAAGGGGGAGAATAGGAACACAGAAGGGATATGCTGGGCATGGGGTGCATAGGTGAACAGAGGAATGATGATGGATGAGGGGATATGAACACAGGAGAGATACTGGACAAGGAAATATAGGAAAACAGAGATGGGAGATGGATGATGGACATGAAGAAAGAAGAAATGTCAAATAGGAGACCCTGGCAAGTGAGTTAAGAGAAGAAAGAGGGAAGCAGAAACCAGAGACTGGGACCAATATGATTTGAGAAAAAATGACCAGACAACAAAAAGGTGTAAAAATATTATTTTATTGTCAATGTTGTGAATATAATATGTTGGATTTGGAATGTACATCTTGCTAAAGTTGATGTTAAACATGGCTGGGGTCCAGGACAGAAATCTAGGAAAGGACCCCAAAGTCCATTACCAGGCTGCGCCTTCAGCTTCCAGCATGCAGGCTTTCTCTGGCCAAGGAACCAAGCACAATTGCCCTAGTTGCAATCCCTAACACCATCCCTGGCATGTGCCATCTTTATATTTTGCACAGGAGCAAATGCCTTTCTTTCTTGTTTCTCTAGTGTTGTACTACATGCAAGGTCTAGTTTCTTGGGGTTTCCATTTAATTTATATTTCTAGAGTTTGTGGTCACTTATTCTGTATTTTGCATTTGTGTCTTGTGTGTGTGACTGAGGTATTCTGTTAGCATGAAGTTTCCATGTAGCATTCTGTAGTAATTTGGCTTGTTCAGCTTTCCTGATGTATTTGTATTTTTGGGCCCTACTATAATATTTAAGGCACTTCTTTTTCATAGATAGGATCTTTGTTTTTGGAAGTTAGTGTTGGCATGGTAGATTTGCTCTAGGTTCTGAGTGACTTTTTGTTTTATAGATTTTTATAAGTTAATTTATAATATGTCTGTAATTGAGATTACACTAGAAAACAAAATTTCTTTGTATGATGAGTTTTGTGGAGAATTGTCCTTGCTGTGCTCTATATCCATTGTTGGTGGAGGGCCAGGAGGTTCTCTTGATGCAGAATGTGTTTGGCTTCAATACCATATATTTGTTGGAGGACCATGGCTCAATGGGGCTGAATAGTGCAGTCTATTGTACTTCCCTTAGCTCTCAATTGGCCTGCAGCCACTGAAGCCTGCCCTGCAACCCTCATTGAAGTTATGGGGAGAGGGGTAGGGACAGAGTATGAGTGCATCAGGTTGCTGTTTTTTCTCTTTCAAAAAAGTTGGCAACTCTAGTGCCCACTCATCCAACCTGTTGGCCCACCCAAAAATTGCCTTCTGGCTACGCCACTGGTCGGTGGGCAGGAAAGCACCAGCATATGCATGGTGGGATGCTGCTAGAAATTTCTACAGTCATCCACTCTGGGCTTGTCAATGTCACCCAGATGTGATAATACTTGGGCTGCTGTCTTTGGAGAACACCTGCTAAAGGTGAGTAACTTCGCTTTACTTGGTGTTTGAAACTTTGTTGCTATGAATGTCTGTGTAGATGTAAGGTGTTAAAAAATATATTTAATTTGTAAGCTAGTAATCTTTCTCCCAAATATTTCATCTTCAGTTTATTCCACTAGTGAGAATGTAGCTACTGGTATGTCAGAATATAATGAATTGTAACTTTTTTCTTTACATCTTGCCATCCTCTGTTCTTTGAAAGAACTAGTTCTACTTAATTGATAGAAATATAGCTTGCCATTTTGTCTATTAAACATCCAATTAAAGAATTTATGTGAAACACTGGTTCCATTTTCCTGCCTTTTCAAGTTTGACTTGTTTCCGATTTGCACTTGGTACTGTGAGGCTTTTCTTCCCTTCTCTGTGTATAGTACAAAATAGTTGGCATAGACTTTTATTCAGTAGTGCTGTTATTACTACAGTGTCTGGCTGGTTTGCTTCCATTCTTTCAATGGGAATAGAAATGGCTCAGATGATGGAAACTTCATTCTCTAACACTGATGTGCCAGAGTAAAATCCTGATGTCATGACCCTATAGAATAGCACTGTTCACATAAGCATGTCTCGTATACTAGAAATGTTCTTGTTTGACTTTTGTGTACTGGTGTGTGTTGATATCAACATGGGTAGGCAACATAGTTGTCTCCTCTGAATGTTATCTGCCATATGAAAACTCACCATTCAAAAAAAAAAATAAAGCATATGAATACATAGGGCCCAATATTTAAAACAATTTAAACAGGAACCTCTCCTGGCCACTTAAATAGCCTGTCTGTGGCTAACCAGGCATTCAGTGGCACTTAACCAAATAGTGCTGCTGAAGATGTCTGGCTAGTACCCAACCCAAAACCATCTATTATGGGGCCATTCTGGAGGCAGGGAGTCGGTAGTTTGCCAGTTAATTGCTGATATTCAGCTTGTAGGAGTAGCCTAGTGGTTCGTGCAGTGGATTTTAATCCTGGGAAACTGGGTTAAATTTCCCCCTGCAACTCCTTGTGACTCTGGGCAGGTCACTTAACCCTCCATTACCCCAGGTACAAATAAGTACCTGTATATACTATGTAAACTGCTTTGAATGTAGTTGCAAAATCCACAGAAGTATATCAAGTCCCTTTCCCTTAATGGCCAAGGTAAGAGGACCGCATAAGTCGGTCCTATTTTATCTTTATGCAGGTCACTAGCTGGTTAAATGCTGAATATTACACTTAAAGCAGCTATATTTTCACCAGCCCCATATAACAAGACATTCAATGCCAGAGTCTGGACATGGTTTGGCATTGAATTTCCAGGGATAACAGTGATGGCAATCTGCAAAAAAGATACCAGGTGAATGTCATATGCTGTTAGCACTTATGGGCTCAACAAAACAATTCTACTTTTCCATTAACATATAACTGATAAAACACAATTCAGATTTTAATATGGAAGGGATGTGGCTGTTTTCCATTGACACACAGCCTTAAAATCCCCCCCCCCCCCCCAAAAAAAAAAAAAGCTATTAACTCATCCTTTGTCACTTGCAATCCATTCCTTGTTTCTGTGCAGAAGGTGCATTAGCTTTGCCTGATTAGGGGGGAGGGGGGGGGGGTAACACTCCCTGGTTGTCGCTCACTATTTTTGCTTCCATCCTATGTACTGGAGTGACCAGTTTCCCTGTTGTGGAGAGTTCTGTCATCTACTTCATACCAAGCTGCGAAATGACTTTCAAATTCCAAGCTACAAAATCTGCTTTGTCTAACTAGATTTTTTTTCTGTACTAACTCTGAACATATTGTCCATAGTCCACTTTTTCCTCTGCTGCAGTTGTCCTTGACCATTCATGTTTGGATTTTGATCTTGATTTTCTGAAGTAATTTTCTTGTTTGGCTTTTATTTTGTTTTTCCTTGTTTACTGACTTTTTACATTTTCTTTCTTTCTTGCATCAGGGCACATCTGTGTGCCAAGCTGTTGCTGTGGGAGCTGTAGTTATTCTTCTCTATGCTTCGAGAGCTTGCTACAATCTAGTGGTGGTTGCCACTTCACCAGGAAACAAACCTAGTCCATTTAATTATGGTTGGGATACTGTTCCTAATAGGGTAAGTAGTATTTTCTTTTCTTCTACTTTATTTGCATGAACTTTAAGGTCCTCTTGTAAAGAGCATTGCAGAATTCTACTTCCTTTAGCATTCCAGCAGACCAGTCCAGACCAATGAGTTGTCTGCCTACGGATGGAGAATGAAAATAGTTCTCAAGTATTTACTCCTTTTAAGGATATAATGCAGCATAGAATGTTCAGTATTTGTCTTCCAAGTGGCTAGATGATGGGCTAACAGCCCTGCTCATGATCTGGTTTCTAACTAGTTTCAGTTGAGCTTGTACTACTTTTTTTTTTTTTTGGGAGGGGGGGGGGGTTGTGCTCCTGAGTCAGTCTTATAATGAGTCTCAAGTGACTTGGGGGTTCCTATTTGTCTTCCCCTGAACCAGCTTAGCTGCATTTTGGTTGTGTTGGGGGTACCCTCCTGGACTTGTTCTCTTGACCCAGTTTTATGCATGGGTTTCAGTTGAGTTGGGGGTGCCTTCTTTGACATTGGCTCCTGTTTAAAAATAATAATAATAAAAAGTAAGCAGCTTGTTCTATGGAGCTAAATCTGAGATCCCTACCACCCCTCTTCTCCCAGCCCACCGGCATCTCCTTTGGAAGTCGGCATTTGGTGATCCTGTTCTGATTTTATTTCAGTACACTATTTCTGTTCCTCTTTAAACACACAGGTATCTGACTTGTTCATTCCTCACAATATGCACTTTTTCCTGCTCAGCTGCATAAGTTACTGCCCATGTAGAAACGAGTCCAAGCATGAAATAAGCCCCCTAGTAGTTTTGGAGTCTTCGCACAGATCCTCCAGGAAAGAAGTCTCTTGCAATATAACCACCCAAATCTCCTTGGAGAGAAGAAAATGCCTCATTTGAGAGTAAGCAAAGAACTCAGTGGACGAGATATGAAACTTCTCCTGCAAAGACTCAAATGAAATCACCCTGCCTTCGTCAAACAGCTGGCCCCAAGAAACCAATTCCAAGGATTCCCAGCAAAAAAAGGACCCCATACCAATCCCAGGAGGAAAAAGAGGATTATGCGCTATTGGCGACAGCTTAGATAACACCACATCTGGCCTATCAAACAGCTCATCCCAGTAGAAAAAAGTAGAATATATCGATGGATACAGACCCATACCTAGAGACTTGTGTTTTACGAGGAAGCCACATCATGGCCCTAAGCGGACAAGAGCCTACCTCAGCTTGCTCCAACTTCACCCATAATTTATGGGGATGATCATGAAACCACTCAAAAGCCGCTCGCATTGACCTCTTAGTCTGGTTCCTGCTCCTGAGCCTCAACCAATTCTGCCACCAGACCCCCAGCCTTCTCCGATGTAGGCTCTCGACGAGTGTATGGGCCTTGCTTCCAGAACTTCTGGAAGGTCTGCTTTGGCGCCGGGGGTGCTTACCTGGATCATTCGGTCCAGCAGAGAATGGCGGATCTACCTTGCTGGGGGTATAATCTTTTCAGAGAAAAGGTGGAAGATTTGGTTGACCAGATCAAGAAGTACAATGATGCTATGGCTTTTCTCTCCCATCGGGCACCTTCTGCTACGGCCTTCTCAACCATGAGCTTTTGGGGGGGGGGGGGCACGAAGTGCTCCCTATTAGGTGAGGTACACTCAGACATCCCGACAACCTATTCAGGCTCAGCCCCAGCGAGCTCGTTCTCATCAACAGCATGCGCCTAAGGCCCCTGCTGCTCCCCAGCAAAAGCAACGGACGAGTTTTTGACTGGCTCCAGCGAAGCACAGCCACAGTAATTGTCCGTACCGGACAACTTGCCGGTTAGAGAGAGGCTAATGTTTTGTTTTTTTTTTCTCCAAAGGTGGCCTCTCATAACCTCCGACCGGTGGGTTCTTCAAACAATCCAGTTAGGATACACCCTCAATCTGGAATACAAACCTCAAAATTGCCCACCGGGAACTCATTCATACAGCTCCCAGCACAGGCAGGTACTTGCAGAGGAACTCTCTACCCTTCTAAAGGCCCATGCGGTCGAACCTGTTCCACCAGGGGAAGAAGGGCTGGGATTCTTTTCCAGGTACTTCCTTGTGCAAAAGAAAATGGGGGGGGGGGGGGGGGGGGGATGCGTCCCATCCTAGACCTAAGGGTCCTGAACAAATTCCTAGTCCGAGAAAAGTTGAGGATGGTTTCCCTAGGCAACCTTCTTCCCATGATTCAGGAAAACAATTGGCTATGCTCCCTGCACTTAAAAGGATGCTTACACACACATCCATCTCACAGGATGTACCTTCGATTTTTGCCTGGGAACACAGCATTTTCAGTACCGTGTACTGCCCATTGGCCTGGCGTCTGCGCCCTGAATGTTTACAAAGTGCCTAGCAGTAGTCGTAATGTCGCTAAGCAAGCTGGGAGTGCATGTGTTCCCTTATCTCAACGACTGGCTGGTCAAGAGCACCTCGGAGGATGGTGCTCGGGAGTCCATGCAGATAACTATTCAGGTGCTAAAGCTTCTTCTAGGGTTTGTAATAAATTACACCAAGTCCCATCTCGTTCCTGTTCAAAAATTGGAATTCATTGGAGCACTACTGGACATGAAGACAGCTCGGGCTTATCTCCCTGAGACACAGGCAGACAACCTGTCCCTGGTGTCTGCAGTGTGAGCATCTCAGCAGGTCACAGCTCGGCAGATGTTGAGATTTTTGGGGCACATGGCCTCCACAGTTTATGTAACACCCATGGCATGTCTACATATGAGATCAGCTTAATGGACCCTAGCTTCCCAGTGGTATCAAGCTGCAGGGAATCTGGAGGATGTTATCTGATTGTCCACAGACTTTCGCCCAATTTGACCAAGGGACGATCATTCCAAATTCCTTAGCCGCAAAAAGTGCTGACGACGGATGCATCCCTCCTGGGGTGGTGAGCACGTGTAGATGGACTACACGCTCAGGGAGCCTGGTCCTTCCAGGAAACAGGTCTTCATATCAACCTCCTGGAGCTACTAGCGATCTGGAACGCTCTGAAGGCTTTCAGAGATTGGCTGTCCAACCAAATTATCTCGATTCAGACCACACAGTCGGGTTACGATGTACTACACCAACAAGCAGGGAGGCACCAGATCTCGCCCTTTGTCAGGAAGCCGTCCAGATGTGACTTTGGGCACACCATCAGGGCAAGTTTCTCCAAGCCACTTATCTGGCAGGCATAAACAACTGTCTGGCTGACAGGCTGAGCAGGGTAATGCAACCTCACAAGTGGTCACTGAATATGGGTATCGCCCGCAAAGGTCTTCCAAGCATGGGGCACCCCCTTGGTGGTTCTTTTTGCCACTCAGATCAATCACAAGGTCTCTCAGTTCTGTTCCAGGCTTCAGGCCCATGACAGACTAGCGTCGGATGCCTTTCTCCTACGTTGGGGAACAGGCCTTCTGTATGTGTATCCTCCCATACCTCTAGTAGAGAAGACTTTGCTGAAACTCAAGCAAGACCATGGAACCATGATCCTGATAGCACCCTACTGGCTGCGTCAGATTTGGTTCCCTCTTCATCTGGAGTTGTCCTCTGAAGAACCATGGAGATTGGAATGTTTTTCCAACCCTCATCACTCAGAACGAGAGGTCACCCACATCCCAACCTCCAGTCTCTGGCTCTCATGGCCTGGATGTTGAGAGCTTATAATTCGCCTCCTTTGGTCTTTCAGAGGGTATCTCCTGAGTTTTGCTTGCTTGCTTCCAGGAAAGATTCCACGAAGAGGAGTTACTCTTTAAAATGGAGGAGGTTAGCCGTCTGGTGTAACAGTAGGACCCTAGAGTCTCTCTTGTCCTACACGGACCCTGCTTGAATACCTTCTACACTTGTCAGTCTGGTCTCAAGACCAACTGCATAAGGGTTCACCTCAGTGCAATTAAGCTTACCCTCTACACGCCAATGATAAGTACTATCTCTGGACAGCCTTTAGTTGTTTGCTTCATGAGAGGTTTGCTTTTGTCAAAGCCCCCTGTCAAATCTCCACCGGTGTCATGGGATCTCAATGTCATTCTCACCCGGCTGACGAAAGCTCCTTTTGAGCCACTGAATTCCTGCCATCTGAAGTACTTGACCTGGAAGGTCATTTTCTTGGCGGCTGTTACTTCAGCTAGTAGAGTCAGTGAGCTTCAGTTCATAGTAGTGGATGCACCTTTTTATACTAGGTTTCATCACAGTAGACTGTTCCTCCGCACACACCCTAAGTTCCTGCTGAAGGTGGTGTTGGAGTTCCATCTGAACCAGTCAGTTGTCTTGCCAACATTTTTTCCCTATCCTCATGCCCACCCTGGCGGAAGTAGCTTGCACACCTTGGACTGCAAGAGAGCATTGGCCTTTTACATGGAACGGACGAAGCCCTTCAGACAGTCCACCCAGTTGTTTGTGTGTTTTCCGATGGTGACTCCCCTCCTGTTGGATTAAAAGCAACCATCTCCAGTTGGCTAGCAGATGGCATTTTCTTCGCTTATGCCCAAACTGGGCTGACTCTGGAGGGTCATGTCACAGCTGCATCGGTGGCTCACTTAGTCAGCCTCCATTGAAGAGATTTGCAAAGCTGCAACGTGGTCTTCAGTCCACACATTCATTTCACATTACTGTCTTGAACAGTATACCCGACGCAACAGTCGGTGCTACAGAATCTGTTTGGGGTTTAGAATCTAACTCCACTCACCTAGGCCCATTTTTGTTCTGTTCCAGGCTGCACTCTCTCAGCTAGCTGTATATAGTTTCAGGTTAACCTATAAGTCCTCGCCGTTACGAGGCCTAATTGACCAATGTTTATTGTCTTGGATGAGCCTGGATGCTAGGGATACCCCACTTGTGAGGATAATACAGCCTGCTTGGCCTCAGAGAAAGCAAAGATACTTACCTGTAGCAGGTATTCTCAGAAGACAGCAGGCTGATTATTCTCACAATCCCACCCACCTCCCCTTGGAGTCGTTTATTTCTTAATGCTTTAGACTTAACTGAGGTACGCGCTCACGCAGTGGGAGGAAAGTCCACGCGGTGCGAACTGCACGCACACTGAATTGTGGGAGCTGCATAGGTTCTTAAGGAGTACAGAATTGTGACTCTCTCTACCTTCTGGCTAATGGACACAATCCCCACAAGTCCTGGACTGGTCTGGTGCTGACCCTAAGGAATATTCTGTTCATAAACCATTTCAGAATAGGACATTGGAAAGTATTTAACCTGCTTTTTACTATTAAAAAATCAGCAGTATTGTCTGCCAAATTTAACTATTAAGATGCAGAAGACCCAGATACCCTGTAAGTGCTGTAAATAGTACTTCGTATTCCGAGGAGACTTGTACCTTTGGTGTGAATACTCAGTGGTGCTGTATCATATCACCCCTGTTTCTCCTTTCCTCCAAGGTATACATGTTCAGGTCAGCAAATCTCTCCTCGTACGGTTTGCAACGCAAATCCCATACTATTTTCGTAGCTTTTCTTTGCACTGCTTCCAGTTTTTTTACATCTTCAGCAAGATAGGCCTCCAAAACTGAATACAATACTCCAAGTGGGGCCTCACCAACAACTTGTAGAGGGACATCAACACCTCCTTCTGCTGGTTATTCCCCTCTCTACGCAGCCTAGCATCCTTCTGGCCACGGCCGTAGCCTTGTTGCATTGTTTCTTCACCTTCAGATCCTCCGACACCAACACCCAAAGGTCTCTCTCCTGAGTCGAGCTTACTAATCTGTCCCCTCCTATCTGGTATCTCTCTTTTGAGTTTCCGCACCCCAAGTGCATCACTCTACACTTCTTGTCATTAAATTTTAACTAAACACTAAATGGGATAAACTAGTTTCAACCAGAGCATGATCAGTTATAGTCCAAAAATGTGCTCCAGAAAACTTTTTTTTTGTCTTTTTTCTCCAATTACAAACATTACATTCTTCTAACGTTCGGAGATCCCTTCTCATCGTTTCTACTTCCTCCAGGGTATCCACTCTATTGGCTATTTTCGTGTCATCCACAAAAAGGCACACCTTTCCTTCCAACCCTTCAGCAATATCTCCCACAAATAACAGAATAGGCCTCAGCTCCGACCCCTGAGGAACTCCACTGCTCTCCTTCCTTTCCTCCGAGCAGATTCCATTTACCACCACCCTCTGCCACCTGTCGGTCAACCAGTTTCTTATCCAGTTCACCACTTTCGGTTATTCACGAGTCTTCTGTGGGGGACCGTATCAAAGGCTTTGCTGAAGTTCAAGTAGATTACATCTAGCATACGTCCCTCATCCAGTTCTTTGGTCACCCAGTCAAAAAAGTCAAGATTTGTTTGGCATGATTTTCCTTTGGTAAAGCCATGTTGCCTCAGGTCCTGGAACCTGTCGGTTTCTAGAAAGTTAACTATCCTTTCTTTCAGCAGCGACTCCATTATTTTTCCTACCTCCGACGTGAGACTTAATGGTCTGTAGTTTCCCACTTCTTCCCGGTCTCCACTTTTGTGAAGAGGGACCACATCCACTAGTCTCCAATCTCGTGGAACCTCTCCCGTCTCTGAAGATCTATTAAATCTTTTTAAGAGGTCCCGCCAGGCCCTCTCTGAGCTCCTTCAGTATCCTGGGATGTATCCCATCCGTCCCCATTGCTTTGTTCACCTTCAGATTCTCCAGCTGTTTATAAACTTTCTTCCGTAAACGGTGCAGTATCCACTCCATTCCCAGACGTTCCCTCGCAGCCAACCGCTCTCCTTCTCCATGATTTTCCTCCATGAACACCAAAGAGAAATAATTGTTTAGCATATTCACTTTATCTTCATCACTCTCCATATAGCCATTCTCATTATCTTTCAGTCTCTCAATTCCATTCCTATCTCTTCTCCTTTTTCCAATATATCTGAAAAAAGTCTTCGTCACCTCTCTTTGCATCTTTAGCCATTTTTTCTTCCGCTCGCGCTTTCGCTAGCCATATTTCCCACTTCGCTTCTTTCAGTATATTCTAAATCATAGTTACCTGATGCCAGGGTCCACCTTGGGAGTCTGCTTCACTGGCTTCCAATTCATCAGTGTATTCTTTAAACTTGTGGTCCTTTAAATACAAATCCTTTAGACTTGGTCTCCCACATTTATTTGTTCTCCCTTACCATTGTTTATTCCCCAGCCCATCTCCTCCATTCACTTAACGACCATTGGTTGGCACTTCCTGGCCCCAAATCTGCCTGGTTAGAGAGCCTGCCTTTAAAGACACATTTTTTACCCTTTCAAAAAGTGTAAAGACTAGGGAAATTCTATGAAGTTAAAATACTTCTAGTAGTTTTTAAATAAATTATTCTCACTCAATGCATAGTTAAGCTCTGAAACGCCTTGTCAGAGCAAGTGGTAAGTTACTATAGATGCGCTTAAAAATAGGTTTGGCTACCTTGAGGAAAAGTCAATTACCATTAAGAGTCTAAAAGATAAAGCAGTAGCTTTCCCCAAATCTAAGTATAGAATCTTGCTGCTACAGATTTTGCCAGACACTTGACCTGGATTGGCCGCTGTTAGAAATGGATTTTTGGACTCGCCCAGTAGGGCAACTCTTATGTTCTTATGTTCACTATTGGTGAAATAGCAGACCATTATTAAATGGACTTGGGGAAAATCCACTATTTCTGAGATAAGCAGTATAAAATGTTTTGTACTCTTTTGGGATCTTACCAGGTATTTGTGACCTGGATTGGCCACTGTTGGAAACAGGATGCTGGGCTTGATGGACCTTTGGTCTTTCCCAGTATGGCAGTACTTATGTCCTACCCTAGAAGGTTAACAAAATGGAATCGACTTCCTGATCTTTTCAGCATACCTTTCTGTGGGAAATCTAAAAATGACTCCAATTTGGAGATGGGGGGGGGGGGGGGGGTCATTTTTTTTCTTTTGTTAAATTTGGTTAGTTGCCTATTACATCATTTGTTCATTGATAACCATAAAAAATATAACTAGCTCCTTCTTTCACTTTTGTATTTTAGGGAAATGTGGAAAAAATCAGTGGCCAACAATATGTGATATTTGGAGTTGTGTTATTTTTTTGGGAGCTTTTGCCAACTAGTTTAATAGTGGCTTTCTTCCGGGCACAGAGGCTGAATCAGAATCTGGTAAGTGTGTATTGAGTATGTGTACAGTAGCATCTTTTGTGGAATAACACAGGCAGCCTAGACTCTGCTGTTCTACAAACACACCACTTTTGCATTCCCTTCTCAGTGAATGAGTCAGTGATATAATAGGAATCAAAGGCTGCGCCTTGATTTGCTTTGCCAAGAAATCAAATACCTGCACCAAGATATGGCTATATTGCCCCCTTTCCCACCACTGGGGCACAGTAAGTATTCGCCACATCCCAGCCAAGATTGTCTTGCAATTGGACATAGCATTTTCAGTATTGTGCTTCCATGTGCTTTAGAAAGCTATCTGCACAATGTTTATGCCAGAAGACCACTGCACCCAGCTGTTGCGTTACCTTTCCTTTCTCTCCCCCCCCCCCCCCCCCCCCCCCCCCAATTCAGGTAAATTAGTTTTTCTACCAGCCTGCCTAGCTACATCACTGGCCTTGCTCGGTTCTGCACAGATCCAACACCAAAGCCTTAGGCAGGTAGGAGAGAACACACACGTAGAAAGGCAACTCTCCTTTCAGTACTGCCATGCTAGGTCCAGTCAATTGCATCCAGTAAACTAGTATGATTAGCCCCAGGTACAAAAGCTTAGATTGTGAGCCCACTAGAGACTAAATACTTGTACATAATATACACAGCTCTTGGTCTTACCACAACGGCAGTGTATCAAATCCATGACTCTTTACCCTTTTATGATATGAATCACCAGCAGAGCCACGGTTCACCCTTCTGCCACCTGATCTCTCCCTCCATCCCCAACTGGCCATCCGTGTTTTAATGTTCTAAAATCTTTTTTTGCAAACTTTTGTTTTAATTGTCCTTTTTGATCTAGGCAACTGCTGGTATGGTAAATAGTCAGAGTTTTGGCTCCAGAGCATACTTTTTTGACAATCCAAGAAGATATGATAGTGATGATGATCTACCCAGGTTGGCTGGTACAAGAGGAGAACGAGGAAGGTATGTTAAATTGAAAAATGCTTCCCTCATTTCTGAAAACTTGAATTGTAGATACTTAACAGTATTCTAAAATGAATACTGTTAATTATAGGTGTTAACACTATGGGTCAAACTTTCTTATTTTGGAATAATTTTAAAACATTACAAGTTAATTTTCTCCTTGTTCTACAGTGTTGCTTCCGTTATTGGGCAATGTGGAGCTTGACTGTACAAAGTCCTTTTTAACATGGTGGCATAAGTGGTCTAAAATATTTGAGAGACTTGTGGAGGTCACGTGTCGCCATGCTACGGGGCAGACGCTGAAAAGCAGAGCTCTGTGCGCGCCTCCTAATAACCGGTGAAATATCAGCTAAATAGAGAAGGAATCATGAGACTAGATGCGATAGCTGTGGAGTCGGTTATCCCACCGGAGAACCAGGAAGATATAGCATAAGCATTGAAATGACGACAAACGGTGCAGAAAGACTGGGAGAAATCGAGGCTATCTGAAAACAAAATGGCCAACCCACACACCCCGGGAGAGACAACAGTTGGATCGGTGTGGGTGACTGAAATTACAGCTGAAGTGACGGCGGCGGTGGAGGCAGTGCTAAATAAAAAGCTGCAACAAATCGGGCAGAGGAGGCACGTGAGCGTATAGATAATGTATGTTTGGAGCTGGATTCGTGACTGCAGCGCACCTCTGACTTAGAAGAAAGTACAACGGCGCTAAAAGAATCGCATTCAAAATTGAAGCAGAAGGTGGCAGATTTAGAGGCCAAATTAGATGATCTGGAGAACCGCAGTAGGAGGAACAATTTGCGCTTAGTGGGACTCCCGGAAACACTACTGGATAAAGACTTACCATCTTTTTTGGAAGAGTGGATTCCTCGGTTGCTGCCGCTTGGAGATCAGCTTCAGCATTTCTGTATGGAAAGAGCACATCGGATTGGACAGATTAGATCATCGGTGAACCGACCAAGAGTGGTAATTTTTTAAAAGCCTGAACTTTCGACATAAACAGCAGATTTTGAATGAGATGCGGAAAGGGCGCCAGCTTACATATCAGGGACACAATATACTGTGCTTCCAGGATTACTCTCAGCACATGCAGCAGTTAGAAAAACCTTTCACACCGGTGTGCTGCACAGAATTATACAAGATTATTCGCTTTGCACTCCTGTATCCAGCTAAATTGAAGATTACGGACAATGGCACGACCAGACATCTTGACCAGGTGAATGACGCCAGAGCTTATTTGCAGCAAATGAATTCAGAGGCGAGCTAGGAAGACATCGGGCTGAAATTGCTGCATAGGCAGTAGGACTGTATGAAACTACATTCGACTGTTGGGCCTTCAGAAGAGGTGGTGAGGTTGCTGATTATGGCGGGAGATAGTAAGGTGGGAAAAAGATTATTGTGGGGTAAGTTTGATTTCACGGCTAACTACTGAGTTCTGTAGAAGAAAAATGTATTGTGCTTAGTCTTTAAGGGGATTGGACCAATGGTTAAAGTATGGAGTACCACAGTGAGGGAGTTGAACATGTATGATTCTGAAGAAGGCATAGAAGGGGAGGAGGTGTGGGCGACGGAGGGTGACTTATCCTGATGGAGAAAGGGGATGGGAGGGTGGGCGTAAGATGCAGAGCAAAGAGATTGGCACAGAGGATGGATGATATGCAGATTCGGGTTGTGTGAGAGGGATCATGGGAAGAAGGTGTTGGCTGTATATGCGGGGATGTTGAGGCTGGGGCAACATGCTCGCTTGATGATGATAGATATATATACTGTTAAGAATCAGTGTGTGTGTGGTGATAACGTAATGGGACTGAAAATATACTCTTGGAATGTGGGTGGTATATCATCGCCCATTAAAAGAATTATGAAGTATTTTCTTTCTTTTAATACTTCATAATTTGAAGAAGAAAGGGGCGTCAATAGTTATGTTACAGGAGACGCATTTAACATCCCTGGAACATAAGGAACTACAAACTTGGTGGGTAGGCAATATGATAGAGGCCCCTGTGGTGGAGAAAAAAGCAGGGGTAGTGATCTTATTCCACAAGTCTCTTCAGGTGGAAAACAGCATGTGTACATGGACCCCGAAGGGAGATGTATTGTGGCTCGAGTATTGATAAATGGAGCATCTTTTCTCCTGGGTAATGTGTATGCCCCCAATGTTTACAATAAACGATTTTTTTAGGAACATTAGCAAGTTGCAGTCGGCTAACCACACAGAGCTGATCATAGGAGGAGATTTTATTATAATGGCGGACCCAGTCATGGATAGAGCTCACAAAGCTCATAGAACATCCATTGATGATAAAGAGAATACCGCTGCTATGTGATGTGTTGGGGGTGGTGGAAGTATGGAGGTTGTTGCACCCGGAAGTTAGAGATTATACTCGCTACTCCCAGGCACATCACACCCAATCACATATAGATTAAATCTTGGTGGATAATGGGAGTTTTGCTAGGGTCCGGGCTGCAGATATAGATCCAACAATATCGGATCATGCGGCTATATTTATAGAATTGAGTGGGGTTCACAGGTCACACAAGAAGGTGGAGGTTCCCCTAGAATTATATTATGATCAAGAATTCGTATCGTTTATAAGGGATAAATGGATGGATTACAAGGTTCCTAATGGTGTACATAGCCATAATGCAGTTCTTTACTGGGAAGCAGCGAAGGCTGTTTTTTTCTTTGGGGGGGGAGGGAATTGCATACTGTAGTCACACAAAAAAAAGAAACAGAGACAAGGATATAATTAGGCCGGGACGACAACTGACTACCTTACAGAGAGCATATGGTGTAACTTCAACAAACCAAATTCGAGAGGCTTTTGGCCACTCAAGCAGCTCTTAATGAACTGTTGCACCAAAGGGCGATTAAATCGGCTGCCTATTATAGATATCAACTTTATAGATATGGGGATAAACAGGATAAACTTTTGGCCCGAATGGTGAGACAAAAGACAGGCATGCAAAGAGTGTTGGCCTTACGTCAACCTTCGGGAAGATTGGTACACACTGATGAGATTCAGCAGATATTTCATGATTACTATAGGAAACTGTATGAGTCAGATTCATCAGATGAGCTGGATCCAGGGATGTATCTTAGTAACTTAGACTTACCAAAACTGTCAGAGCAACAGAAAATGATGTTGAATAAACCTATAGACCCTGAAGATCTTTGAAGAGAGATTAAAGAGGAGGGCATTGAATAAAGCACTGGGCTTGGACGGGTATCGGGCTGAGTTCTATAAGCTTCTGGAGGTAGATATAGCAAAGCCACTGTCAGACGACTTTAATATATCTGTAGAAGCTGATGAGCTGACATTACGTTTAGCAGATATAATGGTATTTCTTAAGCCACAAAAAGATCCGACTAGGCCAGAATCATATAGACCCATATTGCAATTAACTATGAGGCTAAATTATTTGCAGGGATTATGGCCAAGCGCCTAGCAGGATTGTTATCAAAGATCATTGTGCTGCCTCAGGTGGGTTTCATCAAGGGCAGACCGTTTAAAAATATTGGGATGATCTTAGCATCGTTAGAGTGGGTACATAACAAGCAACAGGACTCTACTAATAAGTTTTGATGCCAAAAAGGCATTTATTATTATTATTATTACTAGTAAAAGGCCCGTTTCCGAAACCAATGAAATGGGCGCTAGCATGTGGCTTTTTTTTGTGTGTGTGTGTGTGTGCAGGTTGTTGTGTGTCTTTTTTTTTTTTTTTTTTTTTTTTTTTTGCTTGGGGGTTGTGGGATGTGCTGTGCTGGCAAAGTGGGTTGGATTGGTGTGTGGCTTTGAGGGTGTGTTTCTGTTGTATTGTGTGTGTGGTTTTGTCTGTCAAGGAGGTTTGTGGAGGGGGGTCTTTCTGTTGGTGAAATGTAAATGTGGTTGTAGGGGGGGTCAGCCTTTGCTGAGTGGTGTTTTTTTTTTTTTTTGTGTTGTGCTGAGGCAGCAGTGTTTTAGATGGGTGGAAGGTAGAGGAGCACGTTCTTTGTCTGTTGGTATTTTTTGGCCATTTCAGGGCTGCTGTAGGGGAATGCTGGAAGAGAAATGTGCTGTTGGAAGCAGCGCCATCTTTTTCCATTGGGCCTGGGTTCTGGGCATCCTGGAGGTGGGTGACGGCTTGCCTGAGGACGGGGATGGTTGTTTTAAGTTGGCGGAAGGGAAAAGAGCATGGTCTCGGGCCGTCGGGGGGTGATCCGGTATGTTTGGTCCATTTCAGGCCGGCTGCAGGGGAATGCTGGAACATTTATGTGCTGCAGGAATCAGCGCCGTCTTTTTCCGGGTGCTCGGGGAATCCCCGAGGTGGGAGACAGCTTGCCTGAGGCTGGGGATGGTTGGGCACATCCTTGGCCGCTTCGGCAAAAGGGGAAGAGGAAGGAGATGGGGAGTTACCTGCAGCCGCCTGAGAAACCATGTATTCTTTGTTTTGTATTATTAGTTTGCATTTCTGTTGAAGAAAGAGAGTGGATACCTTTCGAATGATGGAGGTGGTGCGTCGGTGTGCGGTTGTTTCGTTAGTTTGGCAGCCAGTCTCCAGCGATTCCTAGGCAGGGAAGGAGTACTCCTCCCCCTTCCTTGGTCGCTGTTTGCTGCTGGCTGGGTCGCGGTAATCCTTCCAGCTGGGCTGCAGCTTGTCCTGTTCGCCCACGTCCCAGATGGTGACGGGCACGTTGTTTTCCGGCTCCTCCGACTCCATGTCAAGCGATCCCAAATATAGTCTTTGCTATAGGCCCTCTGGCACTCTTCAGTACTGGCATTAGGCATTTAAAAATTTCTCCCCCCACCCCCCGGTCTATTTTTGCACATACCCACAGCAGGAATATTCTTCTCTCGTTCCAGTGGTGGTTCTGTGCTCTCCGTGCTGCACAGATAATGCTCCTCCCTTATTGTCACGTAGTTTGATTGGTCCGTCTTACGTTGCCTAGTGTTGCCTGGGAACGGTGTTGTGATGGTCCTTTGTGTTTCAGAATGTTGAGGGTGTTTTTTCTGATTGGTCCGTCATGCGAGGGCGGGGCAGAGAGACATGGTCAGTGTTGTGGCTTCACCACCATGAACCCTTCAGGGAGTGGCTGAGTGACTTCAGAACGTTGTCTTCAGAATGTTGAGGGCGAGTTTTATTATAGTAGATTATTTATTGCATTTGTATCCCACATTTTCCCACCTTTTTGCGGGCTCAGTGTGGCTTACAATATGATATGAATAATGGGAATACAATTTGTTACAACTTGGTTATGGATTACATTGTGCAGAGTTATGCGAGACAATCGAAGTATCGTTGAGGAATATAACAATGGAACACAAACCTTGAAACATTGGAAGGAGACGATGGGAAGCTTAAAGGGCAATATTAAGACACGAAGACATATGGTATACATATTTCTGTGAGTGAAGGTATGAGTGATGTGAGAGTTCAGAAGTGGATGTATGATGCATTTATGAACAGAGAGTGTGGACTTTGTGTGTTGGCTCTTTCCGTAAATTTTTTCAAAAAGATGGGTCTTCAATGATTTGCGGAAGGAAGCTTGCTCGTAGATCGTTCTTAAGTTGCGCGGCAGTGTATTCCAAAACTGCGTGCTCATGTGAGAAAAGGTTGATGCGTGTAGCGTCTTGTATTTCAAGCCCTTGCAATTAGGGAAGTGGAGGTTGAGGAAGGTTCGGGATAATCTTTTAGCGTTTCTGGGTGGTAAGTCTATTAACTCAGACATGTAGGCTGGGGCTTCGCCGTGAATGATTTTATGAACTAATGTGCATACTTTAAAAGTGACGCGTTCCTTGAGTGGAAGCAAGTGTAGTTTCTCTCGTAATGGTTTTGCACTTTCATATTTTGGTTTTCCGAAGATGAGTCTGGCTGCTGTATTCTGGGCTGTTTGAAGTTTCCTCAGTATTTGCTCTTTGCAACCTGCGTATAGTGAGTTGCAGTAATCCAGGTGGCTGAGTACAAGGGATTGCACTAGGCTGCGAAAGACGGATCTTGGGAAGAATGGTCTTATCCTTTTCAATTTCCACATGCAGTAGAACATCTTTTTAGTTGTTGTGTTTGCATGAGTTTCGAGTGTTAGGTGGCGGTCGATAGTGACTCCAAGGATTTTTAGCATTTCTGAGATTGGAAGGTTTAGGTTTGGTGTGTTTATAGCGGTAAATTCCTTCGTGTTGTATTGGGAGGTGAGTATCAGGCATTGAGTTTTTTCTGCATTTAATTTCAGACGAAATGCATCTGCCCATGTGTTCATGATATGTAGACTTCGATTTTGTTGAAGATTTCTTTGATGTCTTGTTTGAAAGGGATGTATATTGTCACATCATCAGCGTATATATATGGGTTGAGGTTCTGGTTTGATAGGAGTTTTGCCAAAGGGATCATCATTAGGTTGAAAATGGTTGGTGAGAGGGGTGATCCTTGTGGTACTCCGCATTCAGGTGTCCATGTCATAGACGTGGTTGAATTTGATGTGACTTCATACGAATGCTGGGTTAGGAACCCCTTGAACCAGTTCAGGACATTTCCTCCAATGCCAAAGTATTCAAGTATGTGTAATAGGATTCTGTGGTCAACAATATCGAAGGCACTTGACGTGTCAAATTGTAGGAGGAGTGTGTTGTTGCCAGTCGCAATTATTTGTTTAAATTTAGTCATAAGGGTGACTAATACTGTTTCTGTGCTATGATTCGACCGGAATCCTGATTGGGCATTATGCAGTATTGAGTGTTTGTTTAGATAGTTTGTGAGTTGTTTAGTTACCATTCCTTTCGGTTATTTTGGTTTAGTGGTATGGATGCTACTGGCCTGTAATTGGTTAATTCGCTCGTGCTTTTCTTTGTATCTTTAGGAACTGGGGTGAGTAAGATTTTTTTCCTTTTTCTTTTGGGAAAAGTCCGTTTTGTAGCATGAAGTTTACATGGTTCGTTAGGTCTATTATGAATTGTTGAGGAGCAGATTTCATGAGGTTATTTGGGCATATGTCTAGTTTGCAGTGGGATTTGGCATATCTTTTGAGAGTTTTAGAATTGAGGTCTTCTGATAGTAGTTCGAATTCGGTCCAGGTTCTGTCTGCTGGGTGTGTTCCTTCTTCTGGATCTAGACAATCTAGAAGTGTGGCGTATTCAATAGGGCTATCGGGTATCTTGAGTCGTAGTTGTATAATTTTCTCCTTGAAGTATTTCGCAAGGTTGTCAACGCCTGGTTTATCTTTGCCGTTGTTTGTAACTGGTGTGGTGTCTAATAGTTTGTTCACAAGGTTGAAGAGTTTGTGTGTCTTTGTAGTTTGGTCCTATTATTGTTTTGTAATGTAGTCTTTTGGACTGTTTTATGGTATATTTGTATTTTCTCCGGAGTAATTTCCAGGCGTTTAGTGTTTGTTCGTCTCTCTTTTTGTTCCATACTCGTTCTAGTTTCCTGACTTGTGTGTTAAGTTTTTTCAGCTCTTCGGAGAACCATGGATTTGCTTTTTTCCTGTGTGATGTTCTGGTTTGGATTGGGGCGATTTTGTCTGTTGTTGTACATAAATCGTCCCATTCTTGGAGGAATTGGATGGTGTCAGTGTTTGTTGACCATTCGTTCTGGTAGATCTGTTGCCAGAATGTTGTGGGGTCTATTTTTCCTCTCGTGTGTGTTGTTCGCTCATGTTTATTGATTGTGTTTGTGTGTTTTTCGCCAGCAGAGAGAGACATTTGCCTTATGGTGGTCTGACCATAATGTAGGTGTCCATCTTGTGTCAGTGAGTATGATAGTTGAGTCCGGTTCGAATTTGTTTGTTATAATATCTAGTGTGTGTCCTTTTTTTGTGTTTTGGTTGCATGTTGGGTGCTTGCAGATCCCAGAGTTTTAGGAATTCTTTGCATTCTCGTGTGCTTGGTGAGGTGTTGTCTTCTAGGTGTAGGTTGATGTCTCCTAGTATAAGGATGTTTGAGGCAGATACGCAGGAGTTCGAGATGAAGTCCATGAGTTGTGTTTGGGAGTCTTGCCATTTTCCTGGTGGCCTGTAGAATAGGATTGTGTTAAGGTGTCCTATTAGGTTTGGATGATTAATTCTTGTCGATGCAATTTCAAGTTCTGGTGAGGTAGAATCACCCGTGATTGTGATGGTGAATTTGACAGGGTTAAGTGGGACTTTTAATTACAAACATTACGCACATATGGATTTGAGGGCTTTTTTTGAAAAGGCAGTTTCCACACTTTATAACAGGCCCATGGCTAGAGTATGGGTCAATGGTGTCTACACACAAGCATTTACAATAAACAGGGGAATGTGCCAGGGCTGCCCACTGTCTCCTTTATTATTTGCTCTAACATTAGATCCATTGAATCGGAAGATTTTGGGGAACCTGAGATTACTGGGATCAAAATGGGAATTTAAGATTTCAGCTTTTGCTGATTTATTGGTCCATGTATCTAATCCATTTCAGTCTCTGCCAGTGCTATTGGACAGCTTTGCCGAATATGGGGCATTCTCGGGGTTTAAATTAAACACCCAAAAGTCGGAGGGCTTGCCCACTGTCTCTTCATTGCAGAATCGATGGGTGGGGGGGGGGGGGGGTTCCATTGAGGTGGGCAGATGAATTTTACCTATTTGGGAGTCCGGTTGATTGCAGATACTAGTCTAGTGTATAGGAGGAATATAGATAGACTTTTATACAGGACACGAGACAGCAGCTACTACAGTGGCAGCATTTACCACTATCTTTGAGTGAGAGAATTAGTCTATATAGTATGACTTTTTTCCTAGATGGCTATATGTATTTAGACAATTACCGTTATACATTTTACAGAAAGACCTTAGCTTAGATCAGGGGTAGGCAACTCGGTCCTCGAGAGCCGCGGGCAGGTCAGGTTTTCAGGATATCCACAATGAATATGCAGGAGATAGATTTGCAAGCACTGCCGCCATGGTATGCAAAATCTATCTCCTGCATATTCATTGTGGATATCCTGAAAACCTGACCTGCCTGCGGCTCTTGAGGACCGGAGTTGCTTACCCCTGGCTTAGATCAATGTTATCACTATTTTGCTGGGGAGGTAAGAAACCTAAGCTTAAACTAGAACAGCTATACGGAGGATGGAGATTGGAGGGCTTAGGACTACCCTATTTAAGATGGTACAACTGGGCATGCTCATTAAGACATTTGGTGTATTGGGTACGGAAGAGTTTACACCTTGGGACTTGGGGAGAGATCTTTTCCATCCACCCACATTTCTTGCTCCATGTGTCCTATGGACGTATACCTAAATTGTGGCGTAATTCATCCTTTTGCACGCCATGAGACATACCTGGCAATACTTACTTTTGATATTGCATAAAAACCCTTACTGCACGGATGATAACCTTTTATTGGAAATTCCTATTTTGGCCCGGAGTTAGCACAGGGGAGGGTTGCTGAATGGGCGAAGAACGGTGTGGTCTATGTAGCAGACAAGTTGCAGGAATCGGGAGAGATTGTCTAGAGAGAATATGGAAACTATAGTGGGGAGTGGAAATTTGGATTGGTATTCATACTTCCAAATATATAACTGTCTCCCAACTTAAACGGTCTAATTGTACCAGAGGGATATATAGAATATTGGAGCAGTTCTTTCTGCCATCGGAGAATGTTCAAATTAGTCTCAGCAATGTATAGAGCTATAGTCATGGTGAATCCACATAGAAGCTACGGGGATATAGCGCAGAAGTGGACAACTGAGTTGGGGGTGGAAATGGGATGGGGACATACTACAAAATCTGAGAGAGATATGTGCACATACATATAACAAAAGACATAGAGAACTTCAATTTAGAATTACTAGAGCATACTTCCCCCAAACAGGAATATTATGCCGGATGTTTAGAGGAGCCCAAATGTTGTAAATATGGTGATATGGGTGTGTCATTGCTTCATATGCTTTGGACGTGCCCATATAAGATTTCTGGAATAAGATAACGAGATACTGCAGGCACATTGCATACAGAGCTTCATTTGGCACCCAAGGATATTGTGTTAGGAATGGTAGGGGGCAGGAATCCTCTTAGACGGGCAGAACGCTCGTTGATCTGTAAAGCCAATGTCATAGGGAAGCAGTGTATCTTACAATATTGGACACAGGAGGTGTCGCCCTCTTTTTGGCACTGGAGGAATGCCTTTCATGCTTCGTTGGTGGTTGAAGCCCGAGATGCCTGTTGCACATTTAATCAAAAAACATTTTTGGGCAATCTGGGAAACATATATCCAATCACTA
The DNA here is from genome assembly GCF_901765095.1 of Microcaecilia unicolor. NCBI lineage: Eukaryota > Metazoa > Chordata > Amphibia > Gymnophiona > Siphonopidae > Microcaecilia > Microcaecilia unicolor. The sequence continues at coordinate 166,087,934 of NC_044039.1, forward strand.
CCAGGACGAGCACGTAGCCTGATTCTGAACTCCATGTCACTTTTAAGACACAGTGGAGGAGAGGGTTTAGATCTTTGCATAGGGAGGGAGGGTTTAGATCTTTGCTTAGGGAGGGAATGTGGGGGATGGGAGGCGATAGGTATTTGGGGGTAAGGAACCATAAGAGTTCAGGTTCCCTGCGATTTGTTTGTGTTTTTGTTTTAGGAATGGGAGCTAGGGGTTGGGGGGGGGGGAGGTTCCTGGAACCTGGTGGGCAGAATGGTGAGAATGGGTATTGAGAATATGGCTCAATAGATGTAAGATTCACTACCTGCTCTATTGATACAGAGCTCTTTAGAGTTTAATGTAATGACATGATTTGATGTGGCTGTTAGGTGTGTTTGAGTTAGTAAAAGTTATGCTCTGGTGGGTTGGGGGGGATCACATGCATTGTTAAATGATGAACTACAAATAAGTTTTTGTATCTGTTATATTATCTGTTCAATAAAGATAATTAAACATAAAATATTTAAGAGACTTGGTTATGCCCAAGGGCCACGTTCGTTCTTTTGAGGCTCTGCAGTCAGAGGGGCACCATGAGAGCCTGTGACTGGTACTCATATCTATAGGTGACTCATACAGGGTCACTGGATGCTGCCACCTTGATTGAAGGCTTAGCAAATTTGATTGTCAAAATATTTACTCATACCTGGGGTACCAGGGCTAGTCTGTCATTCTATCAAATGAAAATAAAACAAAACCCACTCAAGAACAGTATAGGAAAGCAAGGTTAACTGTGAAATGGGACCTTGGCAGTGACTCGTTTCATGCCCGGGATAACTGCCTGACAACTCTTCACTATGCTGCATCAGAGCTTGGTCCTAAATAGATGTTAAGAGACAGTTAAAGAAACAAACCTGTAACAAGATCTAAAATGTTTACACTACTAATAATTCACTTAAACCATACCAATATTATGAGTTATGCTTGCTCACCTAAACCGACGCCAATAGTATCTCTTAGCATTTCAATATGGTGCTAAGGCAATAAGCACCACCCTTATAATGACAATTCTCCGAGGACAAGCAGGCTGCTTGTTCTCACTGATGGGTGACGTCCACGGCAGCCCCTCCAATCGGAAACTTCACTAGCAAAGTCCTTTGCTAGCCCTCGCGCGCCCGCGCGCACCGCGCATGCGCGGCCGTCTTCCCGCCCGAAACCGGCTCGAGCCGGCCAGTCTTCTTTTGTCCGCACTCGGTACGGTCGTGTTTTCGCCGTGTCGAGCCCCGGAAAGTCGACCTCGCGCGTCCAATTTGTTTGAACGTGTTTTTTTCCTTCGGGAAAGCTTGTCCTAATCGGGAAGTGCTCCGGAAACCCCCCGCCGGGTTTCGTGTAAATCCTCCCCGTACTTCCAGCTTTTTTGCCCCGGTAAGTTTTCTTTCGTCGTCGGGGTAGGCCTCTTTTCGGCCTCGGTCGAGATTTTTTCTCCCTCTAAATTTGGTGCTTCAAATTTCGCCATTTCGGCTTTTGATTTCGCCGGCGTGATTTTTCCGCCCATGACATCGAAGCCTTCCAGCGGCTTCAAGAAGTGCACCCAGTGCGCCCGGGTTATCTCGCTCACTGATCGACACTCGTCGTGTCTTCAGTGTCTGGGGGCCGAGCACCGCCCTCAGAACTGCAGTCTGTGTTCCCTGCTTCAAAGGCGGACTCAGGTAGCGAGACTAGCCCAGTGGAACGTGTTGTTCTCGGGCTCTTCGTCGGCATCGGCACCGGGATCTTCGAGTGCATCGACGTCGTCAGCGTCCAGACCATCTTCCTCGGCCGCCCCTGCATCGAGTGCATCGAGGCATCGGGCCTCTGCATCGGCGCCGAGACATCGGATAGCTGCATCGACGTCGGTGGTACCAGGACCTCGTCTGCTGATGTCGTCGGACGGTGGTGCATCGGGTGGAGTGCAGGTGAGGGCTGTCCATTCCCCTGCTGGTGGCGGTGAACCCTCGGGTGGGTCTCCGCCTACCCTGAGGGCTCCTGCGGTACAGCCCCCCCGAGATCGACCTTCTTCAGTCTCGGCCCCGAGGAAGCGACGAGTGGATTCGACGTCCTCCTCGTCGGTGCCGGGGAGTTCCGGTGACATGCTTCGGAAGAAATCGAAGAAGCATCGACACCGGTCTCCTCCCCGTGTCGGCACCGAGAGCTCTGGGTCGCCGAGGGATTCGGCACCCAGCAGGCATCGGCACCGAGAGGACCGCTCACCCTCTGTTCAGGAGGTGTCGATGCGCTCCGCTCTGGACAGCCCGGAACAGCCTCCACGCCCGGAACAGGTACTGACGTCGACGCCTGCATCGACCTCTCAGCCTTTCTCTGCAGCCGCTCTAAACGAGAGCCTCCGGGCCGTTCTCCCAGAGATTCTGGGAGAGCTGTTGCGCCCTACCCCTCCGGTACCGGCGGTGCTTGCGCCACCGGTACCGTCGAGCGTGGCGCCGGCTGGCCCATCGCCCAGGTTGAGGTCCCCGACGTCGGTACCGCGTGCGGTACCGACCGCGGCCACCTCCCAGGAAGGCTCCCCGACTACGTCGGCGGAGGGAGCTTCGCCGATGCGGGCGAGGGAGTCTACCTCTCGACGCCCCCATCGTGGACGGGGTTCCACGGAGTCGAGCAGGGCGAGGTTGCAGACACAGGTCCGTGAACTTGTGTCTGACACCGAGGGTGAGGCCTCGTGGGAGGAAGAGGAAGATCCCAGATATTTCTCTGACGAGGAGTCTGGGGGTCTTCCGTCTGATCCCACTCCCTCTCCTGAGAGACAGCTTTCTCCTCCCGAGAGTCTGTCTTTTGCCTCCTTTGTCCGGGAGATGTCTACGGCCATCCCCTTCCCGGTGGTTGTGGAGGACGAGCCCAGGGCTGAAATGTTTGAGCTCCTGGACTATCCTTCTCCACCTAAGGAAGCGTCCACTGTTCCCTTGCACCATGTCCTGAAGAAGACATTGCTTGCGAACTGGACCAAACCATTAACTAATCCCCACATTCCCAAGAAGATCGAGTCCCAGTACCGGATCCATGGGGACCCAGAGCTGATGCGCACTCAGTTGCCTCATGACTCTGGAGTTGTGGATTTGGCCCTAAAGAAGGCTAAGAGTTCTAGGGAACATGCTTCGGCGCCCCCGGGCAAGGACGCTAGAACCTTAGACTCCTTTGGGAGGAAGGCCTACCATTCCTCTATGCTCGTGTCCAAGATCCAGTCTTACCAGCTCTACACGAGCATACACATGCGGAATAATGTGCGGCAGTTGGCGGGCTTGGTTGATGCTCTTCCCCCTGAGCAAGCCAAGCCTTTTCAGGAGGTGGTCAGGCAGCTGAAGGCGTGCAGAAAATTCCTGGCCAGAGGAGTTTATGACACTTTTGATGTTGCGTCCAGGGCCGCTGCTCAAGGTGTGGTGATGCGCAGGCTCTCATGGCTGCGTGCCGCCGACCTGGAGAATAGAATCCAGCAGCGGATTACGGACTTGCCTTGCCGTGCGGATAACATTTTTGGCGAAAAAGTCGAGCAGGTGGTAGAGTCTCTCCACCAGCGGGACACCGCATTCGACAAGTTCGCCCGCCGGCAGCCTTCAGCTTCTACCTCTACAGGTAGACGATTTTTCGGGGGAAGAAAGACTGTTCCCTATACTTCTGGCAAGCGTAGGTACAATCCTCCTTCCCGACAGCCTGCGGCCCAGGCTAAGCCCCAGCGCGCTCGCTCTCGTCAGCAGCGTGCGAATCAGCAAGGCCCCGCGGCTCCCCAGCAAAAGCAAGGGGCGAGCTTTTGACTGGCTCCAGCAGAGCATAGCCGACATCCAAGTGTCAGTGCCGGGCGACCTGCCTGTCGGAGGGAGGTTGAAAGCTTTTCACCAAAGGTGGCCTTTTATAACCTCCGATCAGTGGGTTCTCCAAATAGTCCGGCAAGGATACACCCTCAATTTGGCCTCTCAACCTCCAAATTGTCCACCGGGAGCTCAGTCCTACAGCTTCCAGCACGAGCAGGTACTTGCAGAGGAACTCTCCGCCCTTCTCAGCGCCAATGCGGTCGAGCCCGTGCCATCCGGGCAAGAAGGGCTGGGGTTCTATTCCAGGTACTTCCTTGTGGAAAAGAAAACAGGGGGGATGCGTCCCATCCTAGACCTAAGGGCCCTGAACAAATATCTCGTAAAAGAAAAGTTCAGGATGCTTTCCCTGGGCACCCTTCTCCCCATGATTCAGCAAAACGATTGGCTATGCTCTCTGGACTTGAAGGATGCCTACACACACATCCCGATACTGCCAGCTCACAGACAGTATCTGCGATTTCAGCTGGGCGCACGCCACTTCCAGTACTGTGTGCTACCCTTTGGGCTCGCCTCTGCGCCCAGGGTGTTCACAAAGTGCCTAGCTGTGGTAGCAGCGGCGCTTCGCAGGCTGGGGGTGCACGTGTTCCCATATCTCGACGATTGGCTGGTGAAGAACACATCCGAGGCAGGAGCCCTGCAGTCCATGCAGATGACTATTCGCCTCCTGGAGCTACTGGGGTTTGTGATAAATTACCCAAAGTCCCATCTTCTCCCAGTGCAGAAACTCGAATTCATCGGAGCCCTGCTGGATTCTCGGACGGCTCGCGCCTATCTCCCAGAGGCGAGGGCCAACAACTTGTTGTCCCTCGTCTCGCGGGTGCGAGCGTCCCAGCAGATCACAGCTCGGCAGATGTTGAGATTGCTGGGCCACATGGCTTCCACAGTTCATGTGACTCCCATGGCCCGCCTTCACATGAGATCTGCTCAATGGACCCTAGCCTCCCAGTGGTATCAGGCCGCCGGGGGTCTAGAGGACGTGATCCACCTGTCCACGAGTTTTCTCGAATCCCTGTATTGGTGGACGATTTGCTCCAATTTGACTCTGGGACGTCCCTTCCAAATTCCTCAGCCTCAAAAAGTGCTGACCACGGATGCGTCTCTCCTGGGATGGGGAGCTCATGTCGATGGGCTTCACACCCAAGGAAGGTGGTCCCTCCAAGAAAGCGATCTACAGATCAATCTTCTGGAGTTGCGAGCGATCTGGAACGCTCTGAAGGCTTTCAGAGATCGGCTGTCCCACCAAATTATCCAAATTCAGACAGACAATCAGGTTGCCATGTACTATGTCAACAAGCAGGGGGGCACCGGATCTCGCCCCCTGTGTCAGGAAGCCGTCAGCATGTGGCTCTGGGCTCGCCGTCAAGGCATGGTGCTCCAAGCCACATATCTGGCAGGCGTAAACAACAGTCTGGCCGACAGGTTGAGCAGGATTATGCAACCTCACGAGTGGTCGCTCAATTCCCGTGTGGTGCGACAGATCTTCCAGGCGTGGGGCACCCCCCTGGTGGATCTCTTCGCATCTCAAGTGAACCACAAGGTCCCTCAGTTCTGTTCCAGGCTTCAGGCCCACGGCAGACTGGCGTCGGATGCCTTCCTCCTGGATTGGGGGGAAGGTCTGCTGTATGCTTATCCTCCCATTCCTCTGGTGGGGAAGACTTTGTTGAAACTCAAGCAAGACCGAGGCACCATGATTCTGATTGCTCCCTTTTGGCCGCGTCAGATCTGGTTCCCTCTTCTTCTGGAGTTATCCTCCGAAGAACCGTGGAGATTGGAGTGTTTTCCGACCCTCATCACGCAGGACGAAGGGGCTCTGCTGCATCCCAACCTCCGGTCCCTGGCTCTCACGGCCTGGATGTTGAGGGCGTAGACTTTGCCTCTTTGGGTCTGCCAGAGGGTGTCTCCCGCATCTTGCTTGCTTCCAGGAAAGACTCCACTAAGAGAAGTTACTTCTTTCATTGGAGGAGGTTTGCCGTCTGGTGTGACAGCAAGGCCCTAGACCCTCGCTCTTGTCCTACACAGACCCTGCTTGAATACCTTCTCCACTTGTCTGAGTCTGGTCTGAAGACCAACTCCGTAAGGGTTCACCTTAGTGCAATCAGTGCATACCATTACCAAGTGGAAGGTAAGCCGATCTCAGGACAGCCTTTAGTTGTTCGCTTCATGAGAGGTTTGCTTTTGTCAAAGCCCCCTGTCAAGCCTCCTACAGTGTCATGGGATCTCAATGTCGTTCTCACCCAGCTGATGAAACCTCCTTTCGAGCCACTGAATTCCTGCCATCCGAAGTACTTGACCTGGAAGGTCATTTTCTTGGTGGCAGTTACCTCGGCTCGTAGAGTCAGTGAGCTTCAGGCCCTGGTAGCCCAGGCCCCTTACACCAAATTTCATCACAACAGAGTAGTCCTCCGCACTCACCCTAAGTTTCTGCCAAAGGTTGTGTCGGAGTTCCATCTGAACCAGTCAATTGTCTTGCCAACATTCTTTCCCCGTCCTCATTCCTGCCCTGCTGAACGTCAGCTGCACACATTGGACTGCAAGAGAGCATTGGCCTTCTATCTGGAGCGGACACAGCCCCACAGACAGTCCGCCCAATTGTTTGTTTCTTTTGATCCCAACAAGAGGGGAGTGGCTGTAGGGAAACGCACCATATCCAATTGGCTAGCAGATTGCATTTCCTTCACTTACGCCCAGGCTGGGCTGGCTCTTGAGGGTCATGTCACGGCTCATAACGTTAGAGCCATGGCAGCGTCGGTAGCCCACTTGAAGTCAGCCACCATGGAGGAAATTTGCAAAGCTGCGACGTGGTCATCTGTCCACACATTCACATCTCATTACTGCCTGCAGCAGGATACCCGACGTGACAGTCGGTTCGGGCAGTCAGTTCTTCAGAACCTGTTTGGGCTTTAGGATCCAACTCCACCCCCCGAGGGCCCTGTTTGTTCTGTTCCAGGCTACACTCTCAGTTAGTTGGTAAATTTTTTAGGTCAATCTCAGTTATGTCCTCGCCGTTGCGAGGCCCAATTGACCAAGGTTGTTGTTTTGAGTGAGCCTGGGGGCTAGGGATACCCCATCAGTGAGAACAAGCAGCCTGCTTGTCCTCGGAGAAAGCGAATGCTACATACCTGTAGAAGGTATTCTCCGAGGACAGCAGGCTGATTGTTCTCACAAACCCGCCCGCCTCCCCTTTGGAGTTGTGTCTTCCCTTGAAGTGTATTGTCTTGCTACATACTGGACTGGCCGGCTCGAGCCGGTTTCGGGCGGGAAGACGGCCGCGCATGCGCGGTGCGCGCGGGCGCGCGAGGGCTAGCAAAGGACTTTGCTAGTGAAGTTTCCGATTGGAGGGGCTGCCGTGGACGTCACCCATCAGTGAGAACAATCAGCCTGCTGTCCTCGGAGAATACCTTCTACAGGTATGTAGCATTCGCTAAATGGCTCAACTAATCAAAGGTCAGATCAAAGAAATAGTCAATTTCAAGGTTAAGTCTGACAGGTGCTATTGTATCTAAAGTGTAAATCCATATTTGTTCCTTATAATTAAGTAGACATCTCATCACCTCCATCCACTCCCAAATGAATCTGTTCCAACACATGCTAAGGTATCTGTTTGGTACTAGAATTCTTCTCAAACCAATGACACTAGAATGGCTTGAACACTCTTACAATGTATGCGAGATTTATGTTCAGTAACACACTGTGATGAATCTAGAAGTCCTTCCACCATAGACCAAATCACAGGGGCATACTATAGCATAAATAGCCTGCTCAGAGTTACAATCTGTTATCTCAAGAGGTTATAACATGGTGTCCCATGCAGGGGCGTAGCTACGGGTGGGCCCAGGCCCACCCAATCTGCACTCAGGCCCACCCAGTTTTAAGTGCCACCGCCAGTGAAAAGTGCAAAGCAAAGCAGCCACAGCCTTAGTTTCTGCCGGCGCGGCCTGCTCAGCAGCTGACCTCCCGGTCCCACCCACCTGTCTTCAGCAGTCGGTCGGCACTTGCAAGCAGCTCTTGATTTTTCTGGTCCTCCGGCTCCTCCTCCTCGGCCTCGTTCTCTTCTCACGCTAAAATGTAAGCACGCCACTAAGCAGCACTGCACGCGCCGCAGCCACACGGCACTGCCTGCTCCCCCCTGCCCCCAGGCCCGCAGCGCGTATGGCACGATAACACCATGCCGGGCCGCACTCAGTGCTGCATGGGAAAGGCAGCTGCCGGCCTGGCTGTGTCATGGACGCAGCTCCTTAGTCCATCCATCGCTGTCTCCCTGGTGCCCTGCCGGCCAGGTCTGGATGGATCTAGATGATTCAATGCCGTTTGGGTCATTGTCACAGCAGCCAGCAGCAGTAGCACTCCCCTGCGGCCTCACAACACAATCTGAGATAGGATAGGAGCCAGGGTGCTCTGCACCACGTGGCACATGCAACTGCCCAGCAGGTAATAAAATTTAAATACATTAAAAAAAATTTTTTTAACGTGATGTAATTTTTGTACTCAAAATGCTGGCTGCTGGTGGTGGGCTTCTGGGTGGGGTAAGCACTTCACTGCCTAGGGCAAAAAAGGTATATTTAATGATTAAAATATACCTTTTTTTTTGCCCTAAGCAGTGAAGATCCCACCCCCAGCCAGCATTTTTATTACTCTTGTAATCAAAATGATGGCTTGGTCTGGTGGTGGACTTCTGTGTGGGGGTGGGGTGGACTCTTCACTGCCTAGGACAAAAAATAAAAAAGATATATTTAATCATTAAATATATCTCTTTTGCCCTAGCCAATGAGGAAGCCCATCCCCACCCAGAAATTCACCAACAATAAATTTTAATAGTACCCAGCTTAATTTTAAAAGTTGTCTTACTCTCATTTTGGTGGGGTTTTTTTTTGGGGGGGGGAGGGGGAGATGGTCTCTGCAGTGCTTAGGTTAAAGTTTTTTTTTGTTTTTTTTTTTTAAGTGTAGGCATTTTTCTCTGGATGCACTGGTGCGGAGGTGGGCTCTGCATTGCCCAGGACATTAAAAAAAGTCTTTTATATTTAATGCCATGTGGGTGGGTAGGAGTAGGACAAGGCTGACACTAGGCTACAGGGAGGGAGGGGTGGGGTGGTAGGATAGGGCTTAGCTATGGGATGGATTGTGGGGAAGGGAAGGATTGATACTGGGCTACAGGGATGGATGGGGTGGGGGGTAAGGTAGGGAAGGGCTGATGCTGAGCTACGGGGTTGATGGATAGGGAGTAGGGAATAGAAAAGTGGGTGTCAGGCTGCTGGGATGGATAGGGAAGGGAAGGTCTTTATGTTTTTGTAATATGTTTTAAAATTGTGTGTTGAATTGTGATGTGCTTAGAATTGCAGCAATAGTGTGGCATAGAAATTTAGAAATTAAATCTATACATTTCTAATTTTTGGTCCATTATTCTGTAATTGATGAGGGTTGGTCTGTGGTCTGCATGTGACCGAGCAGGTGAAAGTTTCTGCTAGCATGTGGTTTGTAAGGGGATCTATGAGTCTGACTTGTCTGGCTTTTGCGTATTGCTGTTGTGTATATTCACTGCTGCTTTTTTAAAGGTACTGTTATTGGAACTGGTGTTATGGTTTGCAATATAGGCTGTAAGAAGCCCCTTTGTAGGATTTAGTGTTACTTCACAAAGTACCTGGCAGTGACGGGATTTTGTTGCTATTATTGAGGTGCTACCAGAATTTGAATACATTATGTCATTACTGTAATTATAATGCAGGATCTTGTCATGTGCATTGAGATGTTTGCTATTATAGTAGACTTATGGCTGGTCAAGTTTGATTTGGCATAATGTAACTACATTTATAAATATCGGTTTTTTTATGTATGTATGTGGTTTATATTGATGCAGGACAGATGTTGGGCAGCATTCTAAGGCCTTATTTTGTAGTATCCCAAGAAACCCTACTCATACCTATATACATAGTGCCCACCCAAAAAGTCAGGTCTGGCTACGCCACTGGTCCCATGTACATAAGTAATGCCATACTGGGAAAAGACCAAGGGTCCATCGAGCCCAGCATCTTGTCCACGACAGCAGCCAATCCAGGCCAAGGGCACCTGGCAAGCTTCCCAAACGTACAAACATTCTATACATGTTATTCCTGGGATTTTGGATTTTTCCAAGTCCGTTTAGTAGCGGTTTATGGACTTGTCCTTTAGAAAACCGTCCAACCCCTTTTTAAACTCTGCTAAGCTAACCGCCTTCACCACATTTTCCAGCAATGAATTCCAGAGTTTAATTACACGTTGGGTGAAGAAATATTTTCTCCGATTTGTTTTAAATTTACTACACTGTAGTTTCATCGCATGCCCCCTAGTCCTAGTATTTTTGGAAAGCGTGAACAGACGCTTCACATCCACCTGTTCCACTCCACTCATTATTTTATGTACCTCTATCATGTCTCCCCTCAGCCATCTCTTCTCCAAGCTGAATAGCCCTAGCCTCCTTAGTCTTTCTTCATAGGGAAGTCGTCCCATCCCCGCTATCATTTTAGTCGCCTTTCTCTGCACCTTTTCCAATTGTACTACAGCTTTCTTGAGATGCGGCGACCAGAATTGAACACAATACTCAAGGTGCGGTCGCACCATGGAGCGATACAATGGCATTATAACATCCTCACACCTGTTTTCCATACCTTTCCTAATAATACCCAACATTCTATTCGCTTTCCTAGCCGCAGCAGCACACTGAGCAGAAGGTTTCAGTGTGTTATCGACGACGACACCCAGATCCCTTTCTTGGTCCGTAACTCCTAACGTGGAACCTTGCATGACGTAGCTATAATTCAGGTTCTTTTTTCCCCACATGCATCACCTTGCACTTGCTCACATTAAACGTCATCTGCCATTTAGCCTCCCAGTCTCGTAAGGTCCTCTTGTAATTTTTCCCAATCCTGTCGCGAGTTAACGACTTTGAATAACTTTGTGTCATCAGCAAATTTAATTACCTCGCTAGTTACTCCCATCTCTAAATCATTTATAAATATATTAAAAAGCAGCGGTCCTAGCACAGACCCCTGAGGAACCCCACTAACTACCCTTCTCCATTGTGAATACTGCCCATTTAACCCCACTCTGTTTCTTATCCTTCAACCAGTACCAATGATTGCGGTAGTGCACCTTTGACACGGACTACAAATGTCATGACCTATTGTTACAAGAAATGATTTACTTGGGGGAAAGAGCTCTAGAGCACTCGCTATTGTTTATAATTTAAGAGCAGGCGCTGTATTTATAAGTTTTAGGATATTAATTTCTCCACCAATCACCAAAGGTGATAATTGCAATATTGCAATAAATTAAAGTATATATCTGTTGAAATGCAGTATTCTGTACTGCAAGATTTGAAAGCATGTACTCAGAGCATGGCACTATACCATATACTCAGAACACAAAGAGACTATACTTTTAGCTTCAGAAAAGGTTTATTTTTAAAATACAATTGCACATGAGAGGTAAGTTTAAAAAAAAAAAAAGAGATCTTTACAGATAATCTGTACTTAAGCCAGGTAACAGGTCTAGATCAAAAAGTTATAACTCTCAGCACAGTCTTTTTGTTCTCCGAGGACAAGCAGGCTGCTTGTTCTCACGACTGGGTGACGTCCGCGGCAGCCCCCACCAACCGGAAAAAAGCTTCGCGGGACGGTCGACACGCAGGGCACGCCCACCGCGCATGCGCGGCCGTCTTCCCGCCCGTGCGCGACCGCTCCCGCCAGTTCCTTTTTTTCCGCGTCTGGAGAGAGTCGTGCCCCGCCGCTCTCTCTGATTCAGCCGCCGGATTTTCGATCGCGTTTACGCCGATCGTGCTCTTTCTTTGTTTATTTACGTTTAGTACCGTCCGGTTTCTTTTTGAAAAAAAAAAAAAAAAGAAACCCTGCGCGTGTGGAGCACGCGCTCCCTTTTTCCCTCGCTTCCAGCGGGGACGCTGCGTTGCGGCCTAGTGGCCGCACGGTCGTTTTCCTTTTCGTGGTGTGATTTCAGCCACCATTGACGACTTTGACTTCGCCGACGCGATTTTTCCGTCGATGTCCTCGAAGGTCCCGAGTGGATTTAAAAAGTGTGGTCGCTGCGGCCGGCCGATCTCGCAGACCGACACCCACGCTTGGTGCCTCCAGTGCCTCGGGCCGGAGCACAATATCAAGTCGTGTTCTCTGTGTCTCGGTCTCCGGAAACGGACTCGGGTTGCGAGGCAAGTTCTGCGGGACCGTCTTTTTGGAACTTGCGCCGGCCCCTCGACGTCGACCTCGAAGGCATCGGTATCGACGCCCGGCCCTTCGGTACCGGTATCGATGCCCGAGACATCGGCACCGATGGCAGCGACCCCAGGAGAACAGGTCCCGTCGGCCCACCGGTCCTCCGGTGAGAGTGGGGGTGAGAGGCCGCGTGGGCAGTCGGCCCCGGTCACTCCCTCAGCTCGTGGGCCACGGGACCGAACCCTGTCTGACCCGGTACCTCGAGACCGAGGGGGATCAACCTCCTCCTCCTCCATGCCTTCCGGCGCCGGTGACGGGCATCGTAAGAAAGATAAAAAGCGTCGTCACCGGTCGCCCTCGGTGCATCCGGATATCGGAGAGGAGGCGACGCCGAAGCGTCATCGTCGTGAGGAGAGGTCTCCGTCGGTTGTGGAGGTACCGACGCGTCGGGGTTCCGGCACCTCGGTGCCGTCTCCTGGCCCCCAGCAGCTCCTGGCGCCGACACCCCTACCGGCCCCACCGCCTTTCCCGGCAGCGGGCCTGGACGAGTGCCTCAGAGCCATCCTTCCGGGGATCCTGGAAGGGCTGATGCGCCAGGCTGTGCCGGCGCCGGGGGTGCTTGCGCCCTCGGCGCCGATGACTGTGGCGCCGGCGAGCTCTAGCCCGGCGCCGGGGCCGTCGACACCGCCGCCGCTTGCGGTGCCGGTCTCGACCGCCACGCAGGTGGAGTCCCCGTCGACGTCGATGGAGGGAGCTCCATCCCCGCCGGCGCGGGAGTCCACCGCTCGACGACACCGAGACCTCGGTGCCTCGACGTCGAGCCGGGCCCGGTTCAGGACTCAGCTGCATGAGCTTATGTCCGATACCGAGGATGAGGACTCGTGGGGGGAAGAGGAGGACCCTAGATATTTCTCCTCAGAGGAGTCTACGGGCCTTCCCTCGGACCCCACGCCTTCACCGGAGAGGAAGCTCTCACCCCCCGAGAGCCTCTCCTTTGCCTCCTTTGTGCGGGATATGTCTATCAGCATTCCCTTCCCCGTGGTCTCTGTGGAAGAGCCGAGGGCCGAGATGCTCGAGGTCCTCGACTATCCATCGCCACCTAGAGAGTCCTCCACGGTGCCGCTGCACAATGTCCTCAAGGAGACACTGCTTCGGAACTGGGTGCGACCGTTAACTAACCCCACCATTCCCAAGAAAGCAGAGTCCCAGTACAGGATCCACTCCGACCCAGAGTTAATGCGGCCCCAATTGCCCCATGACTCGGCGGTCGTGGATTCTGCTCTCAAGAGGGCACGGAGTTCGAGGGATACCGCCTCGGCGCCCCCGGGGCGGGAGTCTCGCACTCTGGACTCGTTTGGGAGGAAGGCCTACCAATCCTCCATGCTCGTGACCCGCATCCAGTCATACCTGCTCTATATGAGCATTCACATGCAGACCTATGTGCAACAACTGGCGGACCTGGTTGAGAAGCTCCCGCCGGAGCAGTCCAGGCCTTATCAGGAGGTGGTCAGGCAGCTGAAGGCGTGCAGAAAGTTCCTGTCCAGGGGTATCTATGACACCTGTGACGTGGCATCTCGTGCTGCGGCCCAAGGTATAGTGATGCGCAGGCTCTCATGGCTGCGTGCCTCTGACCTGGACAACCGCACCCAGCAGAGACTGGCCGACGTCCCTTGCCGGGGGGATAACATTTTTGGTGAGAAGGTCGAGCAGATGGTGGACCAACTGCATCAGCGGGAAACCGCTCTCGACAAGCTCTCCCACCGGGCGCCTTCAGCATCCACCTCAGCAGGTGGACGTTTTTCCCGGGCCCGGCAGGCTGCACCCTATTCTTTTGCAAAGCGTAGGTACAACCAGCCGGCCCGAAGGCCTCGTCAGGCACAGGGACAGCCCCAGCGCGCTCGTTCCCGTCAACAGCGTGCGCCTAAGCAGCCCCCTGCGCCTCCACAGCAAAAGCCAGGGACGGGCTTTTGACTGGATCCACGGGAACATAGCCGCCCTCAAAGTGTCCGTACCGGACGATCTGCCGGTCGGGGGGAGGTTAAAATATTTTCACCAAAGGTGGCCTCTCATAACCTCCGACCAGTGGGTTCTCCAAATAGTGCGGTGCGGATACGCCCTGAATTTGACCTCCCTGCCTCCAAATTGTCCTCCGGGAGCTCAATCCTTCAGCTCCCATCACAAGCAGGTACTTGCAGAGGAACTCTCCGCCCTTCTCAGCGCCAATGCGGTCGAGCCCGTACCACCCGGGCAGGAAGGGCAGGGATTCTATTCCAGGTACTTCCTTGTGGAAAAGAAAACAGGGGGGATGCGTCCCATCCTAGACCTGAGAGGCCTGAACAAATTCCTGGTCAAAGAAAAGTTCAGGATGCTTTCCTTGGGCACCCTTCTGCCAATGATTCAGAAAAACGATTGGCTATGTTCCCTGGATTTAAAGGATGCATATACTCACATCCCGATACTGCCAGCTCACAGACAGTATCTCAGATTCCGCCTGGGCGCACGACACTTTCAGTACTGTGTGCTGCCCTTTGGGCTCGCCTCCGCCCCACGAGTGTTTACAAAGTGCCTCGTGGTGGTGGCGGCGTACCTACGCAGGCTGGGAGTGCACGTGTTCCCATATCTCGACGTGGCTGGTCAAGAACACCTCGGAGGCAGGAGCCCTCCGGTCCATGCAGAGCACTATTCAACTCCTGGAGCTGCTGGGGTTTGTGATAAATTACCCAAAGTCCCATCTCCAGCCCACCCAGTCTCTGGACTTCATAGGAGCTCTGCTGAATACCAAGACGGCTCAGGCCTTCCTTCCCGAAGCGAGGGCCAACAACCTCCTGTCCCTCGCTTCGCAGACCAGAGCGTCTCAGCAGGTCACAGCTCGGCAGATGTTGAGACTTCTGGGTCATATGGCCTCCACAGTTCATGTGACTCCCATGGCTCGTCTTCACATGAGATTTGCTCAATGGACCCTAGCTTCCCAGTGGTTCCAAGCCACCGGGAATCTAGAAGATGTCATCCGCCTCTCCACCAGTTGCCGCACTTCACTGCTCTGGTGGACCATCCGGACCAATTTGACCCTGGGACGTCCATTCCAAATTCCGCAGCCCTCGAAAGTGCTGACGACGGATGCATCTCGCCTGGGGTGGGGAGCTCATGTCGATGGGCTTCACACCCAGGGTCTGTGGTCCCTCCAGGAAAAGGATCTGCAGATCAACCTCCTGGAGCTCCGAGCGATCTGGAACGCACTGAAGGCTTTCAGAGATCGGCTGTCCTACCAAATTATCCAAATTCGGACAGACAATCAGGTTGCAATGTATTACGTCAACAAGCAGGGGGGCACCGGATCTCGCCCCCTGTGTCAGGAAGCCGTCGGGATGTGGCGTTGGCCGTGCCGGTTTGGCATGCTCCTCCAAGCCACGTACCTGGCAGGCGTAAACAACAGTCTGGCCGACAGGCTGAGCAGAGTCATGCAACCGCACGAGTGGTCGCTCCATTCCAGAGTGGTACGCAAGATCTTCCGAGAGTGGGGCACCCCCTCGGTGGATCTTTTCGCCTCTCAGACCAACCACAAGCTGCCTCTGTTCTGTTCCAGACTTCAGACACACGGCAGGCTAGCGTCAGATGCCTTTCTCCTTCATTGGGGGACCGGCCTCCTGTATGCTTATCCTCCCATACCTTTGGTGGGGAAGACCTTACTGAAGCTCAAGCAAGACCGCGGCACCATGATTCTGATAGCGCCCTTTTGGCCCCGTCAGATCTGGTTCCCTCTTCTTCTGGAGTTGTCCTCAGAAGAACCGTGGAGATTGGAGTGTTTTCCGACTCTCATTTCGCAGAACGACAGAGCGTTGCTGCACCCCAACCTTCAATCCCTGGCTCTCACGGCCTGGATGTTGAGGGCGTAGACTTCGCTGCGTTGGGTCTGTCGGAGGGTGTCTCCCGGGTCTTGCTTGCCTCTAGGAAGGATTCCACTAAAAAGAGTTACTTTTTCAAGTGGAGGAGGTTTGTCGTTTGGTGTGAGAGCAAGGCCCTAGAACCTCGTTCTTGCCCTGCACAGAACCTGCTTGAATACCTTCTGCACTTATCAGAGTCTGGCCTCAAGACCAACTCAGTAAGGAATCACCTTAGTGCGATTAGTGCTTACCATTATCGTGTGGAAGGTAAAGCCATCTCTGGAGAGCCTTTAGTCGTTCGATTCATGCGAGGCTTGCTTTTGTCAAAGCCCCCTATCAAGCCTCCCACAGTGTCATGGGATCTCAACGTCGTCCTCACCCAGCTGATGAAACCTCCTTTTGAGCCACTGAATTCCTGCCATCTGAAGTACTTGACCTGGAAGGTCATTTTCTTGGTGGCAGTTACTTCAGCTCGTAGGGTCAGTGAGCTTCAAGCCCTGGTAGCTCATGCTCCGTATACCAAATTTCATCACAACAGAGTAGTGCTCCGCACCCACCCAAAGTTCCTGCCGAAGGTGGTGTCGGAGTTCCATCTTAACCAGTCAATTGTCTTGCCAACATTCTTCCCCAGGCCGCATACCCGCCCTGCTGAACGTCAGTTGCACACATTGGACTGCAAGAGAGCATTGGTCTTCTACTTGGAGCGGACACAGCCCCACAGACAGTCCGCCCAATTGTTTGTTTCTTTCGACCCTAACAGGCTAGGGGTCGCTGTCGGGAAACGCACCATCTCCAATTGGCTAGCAGATTGCATTTCCTTCACTTACGCCCAGGCTGGGCTGGCTCTTGAGGGTCATGTCACGGCTCATAGTGTTAGAGCCATGGCAGCGTCAGTGGCCCACTTGAAGTCAGCCACTATTGAAGAGATTTGCAAGGCTGCGACGTGGTCATCTGTCCACACATTCACATCACATTACTGCCTCCAGCAGGATACCCGACGCGACAGTCGGTTCGGGCAGTCGGTGCTGCAGAATCTGTTTGGGGTGTAAATCCAACTCCACCCTCCAGGACCCGAATTTATTCTGGTCAGGCTGCACTCTCAGTTAGTTGTTCTTCGTAGGTCAATTTCTGTTGTACCCTCGCCGTTGCGAGGTTCAATTGACCGGGGTTCTTGTTTTGAGTGAGCCTGAAAGCTAGGGATACCCCAGTCGTGAGAACAAGCAGCCTGCCTGTCCTCGGAGAAAGTGAATGATACATACCTGTAGCAGGTGTTCTCCGAGGACAGCAGGCTGATTGTTCTCACCTACCCTCCCTCCTCCCCTTTGGAGTTGTGTGTTTCATCTTTTGCTAGTCATTCAACTGGCGGGAGCGGTCGCGCACAGGCGGGAAGACGGCCGCGCATGCGCGGTGGGCGTGCCCTGCGTGCCGACCGTCCCGCGAAGCTTTTTTCCGGTTGGTGGGGGCTGCCGCGGACGTCACCCAGTCGTGAGAACAATCAGCCTGCTGTCCTCGGAGAACACCTGCTACAGGTATGTATCATTCACTTTACAGAGCATGCTGTGGTCCATTGAAGATTGATGAGCCATGAGGCAGAGGCAGGTGGACTGCAGGTCAGGTCCCAAGAGTGAGCATCAGGTTTCAAGAGAGAGCAGCAGGTCCCAAGCGAGCTTCCCAAGAGAGAGAGCTGGGCTGTTTCCAGACTTTTTATAATGTTCCCTGAGTTGTAGTTTGCAGGGGATCTTGGGTATTGTAGTTTGCAGGGGAGCATGGTCACATGTTTCCTGGATATCTGCTGGCAAATGGCTTTTCTATAGCTTGAGGGTTTCAGTCTGCTGTGATAGGTGGAGTTTCTTTTGTCATTTGAGTCATAGGAGTCTCTGTCTGCTTCAGTTTTTTGTTCTCTAGAGATGTCTTGGTGACCCTCCCAGCCAGCTTTTGTCTCTAAGTGTTTGTAATTGACTAGCCCTGCTACCAGAAATTCCCAAGGAAAAGGGGAAAGAAGGTATTGAAATGCAGTTTCAATACATCTTTTAAAAGCTGCATTTTTATATTGATAAAATCAATAACTCTGCTACATATTTAATTCTGACAATTGGCTTATACCATAACACTATAATAGTGGCTCTTGCCAATATTTCCCCGATAGTGCATCCCCGTTGGTATGCAATTATGAGTAGGTCTTGAAAGCAATTATGAACCTGAAGTACATTCCAAAACTTGTATAGCAAAGATGTAACTAATGGTATATGAGTAGTATAAGGATATACTGCCACCAGTCTATCTTGTATACATGTAGTGTTATATTGCAGCAATGCTTCGTGGTGAACATATTTTGAATAATAAGCTTTTCTTAGTGCTGAAGTAGTATAACCACGAGCCCTAAATCTATCCCGCAACATCTTAGCTTGCATTTCAAAATAATCGTACGGACTCTTAAGTAGCTGACTAATTGGAAGATTTAAATGTAATTGTGTATGGATGAAAGTTACCAAAATGCAATAAGGTGTTTCTAGTTGTTTCTTTCCTGTGAAGAGTAGTATACATGCATCCTTATAATAAAGTTGAACATCTAAAAATTGAATAGTAAACTTATCAAATTGGATGGTAAACCAAAATGTGCTACAGAATTGGATTCGAGTTTGAAACTGTTTTAGTAGGTCATAGCCCCCCTCCCAGATTCCCTTAGCCAGCTCATTGGCATGGGATTTCCTTCCTAGCCAGTCAGCAAGCTGAGCAAGCGCAGAGCAGCCAAGCGTTATGCTGGCTGCTCTGTGCATGCCAAAGATGTCCAAAAAGGACGTCCCTGACAAGCACTTGTCAGAGCCACGGGCCGGTGCGCAAGCTGCAGCCGCCGGTACAGCCTCATTCTGATCCCAGCAGTGATATCTGCTTTCAGGGGGATCCCAGCAACACCAGCAGCTCTTGTTTTTTTTTTTTTCCTCGGGGAGAGTGGGGGGGGGGGGGGGGGGGGGGAGGGGAGAAGGTCAGCAACACCAGAGGCTCACGGGGGTGGGAGGTGCCCCAAATGACCACCGCCGGCATCGGGACGTGCGAGGACATCCAAATCAAAAAAAACTATTTGGACATCCCTTTCAATTATGCCCCTCCTCCAGGTCGCTCTCAGCCAACCACAGCGCATTTAGCTGACACCGGTGACAGCTAAACACGCTGTGGTTGGCTGAGAGCGACCGGGAGGAGGGGTATAATTGAAAGGGACGTCCAAATTTTTTTTTTTGATTTGGACGTCCCGATGCCGGCGGTGGTCATTTCGGGCACTGAGAAGGACACCCATCACAAAAAAAAATCTGGGGGGGAAAAAAAAAAAACTTTCAAGTGCTCGTCAGGGACGTCCTTTTTTTTTTTTTTTTGAGTGAAGGCTGTCCATGTTAGGCACTTTAGAAGGACGTCCCTGACGAGCACTTGGACGCTTTTTTTCCCCCCCTTCCAATTCCCTCACAGCAGCCCCAGCGAGAGGTGCAGACCTCCCATTAGGTTTTCCACGGTGAGGGGATAAGAAAACGGTAGTGCATCTCATTGTAGTACGAATTATACACATTATAATACTAATTTGCTCATCTGCATTCCGTTTTCGTTGCTGCTATCATGATAGGACAATGCCCTTTTGTGCATGTCCTGGTTTACTACTTGCATGTTAAACTGGCTAGAACCAGTTTAAAACCCACGTTACTGGCTCGTTTATTTTAGTGCATCTAGCCCTAAGTAGAAGTATCACTTAATTGTGTATCTGCATCTTGAACATATAATTCCAACTTTTGCACAGTGATAGCACCTCCCTTGCCAGCCTTCATTATCGCAATTTGACAGTTAATATGCAGTTCACTGAAAGCTTTATGTTCTTGTGGCAAATTGTGCCAAGCATATACATCACGAAAAGCATTTTCCAATTTAATTTCAGTAGCACAAGTCTTTGAAAAATTAAGCGCTGAGTCCGCCATTTCCATGGGCATCCATTTAGAATTCCATTTAAACAAGGACATATCTATATTAGTTTTGGGGGGGGGGTTTTTTCCCCAAAACTCCAATAGATCAACTTGTTGGGTAGTTCTCAGGTTCAGAGCCCGCGGGGTTGGGCTCTGGAGCAAACGTGAGCCCTTGGGCTGCTGACGAGGAGTGACAGCAGCAGGCAAAACCCACCAACCAATGCTGGGCAAGCACACCGACACAGGCAGGGACTGCAGGCACCGCCCAGCGAGCCGGAACACTGGACTGGAATTCCCCGGACTGGATGACACAGGACTGGAACCCCCCCGGACTGGAGGACACAGGACTGGAACACCGGACTGGAGCACACCAGACTGGTCCACACAGCTTCACCTGCACTTAGCTACTAAGCCCCCCAGGAGTTGAGCTCCTGGGTTCGAGTAGCCGGCAGGACTTACTGGATACCGGATGACACAGGGACCAGGACTGGAAACAGAAGTACTCCTAAACCTAAACTGATCTACGTGCTCCCAAGCCCTAAACCAGCAGGAGTGTTCCTAACAGTAAACTGACAAAAGGACTTCCTAAGCCCTATACTAAACAGGAGCTCCTAAGCCCTGCTCAAGAAAGGGACTTCCTAAGCCCTAAACTAACAGAGCAGGGAACTAAACACAAAGCTAACACAGGTGCTACTAAGCACCAAGCTACAAGCAGAGCTCTACACTAACAAGCTAAACACAAAGCTAACAAGCTAGCTAAGCACTGCTCTAGCAAGCTAGATACAAAACTAACAAGGAGCTTCCTAAGCACTACTCTGGCAAGCAACCAGAAGAGCTCCTATCACTAAAAGGGAAGACAAGGGAGCCACAAGGAAAAAGCAGGGAAGCTAACATAAGCCAAAAGTGATTCTAAATCACCAAACACCAACAGCAAAGACTGCAATGCTCCCAATAGCACAAACACCAACAGCAAAGACTGCAATGCTCCCAATAGCACAAACACCAGAAGTACTTCTAACAGCAAACTCTGCAGTGTTCCTAACAACACCAAACCCTGAAGTACTTCTATCAGTAACAGAGCTTCCAAAGCCCTACACAGCAATGCTTCCAAAACCAAGAGGGAAAAGCAGGAAAGCTAAACACACAAACACCAGTGCACACTGCACTAACACTAACCTGGACCTTAGCAAAAGCAAGCAGGGAAACTAGACACAAAGTCAGAAGTGCACACTGCACCACCCTACCTAAAGCAAACACCACTGTTGCAAAGGCTCTGAAGGAAACAACACTACTTCCTTATCAAGGCCCTCCCTGATGATGTCACACTCACTAGACCCAGGCAACAGCACCCTGACCCAGAGAGCACACTGAAACCCATAGAGGCCCAACCCACACCAATGCAACACCGTGAAGCACTTGAAGCCAGTACACCCAAAGAGAGGTAGAGCTAACTCAGTCCACCCACACAGCTGTAGTAAAGTAAAACAATTAACCCCATGCTGCTGGAAGCTGCCAGCACAGAGAGACAGAGCCAGCTCAGAAAGAACAGAGTAAAGAAACAGAAGCCAGCTAAGAAGCTGACCCCCAGGAAAGAGGTAAGTTTGAGAGGGGTTCTGACCCCAATCATAACAGTAGTTAAGGTAATATCTCCAATTAATACTAGTACATAAGTACATAAGTACATAAGTAGTGCCATACTGGGAAAGACCAAAGGTCCATCTAGCCCAGCATCCTGTCACCGACAGTGGCCAATCCAGGTCAAGGGCACCTGGCACGCTCCCCAAACGTAAAAACATTCCAGACAAGTTATACCTAAAAATGCGGAATTTTTCCAAGTCCATTTAATAGCGGTCTATGGACTTGTCCTTTAGGAATCTATCTAACCCCTTTTTAAACTCCGTCAAGCTAACCGCCCGTACCACGTTCTCCGGCAACGAATTCCAGAGTCTAATTACACGTTGGGTGAAGAAAAATTTTCTCCGATTCGTTTTAAATTTACCACACTGTAGCTTCAACTCATGCCCTCTAGTCCTAGTATTTTTGGATAGCGTGAACAGTCGCTTCACATCCACCCGATCCATTCCACTCATTATTTTATACACTTCTATCATATCTCCCCTCAGCCGTCTCTTCTCCAAGCTGAAAAGCCCTAGCCTTCTCAGCCTCTCTTCATAGGAAAGTCGTCCCATCCCCACTATCATTTTCGTCGCCCTTCGCTGTACCTTTTCCAATTCTACTATATCTTTTTTGAGATACGGAGACCAGTACTGAACACAATACTCCAGGTGCGGTCGCACCATGGAGCGATACAACGGCATTATAACATCCGCACACCTGGACTCCATACCCTTCCTAATAACACCCAACATTCTATTCGCTTTCCTAGCCGCAGCAGCACACTGAGCAGAAGGTTTCAGCGTATCATCGACGACGACACCCAGATCCCTTTCTTGATCCGTAACTCCTAACGCGGAACCTTGCAAGACGTAGCTATAATTCGGGTTCCTCTTACCCACATGCATCACTTTGCACTTGTCAACATTGAACTTCATCTGCCACTTGCACGCCCATTCTCCCAGTCTCGCAAGGTCCTCCTGTAATCGTTCACATTCCTCCTGCGACTTGACGACCCTGAATAATTTTGTGTCATCGGCGAATTTAATTACCTCACTAGTTATTCCCATCTCTAGGTCATTTATAAATACATTAAAAAGCAACGGACCCAGCACAGACCCCTGCGGGACCCCACTAA
Source organism: Microcaecilia unicolor (assembly GCF_901765095.1). Classification (NCBI taxonomy): domain Eukaryota; kingdom Metazoa; phylum Chordata; class Amphibia; order Gymnophiona; family Siphonopidae; genus Microcaecilia; species Microcaecilia unicolor. Next base: position 166,110,542 of record NC_044039.1, read on the forward strand.
CTACCCTCCTCCACTGAGAATACTGGCCACGCAATCCTACTCTCTGCTTCCTATCTTTCAACCAGTTCTTAATCCATAATAATACCCTACCTCCGATTCCATGGCTCTGCAATTTCTTCAGGAGTCTTTCGTGCGGCACTTTGTCAAACGCCTTCTGAAAATCCAGATATACAATATCAACCGGCTCCCCATTGTCCACATGTTTGCTTACCCCCTCAAAAAAATGCATTAGATTGGTGAGGCAAGACTTCCCTTCACTAAATCCGTGCTGACTTTGTCTCATCAGTCCATGTTTTTGTATATGCTCTGCAATTTTATTCTTAATAGCCTCCACCATCTTGCCCGGCACCGACGTCAGACTCACCAGTCTATAATTTCCCGGATCTCCTCTGGAGCCCTTCTTAAAAATCGGAGTAACATTGGCTACCCTCCAGTCTTCCGGTACTACACTCGATTTTAGGGACAGATTGCATATTTCTAACAGTAGCTCCGCAAGTTCATTTTTTAGTTCTATTAATACTCTGGGATGAATACCATCAGGTCCCGGTGATTTACTACTCTTCAGCTTGCTGAACTGACCCATTACATCCTCCAAGGTTACAGAGAATTTGTTTAGTTTCTCCGACTCCCCCGCTTCAAATATTCTTTCCGGCACTGGTGTCCCCCCCAAATCCTCCTCGGTGAAGACCGAAGCAAAGAATTCATTTAATTTCTCCGCTACGGCTTTGTCCTCCTTGATCGCCCCTTTAACACCATTTTCGTCCAGCGGCCCAACCGACTCTTTGGCCGGTTTCCTGCTTTTAATGTATCTAAAAAAATTTTTACTATGTATTTTTGCTTCCAACGCTAATTTCTTCTCAAAGTCCTTTTTTGCCCTCCTTATCTCCGCTTTGCATTTGGCTTGGCATTCCTTATGATCTATCCTGTTACTTTCAGTTGGTTCTCTTCTCCACTTTCTGAAGGATTGTTTTTTGGCTCTAATGATTTCCTTTATCTTACTGTTTAGCCACGCCGGCTGACGTTTAGTCTTTTTTCCCTTTTTTCTAATACGTGGAATATATTTGTCCTGAACCTCCAGGATGGTGTTTTTAAACAGCATCCACGCCTGATGCAAGTTTTTTACTCTGCGAGCTGCTCCTTTCAGTCTTTTTTTCACCATTTTTCTCATTTTGTCGTAATCACCTTTTCTATAGTTAAACGCTAGCGTACTTGATTTCCTAGTTTCACTTCCTTCAATGCCAATATCAAAACCGATCATATTATGATCACTGTTATCAAGCGGCCCTCGTATCGTTACCCCCTGCACTAGATCATGAGCACCACTAAGGACTAAGTCTAGTATTTTTCCTTCTCTTGTCGGCTCCTGAACTAGCTGTTCCATGAAGCTGTCCTTGATTTCATCAAGAAATCTTATGTCCCTTGCGTGCACAGATGTTACATTAACCCAGTCTATATGCGGGTAATTGAAATCCCCCATTATTATTGTGTTGCCCAGTTTGTTTGCGTCCCTGATTTCCTTTAACATTTCCGCATCCGTCTGTTTGTCCTGGCCAGGCGGACGGTAGTACACTCCTATCACTATCCTTTTCCCCTTTGCACATGGAATTTCAATCCACAGTGATTCCAAGGAGTGTTTTGTTTCCTGCAGAATTTTCAATCTATTTGATTCAAGGCTCTCGTTAATATACAATGCTACCCCTCCACCAATCCGATTCACCCTATCACTACGATATAATTTGTACCCCGGTATGACAGTGTCCCACTGGTTATCCTCCTTCCACCAGGTCTCAGAGATGCCTATTATATCTAATTTTTCATTTAGTGCAATATATTCCAACTCCCCCATCTTATTTCTTAGGCTCCTGGCATTCGCATATAGACATTTCAAACTATGTTTGTTGTTCCTAAGTACATCATGCTTAGTACTTGACAGTATTAATTGGCAATCTTTTGTCTGATTTTTATTGTTATTTAAAGATACCCGATCTACTACAATCTCTTTTGCAACCTCACTATCAGGATACTCTATCTTCCCTGTTATGGTGATATCTTTGAAAGATACCTTATCCCGAACCATGCTCTTTTGAGCGACTGTCGGCCTTCCCCCCATTTCTAGTTTAAAAGCTGCTCTATCTCCTTCTTAAACGCCGATGCCAGCAGCCTGGTCCCACTCTGGTTAAGATGGAGCCCATCCTTTCGGAATAGGCTCCCCCTTCCCCAGAATGTTGCCCAGTTCCTAACAAATCTAAAGCCCTCCTCCCTGCACCATCGTCTCATCCACGCATTGAGACTCTGGAGCTCTGCCTGTCTCTTGGGCCCTGCGCGTGGCACAGGTAGCATTTCAGAAAATGCTACCCTGGAGGATCTGGATTTCAGCTTTCTACCTAAGAGCCTAAATTTTGCTTCCAGAACCTCTCTCCCACATTTTCCTATGTCATTAGTACCCACATGTACCAAGACAGCCGTCTCCTCCCCAGCACTATATAAAATCCTATCTAGGTGACGCGTGAGGTCCGCCACCTTCGCACCAGGCAGGCAAGTCACCAGGCGATCCTCACGTCCACCAGCCACCCAGCTATCTATATGCCTAATGATCGAATCACCAAGTACAACAGCTGTCCTAACCTTTCCCTCCCGGGCAACATTTGGAGATATATCCTCGGTGCGAAAGGATAATACATCCCCTGGTGGGCAGGTCCTGGCTACAGGAGTACTTCCTACTTCACCAGGGTGATGCTCTCCTTCTAGGAGACCTCCCTCCTCCAAGGTAGCACAGGGGCTACCTGACTGGAGGTGGGACTTCTCTACAACATCCCTGTAGGTCTCCTCTATGTACCTCTCTGTCTCCCTCAGCTCCATCAAGTCTGCTACTCTAGCCTCAAGAGAATGGACACGTTCTCTGAGAGCTAGGAGCTCTTTGCATCGGGCACACACATATGACACCTCACCAATTGGGAGATAATCATACATGTGACACTCAATGCAAAAAACTGGATAGCACCCCTCTCGCTGCTGGACTGCTGACTCCATCTTAGTGGACTCCATCTACTGATGATCTGATGTCTTGGCTCAAGTACATGGATCCCAGTATTACAGTTCCTGATAATTCTGCGGTGTATTAGACTGGCGTCAAAGGCCTCCCCATTGGTTGAATAAAAAAACCTACTTTTGTCTCAATTGGAGTGATCTTTGTTCTTCATCACTTCCCTCTGATTCACCTGATGAATGTCCATGATAGCCTGTTCTTTTGCATCCAGCTATACACCTGATTAGTTTGGTAGTCATGTTCATCCTGTTTGTACTGTCCTTTACTGTTGTGGCACTGGGTTTTGTCAATATTCTTTTTTTTTTTTTTTGGGGGGGGGGGACATTTTATTTTTTTGATTTGTCATTCTATCAAGTCAGTTTAGGTAGCATAGCTCATGCATGGTACTATATTCCAGTGGCAAATGTGTGGAATAGCGAGCGTCCTGAGAAAGGACAGACATTGATGGATGGTATTCACATTCTGATGAAAAATCTTTATATATTTAAATCTTTTTTATTAAGAACAACAACAGTTAAACATGTTATACACTGAGAGATATTCAACCAAGTAACAATATGCTAGTTCAAATCAGCTTGTGAACATTTTCTTTATTTTCCCCCCCCCTCCCTCCCCCCGTCCCCCTCCCATCCACTCGTCCCCCCCCTTCCCCCCCTTCCCTTCCCGCTATGTTCAAGCCAGTTTCAAACAGTGCTACCATCCATAGGGCATTCGTTCAAGACATTGGGATTAAGAACATTCTTCCTCCTGAGGCAGTAGCTTATATGCACGACCCACTGCCCAGGGCTTTGTTTCTCATAGCCCTTCATCTACCATCTCCATCTTTACCACGAATCATACAGCTTTATTGTTCATATCAATATCCTTAGCAGACTAAAGCCATTCCCATATGGTCAAATGTCGGCGGTGCATGTCTCAGCATCGTCCCCCCTCCTCTTCCCTCCCCCCCCCCTCCCTCTCCCCCCCCCCCCCAGTACTTCTCCCTACTCATCATTCTCTCTTGCTCCACATTCATTCCCATTCATTCCAACTCATTCAATACCTGACTTCTAACTCTGGGCGCTACAACATTCAGGTATGCAGTCCAAATGTTTATGAAATGCTTCCTTCTTTTGGGGGTAAATCGCGCACCTCTGGCTTCCCACAGCATAAGCTCGTGCAATTTATTCCTCCAATACCAATAGGAGGGCGGTATGTCCTTTATCCAATGATTCAATATGCATTTCTTCCCCAGAATGCAAGACTTACTCAGAAATAGCTTCTCTTCTTTTGTACCCCGTGCCCATACTCTTGGCGAGCTAAACATGATTCGTTCAAAAGTGAACTGTATTCTACACTTCAGAACCCTCGACACAAACCGGGCAAGAGCTGTCCAGAAACCCCTAATTCGCTGACACTGCCATAACCCATGTGCCAAAGAAGGCATTGCCGCTCCACACTTCCGGCATCTATCGGCCTCCACTATCCCTGCATGCCATGCTTGCTTGCCAGAGAAGTATGCTCTATGTATTGTTCTAAAATGACATTCTTGCAGTTCAGCACTATGCACTACTCCTGTCATCCCTTTTAGTGCTATGATTACTTTCTCTATAGCAAATGAACTTCCCAGCTCCTGTTCCCATCTCCCCACTACCTCCTTGACATCTTTGGGGGGTTTTAGATCCTTCAGCGCCTTGTGAAACCAGGAGATTGATGTTTGCCCTAATGCATCCCCTTGCAGAAAATCCCTAATCTTCTTCCCAAACTCCAATGTGATCGCAGATCTAGGCAAGCTTCTAAAGTAGTGTTCCAGTTGTAAATAGGCCAATCTCGCCAGTGAGCCGCCTGCGCACCTCCTTTCAAACTCCCCATAGGTCAACAGCGACCCATCTACTTGAAGAAAACTCTCCAGTAACATCACTCCCTGTCTCTCCATGTCCTTAAAGATTCGGTTTTCCCTGCCCGCCGGGAAATCTACATTCCCCACTATCGGTAACAGCACACTGGCCTCTGGGTCCTGCCCCCAGAGACCCAACAGCATCCTCCAGGCGTATCGCAGAGGTTGTAAAAGCACACTATTTTGGAAAGGAGCTGGTATCTTCACTCTTCTAGTGTGTAATAAGCAATTTAAGGACCATGGTCTAAACAAAGCTTGTTCCCAACCTATGTCAGTGTATGTTGTCGAGTGCAAAACCCAATCTCTTAAATGTCTAGCCATGCATGCCCAGTTATAATCTTTTAAATCAGGCATGCCTAATCCACCTTCACGTTGAGTCCCATACACATATTTCCATTTCATTTTCGATTTTTTCCCCGCCCAGCAAAACCATGCTATGTGCCTCTGCAGAATTTTCAGATCTCTAGCCAGCAGTTTAAGAGGTAAAATCTGCAACATGTACAGCCATTTCGGGAATATGACCATACGATATAGATGAATCCTACCAAGAAAAGATAGCGGTAATGAAACCCAGGTTGTTAGTTGTGTTTTAGTTTCCCCAATTAATCGAGGGACATTACTTTTATATAAATTTGCCGGATCCATCGACAGTTGCACTCCCAAATACTTAAATTCCATGTGCGCCTGTCGAATCTTTGTCCTAGTCCAAATCTCTAGATCTACCCCAGCACTTATTAGGGCTTCTGATTTCTCTAGGTTCAATTTAAAACCCGCAAAATCCCCGTATTCCTCCATGCTTTCCAACAACCGGGTCAATGAGTTCTTCGGCTCGGTTATCAGCGCCAGCAAATCATCTGCAAATGCTGCAGTTTTAAATTCCTGACCCAGGATCCGAACTCCTTTGATCTCTACATTGTTGTTAATTTCCCTCAGTAACGGGTCCAGGGTCAATACAAACAGCAGCGGCGAAAGCGGACATCCCTGCCTAGTGCCCCGCTTTATATCAAACCAGTCGGAGAATAGCCCATTGACACTAATTCTCGCCTTAGGTTCCGTGTATAACGTTTTTACCGCTTTTTCGAAAAATCCTTTTATGCCATAGGCCGATAAGGTCTCAAACAAAAAGCCCCAGTCCACTCTGTCAAAGGCCTTCTCGGCATCAAAGCTTATTAACATGGCTGGCAAACCTTCGTCTCTTACTCTTTCCAGTGCCCCAAGTATTCGTCTCAGATTCCTAACCACTTTTCGACCTTTCACGAATCCCACCTGCGATTCTTCCAGCATTGTCGGCAGAAACCGGGCCAGTCTATTCGCCAGAATCTTAGCTAAAAATTTCGTCTCCGAATTCAACAAAGAGATAGGCCGGTAAGATTCCGGTAAGTGTGCCTGCTTATGTGGCTTCAGTATTACCGTAATATTAGCCTTATTCATATGTTCAGGCATCTGCCCCCTTCTAACCACTTCATTGAATACTTCTGTTAGCTGTCGTCCAATTCCTGGTCTAAGTAATTTATAGAATTCATTACTGAGGCCATCCGGCCCAGGTGTCTTCCCCAGGGAACTCTGCTGCACTACCCAATCTACTTCGTCTTCTGATATTTCTGCATTTAAAATCTCTAGGTCTGCATTTTCCAACTTTGGTATCTCCACACTATCCAGATATGTTGTACTCGGGGTCACCACCTCTGCTTGCCGCTTATACAGCTGTTCATAAAAATGCCTAAAGATCTCCGCTATCGCACTATCCGTGTGTTTCAACTCTTTTTGGCTATTAGCTAGGGATAACACTTTTCTAGACCCCGCCTGTCTTTTCAGTAGCCTAGCCAAGAATCTCCCACCTTTGTTAGCAAATTTATATAATTGATATTTGTAGTACATTGCAGATTTTTGCGCTGTCTGCTGCAGCAGTTCATTTAAGGCTTGCTGCGCCTCTAACAACCGGGCCCGCGCTTCTGGTGTCTGAGTGTGGCCATATTCTCTCCTTAAGGTTGTTACCCTCTTCTCCCATCTCAGTACTTCTCGTTTCCGTACTTTCTTTTGAAAACTATTATAGGCTATTGTCTCACCTCGGAGAACCGCTTTTGCGGTTTCCCAAAAAAGGACCGGATCACTCCTATGGGCCTCATTTTCCCCTTGATACTGTTCCCATCTCGCCTTTAATTGCAGCTGAAACTGTCTATCTCGATAAAGATATGTCGGGAAGCGCCAAGAGAAAGTCCTCTGCGCGCTATTATCCAGTCTCATCTCCATCGACACCCAGGCATGGTCAGAGACAGCTATTGGTCCTATCTCAGCTCTGTGCACTTGTGTTAGCAATTCCCTTGCAATCAATATGTAATCAATGCGGGACAGTGTGGAGTGGGCCCTAGACAGATGCGTGTAATCTTTTTCCAATGGATGCAAGGTTCTCCAGACATCTATCACATCCAGCGCCTCCTCTAGTACCCCCAATCCCCTCTGGCCCCTGGACAGCTCCCTCCCCGTCGGCCTTGATCTGTCTAGTAGCGGGTCTCTGACTTCGTTGAAGTCGCCAGCCATCACTATGGGGTTTTCTCCCATATCCTGCATTCTGCTCAAGAGCGTCTTATAAAACACCTTCTCAAAGGTATTAGGTGCATATATGTTACATATCAACATTGGTTGCCTCTCTATTTCCAAGGCCACCAGAACATACCGCCCTCTGGTGTCCTTTACCGTTTTCCGTATTTTTACATGCAGTCCCTTACGAATCAAAATTATCACTCCTCCTTTCCCTCCTACTGCCGGGGAATCTATGATCTCTCCCACCCACCATCTCTTTAGTTTCTCATGTTCTATGTGTGTCAGATGCGTTTCTTGTAGGAGGGCTATTGTCGCTTTCTGGTCATTAAGGACCTTCAATATTTTTTGTCTCTTTATTGGTGAGTGAATGCCCCCCACATTCCAAGTCACAATCTTTAAAGTTGTCATCCCTGTATATTAGTGTGTGACTCCAATTCTGCTTTCCATTTTTTATACACCCCGGAGGTGTCCCAGCCTCCACCTCCCGGGTTCAGTTCTTTGTCTACATTTCGCCCACCCTTATTATCAAACAGCCACATCTTCCTTACATACATCTCACTCGCCCACATTCGCTCATTCTTCTTAGCCTTCCTTTGACCTGCCCCTCGCTTCCTAATCCTCCCTCCCCTCTGTCCCTTGAGCCCTTCCCCCCCCTCTCCCCCCCTAGAATACTTTACCCCCATCATGCCCAATGGCACGTGAGCTTCCGTGTCCCCAGGATTAGGACACACTCTTATTGTTCTGAGGGCTGCCGCCCTCTGGTGTCCTTGACCAGTAAGCAGTCTACTCATAACCACAACCAGAAGTCCTTTTGACTCGCAACGGCGAGTCACCATCAACATGTGTATTAATCAAAGCAATGTCTCCTCCATGTTTCTGCTGTCTTTAACCCCCATCTTTCTGTCAGCTTTTCATCACGATCCACTATTTGGCGTTCACTTCAACCATTGTTCTCTCCAGGTGTTCCTCCGCTTGCTCCTGTCAGTTTATTCACAAAATCTTTAGCCTCCCTCACTGTTTCAAAAAAGACTGCTTGGCCATTGTGAATCACCTTCAGTCTTGCTGGATATAGGAGACTAAACTTATATTTGAGATCAAACAAAGCTGAGCAGATGGGGGCAAAGTCCCTTCTGGCTGTTGATACTTTCTGTGAATAGTCTTGGAAACATAAAATTTTTTTCCCCTGGTATTCCAGTTTCTTCCCTGCTCTCAGGCTCTGCAGAATCTCCATTTTGTGAGCATAGTTCAGGATCTTTAATATGGTCACCCGTGGTCTCTCTGCGTTGTCACGTCTGGGTCCCAGCCGGTGTGCCCGTTCTATTCTCAGCTTGCCTTCAAGATCTGGCTGTTCCAACGCTCCTGGCAACCATTTTTCAAGGAAAGCACTCAGATTTTTGTCCCCCAAGCTCTCTGGTAGACCCACTAGTCTCAGGTTGTTCCTCCTGGAGCGATTCTCAAGATCCTCCAGTTTCGCTTCTAGCTCTCCCAACCTACGGGTCATTTTCGGGTGCTCTTCTGCAACTTTCCAGATCTCCTCCTCTGCCTGCCCCACTCGCTGTTGTACCTCGTGCAGCTCAGTCATCAGTGTGGTTTGCCTCTCCTCCATGCCGTCCAGCTTATCTAAGATCAGTTGCAGCTTTTGATCGATCGTCTGCTCCACTGCCGCCTTCACTTCCTCAGTGATCTCCGCGGCCCATAGCGAACTAGGCGAGGGCGAATCAGGCGCTCCTTTGTCCGCCATTTTATTTTCGCCGGGGCGCGCTCGATCTTTGGGCTCTTTCCGCCCTAATTTTGCCGCCATGGCTCGCGATTCCAACTTTTGGCTCTCGCCCGTGCAGGGTTCTTTCCCGCTTCCAAATAAGCGTTTTATTCTCGTTTAGGACGCTGTTTACGAGTGCGGATCACTTCGTGTCCCGGAGTAGCTTCACCTTCCGTCTCTCTACTCCATTCCCCAACCGGAAGTCTCATGAAAAATCTTTAAATATCTTGATCTATGTTGCATGAGTAACAGTACAAATTCTAATTGCAGATGTACATCTAGCCAAATCGTACTTACAGGATGCAAATTTCAGAAACAGCAGACTGTACAGGGTACGCAAATTTCAGGCACAGCAGGTTGTAAAGGGTGTCATCAGGCAGCTGCAAAATCTTACACGTTTTGGTCCTATGTGAGTGTTCAGAACTCTTGGAGAAGGATTGTGAACTATTTTGTCTGTGGACTTGGGCAAAACTATCCTGCAGAAGGCTGATGTTCAACCTTTTTCCAATTCTTTTCCATTGGGTACCAGAAAAGGGACTAATGCTCTTTTGCATAAAGGGAAAAATGAGGTGTATCAGCTCAGGAGATGGGAAAAACTTGATGTGAAACAGGGATCTCCTAGAGCCTGGCAAAGCTTTCAGCTACGTCGTCTGATGAGCATTATGGACGACCAGACTGGCAAGGATAAACGTGCTGTTGAACTGGCTCGTAATCTATCACTGTTGGATTCCCTGTGCAGAAAGAAGCCTGGAATCATATTACAAAGGCTACCATTGTGAACTGCTACAAGCGGGCAAGCTTTAAGGATGTGGAGAGGGACGAAACAGATGCAGCTGTTGCAAACGCATCAGATGAACAGGCTATTGACATCTCAGCCTGTGTTACTGAAGAGTTTCATCACTACGTAGCTGTTGATTACGATCTACAAACAGCTGACAACAGCACTGATGTCCAGATATGTGCCTACACGCAGGCAATGGCTGAAACAGATGCTCAAATGAGCAGTGAGGCACATGCTGACAAAATTCAACAACCTCCTGTCACTTTTGCAAGAGCGCCGGAGAGTCTCAACACTGTGCGGGCCTATCTGGAGGCCACTGGATGACAGTTCTATGACAGTTTTTACTGTCTGGCAGATGTAGTCTATGGAACTCAGACACAAGAGTGTACAGAGGACTGTGATTACTTTAAGCCTAACTCCGTTAACGGATGACGTCAGTTAACGGATGACTGTATACTGTATGTATAATCAGTACTGTACATATGTTTATCAGATGTCAAGCTTCTTTGGGTCACAACAGTTAAGTGCACGCTCCAGTTAACTGCATGTATTTCTTTGGTCCCAGACCCTTGCACTTAAGCAGATTGCACTGTGTGTGTGTTATATATAGCAGATTGGAGAAAACATAAATCAATTGATTTCCTTGATGTGTTTGATGTGTTTCCTATCTTTAGGCTGCCCTCTACCTTTTTGTGGTCTTTTTAAGACACGGCCTACAAAAAAGGAAACTATAATAACAAAAAGAATGTTAGCATGAATTAACCCCTATTTGCATTATTTTTTTGTCTCTCGGATCTAACTAGGCAGAACAGTCACAAACTTTTGATTTAAAAAGGCCCTCAACTGCTTACATACACAGTAACATAATAGATGGCAGATAAAGACCTGTATGATCATCCAGTCTGCCCAACAAGATAAACTCACTACATGTGACTTTGTATGTATATCTGGTCTTGATTTATCCTTGCCATTTTTAGGGCATAGATTGTAGAAGTCTGCCCAGCACTGTCTTTGTTCTAAAACTTATTAAGTTAATGTCGAAGTCCCTGAACAGCTTTACTCCATCCCATCCAAATCAATTCAGCCACGATCAGGGCACAGACCTTAGAAGTCTGCCCAGTGCTGGCCTTGTTCTCCAACTTCTGAAGCTGAATCTGTCTAACGACAATCAGAGAACAGACCATAGAAGTCTGCCCAGTACTGGCTTGCTTCCAATTTCCAGTTTTACTTCCTGACTGCTAAGTTTCTTTGGATTCATCCCTTCTAAACAGAATTCCTTTATATTTATCCCACTATTGTTTGAATTCGATTACCGTTGTCATCTCCACCACCTCCCATGGGAGTTCATTCCAGGTATCTGCCACCATCACCTTGAAAACAGTGTTCCTGGCGTTTATTCCTGATCCTGCATCCTTTCAACCTCAATTCATGTCCTCTCATTCTAGCGCCTTCCCGTCTGTGGAAAAGGTTTGTTTGTGGATTAATATCTTTCAAATATTTGATCATCTATCGTATCGCCCCAATTTCTCCTTTCCTCCAGGGTATACATGTTCAGGTCAGTACGTGTTTCTCCTTATACATTCTACAATGCAAATTCTATACCATTTTATTTATTTTTTATTTATTTATTTATTAAGGTATTTGTACCCCACATTATCCCCACAGACATGCAGGCTCAATGTGACTTACATAAACCGGAGAGAGAGAGAGAACTCCGGAGATATCAGATACAAATGAGAATAGTAGAGTAGAAGGGCAACAAAGAAAGGAAACATTACATATAACAGTACAAAAGATTGGGACTAAACAGGATCCGCGTATGCCAGGTGGTGGAAGCAATGGCCTACATTGTTACCGGAGAAAATGCTTTGGTAAACAGATGTGTTTTTAGTGCCTTGCGAAAGGTCAGGTAGTCCTTCAGACTGGTGATGTCTCTAGGAAGTGCATTCCATAGCTGTGCACTGATGAAGGGAAAGCTTGACGCCTGAATAGATCCGTGCTTACAGCCTTTCCAGCTGGGGTAGTGCAAGGTGAGATATAATCTGGAAGACGGGGTCTGCATTTCTGGCCAGCAAGTCAATCATATTTAGCATATAACTTGGGACTTCCCCATAGATGATTTTGTGGACCATGGTGCAAACCTTGAATTCAATACACTCCTTAATCAGAAGCCAGTGAAGTTTAGAAAGAAGAGGCATCGCGCTATCGAACCGAGCTGTATTAAAGACAAGCCGTATTTTGGACAGTCTGTAGCTTTCTCAAGACAAAGCCCTTACACCCTGCTAATGTACCATTTGAAGTAGTCCGTGTGACAGAGCACCATTGATTGTACCATATTTCTAAAGAGTGGTCTAGGGAAGAGGTGGCGTACTCGCTTGAGCTTCCACAGTGTGATGAACATCATCTTGGCTTGTGCCTTTGCTTGACTTTCAAATGTTAACAAATGGTCAAATATTACTCCCAAAATGTTCAAACTATCAGAGATTGGAAGAGTTAGACTGTTGACCACAATAGAAGTGGGAGGGATGTACTTGTGCTGGGAAGTCAAAACAAGGCAGTGTGTTTTCTCTGCATTGAGTTTTAGCTTGAAAGCGGTTGCCCATGAGTCCATGACTTGCAGGATGGTTTCGATAGACTGAAGAATTTCTGAGACTGTAGAATTGAATGGAATATATACTACAACATCGGCATAAATATACGGATTTAGCCCCAAATGAGCTAATGTGTTGGCCAATGGGGTCATCATAATGTTGAAAAGGATTGGCGACAGGGGAGAACCTTGAGGCACACCACAGTCTGCACTCCATGCCGATGAGAAGTGTGTATTCACTTTGACCTTGTATGTTCGAAGCATGAGAAATCCCTGCAGCCACCTGAGTATGTTGCCTCCTACTCCCATTTCGTCCAGCAGTCTTAAAAGAATATGGTGATTGACCATGTCAAATGCACTCGGCAGATCAAATTGGAGGAGCAGTATGTTCTTGCCGGTGGCAAGTTCCTGCCTGAGCTTTGTTAGTAGATTGTGCTGTGCCCTGCATGGAAGCCTGATTAAGAGGCAAGCAGATTGAAATTTAGGATATAATCCGTCAGTTGACTGGTGACCACACTTTCCATTAGCTTGACTAAAAGTGGAATGGATGCTACCGGCCTATAATTAGTCACATCGGCAACCTTTTTCTTGCTGTCTTTTGATATGGGTGTTAAAACAATGCTTCCATTATCCTCTGGAAATAAACCACACTGAAGCATATGATTGAGATAGGATGTTAGATGATCAAGAAAGTAGGATGGTGCTGCTTTCATTAGATCGGGCCTGCATCTAGACAACAATGCTTTCTGGAGTATTTGCTGAGCGCCTTAGAAACTGTGAGTGGTGACCGGTGCAAAGGTAGTCTGGAATCTGTCCACCAGAAATGCATCTGCAGTGGCTCCAACACAGCTGGGAAATCTTCAAAAGCAGAGGTGGCAGGTGGTAGCAACAAACGGAGTTTTGTAATTTTGTCTTTAAAGTACTGTGCTAGCTGAGCAGCAGACAGTTGGTCAGTGGTCGAAGAGACAACTGAATTTGTGTTAATGAGCTTATTTAAGAGTTGATATATCTACGAGTCAGTTATCTTTTCCCACTTTGACATAATAGTACCTTCACCTGGCTTGCCTGATAGCATACTTGTATTTCCTCTGCATATTCTTCCAGGTGAGGAATGTCGTCCCGTTTATCTTTTTCATCCAAGCTCTTTTGAGCCTTCTATTTTGTTTTTTTTCAACTGATTGAGCTCATCAGTGAACCTCGAGGAGATGTAATGCACAAGCGGAGACCTAATTTTAAGTAGTGCAATGTCATCTAGTACACTGGGACAATATGAAGTCCACTCCGCTAGGAAGTTAGTTAAATCAGGCTGTTTCAACCAATCCATATCATAGATGGTCCGCCAAAATTGTACTGCATCTATACGACCTCTTGTGGTGAATGGAGTGTTCTTTTGGATGGGTTACCTTCATCACTTTTCTCTGAACCGCTTCATCTTTTTACATCCTTAGTGAGATATGACCTCCAAAACTGAACACACTAAGTGGGGCATCAACATCTTTTTTTCTTCTACTGGTTATACCTCTCTATGCAGCTTAGCATCCTTCTGGCAATGGCCCACTGCCTTGTCACGTTGTTTGTCACCTTTGGATCCTCAGACACATCACCGGAAGGTCCTTCTTCTGAGTTGAGCTTACCAATCTTTTCCCTCCTATCTGGTATATCTCTCTTTGGATTTCTGCACCCTAAATGCCTCACTCTGCATTTCTTGGCATTAAATTTTTTAACTCAAAATATACTGGGTTATAATCCTGTTTGGTTTCTATTATCTTCTGTGAAACCAAATATTCAGAAACCTCAAATCTTTACATATTGGATCAACCAACTGTTCAAAAACTAAATATATAATATTATGATGAGTGCTCAGTTTATGGTGCATTACACTGACCAGAGCCATTTTATAACCAATCCACCATCATAGCACCACTGTCCATACCTGCCTACCACAAGTCATATATCATATATCTCATGGTCCGCAAACAGTTCTTATTTCAATGATTGGGCAGTCAAAATTATAAATGGTCCCACAATCCATCATGAACAATATCATTGTAACTAAATAATTCTTATGTTCTCATTCTTTGTAGTCTCAACATGGTTCATGTTTCACCATAGGCATCCTCAGGAGAACTTACTGTGATGGAGCCCAACTCCAACCGAAACAACATACCACTCATCACTCTCCACATAGCCATTCTCAGCATCTTTGTCTACCAATTCCATTCCTATCTTTTCTCCTTTCCCCAGTATATCTGAAAAAGGTCTAGTCACCTCAACATATTTAGCCATTTTTTGTCTTCACTTGGGCGCTTTCGCTAGGCATATTTCCCTCTTTGCTTCTTTTGAGTTTAATCCTCTTTTGCCCTTATTTTTTCAGCAACTTGTTTGGAAAAACATATATGCTTCTTCCTTTTTTAATTTTTGTTTACTTTCCTTATGTAAAGGTCAGTTGCCATATTTATAGTAGTTTTCAGCTTGGAACACACTGCACGTCCACTTCACCCACGCCTCCCCATGACATCTGTTCCTTTTAGGTATTTCCTCCATTTTAACAAAATCAGTATGTCTGAAATCTAGTACTTTGGGTTTTGTATGCCCACTCTCCACTTTTGCTCTTTTATATCAAACCATATTGTGTGGTGATCACTATTACCTAGGTGGGCACACACATGGACATTGGAAACACTTTCTCTGTTCTGAGCACTAGATCCAGTGTCAACCCTTCCCTTGTAGGTTCTGTCCCATTTGTCTGAGCAAGGCACTTTAACAGGCATCCACAATCTTTCTGCTTCTGCCGATGGGATGTTCCAATCCACATCAGGCAAGTTGAAATCTTCTAACAATAGCACCTCCTCTTTCATACCAATCTTTTGAATGTCTTCTATCAGATCCTTGTCCAGCTTCTCCATTTTGTGCCAGATTTTGTGCTGTGATTGGATTTGTGCTCTGATAAACATACTTAAAACACCTAAATATTTTGTCAATTATTTTCAAGGGTTGTCTAATAAAAAGGAAGTTCCCAAATCTAATACCTCTTGTCTTAATGCCAAAAAGGCTTTCCTACATTCTTGTATCTGCTTTGTAACATCTGGATAAACCCAGACTCTTGCCACAGAAAAGGGATTGAGAATTACAAAACTTTCATAATAGCATTATCTTTTTAAAAATAAATGATGCTATTAGTGTTGCTGAGTTCATTTTAAAAGATGTTTCCAAAAAAGCAGATATATTGAACTCTTATTCTGTTCCTTGAACCAAAGTCTCTGGGCCACCCCCTTACATTTTCACTGAAGAAATATAATATACTCTAAAGAGGAAATAGCTTCAGGGAAAACCAGCTTTTTCTTTTTTTTTTTTTTTTTTTTTTTACTGTAACTTCCTATGTTTTCTTGGTAACATACAAATTCTAATTAAAAAAAAAAAAAAAGCTCCAGAAAATATTTTCTCAGTACATCAGCCATTCCCAACCCAGTCCTCGGGGCACACCTAATTCTATCATGTTTTCAGAATATCCACAATGCATATGCATGAGTTAAATGAATATCGAACATGAATATTCACTGTGGATATCCTGAAAACCTAATGGGACTAGCCTAGGTATGCCCCAAGGACTGGGATGGGAATAGCTGCAATACATCAACAGGCAGGATTTCTGGAGACCTTTGAGTAGAGGTGTGGTAGCCGTGTTAGTCCGCTTTTAAGGGAGACCTTTGGAAACCTCAAAAAAAGGTTTATCCTTCTGTTGTAATCTGCTCAATTCTTTGATGCAGTAATACTTTATCCTTTACAATAGCAGTAGAGAGGCTCAGACACTACACTCATTTGGGAGGAAGACTTTCCAGGACTTGATGCTTATTGCCTGCATCCAGTCCTACCAGCTCTGTACAAGCCTTTACTTGAAATCTTTGGTACACAGTACAGTTAAGTCTTGTGGATTCTTTACCTCGGGAGCAGGCCACATAGCTTAGCCAGTTGGCCAAAAAGCAGCTGGCATGCAGGAAATCTGGCCAGGGATGTGCAGACTCTCATGGCTGCATGTCTGACCTGAAACCTAGCAGTTCAGGAGAGGTTGGTGGACTTACCTTGTCGAGGAGAATCTTTTTGGCGACACAGTGAAGGGAGTCACTGGCCTCGTCAAGAAACATACCGATACCATCCAGTCCTTGTCTCAGCAGCCTCCAGCTGCAGCCTCTTCTAGGTTTACAAGAGGGCCTAGACAGTGACCCTACTAATTAAAGGCATAGGTTTCTGCCAACTTCCTGCTCTGTGCAAAACCCCCGGGCCCAGTGGTCTCGGCCTCATCAGTCCCAACTACAGAAGCCCCAGCAGGATCCTCAGTCAAAGCAGGGATGAGCTTTTGACTGGCTCCAGGAGAGTATAGCCATAGTACAAGTAACAATCCCAGATGACCTACCAGTAGGGGGAGGTTTAAGGGTTTTTTTTGTTTTTGTTTTTTGGAGAGAGGGTCCCAGTGTCAAAGGTGGCCCCTTATAATCTCCAACCGGTGGGTTTTTCTGTTTAGGTTATACACTAGACTGGTGTCAGACCTCCAGATTTTCCACTGAGAGCATCAGCTCTCAGCACAAGCAGGAAAGAGGAAATCTCTGCCCTTCAGACCAGTGCAGTCAAACCCACGCCCCCAGGGGAAGAAGGGAAGGAATTCTATTAGATACTTCATTGTGCCCAAGAAAATAGGGAGGGGAGAGATTTCATCCCATCCTAGACATATGGGCCCAGAAATCCCTGGTTGAAGTCCATGATGACTTCCTTGGGCACCCTTTTCTCCATGGTTCAGGAACAAGATTGGCTATGCTTTCTGGACATAAAGGATGCCTATACTCAGATTTTAATGCATCTCCGGTTTCAAATAGGGAAACAAATAGAAATCAAACAAAATAAAACATGGAAAAGAAAATATGATACCTTTTTTATTGGACATAACTTAATACATTTCTTGATTAGCTTTCGAAGGTTGCCCTTCTTCGTCAGATCGGAAATAAGCAAATGTGCTAGCTGACAGTGTATATAAGTGAAAACATTCAAGCATTACTATGACAGTCTGACAGGGTGGGAGGATGGGGGTGGGTCGGAGGTATGCATGGGGACATCAAAGCATATCATTGATATTCTAACAGGATGGGTGTGGATAGGTGAGGGGTGGGGTGATCAACAGAGACATACAGCTTTATGGTTTATAATGGGCTAGGAACCCCAGGTCCTTGTTAAGTCCTTTCTGTTGGGTGTTAAAATATTCAATCATTCTGACTTCAAAGGTCTTACGTTCTTGTATGGTTTTAAAGTTACCTTTCAGTATTCTCACTGTGAAATCACTGGTACAGTGTCCTGGTTCTGTGCTGTCCCACCGGGGTGGGGGCCCTACTGGCTGTATTGTTCATGTGATGTCTATGTAAATTGAATCTTGTCTTAAGCATCTGGCCTGTTTCTCCAATATAGCATCCTTTGTTACATTTTTTTTTTTTACACTGAATGATATACCACATTGGAAGATGAGCAAGTGAAAGATCCCTTTATGTTGAATATCTTTCCTTTGTGGGTAACTGTGGGGTCCTGTGAAATATTTTGGCATAGTTTGCAACTGGATAAATTACAGGGAAGTAACCTGTTCCAGGGCAGAGGGAGGGAGCTGCAGCGAACCAGCGAAGTTAGCGTAGCGAACTCGGAGCCGACAGGCGCGCGCCACGGCACCCCCCAGCGGCGTGCACGTGCGGCGGACTGCCCCCCCCCCCCCCTTGGTACGCCACTGGCTGCTTTATTGGGGGAAAAAATAAATTCTGATGTATGGGCACTAGTACCTGATGCTCCTTATTGGGGTTGGAGTATGCCATCATACGCTATTGAAAAATTTCATGTGGGCAAATCACTCAAATGGAGAAAAAGGTTTGTTTATCTGAGACTCTTATCTTTCACAAGGACTCAGTTTTGAATTCCCTTTAGGGCATCTTTAGACTGTCTAGATGCTTAACTCCACGGTCTCTATTGGTGTGTGATTGTTGGGGGGGGGGGGGGGGGGGGTTAAAAGGATAACTCGTTGGTTGAGGTAAGTAAATGTGAGGGAGGAGCTATAAGAATATAAGCCCTTCCCCATTTTCTCGAGTCGGTGCTAGGAGTGGGGGTAGTTTGGTTTTAGGGTGGTTCTTGTTTAGTAGGGTTGGGCTGGGTTTTGGTGATTATAGTTGGATAGGGGGGGTGAGGGGGCAGGTCACATAACTTCTGTTTCTACTTCCTGCATGCTCGCAGGTCTGTTCTGTGTATAATACTTTTTTTATTGAAAAAAAAAAAAAGATTGAACATAATCACCAAAAAACAGATTGGTGATGTTATGATTTGTTGTTAAGCGATTACTATCGTAAAAAAAAAATTGGTTTCCATTAATTTACTTACCACAGAAGTCACTGGCCTGTAATTCCCAAACTATTCTTCACTTTCTCTTGTTTAATTTTATTTATTTTATTCCAGACTTTACTGCTTGAACTGGCAGGCAGGGCTAAGTGATTCACAAACTAAAAGAGCACAAAAGGAAAAGAAGAATAAATAGGAGCGCACAATCATGGATGCAGTTAAAACAAAGTATGTCTTTCAGGTAAATTGGCACCAAACGTGTGCTGTCCAAAATTCACTGGGATGTGATTATGCCTGTTCAAAGAACCACTTTTTAAGAGTTTACTATGGAGTGATAGTGGCACAATGTGATAGCTCCACAAATGTGGAGCTATGAAGGAAAAGGCAGTATGTCAGATGGACCTGGCAGAACCATATGATCGTCAAGCGATCTCAGAACGCACGCTGGTGAATAAGGGATAGTCAGTGTGGAAAAGTAGGACTTGGTACTTTGCTAGAATGCCCGAACAGCTAATAAACGTTTTTTGAATTGGATACGAAATTTGATTGATAACCAATGATGAGCCTTTAGCATAGGCATAACATGAGCTGTCCTACGAAGATGAAAGAAGATAGCTGTGTTCTGAAATATCTGAAGTCATTTTGAGTGTGGTTTGCAACACTCCTAAATAGTTAGCCCAAGCCTCGTCATGAATAATGCTAAGATCAATGAATAAAAGGTATTGTGGCCAAAGAAGGGCTGAGCACTGAGATCTATGGCTCAAAATGAGTCTTGAGTCTAAGATAACACCCAGATAGCAAAAGCTGGCCATAGGAGTAATTGAGGTGCCTAACAGAGAAAGTGGTGGAGAAGGAGGTATTAGATGACCAGTTAACCAGTAGACAACAGTTTTTATCCCAATTTAGCACAAGATAACAAACAACCATTGAACTATAGCATCAAGACAGCACTGACGGGGCAATAAATCAGGGAAACAGGGGTAGGCCTTATACAGCAGAGGGACCACATCTGCTTTTCTCCAGTCCTCCAGAACCACTGCTGACTCTAGAGAGGTCAGCCAGTCGAGCCACTAGAACTTCCCTAAGTTCCTTCAGTACTCTTGGATGGATGGATGTTTGGTGTCTAGAATCAACTCCACCCCTCTAGGCCCAGTTTTGTTCTGTTTTAGGCTGCACCACCACAGCCAGAATGTATATAGTTTTGAGTTTGAACGTTTCAAGTCCCTATTGTCCTAGCATTGGTGAGCCTGGCAGCTAGGGATTCCCAACTGAGAATATATCTGGCCTGCTTGTCCTTGGAGAAAGTGAAGCTGCTCACCTTTAGCAGGTACTTTCTGAGGACAGCAGGCAAAGTATTTTCACAAACCCTCCCACCTCACCTAAATTACATGACTGAGGGGCCCATGTTCACATGTCGGTTGGGAAGGCACCAGCTTATATATGGTGGGATACTGCTAGAAACTTCTACAAGTTTCTCATTAGCGTTCTGGTCGCCGCCGCATCTCAAAGATATAGTGGAATTAGAAAAGGTGCAGAGAAGGGCGATGAAAATGATAAAGGGGATGGGATGACTTCCCTATGAGGAAAGGCTAAAGCAGCTGGGACTCTTCAGCTTGGAGACAGGCTGGCTGAGGGGAGATATGATAGATGTCTATAAAATGAGTGGAGTGGAACGGGTAGACATGAAGCGTCTGTTTTACGCTTTCCAAAAGTACTAGGACTAGGGGGCATGCGATGAAGCTACAATGTAGTAAATTTAAAACAAATCGAAGAGAATTTTTCTTCACTCAACATGTAATTCAACTCTGGAACTCGTTGCCAGAGAATGTGGTAAAGGCGGTTAGCTTAGCAGAGTTAAAAAAATGTTTGGACAGCTTCCTAAAGGAAAAGTCCAAAGACCATTATTAAATGGACTTGGGGAAAATATTTCTGGGATAAGCTGCATAAAATGTTTTGTACTTTTTTTTTTTTTTTTTTGTGACCTGGATTGGCCTCTGTTGGAAACAGGATGCTGGGCTTGATGGACCTTTGGTCTGTCCCAGTATGGCAATACTTATGTTCACACCGGGCTCTGTCTGGTTGATCTTGCTTAATTGAGAATACTTGGGCCTACTGTTCTCAGAATACCTGCTACAGGTGAGTAACTTTGCTATTAGTGCTCTTATGCTACCTAACTCAAATGTGGTAAGTTTTATATTTCCATATGTTATCAATTGAAACTAGACATTGTTTTCAAAATGAACATGCAGCAAATTTTTGTAGAGAAACTACATTTGAACTTATCACGGTGGAATGAGTATTCTATGCACACTATATAAAATTTGTGAAGTGCTGGCCTCAACAAAATTTAAAAATTGTGCTCTCCTTAAAATATTAAATCTGTTCTACTAAACATGACATTTGTTACCAAATTTAAACATACTTAAGATTCTTTGCTGAAAAAATTATGGAACATACCAGTACCATGTAAGTGCAGTACATGGTGAGAGGATAGGCTCATCAAATACCAGATAATCTACAAGACAAATCTTAAATATTTAGTATGGCATGTCTTGTGCTTCCTTTTTGAATGATAATCTTTTTAAAGTTGATTTCCTAAATGTTATATTTATTCCACGTAAACTATTCCATTAACAATGGCTGCCTTTTCACACAGGCTTTTGGCACCCTAAACTAAAAATGTACTATCCAGATATTCCATTTAATAGTTTTTGCTACCTGGCAGCTTTGGGATGGTCTCAACCTTAACACCGAAGTGCTATCTCCAGTAACAAAAATCTTTTCACTTTTGTATTAATATGTAAAACCAAAAAGATATGCAAATAACACAACTTATAGTATACAGTGACTCTTCAGCATGTTACCATGAAGCACTTGTTCTGAATTATAAATTTAAACTGTTTTATTCTTTGCTTGGTTGGTGAGGAAAAACATGGCAGCAGGGGCGTAGCCAGACAGCAGATTTGGGGTGGGCCTAAGCAAGAAGTGGGTGGGCATCAAGTGTTCTCCCCCTCCCACCAAAAAAAGATCTCAGCTGGTGGGAAAATGCTTCTCTCCACCTTGGCAGTCTGCAGCAGGCATGTGCTGAAAACTGAGCATGCGCAGTTGCCAGTATCATGGAGAGTAGCGTTTTTATTATCAGGGGGAACTCTTCAGCTGGTGGAGTTTGGGATCCCCACCAGCTACCACTAAACGTGTGCGACTGTTGGGTGGGCCTGAGCCCTAAGTGGGTGGTCCCTAGCCCACCCAGGCCCACCTGTGGCTACGCCACTGCATGGCAGACAAGGAGGGCAAGAGTTTGGTCTTTCCCTTAGCTTCTTACAGCACAACTAGAACAAATTGAAATGTGAAGTATCTTGTTGTATTGGACATGTGACCATCTTTGGCAGAAAACAACTAAAGTCTGGAGACTTTATTTGTCTTTTTCCTAGAGACTGGCATATATTACTTTTAAAGAACTGTCTCAAATATGTTTTTGTTATGTTTTTGTTTCTTTAATCAAGCTTATGCACACCGCAAGGAACTAGTTGGTATGGTACAATATGTCAGAGTGCCAGCTCCTCACATGACCCGCATTTGCTGCATGAACAACCAACAAATACCCCACTGCTGTTTACTTGTGGAAACTTACAAACACAATAACTGAAGACCAGAAAAGACTGCCTTGTGGACTAGTTTTCTGACTATGAACGAGTTCCTTTATTCCAGAACTGAATCCATCTGCATAAACATTCCATCACCTGCGGCAGCTGAAAGCGAAGCCTGGACGTTTACTTGAATGCTTATGGGTACTGTGTTGCAGATGAAACAATACTGGGAAGCATTATTTCCTGCCCTTTTTAAGGAGCTAGCTGGCTTTTTGCAGCAACTGAGCTTCCCAGTTAGATTACATAGATATTTGCACTATTTCTCTGCATATTCAGAATGAACAAACCTTTCAGCCTACAATTAAGACCAATGTTCTACCGTGTTTTTATATTGCACAAAATAAGAATCTAGACGGGAGCATCTAGATATAATTGGTAATGAGTTTCTGTATAAGTAGCTTATTAGGAAGGTACCTAAAAGTAATTAACATTTAACATGGCCAATATAATGAAGAGACAAGATGTAAGCAGGAATATTACTTGGTGTCTTGTGAGCATAAACTGTGCTAGAGATGTTCCACTAATGTTTTCCAGGGCTCTGTTATTTAAAACAAACAAACAAAAAAAGTTCACAACTGATTTCTGAAGATGCATAGTGATCAGTTTCCCCAAGCACTGGAGATTTGTAGGGTTTTTTGTTTGGGGGGGGGGGGGGAGGAAGTCTTTACCCATATTCACAAAATAGAAAACAGTACTTAAGCCCTAAGACTGCACACTTCTCATGGAAAGGTTCTGACTCCTTCACAAAAAGGGCTTAGTTTTTATAAAATGTTCTTGCATTTTTTGCCTATAGAGAAACATTTTCTAAATTGGGTTTGCATTCTGTTATGCAGTACAAATACTTGGTCTGATTCTTCAGATACTAGTATACATTTTTGACTACAATTGTAATTCTGCATAGTTTCAGTGCAAAATTTCAGAGGTAATTTGTCCTGAGACATTCTTGAGGCTGATTATTCTTAGTATTTAAGATAGCATTTAACATGTTTGCATAGATCTTAGTCACTAATCTTATGACATCAGCCATGTTATAGTAAGGAGAGCCTTTGAACAAAGAGGCTGGTGCTTTGCACTTGAGTAGGGTTTCGTTTTGTTTTTTTCTTCTGTGTTCTTTTGCAGGCTAGTTGATGCTTAAATAATTGCTGTTTGAGTAAAGGCCTATCGGAGCAGGGCAACCAGGAACTTTTTTGAGACATTTGGCACTTACGATCCGCTTAGTCAAATATTAAGTGGAATAAGTGGTGAGAGAATGACAAAGCTGCTAAGGCATACAGCTTAGTATAGGGATCAGATTAGAACCTGGAAGCCTTTGAGTACTATGAAGAGCCATATAAAACTTCAGTGGTATTAATGGTTTTTTATATTGAGAGCCACTTTAGCTGGTAATCCAAGCTTGTTACCAGTTGAATGTTTGGATCCTCCTTTGGTATTTGAAAATGTGTGGCATTTTTTGCCTATGGAAGAAACATGTGGCTCCAGAGGCTTGGTACAAGTATATTAAAACCATGTCAGAACCCCTTAGTGGTAGTCATAGCTAATTACATTAAGTATTGAAAAACATGAAAGCTACAGAAACTACATATGGCAGGTTCTAGTATCCACTATTTTTGGTGTTCACAGTTGACTTATTGGACAGATGCTAAAAACTACATATTTCTGTTCATATGACAATACACTTGAATGGTTTAAAACTGGTTTTACAAATCTTTTGGAAAGTGTAATCAGTAAGGAGCACTTTGAGATTTTATTCAGAATATCAAAGGCAACATACATAGTATAGCTTTTTCATCCTCCTCATCCCCTCACCAAGAAACAGCCTATTATATGTAGCAAAAATGGTCAGTATTGTGAATTGCCATAAAGTGGTGGTTACTAAATGTCTCAATACATTATAATGTGCACCTGACTATGTACAGCATGGCATATGGAAGACATGATGGATTCTGAAGAGATTCTTCCTTTTGCCAAAGAAAATTCTAACAATCTGGAGAAAATTTAGTGGTCAGTATTTCGGTGCTTAAATATAAAATGTTGAGAGGATTAAATCATGTTTTGGGTAGCCATAAATGATGATTTTATAAATTGTTCTGGGACATTTTTCTTCACCTTGTAAATGACCCCATCCAGAATGTTATATACTCAAATAACACTGATGATAAGTTGGTGGAATACATATGCTCCACTGGTAAAAGTTTAAGATGAGGTGGATACTTGTCTTAGATTTTGTAGGTTTTCCATTAATATTTTCTTAAGGAGGTCTTAAGTGTTCACACTTCTCGCATGTAAAACCAAGGTTATTTAAATGCAGCCTGCATAAGGCACCATTCAAATGAGTGTCAAACTGCATGCTTTTTCTCCATGGAGGTTTTTTTTGCTCTGATTGCAATAAGCAGTGGGTTTCTCTTCTGCCCATACTATCTTACCATTTTTAGCTTTCTTCTTGAACCTTGGCATCAGAACCACCAACACCTTCCATTCTCCCCCACTTATAGCTAACTAGTTCTAACAGCTGACCAAAAGTACGTGAGGGTACTGTAGTCTGTAATAGTGGTGATTCTCAAATGACCAATGAATTGCTGAACTTCTTACAGAAGAAAGCTGTGTAAAGAATGTTTCATCGTTTCTGTTTTTGCTCTAGTTAGTTGTTGGAACAGTTTTCTTACCTGTCAGATTTCCTTGCTTGAATTACAGGAAAGTGAATGGATCATGGAACTTACAGAATTTCTATAGCTTGTTTATCTCCCACTTCACCAAAGGCAAAGTAAGTTGAGTTTGGTTGTGAATCCTAAAGCACTAGGAGCACTTTAAGTTAGTTTGGGAGGACAGGGAGTGTCTTGCCAAAAAAGCTACAGGTTCACAATTTTCATCTTGTACTGAAGCACATGACCAGTTAATGCTCTTCCTCAATATTTGATTAGTCAGATTTGTCATGTTGCCTAACAGTTCTGTTAAGGCTACTAAGACTCTGCAAATGGGTTTTCAGATTTAAATTGAGACTAGAGCAATGAATGTTACTTTACAGTATAGCTCAGAAGTAGTGTCATATGTCATTGCTTTCCATTTGTCAAGTGTTTTCTGTGTGTTTTACCAGTATTTCATTAGCTGCTGTGTACACTGGTTAAAGATGATAGTGGCCAATGAATATACCTCTATTCATTTAATTGTAACTAAACATTACCATGATGAGATAATAAAAAAAAAAAAGTTTGCATTGGACACAAGTGACTTTTTTTTTCTCTCTCAACCCAAAATAAGTTGGAAAGAATTAAAAGGTGATCAAATGTTGTGGGCCAAAATAACTCCCCCAAAATTTAACAGAATGAAGGTGAAACTTGGCCTATGGGAAAAACTACTGGATACATTGAGCTTGAAAATAAGCTGCATCAGACAGGGGTTCTACTACTGCTACTACTTAACATTTCTAAAGCGCTACTAGGGTTACGCAGCGCTGTACAGTTTAATAAAGAAGGACAGTCCCTGCTCAAAAGAGCTTACAATCTAAGGACAAAATGTACAGACAATCAAATTGGGCAGTCTAGATTTCCTGAGGTTCTAGAGGAATAAACTGCCTTGCACACCACCACCCCCCCCCCCCCAAAAAAAAAAAAATGGTATTTAACTTTAAATCATGTGGTCCTTATCTGTAAAACCAGTACAGTATATGGTAAAATGTAGTGGGTTAAAACATCTGCCAAAACATCTGTGGGTATTGGAATAAAATGGAAAGGAATTATATTAACTACTTTGGCTGAAAGATAAGTTATAACTGTGCATTACATACAGATCACTAACATTTTTGTTTAGAAAGATTTGGTGCAC
Source organism: Microcaecilia unicolor (assembly GCF_901765095.1). Classification (NCBI taxonomy): domain Eukaryota; kingdom Metazoa; phylum Chordata; class Amphibia; order Gymnophiona; family Siphonopidae; genus Microcaecilia; species Microcaecilia unicolor. The sequence continues at coordinate 166,136,958 of NC_044039.1, forward strand.
AGCCCTTAGATTTTTTTTTTTTTCCTTTTAGTTAAAAAATTTCCTAAGGTTTGTTTTGTAGTGGTTTCCAGTGAAGAATTTTGACCTCTAGCTTCTAAAAAGCTAGATTTTGAGCAATCTGATTTCATACTTTGGCATAAGTAGTATTTGTGGTTGTGCTTTTCTACTTGTGTCTGTATTAAAGGACTTATTTCTGAATTTGCTCTGTTTTCCTTCGGACAAGAGTGTAGTAAGCCCTCACAGCATGGGTAAGGTCTTCAGCAGCCTGAGCAGGATACTACTCCACCTTACTGTTACTGAAAGATTCTGAGCCACATCACCATGAAGGAGTGCTATTACAAAGCCATTTGGTTGCTTGTCACGGTAGGCTTTTTATTCACTTTTTTACTGTAATATGATACTTTAGTACCTTAGCTTTTCAGCAATTTCTAAGTGGCCCTTATTTTGCACTCAGGCCAGTGTAGGCCTTAATTGAGGACATCAGGCTTGGTGTTTTGCTCAAAATTTGGTTTTACTTTTTTTGTTTTTTTTAAACTGTATTTTATTGATTTTCAGTTATACAAAACATTTCTCATTTTTACATCTTATCACTCATAACAATACGCTACAATTTTATGCCAATTATTGCTAGTATTCCCTTCCCTCCCTCCCCCCCCCCCCCCCCCATATCATGGTGGTGCTATTGTCTGTTCATGTAAATGTTCATATGGTTGCCACACTTTGCTAAAGGCTCCCATTCGCCCTCTTCTCATAGCCGTCAGCTTTGCCATCTGGTACAGGAAGTCCACTCTTTGCATAACCAGCCTCATTTCAGGCGGCTGTGGGCTTTTCCATTCTCTGGCTATAACCAGTTTAGCTGCCACCAGGTATTGTATGGCTAGTTTGTGCTGGGGCCCTGTCGCTGAAGCTGGCTTGAAGTGAAGGAGGCAATACTCCGGCTTGCAGGGGAAGGGGCACTGAAGTACTGTCGTTATCATTGCTATCACATTCTTCCAATATTCTATTATCTTGGGGCATTCCCACCAAATATGCATAAACGTGCCTGTAGCCCCACACTGTCGCCAGCAGTCTCCTGATGTCTCTGGATATATTTGCTGTAATCTATCTGGCGTATAGTACCACCAGTAAAAAATTTTAAATCCATTTTCAATTGCATTTTGGGCCATAGAGGGTTTTAAAAAGATAGCGATAACCTCTTTTCCAACACTCCTTTGAGAATGTACCCTGCAATACTCCCTCCCATCTATTGATGTATGTTGGAGTAATGTGAGATACTTCCCCTTCCCCCTCCTTTCCCCATCGCCAATTCCAAAGATGTTTCCCCTAGCTCCAGTTCTTCTCGGGCCTTGGTTTGGAGGTAGTTACGTATGCAACAGTAAAACACCTGATCTCTAGCCTGCAATCCATATTCCTCCTGTAGCTCTGCAAAGCTTATTATCTTATCATCCCACAGTTGGCCCAGCTTGTGAAGACCCGCCCGTGCCCAGTGTTTAAAGGCTATCTCAGTGGCCCCTAAAGGAAAGCCTGGTGCCCTGCATATCCCTGTCTGATGAAAATATGTACGTTCTGGGAACCACTGTTTCCTAATTTGGCACCAAGTGGATAAAATGTGGCTAAGTCCAATGGGCATTCTGCGCCCTATACTCCCCAATTCTTTACTGGATATCCACAAGAGATCCCCCACCTCCCTCATCCCCAGCCATGCCCTTTCCCAATGTAGCCATTTTTTATTAACTGCTGGGTGCCAATCGGCCAGGATTCTTAATTGTGCCGCCTGATAATAAAGAAAGAAATTGGGGACTCCCATCCCCCCTCTCTCTAATGGTTGAAATAGTATAGCACGCCTCACCCATGGGGGCCGCTTCCTCCAAATAAAAGCAAACAACTTTCTATTGAGGCGTGCAAAGAAACTGCGAGGGATATGAATAGGGAGCGCCATAAACAAATATAACAGTTTAGGCAGCATCATCATTTTAACGGCGCTAATACGACCCTTCCATGAAATGTTTAGGCCTTCCCACCTATCCAGTTCAGCTACTAACTGTTATTTTCATCGGGGAAATTTGCCTCATAGAGATCCTCTACTTTAGGAGTAATCTGTATACCCAGATACTTAATAGATTTTGTGGCCCACACAAACGGGAATGCCTCCTTCATCCGCCCCATCTCTTGGTCAGGTACTGTGATATTAAGTATCTCTGTCTTAGTAATATTCACCTTAAAGCCTGACCTTTCCCCATATTGTGCCATTAGTTCTATAGCCCGCCGCACCGATGACTCAGGGTTAGTCAATGTCATCAGCACATCATCCGCAAACAGCATTAGCTTGTGCTCCCTCCGTCCGCGAACTACTCCCTTTACTCCTGTATCCGCTCTTATAATACAGGCCAGTGGTTCAATTGTTAGGGCAAACAATAATGGCGAGACTGCACAGCCCTGCCTTGTGCCTCTTTGAAGTTCAAGCGGCTTTGAATAGGAACCATTCACTTTTAATACCGCCAATGGAGCCTGGTAAAGCAATTGCAGCCACTTCAGGTAACAACCCCCAATCCCAACTCTTTGTAGCATTGCAAATAAGAATGGCCATTCTACGCGGTCAAACGCTTTTTCCGCATCGACTGACAGCACTATAGCTGGCTCACGCTCATCTCTCATTTGTTGGAGTAAGTGCAACAAACATCTAGTGTTGTCAAAGGCCTGGCGCCCCATTATAAAACCTACCTGGTCCGAGTGAATGAGCTTAGGGAGTACTTTTTGCATCCTAGTGGCTAGAATTTTTGTGAATATTTTATAGTCTACATTTAGAAGGGATATAGGTCTGTAAGACCCGCACTGCTGCGGGTCCTTTCCGGGCTTAAGCAGGAGGGTTACCGCAGCCAATCTCCATGAGTATGGTAATTCTGGCGCTTGATCAAAGGTTTGAAAAAGCCTCAACAAAAGTGGTGCCAAAATACTAGCATACAGTTTATAAATCTTAGCGGGGAACCCATCTGGCCCCGGGGCCTTAGCCTGTGGTAGGGCTTTGATTGCTTCTTTAATCTCCTCTAACCCTATAGGCGCCGACAGTGTGTCCCTTTCCCCTGGTGACAACTGAGGTATCTCTATCCCCTGCAAGAACTCTTCAATATTGTTAGGGGGCACCTTCATTTCTGACTTATATAAACTCGTATAGAATTCATGCAGAGTAGCTTGAATGTCACTTGTTTGTGTTACAATCTGGCCTTGGTTGGTTGTTAAACTATGGATCTGATTACGAGACATCTGCTTTTTCAACTTGTTTGCTAATAATCTACTCGCTTTATCACCCATCTCATAATATTCTTGTTGCACCAGTTGCAATTGGTGGGCCACCTCTGCCATCTGTAGCTCATTTAGCTGCAATCTGGTTTTATGGAGCTCTGTCATTACTGCCCTATCTCCTGGGTCGGCTTTATGCTTTCTCTCTGCCTGTTGGATCTGTTCCCTCAGCTCGCACTCCTTGGCTTCTTTGGTTTTCCTCATGTGCTTTAAGGGCAATAAGCTGCCCTCTCACCACTACCTTCATACCCTCCCATAGGCTCGCTGGGCTGATATCACCTACATCATTAAACTCTAAATATTCTTTTATATATTGTTCAATCTTCCCCACATTCTCTGGGTCATTTAGCAGTGCCTCATCTAGTCGCCAATATCTTTGTCCCCCTACTACTCTCCCTGTCTGTAACCTTAGGAGGACTGGGGCATGATCGGACCATGTACGTATTCCTATCTGTGTCTGTTGCATGGCTTTAGCCACTACCCCATCCCCCAGCCACATATCTATCCTAGAGTAGGAGTTGTGTGTTGCTGAGTAGAATGTGAAATCTTTATCCTGCTTATGTGTTGCTCTCCATAGGTCTGTTAAACCCCATCTTTTCATAAAGCTGCCCATAACCTCTCTGTCTTTCCTGGCATATGTCGCTTGTCCTGAGGAGTTGTCCACCAGAGGATCTATTGTCAGATTAAAATCCCCTCCCATCAGCAGCTGCCCCTGGACATGCTGTTGTAGTTTTTGTTCAATTCCCTCCAAAAACTCACCCTGTCCTTCATTAGGTGCATATAGTGTGACAAATGTATACAGTGTATTATACAGTGAGGCCACCACCAACAGAAACCTGCCTTCCCTATCTGTTATTGTTTTGATAATTTCCCAGGGGAGCGTGTCCATAAATGCCATAAGCACACCCCCCTTTTTATGATTTTGACTACTTAGAGTGTATTATTATGGGATACCTCCTATGGACCAGCAATTTCTTATAACAATGCTTTAAATGTGTTTCCTGCAGCATAATTACAGCACTTTTCATTCTTAACACTTCAGCAAACACTCGTTTGCGCTTCATTGGGGAATTAAGGCCCTTAACATTCCAAGTTACACAATTAAACATTCACTATTTTGGCCTCCCCTATACGCTATCTTAATCAGCAACCACCAGATACTTAGATAATAACCCCACCCCATCCCCCCTTCCCCTCCCCCCCCTTGCCAAAAAAGACATGGCCCACATCTCACTTGAGGCATGTCTATTGCTGAGGAGTCACGTCTCCCTTTTGTCCCTCAGCTTATTCCAAAATTCCACCCCCGTGGATTGGCTTGCTCACCATTTGTCCATTAAGCCGCTCAGTCTGCTATCACGATGTCCTGTCACTCCTTTCATTTTCCTTTTGACGAGCTGAGTTGCTTTCCAGACATCTGTCTCCTTAGGCGACCTCGTCCTTGCGATACTCTTTGCCACCTGGGTTTCTTATCGCGTGCTGCTTCTCCTTGCGCGCTGGGTCGAGGGTCAGTCGCTGCCTCCCTTTGCTTCATATATTCTTGTGCTTCCTCAAGTGATATCACTTTCCTCTGCTTCCCTTCACAAAAAAAGGTTAATGCAAAGGGGTATTGCCACTTATAAGGCACTCCTTCCTCTCGAAGTTGCGCTGTTAGCGGACGCAGCTCTCCCCGACGTTTTAGGGTTATGGCCGATATATCTTGATACAGCTCAATCGGGTAGCTTTCCCATTGCACGGGGCTCTCTAATCGCGCCTTCTTCATCACTGCTTCTTTTATTTTAAAGTCCGTGAAGCAAGCCATTATATCTTTTGGCTGGTTTGGTCTCCTGGCGCCCAATGCACGGTGCGTGCGCTGGAGGCGAATGCTTGCTTTATCATAGGGCTGGTCTTCAGTGGATAGAACTTGCGCTGCTATAGACTGCACTATTTCCTCACAGTCATTGAATTCCGGCAGTTCGGGCACCCCCCGTTTTCGAATATTAGAGCGCCTGCTCCGGTTCTCCAAATCCTTAATTTTATCCATGAGGTATTGAGCTTCTGATTTTCGCTCCCTGAGCTGTTGTTCCACTGCCTTGTTCACTTCTATTTGCTCTTCCTGGCCATTTTCGATCTCCATTACTCGGCTGCCCAGTTCTGATATTTCCCCTCTTAGCTCAGTACTCAGTTGGGCAAAGTCTTTGCGCATTTCCTTCAGCTCCGTTTTTATTTCTTGGAACCACGTGCACAATTTCTCCCACACTTCAGGCTCTGCCGCCGCTCTGTCGATCGATAGCTCGCCTCGTGGAGATTCCAGACCTTGCTCTGCCATCGTCGACGCATGGGCGCCATCTTCTTCCGCCACTATTCCATCCGCTTTAGCTTTTTGCTGGTAGGAAAAGGCTGCTAAATCCGGTGTTTTGACTTTGGATTGCGACATCTCTCGGCTCAGTGCGCTTTCCACTACCGAACGCGGTGGTTTCCGCTTGTCCCACGGGGGTTGGACCGCTATAAAGTCTCTATTTTAAAGCTGATAGACGGGAGCTCCGTTTTCACCGCTCCATTTGCTAGCGTGATGTCACTTCCTCCGTTTTACTTTGTTTTTTAGATGTCCCAGAAAAAGGCCTCAGCAGTGTATGTCTCTCTGGCCCATATGTTTTGGGGCAGCCTTCTCCATGGGCTCTAGAGCTGCTTCAGGTGCATCAGCAGAGACCACATCTATGACTAACACAAAGCATGGATAAAGGTTATCATGACCATACATCCTTGTTTCACTCTTTTCATCCTTGACTTCATCAACAGCAAGGGCTTATGCCAGTCATGAGGAGACCAGCACACAGCTGTCACACCTTCTTGGGAGCACAGTGCACTAGTAATCATCACCAGTGTCTTTAAAGTTTCCCCAGTGTGAAGACCATTCAACCTCTTTGCTGTCAGAGGGGATGCAACAACATCAAAGGACCCAAGACCTGGCATATAACTCATGTAGCTTAGACATGGCTACTCTTACTGTATTTTCCATGCCTTTACCAATGGCAGCCTTTTTGAGTAGATGGCGTGTTATCTTACTCTGTGATGTGACAAGCATCTGTCAAGGCAGAGAGATTCCAGTCAGTCAAGACTTGTATATTGCCTAAAAGACAGGCATCAACACAGACCCAAAAGGACTTGGGTCTGTCACACAGGTGTCCTACTCCAGTGCAGCAGTGGAGGAAGCTTCAAGCCATCAGAGTATCTTGCTAACTTGATGCTCTTGCCTAAGGTCCGACATAGCTATTGGTAAGTTAACAGGCAAAGATTCAGATTTGCTTTTTTTAAATACTTTTGTTGGGTCAGATGGAGCGCTCCTGGATTTTGATTAAGCCAGATCTTCCCAGCAGAGGGTTAAAATATCTCTACTGTAAACCCTGTCTCTATCAAACCTGAATAGAGGGCCAAGGAGGTCCTATTACTCTAAAAGGTGTAAGTATCCTCCTCTTTCCAAAAACAATGGTTCTCATTCTCAACCTAGACAATAAAACATAAAACTCAACTCAACCAAATCCACAGCCAAACAGGCATGCTATTTTGACTTGTCTCCTTGACCATAACTAGTGTTCCAATATCCATGTGGGACAAGCCACCAATGGGAGGTAAGCCTACCACTTTGCTAGCCAATGGTCTCTTATAACTTCCACTTTGTTGTAAAGACCAGCCAACTAGGATATCAACATCTCTTCAGAGTTACAACCAACAGCATCTTCAAGTTCTCTGCATGAGGAAATACTTACTAAGCACCTATTTCACATTGAGACCAATGCCATTAAACCCATTCTACCCAGGGGTAAGGTAGAAGGGATTTTGTTCACAGTATTCTCAGAGGACAAGTGGGCCTATTGGGGGACGCTGATCATATTGACCAATCCGGGACTTATGACAATTGTAAGTAGAGCTTTCTGAAGCATGAGATACACTCCACTGGGTGAGTGCCTTCCACCTGCCGTGAGAAAACAGTGAGCTCTGTTCTTTTTCTATTGTGGTGAATCAAGGGTGTGGCTTTTTTAAAATGTTTTACAGCTTCCTCATATTATTACGCAGGACAAAGAGCTGCTTTTTGTGACTTCTGGCATTTTTTTTCAGCCTTTTGTGTTCCCATTTGTGGAAGCCCCTCTTATTTTGTTCCTTTCTTTTCTTAGTTTTCTTTTTTTTTTTTTTTTTTCCAGTTTTAAGTTTCCTTGTTTTTCTGTCATCACATAACCATTTTTAGGCCTTGACTTCGGCCAGGTTCTTCCTCTTTATTTTTCTAGTGCCTTGCCCCTGTGTCAGGCACCATTGCTTCGTTTGATTTAGCTGCGGAAGCTTTTCCGTCCATGTCCTTGAGGGTTCCCAGTGGCTTCAAGTTCTGTACCCAGTGCAATTGGACAATCTCTGGGAAAGACACCCATTCCTGTTGCCTTCAGTATCTTGGGCCTAACCACAGCCTAGCTAACTGTGAACTCTCTTCATAGTAAGAAGAGAACCCAGGTTTCCAGAGGCTCACCATGAGAGGTCTTTGGAGCCAAGTCAGTTCCTCCGTGTCAGTAAGCATGGCTGCTGCTAGGCCCTTAGACATTGGGAGCAGTGATGCGTCAAATGGGTCGCCTCCTGCTGTGCAGAACCCCCAGGACTGTCCACAGTCAGACCCGATCCCAAGGCAATGTGAGGATTCAACATTGTCTTTGCAAGCTTCGGGTTAAGGCCAAGAAGCATAGTCACTTGCCCTTGATGCATGGTGCTGGGAGCTCTAGGTCATTGAGCTATTCAGCACCCAATAAGCATTGGCACCGGGGGACTGCTCCCTCTCATTACAGGAGATGCTGATGTGTTGAGTCTCGCTGGAGCTAAGACCCAGCTACTGAGCTGACACCTCAGCTTTTCCTGGTGTTGGCCCTCTGAGCGTATCCAGGCTTTGCTCACTGAGCTGCTGGATGGCCTCATGCAATGGTGTGTATTGGCATTGGGGGTGCTTATGCCTACCCTGCCTCCCACTGCAACCCCACTTGGCCCTCAGCCTAGAGTGCAGCCTCTGACACAAATGCCACATGCAGCTCTGATGTCAACTGTCAGCATGCACTCAACGTCAGTGGAGGAAGCTTTGCCAGAGTCGAGGCAGGAACCAGCTTCTCAATGCCATTCTAGAAGACATGGCTACTCCATGTCAAGGCACATTCAGTCTTAACACTCCCACCCAGAAGTACTGTCTTCCACCGAAGAGGAATGCTCATGGGATTCAGAGCAGGATCCAAGGTACTTTTCCTCAAATGTATCCTATGGAATTCCCTCTGAACCCTCACCTTCACTTGAAGTCTCCCCAAGAGAGCCTTTCATTCCCTTCTTTTGTCAAGGCTGTGGCTATTCAATTTCCTTTCCCTTGGAAGTGGAAGATGAGCCCAGGGCCAAGATGCTCAAGGTCCTGGACTATAAGTCTCCTCCGAGGGAGGCTGTCTGTCCCTCTCCACGAGATACTCTGGAATTGGGAGTCCCCTCTGTTGGTCCCGGTACTGCCCAAGAAGATCAATTTAAGTACCAGATCTACAGCACACCTGGATTTGATAAGCTTCAGTTGCCTCACAATTCATGGTGGTGGAATCTGTCTTCAAAAGAGCCAGAAGTTCTAGGGACTTTGCCTTGGCACCCACCAGAGCAAGCTGAGTCCCTTCGTCAGTTGATCAAGCAGCAGACGGTGTCAAATTCTTGGCCAGGGGTGCTTGCGACATCTGTTTTTGTTTAATAAAACTATTTATCACCATTTCTCCGAGGACAAGCAGGCTGCTTGTTCTCACGACTGGGTTGACGTCCACGGCAGCCCCCACCAACCGGAACAAAACTTTGCGGGCGGTCCCGCACGCAGGGCACGCCCAACACGCATGCGCGGCTGTCTTCCCGCCCGTGCGCGACCGTTCCCGCTCAGTCTTTTCTTTTCCGCGTTGGAGAGAGCCGTGTTCGTCTCTCTCTCTGTCAGCCCCGGAAACCGGATTGCGCTTTTGCCGCGAGTTTTTTTTTCTTTGTTGTTTTCTCTGTTTTATTTTGTTTCAAAAAAAAAAAAAAAAGAGAAAACTGTTTCCCCCTCGTACTTTTAGCGGGGGCGTCTCGTTGCGGCCTTGTGGCCGCGCGGTCGATTTATTTTTCGAGGTGTGATTTTTACCGCCACCATCGACGACTTTGACTTCGCCGACGCGATTTTTCCGTCGATGTCCTCGAAGGTCCCGAGTGGATTTAAGAAGTGTGGTCGGTGCGGCCGGCATATCTCGCAGACCGACACTCACGCTTGGTGCCTCCAGTGCCTCGGGCCGGAGCACGATACCAAAACGTGCACCTTGTGTCTCGGTTTACGGAAACGGACACAGGTGGCGAGGCAAGTTCTGCGGGACCGTCTTTTTGGAACTTGCGCCGGCCCCTCGACTTCGACGGCTTCGGTGTCGACGGCCAGATCTTCGGTACCGATGTCCACGAAATCGGCACCGACCCCAGGAGCACAGGTCCCGTTGGCCCGCCGGTCTTCCGGAGATGGCAGGGGTGAGAGGCCGCGTGGGCAATCGGACCCGATCCCTCGAGGCCGAGGGGGATCTACCTCCTCCTCTTCGGTACTGCCGAGCGCCGATGACGGGCACCGAAAAAAGACAAAAAAAGCACCGTCATCGGCCGCCCACGGCGCATGTGGCTACCGGCTCCAGAGATGATTCGACGCCGAGGAAGCGGCAGCGCCGGGAGGAGCGTTCCCCCTCGGTGGTAGAGGTATCGTTACTTCAGGGCACCAGCACTTCGGTGCCGTCTCCTGGACCCGAATAGCTTCCGGCACCGACACCTCTACCGGCCCCCTCGCCTTTCCCGACAGCGGGCCTGGACGAGTGCCTCCGAGCCATCCTTCCGGGGATCCTAGAAGGGCTGATGCACCAGACTGTGCCGGCGCCGGGGGTGCTTGCGCCCTCGGCGCCGTTGATGGAGGCGCCGGCATGCTCTAGCCCGGGGCCGAGGCCTTCGATGCTGCTTGCGGTGCCGGTCTCGACCGCCACGCAGGTGGAGTCTACGTCGATGAAGGGAGCTTCATCCCCGCCAGCGCGGGAGTCCACCGCTCGACGACGCCACCGAGGACTCGGTGCCTCGAAGTCGAGCCGGGCCCGGTTGAGGTCTGAGCTACAGGAGCTCATGTCCGACACCGAGGAAGAGGCCTCGTGGGGGGAGGAGGAGGACCCCAGATATTTCTCCTCAGAGGAGTCTGTGGGCCTTCCCTCCGACCCCACTCCTTCACCAGAGAGGAAGCTCTCGCCACCTGAGAGCCTCTCCTTTGCCTCCTTCGTCAGGGACATGTCTATTTGCATTCCCTTCCCTGTGGTCTCTGTGGATGAGCCGAGGGCCGAGATGCTCGAGGTCCTCGACTATCCATCACCACCTAGAGAGTCCTCCACGATACCGTTGCACAATGTCCTCAAAGAGACACTGCTTCGGAACTGGTTGAGACCTTTATCTAATCCCACCATCCCCAAGAAAGCGGAGTCCCAATACAGGATCCACTCAGACCCAGAGTTAATGCGGCCTCAATTGCCTCATGACTCGGTGGTCGTGGACTCTGCTCTCAAGAGGGCACGGAGTTCGAGGGATACCGCCTCGGCGGCCCCGGGGCGGGAGTCTCGCACTCTTGGCTCGGTTGGGAGGAAGGCCTACCAATCTTCAATGCTCGTGACCCGCATCCAGTCCTACCAGCTCTACACGAGCATACACATGCGGAATAATGTGAAGCAACTGGCGGACCTGGTCGACAAGCTCCCCCCGGAGCAGTCCAGGCCTTTTCAGGAGGTGGTCAGGCAGCTGAAGGCGTGCAGAAAGTTCCTGTCCAGGGGTATATATGACACCTGTGATGTGGCATCTCGTGCTGCGGCCCAAGGTATAGTGATGCGCAGGCTCTCATGGCTGCGTGTCTCTGACCTGGACAACCGCACCCAGCAGCGGCTGGCCGATGTCCCTTGCCGGGGAGATAATATTTTTGGTGAGAAGGTCAAGCAGTTGGTGGACCAACTACATCAGCGGGAAACCGCCCTCGACAAGCTCTCCCACCGGGTGCCTTCAGCATCCACCTCAGCAGGTGGACGTTTTTCCCGGGCCCGGCAGGCTGCGCCCTATGCTTTTCCCAAGCGTAGGTACACCCAGCCGGCCCGAAGGCCTCCTCAGGCACAGGGACAGTCCCAGCACGCTCGTTCCCGTCAACAGCGTGCGCCTAAGCAGCCCCCTGCGCCTCCACAGCAAAAACCAGGGACGGGTTTTTGACTGGATCCATGGGAGCATAGCCGCCATCAAAGTGTCCATGCCGGACGATCTGCCAGTCGGGGGGAGGTTAAAACTTTTTCACCAAAGGTGGCCTCTAATAACCTCCGCCCAGTGGGTTCTCCAAATAGTGCAGTGCGGATACGCCCTGAATTTGGCCTCCCCTCCACCAAATTGTCCTCCGGGAGCCCAATCCTTCAGCTCCCAGCACAAACAGGTACTTGCAAGGAACTCTCCGCCCTTCTCAGCGCCAATGCGGTCGAGCCCGTGCCACCCGGGCAGGAAGGGCAGGGATTCTATTCCAGGTACTTCCTTGTGGAAAAGAAAACAGGGGGGATGCGCCCCATCCTAGACCTGAGAGGCCTGAACAAATATCTGGTCAAAGAGAAGTTCAGGATGCTTTCCTTGAGCACCCTTCTACCAATGATTCAGAAAAACGATTGGCTATGTTCCCTGGATTTAAAGGACGCATACACTCACATTCCGATACTGCCAGCTCACAGACAGTATCTCAGATTCCGCCTGGGGACACGGCACTTTCAGTATTGTGTGCTGCCCTTTGGGCTCGCCTCTGCCCCACGGGTGTTCACGAAGTGCCTCGTGGTGGTCGCGGCGTATCTACGCAAGCTGGGAGTGCACTTGTTCCCATATCTCGACGATTGGCTGGTTAAGAACACCGCGGAGGCAGGAGCTCTCCGGTCCATGCAGTGCACTATTCACGTCCTGGAGCTGCTGGGGTTTGTGATAAATTACCCAAAGTCCCATCTCCAGCCAGTCCAATCTCTGGAATTCATAGGAGCTCTGCTGAATTCTCAGATGGCTCAGGCCTTTCTTCCCGAAGCGAGGGCCCACAACCTCCTGTCCCTCGCTTCCCAGACCAGAGCGTCTCAGCAGGTCACAGCTCGGCAGATGTTGAGACTCCTAGATCATATGGCCTCCACAGTTCATGTGACTCCCATGGCTCGTCTTCACATGAGATCTGCTCAATGGACCCTAGCTTCCCAGTGGTGCCAGGCCACCGGGAATCTAGAAGATGTCATCCGCCTCTCCATCAGTTGCCGCACTTCACTGCACTGGTGGACCATTCGGACCAATTTGACCCTGGGACGCCCATTCCAAATTCCACAGCCCACGAAAGTGCTAACGACGGTTGCATCGCGCCTGGGGTGGGGAGCTCATGTCGATGGGCTTCACACCCAGGGACTGTGGTCCCTCCAGGAAAAAGATCTTCAGATCAACCTCCTGGAGCTCCGAGCGGTCTGGAACGCACTGAAGGCTTTCAGAGATCGGCTGTCCTGTCAACTTATCCAAATTCGGACAGACAATCAGGTTGCAATGTATTATATCAACAAGCAGGGGGGCACCGGATCTCGCCCCCTGTGTCAGGAAGCCGTCGGGATGTGGCGTTGGGCCTGCCAGTTCGGCATGCTTCTCCAAGCCACATACCTGGCAGGTGTAAACAACAGTCTGGCCGACAGACTGAGCAGAGTCATGCAACCGCACTAGTGGTCGCTCCATTCCAGAGTGGTACGCAAGATCTTACGAGAGTGGGGCACTCCCTCGGTGGACTTTTTTCGCCTCTCAGACCAACCACAAGCTGCCTCTGTTCTGTTCCAGACTACAGGCACACGGCAGACTAGCATCGGATGCCTTTCTCCTCCATTGGGGGACCGGCCTCCTGTATGCTTATCCTCCCATACCTTTGGTGGGGAAGACCTTACTGAAGCTCAAGCAACACCACGGCATCATGATTCTGATAGCGCCAGATCTGGTTCCCTCTTCTTCTGGAGTTGTCCTCCGAAGAACCGTGGAGATTGGACTGTTTTCTGACTCTCATTTCGCAGAACGACGGAACGCTTCTGCACCCCAACCTTCAGTCTCTGGCTCTCACGGCCTGGATGTTGAGGGCGTAGACTTTGCTTCGTTGGCTCTGTCTGAGGGTGTCTCCTGTGTCTTGCTTGCCTCTAGGAAGGATTCCACTAAAAAGAGTTACTTTTTCAAGTGGAGGAGGTTTGTCGTTTGGTGTGAGAGCAAGGCCCTAGAACCTCGTTCTTGTCCTGCACAGAACCTGCTTGAATACCTTCTGCACTTATCAGAGTCTGGCCTCAAGACCAACTCAGTAAGGAATCACCTTAGTGCAATTAGTGCTTACCATCTTCGTGTAGAGGGTAAAGCCATCGCTGGAGAGCCTTTAGTCATTCGATTCATGAGAGGCTTGCTTTTGTCAAAGCCCCCTGTCAAGCCTCCTGCAGTGTCATGGGATCTCAACGTCATCCTCACCCAACTGATGAAACCTCCTTTTCAGCCACTGAATTCATGCCATCTGAAGTACTTGACCTGGAAGGTCATTTTCTTTGTGGCAGTTACTTCAACTCATAGGGTCAGTGAGCTTCAAGCCCTGGTAGCTCATGCTCCGTATACTAAATTTCATCATAACAGAGTAGTGCTCCGCACTCACCCTAAGTTCCTGCCAAAGGTGGTGTCGGAGTTCCATCTTAACCAGTCAATTGTCTTGCCAACATTCTTTCCCAGACCGCACCCATTGGACTGCAAGCGAGCTTTGGCCTTCTATTTGGAGTGGACACAGCCCCACAGACAGTCCGCCCAATTGTTTGTTTCTTTCGACCCCAATAGGAAAGGGGTCGCTGTCGGGAAACGCACCATCTCCAATTGGCTAGCAGATTGCATTTCCTTCACTTAAGCCCAGGCTGGGCTGACTTGAGGGTCATGTCACGGCTCATAGTGTCAGAGCTGTGGCAGCGTCGGTGGCTCACTTGAAGTCAGCCACTATTGAAGAGATTTGCAAGGCTGCGACGTGGTCATCTGTCCACACATTCACATCACATTACTGCCTCCAGCAGGATACCCGACGCGACAGTCGGTGCTGCAGAATCTGTTTGGGGTTTAAATCCAACTCCACCCTCCAGGACCCGAATTTATTCTGGTCAGGCTGCACTCTGTTAGTTGTTCTTCGTAGGTCAATTTCTGTTATGCCCTCGCCGTTGCGAGGTTCAATTGACCTGGGTTCTTGTTTTGAGTGAGCCTGAGAGCTAGGGATACCCCAGTCGTGAGAACAAGCAGCCTGCTTGTCCTTGGAGAAAGCGAATGATACATACCTGTAGCAGGTGTTCTCCGAGGACAGCAGGCTGATTGTTCTCACCTACCCTCCCTCCTCCCCTTTGGAGTTGCGTTTTTACTCATTTTTGCTTGTCATTCAACTGAGTGGGAACGGTCGCGCACGGGCGGGAAGACGGCCGCGCATGCGCGGTGGGCGTGCCCTGCGGACGGGACCACCTGCAAAGTTTTGTTCCGGTTGGTGGGGGCTGCCGTGGACGTCAACCCAGTCGTGAGAACAATCAGCCTGCTGTCCTCTGAGAACACCTGCTACAGGTATGTATCATTCGCTCTACCAAAAAAGGGTCTATGGTTTACAATTTTAAAAAACAAAATTAAAATTAAAGGAGCTCCATTGTAGTTGGGACCGAAAGCAACCAATTACACAAGCTCATACTTAGTCTTCAAACCTGTAAACTGTGTACAGGATCACATCGTTGGCTGAGATTGAAAGCTTGCTGAAAATAAGCTTTTATAAAAGGGCTTTAAACTTTTGAAATGACGACAAGAGTATTTGGAAGGCAATTCCAAAGTGAGGGTGCCAAATAGAAAAAGGTAGAATGTCTGTCTGATGTCCTCATAGTGAATATGCTTGGGCTTGGTTATAGCTAATCTGGGTGAATCAAGATCTTAGTTGATGTGTGAATCAGGGGATTGTAGTTGATGAGTAAGAGTATACAGAATGTGGCATCCAGGATCTCTGCCCAAAGTATAGCAATGCGCAGACTCTCATGCCTGTGTGTTTCTGACTTGGAACGGTTGGTTCAGCAGCGGTTGGCGAATGTCCCATGCCAGGGAGATAACCTTTTTGGAGAGAAGGTTGAGGAGGTCGCTGACCAAATCAAAAAACACACTGATACCATCTCTTCCCTCTCCCATCGGACTTCTTCTGCATCTGCCTCCACATCGAGGAGGGGTCCCTTTTACTCATAGCTGTAGGTACACCGCCTCTTGCCAGCCTGCAGGCTCAGCCCCAATGCGCTCATTCTTGTCAACAGCTTGTGCCCAAGGCCCCTGCTGCTTCCTAGTCAAAGCAAGGGACAAACTTTTGACTGGCTCCAGCAGAGCATAGCAGCTGTCTGTCCTGGATGACTTGCTAGGCTGTGGGAGGCTGCAGTTTTGTTAGTTTATTTTTCCAAGAAGGGTGGTGCTTTATAACCTCTGATCAGTGGTTTCTCCAAATAGTCTGCTTCAGCTATGCCCTCAATTGGTATCAAAAACCTCCAAATTGCCCCCTGACATCTCAATCCTTCAGCTCTTGACACAAGCAGGTACTTGTAGAGGAACTGTAAGCCTTTCTGAAGGCCCATATGGTTGAGCCTGTTACACCAGGAGAAAAAGGGTGGGGATGCTATTCCAGTTATTTTGGGATCTTGCCAGGTACTTGTGACCTAGCTTGGACAGGATGCTTCAGTCTGTCCCAGTATGGCAATACTTAATGTACTTAAGTATTTCCTTATGCAGAAGAAAATGGGAGGGATGCGTCTCATCCTAGACCTAAAGGCCCTGAACAAATTCCTGGTCAAAAAAAAAGTTCAGGATGGTTTCTATGGCACCCTTCTCCCCATACACCAAGAAAATGATTGGCTATGCTCTCTGGACTTAAAGGATGTATATACTCACATCTCAATACTTCCAGCCCACCGAAAGTATACAATTGCAGCGGGGAACACACTACTACTAGTACTGTGTTGCCTTTTGGCCTCGCATCAGCTTCCAGGGTTTTCACCAAAGTTCTAGTGGTAGTTGCAGCATCGCTATGTAGACAGTCCATATGTTCCCTTATCTCGACAATTGGCTGGTGAAAAGCATCGCGGAGGAGGGTGCTCAGGAGTCCATGTGGAGCACTATTTGGGTGCTAGAGCTACTAGGGTTCATTTTAAACTACGCCAAGTCCCATCTTCTCCCTGCCCAAAAATTGGAATTTGTAGTAGCCCTGCTCGACACACAAAGTTCAAGCTTACCTTCTGGGGCTGAGCGCAGACACTTTAGTGTCACTGGCTTAAGAGCATAAGTGTTGGCATACTGGGACAGACTGAAGGTCCATCAAGCCCTTTCCAACAGTGGCCAATCCAGATTACAAGTACCTGGCAAGATCCCAAACCAGTACAATACACTTTATGCTGCTAATCCTAGAAATAACCAGTGGATTTTCCATAAGTCCAGCTTAATGGTTTATGGACTTCCTTTTTTTTAAACCCTGCTAACTGCTTTAGTACATTCTCTGGCAATGGGTTCCAGAGTTTAAAATGAATCGGAAAATGTTTCTTCACTCAACATGTAACCTTACTATTTTGTAGCTTCATTGCATGCCCCCTAGTCCTATTTTGGAAAGAGTAAACAAGCAATTCAAATCTACCTGTTCCACTCCACTTCACTTTTCACAATCCTCTTGCAATTTAACAACTTTGAATAACTTTGTGTCAGCAAATTTAATTACCTCACTAGTTACTCCCATCTCTACATCATTTATAAACATGTTAAAAAGCAGTGGTACCAGCACAGACTCCTGGGAAACCCCACTAACTACCCTTCTCCATTGACAATACTGACCATTTAACCCTACTCTCTGCTTTCTATCTTTTAACCAGGTTTTAATCCATAATAGAACACTACCTCCTATCCCATGACTCTCCAATTTCCTCTGGAATTTTTCATAAGGTACTTTGTCAAATGCTTTTTGAAAAGCCAGATACACAATATCAACCGGCTCACCTTTGTCCACATGTTCACTCCTTCAAAGACATGTTGTAGATTGAGGCAAGATTTCCCTTCACTAAATCCATATTGGCTTTGTCTTATTAATCATGCTTTTGAATATGCTTTGTAACTTTGTTGATAATACTCTACCATTTTGCCCAGCAACGATGTTGGGCTCACCGGTCTATATTTTTCCAGATCACCTCTGGAACGTTTTTTTTTTTTTAAATCGGCATTACATTGGCCACTCTCCAAGCTTCCAGTTCCATACTTGATTTTAAAAATAAATTCTAAATCACTAACGATAGTTCTGCAAGTTCAATTGTCAGTACTCTGGGACATAGGAGCCAACATTTCAGAATTAATGAGGTTGCCAAGCCCAATGTCAATAACCCCTCCCTGGGCACCTACAGGAATTCTCTCAATATAGGTGTGTTCAAGCATCCCCAGAGCCAGCTCCTATGCTCTGGGATGAATACCATCCTGTCCAGATTTCTACTTTTCAATTTCTCAAATTGTGCCATTACATTTTCCAAGTTTATAGAGACATAGAATGTGCTGAGGATGTTGGGTTACATTTCCCAACAGTACATGCAACTCCCCTGGCATATTGCAAAGTAGTGGGAGAATGTACACATTGCATCTCTAATATGTCTAGCATCTAACAAGGCACAATTTAAAGGTTACATTCTGAATAAGTACCTTATGTGATGTTGAGACAGCATCATTCTATCATGTGAAGTCATTTACCAAAGAATTTCTACGTGTGTGATTTTCCAAATATTCCAGTTTCCTATGCGTATATGCTTTCTTTGGCCAATGTACTATTTTAAGTTCCTTTAAGTCTTTAACTTCTTTTTTGAGGGAACTTACCTATTGGGGGTTTTAAGATGTGTGCTGTTGTATGCCTCCTACCATATTTCAAAAGTTGTTGCAACATTATGACTATTATAATAGGACATGAAATAATTATATACATTTAACGTGTTTCATCTTAAGGAATTATGGGAGGCTTTTGACCCAATGATTGCAACACAATTATTATTGGCTACACTGTGTAATTATGAAATGTGCCAAACCCACTTTGCTTTTTTTCTCCGCTTATAAAGTTCAAAAGCAAAATCATAAAATTAAAATCAAAATTCATTTTATTACAATTTAATATATTATAGGTTTTGGGTGTGGTCTGAATGTCTCCTAAAAATCTGAGTATGTGCATAAGGTCATTAGTTAAAGGGGCTATATTACAAAATGCCCTTGAAGCATTAGTATGTGAATATGCCAAATGAATGTCTGATCACAAAAAGCTCTGCTACAGCCAGTGCCGTAGCCAAGGGTGGGCCTGCATGGGTCAAGGCACACCCAGAAGCACACCTATGATGTGGCTGGCAGAGATTCTCAAGGCCCACCAGCCGAAACCTCCTAACAACTGTCCCTCCTGCATACCTTGTAAATAGCTGCTGTTCGCCTGCAGTGAGCAGTGACTGATCCATGCTGTGGGGCCAACATGAGCAGTGTGTATTAGCAGATTTTCACCTGCAGCAACTATTTAAAAGGTGGTGTGTGTGGAGGGGGGGAATGTTTCAGATACCATATGGTATGCAGGCGAGAAAAGTAGAGACCAATTCACTTGTGGGACAAAATAGAGATCTGCCCACCCATCTTGGGCCCAGTCCCACCCAAAATTGGGTGTCTGCCTACGCTCTTGGCTACAGCACCAGATCTCTCTTCTAAAGTATTAATTTGGCCAAAATGGTGCAATAAATGCCATATCACAACTGAGTCCAATCCATTCAAATGATGCTTAACTTAAGCAAAGTCCAATATGTCAGTTCCTACTTCACTGATTAAAAGTTTGTGCAAAGTCATTCAAAATTAAGGGCCCAGTTTACTAAGAAGTGTGTTAGGCGGGTTAATCATGTATGTGCCTACAATATCCCTAGAGTTGCCTACATGGTTAGCATGTGCACTAAGTGTGGTCGTGCTAAAAATACTAACACACCTTAGTAAATGGAGCCCTAAGTTATCTTGATGGGTTGTCTTGTGTCCAAAAAGCTTGAAGGCTGCTTGCCAGAGTACTCCCATTTCATCTCTTCTTCAGGAGTGTCCATTAACAGCAACAGAATGAAACAGGAACAACGTAAGATCATTTCTCTACAGCTACCACTAATTCCAAACATTACTGGAACGTTCTATAACACTGATTATGCAAGCTCAAGTGATATTACTATATAGAGTTCATTGCCTTCCTAGCTTGAATGTTGAGAGGGTAACTATAGCTTTGCTGAATTTGCCTAAAAGTATGTTCATAAATAATTCTGGCTTCTGAGAAAGATTACTAGGAGGCTGACAGAATTTCCATTTGTTACAGGGCTGAAACTGGCCCACCATCCTTTTTTTTTTTCTGCCCAGTTTCAGACAAAAGGCTACTGCCATAGTTTTGTGTTTGTCCCAAACTGACCATGTGTCTTTAGAAGCTAGAAATTTGTGCTTTTGTCCTGTTTGTCTCCCTCCCTCTGAACAGGAGGACTGGGAATTTTTTTCAGTGTTTTATCTCATGCCTTGCGCTGATGGGCTTTTTTTTGTTTGTTTTTTGCCTATTTTTCTCTGCCAGGCCTTCTAAGTTTTGTTTTGTTCTCCCCACCCCCATTTTTAAGTTTCCTTTCTTTTTCTTGGGCTCAGTGGGGTGCATAGAGGCCTGAGCTTCAGTCAAGCTTGCCCCCTTTTCTTTACCCACTTTTTTCAACACCATCAATGCATGGCTATTTTTCCTTCCATATCATCAAAGGTTCCCTGTGCCTTCAACTGCAGCCGGTGCAATAGGACAATCTCTGGAAAGACACCCAGTCTACCTGTTTTCTTTGCTTTCATATGAAGGAAAGAACCCAGTTTGCTGGAGAGCAACCCTCTTGCCGCTAAAGGGAAGCTAAACAAAACAGAAGACTGAAAGAGCCCTTCTAGTAAAGGAAAAACACTGGAGTACAGTTTTCTCTTTTATAATGATCCTAAAATTTATTAGAGTAAAATGGTTACAATAATTCCTTTTATCCCCGTATTGCAGAAAATTTAATTCTTATTTGTATCAGTCCAAATTGCTCTCTGCTTCTCTCTCTATGAAAAACCTTATGGAGCCAGATCAAATTCTTGACGCTATTGGCATTGGGTACAGCGGTGCACATGAGTATTAGGCCCTTAGCCACTGGGAGTGGCTGTGCATCAAGTGGGTCTCAACCTCCCTACACACTGGTTGTTGTGCAGGACCTCCCCAGGACCAGTCAGCATAGGATCCGCCTCAGAGGCAATGCGAGGATTCAATGTCATGCTCGTTGGCACCAAGAAGGGAAGTGTTTGACTGGCATCGGGAGAAACCCAAGAAGCACTGGTATTGATAATCCTCAACATATGGTGCCAGGAGTTCTGGGATACTGAGGGATCACTACTACTACTACTACTATTTAGCATTTCTATAGCGCTACAAGGCATACGCAGCGCTGTACAAACATAGAAGAAAGACAGTCCCTGCTCAAAGAGCTTACAATCTAATAGACAAAAAATAAATAAAGTAATCAAATCAATTAATGTGAACGGGAAGGAAGAGAGGAGGGTAGGTGGAGGCGAGTGGTTACAAGTGGTTACGAGTCAAAAGCAATGTTAAAGAGGTGGGTTTTCAGTCTAGATTTAAAGGTGGCCAAGGATGGGGCAAGACGTAGGGGCTCAGGAAGTTTATTCCAGGCGTAGGGTGCAGCGAGATAGAAGGCGCGAAGTCTGGAGTTGGCAGTAGTGGAGAAGGGAACAGATAAGAAGGATTTATCCATGGAGCGGAGTGCACGGGAAGGGGTGTAGGGAAGGACGAGTGTGGAGAGATACTGGGGAGCAGCAGAGTGAATACATTTATAGGTTAGTAGAAGAAGTTTGAACAGGATGCGAAAACGGATAGGGAGCCAGTGAAGGGTCTTGAGGAGAGGGGTAGTATGAGTAAAGCGACCCTGGCGGAAGATGAGACGGGCAGCAGAGTTTTGAACCGACTGGAGAGGGGAGAGGTGACTAAGTGGGAGGCCAGCAAGAAGCAGATTGCAGTAGTCTAAACGAGAGGTGACAAGGGTGTGGATGAGGGTTTTGGTAGAGTGCTCGGAAAGAAAGGGGCGGATTTTACGGATGTTGTAAAGAAAGAAACGACAGGTCTTGGCGGTCTGCTGGATATGAGCAGAGAAGGAGAGAGAAGAGTCAAAGATGACCCCAAGGTTTCGAGCTGAGGAGACAGGGAGAATGAGAGAGCCATCAACAGAAATAGAAAACGGGGGGAGCGGGGAGGTGGGTTTGGGGGGGAAAATGAGAAGCTCGGTTTTGGTCATATTTAATTTCAGGTGGCGTTGAGACATCCAGGCAGCAATGTCAGACAAGCACGCTGAAACTTTGGTTTGGATGCAAGGTGAGATATCAGGGGTAGAAAGGTAGATTTGGGAGTCATCAGCATAGAGGTGGTAGGAAAAGCCATGGGACGAGATTAATGAACCAAGGGAAGAAGTGTAGATAGAAAAGAGGAGGGGACCAAGAACAGAACCCTGAGGTACACCGACAGGCAGAGGGATAGAAGTAGAAGAGGATCCACCAGAGTGAACACTAAAGGTGCGGAGGGAGAGGTAGGAAGAGAACCAGGAAAGGACAGAGCCCTGGAATCCAAGTGAGGACAGGGTATCGAGAAGTATGCTGTGATCGACAGTGTCAAAAGCAGCGGAAAGATCAAGAAGAATGAGGATGGAATATTGACCTCTGGATTTAGCCAGTAATAGGTCATTGGAGACTTTAGTAAGCGCAGTTTCGGTTGAGTGGAGAGGGCGAAAACCAGATTGTAATGGGTCAAGAATAGCATGTGAGGAGAGAAAATCAAGGCAGCGGCGGTGAACAGCACGCTCAAGTAATTTGGAGAGAAAAGGAAGGAGGGAGATGGGTCGGTAATTAGAGGGACAAGTAGGGTCAAGTGAAGGCTTCTTAAGGAGAGGTGTGACCACAGCATGTTTAAAGGAAGCAGGGACAGTCGCAGTGGAAAGTGAGAGGTTGAGAATGTGACAGATAAAAGGAATAAGAGTAGGAGAGATGGCATTAAGAAGGTGGGTGGGAATGGGATCAGAGGAACAGGTGGTACATTTTGAGGAAGAAAGGAGAAGTGTAGTTTCCTCAATAGTAACTTCAGGAAAGGAGGAAAGGGAATGAGGGGAAGGAGAGAGAGGGGAACGGACTAGTGGAGGGAGAGCTGGTGAGGTAGAGAAAGCAAGGTTTATCTTTTGAACCTTGTTGTGAAAGAATTCAGCAAGGGTCTGAGGAGATAATGAAGGGGGAGTTGGGGGAGGGGGCACCTTGAGGAGAGAGTTCAATGTGGTGAAGAGAAGTCGAGGATTAGAGCCAAGAGAGTTGGTCAGTTGGATATAATAATCCTGTTTGGCACGTAAAAGAGCAGATTGGAAGGAGGTCAGCATGAACTTAAAGTGTAAGAAATCAGCAAGGGCCCGAGATTTCCGCCAGAGGCGTTCGGCGGATCACCCAGTACCTAAGTGTCTGTGCCAGGAAGACTGCTCTCCCTCCATACAGGAGGTGCTGATGCATGTGTGTTCATATAATTATGTTCACATTGTCCTATATTTGTTTTTCTTCCTTTTTTTTTTTTTCAGTGCACCCATACATCTCTAGCATCTATTAATGCAGCATCTATGGTCATCCATCATATGCTAAAAAGTTCTGATAAATATAATAACCATGTATGTAACTAGTGGCATTGCCTGTTCATGTATTACCCCATTGCTGTAATTAATATCTTTGATGACTATGGTTCCTCTTCAGAGATGTATATCAAAATTACCAATTTATGTGAATGACAGGACTCATTCATGTACATTACTCACATATGTTTCTTAATATTCATAATGTTCCGTTCAACCAATGTTCTATACAGTTACATGCTTTTTTTTATTTTCTGTCCTAGCATATTTTAGAGAAGAGAACATTTCTCTGGTAAGGGAACACTATTTTGCTTTGGGAACTTGGGGTTTAAAGGAGGAATTGCAGGTTAGTGATGGGGAAAATAAAAAAAAAAAAAAAAGCAAATTTTATCAACTAATCTCCATAGTCTTTTCCCCTTAGTTTTAAAAACTTTGTATCACATCATTAACAGCCTCGATCAGGCATTGCAGGATCTAGTTTAGTCTTCCAACTCACCAGCCCTAGGACAACTCTTCATTTATAGTCAGTTATTGTAATTAGGGTAAGAAGCAAGGATTGCTCTTACAGAGTTTTAAATACATTTCATTACCATCAAAGAAGGGAACACTAAATAAATCATACAATATACTGTATAAACAAAGACATTTTTATATTAGGCTAATATCCTTAAAACTGTAGCAAGTTTTAAATTATTGAAAAACTTAAGAACACTAAGATGGAGTCAGCAGTCCCGCAGTGAGAGGGGTGCTATCCAGTCTTTTGCATTGAGTGTCACATGTATGATTATGTCCCAGTTGCTGAGATGCCATCTGTCTGTGCCCGATGCAAAGAGCTCCTAGCTCTCAGAGAACATGTCTGTTCTCTTGAGGCTAGAGTAGCATACTTGGTGGAGCTGAGGGAGACAGAGATGTACATAAAGGAGACCTACAGGGATGTTGTAGAGAAGTCCCAGCTCCAGTCTGGCAGCCCCTGTGCTACCTTGGAAGAGATAGGTATCCTAGAAGGAGAAAATCCTCCTGGTGAAGTAGGACGTACTCCTGTAGCCAGGACCTGCCCACCAGGGGATGTCGCCATGTGCTGCCCGGGAGGGAAAAGTTAGGACAGCTGTTGTTGGTGATTTGATCATTAGGCATATAGATAGCTGGGTGCCTGGTGACTTGCCTGCCTGGTGCAAAGGTGGCGGACCGCGCGCATCACCTAGATAGGAGTCTAGATAGTGCTGGGGAGGAGCCAGCTGTCTTGGTACATGTGGGTACCAATCACATAGGAAAATGTGGGAGAGAGGTTCTGGAAGCCAAATTTAGGCTCTCAGGTAGAAAGCTCAAATCCAGAACCTCTCTACGGTAGCGTTTTCTGAAATGCTACCCACGCGCAGGGCCCAAGAGACAGGCAGAGCGCCGGAGTCTCAATGCGTGGATGAGACAATGGTGCAGGGAGGAGGGTTTTAGATTTGTTAGGACCTGGGCAACATTCTGGGGAAGGGGGAGCCTATTCTGAAAGGATGGGCTCCACCTTAACCAGGGTGGGACCAGGCTGCTGGCATCGGCCTTTAAAAAGGAGATAGAGCAGCTTTTAAACTAGAAACGGGGGGAAGGCCGACATGACTGGTTTAGGATAAGGTAGCTTTCAAAGATATCACCAAAACAGGGAAGATAGGGTATCCTGATAGTGAGGTTCCAAAAGAGACCATAGTAGATCAGGTGTCCTTAAATAAAAATCAGACCAAAGATTGCAATTTACACTGTCAACTGCCGAGCAAGATGTAAACAGGAACAACAAACATAGTTTGAAATGTCTATATGCAAATGCCAGAAGCCTAAGAAGTAAGATGGGAGAGTTAGAATATATTGCACTAAATGAAAAATTAGATATAATAGGCATCTCTAAAAGCTGGTGGAAGGAGGATAATCAGTGGGACACTGTCATACTGGGGTACAAATTATATCGTAGTGATAAGGTGGATCGAATTGGTGGAGCATTGTATATTAAAGAGAGCCTTGAATCAAATAGATTGAAAATTCTGCAGAAAACAAAACACTTCTTGGAATCACTGTGGATTGAAATTCCATGTGTAAAGGGGAAAAGGATAGTGATAGGAGTGTACTACCGTCCGCCTAGCCAGGATGAACAGACAGATGCAGAAATGTTAAAGGAAATTAGGGATGCAAACAAACTGGGCAACACAATAATAATAGGTGATTTTCAATTACCCCAATATTGACTGGGTAAATGTAACATCGAGGCACGCTAGAGAGGTAAAATTCCTTGATGAAATGAAGGACTGCTTTATGGAGCAGCTGGTACAGGAGCTGACGAGAGAAGGAAAAATTCTAGACCTAGTCCTTAGTGGAGCGCATGATCTGATGCGGGAGGTAATGGTGCTGGGGCCGCTTGATAACAGTGATCATAATATGATCGGATTTGATATTAGCTTTGAAGTAAGTATGCATAGTAAATCAAATACATTAGCGTTTAACTTTTTTTAAAAAGGAGACTATGATAAAATGAGAAGAACGGTGAAAAAAAAAACAGAGGAGCGGCTGCAAGGGTCAAAAATTTACATCAGGCGTGGATGCTGTTCAAAAACACCGTCCTGGAAGCCCAGGCCAAATATATTCCTTGTATTAAAAAAAGGAGGATGGAAGACCAAACGACAGCCGGCATGGTTAAAAGTGAGGTGAAGGAAGATATTAGAGTTAAAAGAAAATCCTTCAGAAAATGGAAGAAGGAACCGACTGAAAATAATAAGAAACGGCATAATGTCAAATCAAATGCGAAGCGCTGATAAGGAAGGCTAAGAGGGACTTCAAAAAACAGATTGCGTTGGAGGCAAAAACACATAGTAAAAATGTTTTAGGTATATTAAAAGCAGGAAGCCGGCAAAAGAATCAGACCGCTAGATGACCGAGGAGTAAAAGGGGCGATCAGGGAAGACAAAGCTGTAGCGGAGAGATTAAATGAATTCTTTGCTTTGGTCTTCACCGAGGAAGATTTGGGTGGGATACCGGTGCCAGAAATGGTATTCGAAGCTGATGAGTCGGAGAAACTTAATGAATTCTCTGTAAACCTGGAGGATGTAATGGGGCAGTTCTACAAACTGAAGAGTAGCAAATCTCCTGGACTGGATGGTATTCATCCTAGAGTACTGATAGAACTGAAAAATGAACTTGCAGAGCTATTAGAAATATGTAATTTATACTTAAAATCGAGCGTGGCCAATGTAATGTCGATTTTTAAAAAAGGTTCCAGAGGAGATCCGGGAAATTATAGACTGGGGAGTCTGGCGTCGGTGCCAGGCAAAATGGTAGAGACTATTATTAAGAACAAAATTACAGAGCATATTCAAAAGCATGGATTAATGAGACAGTCAACATGGATTTAGTGAAGGGAAATCTTGCCTCACCAATCTATTAAGTTTCTTTGAAGGGGTGAACAAACATGTGGATAAAGGTGAGCCGGTTGATATTGTGTATCTGGATTTTCAGAAGGCGTTTGACAAAGTACCTCATGAAAGACTCCAGAGGAAATTGGAGAGTCATGGGATAGGAGGTAGCGTTCTATTGTGGATTAAAAACTGGTTAAAAGATAGAAACAGAGAGTAGGGTTAAATGGTCAGTATTCTCAATGGAGAAGGGTAGTTAGTGTGTGCTGGGACCGCTGGTTTTGAACATATTTCTAAATGACCTAGAGATGAGAGTAACTAGTGAGGTAATTAAATTTGCTGATGACACAAAGTTATTCAAAGTCATTAAATCGCAGGAGGATTGTGAAAATTAAAAGAGGACCTTAAGAGAGTGGGAGACTGGGTGTCTAAATTGCAGATGACGTTGAATGTGGGAAAGAGGAACCCGAATTATAGATACGTCATGCAAGGTTCCACGTTAGGAGTCACAGACCAAGAAAGAGATCTAGCCATCTAGGTGTTGTCATTGATACATTGAAACCTTCTGCTCAGTGTGCTGCTGCGGCTAAGAAAGCAAATAGAAAGGTATTATTAGGAAAGGAATGGAAAACAAAAATGAGGATGTTATAATGCCTTTGTATCGCTCAGTGGTGTGACCGCACCTCGAATATTGTGTTCAATTCTGGCCACCACATCTCAAAAAAGATATAGTGGAATTAGAAAAAGTACATAGAAGGGCGACGAAAATGATAAAGGGGATGGGACGGCTTTCCCTATGAGGAAAGGCTAAAGCAGCTAGGGTTCGTCAGCTTGGAGAAAAGGCAGCTGAGGGTAGATATGATAGAGGTCTATAAAATGAGTGGAGTTGAACGGCTAGATGTGAAGCATCTGTTTACGCTTTCCAAAAATACTAGGACTAGGGGGTATGCGTTGAAGCTACAATGTAGTAAATTTAAAACGAACCGGAGAAAAAGTTTCTTCACTCAATGTGTAATTAAACTTTGGAATTTGTTGCCAGAGAATGTGGTAAAGGTGGTTAGCTTAGTGGAGTTTAAAAAAGGTTTGGACAGCTTCCTAAAGGAAAAGTCCATAGACCATTATTAAATGCACTTGGGAAAAAATCCATTATTTCTGGGATAAGCAGTATAGAATGTTTTGTACTTTTTGGAGATCTTGCCAGGTATTTGTGACCTGGATTGGCCACTGCTGGAAACAGGATGCTGGGCTTGATTGACCTTTGTTTTTTTCCCAGTATGGCAATACTTATGTACTTATGACATATCTTGGGCTTGCCCTGATGCACTGCATCGCAGTCCTTTGGTGTCAATGAGGACGACTTGTTAAAGTCTTTGATAAAAACTGTGATGAGCAGTGGAGCAGATGTGTTGTTGATGAGTGGTCTAACATGTTCTGTACATGTCCACCATATTATTATGCATCAGGGCAAGCCCAAGAAGCATAAGTATTGGTCCTTCTTGACACCTAGTGGCAGGAGCACCAGGGCCTTGGAATTGCTGGCACCAGGAGTGTTTCCATCATTGAAAGGGGTGCCAGTGCACAATTCTGAGACCAGGTCACTAGACCCAATTGGTAGGAAAACATTTCAGGCCTCTGCTCGTTGCTTGCATCCAGTCCTATCCACTCTACATGAGCCTTTACTTGTAGTCTTTGGTAAGTCTTGTGAATTCTCTCCAACAGGAGATTTGCCAGTTGGCCAGCAAGCAGCTGGAATGCAGAAAGCAATCTGACCAGGGGCACGTGATATAGCGTACAGACTCTCCGCTATGGGGGGTGAGGATGTGGCTGCATGTTTCTGACCTAGAAATGGCAGCTCAGGAGAAGTTGTTGCACGTTTGTTGACGGGGTGACAGCTTGTTTTGAGATGAGGTGGAGGAGGTTGCCAACCTCATAAAGAACATATACACCATTTCAATTCTATCTCTGCGCCCTCTAGCTGCATCCTCTTCCTCGGTGAGGGTTTTGAGTGGGCCTAGATGAACATAGGTGTAGGTTCCTGCCGTCTTTCCACTCTGCCCAGCAGTGCCAGGTCCAGAGTGCTCGGCCTCACCAGCCCTGTCCTCAGAAGCCCCAGCCAGCACCCCAGTTGAAGCAAGGGATGAGCTTTTGATTGGCTCCAAGAGAACATAACCATTCCGCACAGCTCCGGGAGTGGGGAGGCTGAATTTTTTCCATCAACCAGTGAGTTCATAATGTTTCTTGGTTATGTCCTGCATTGGTGTCAAAGACCACAAATTGCCCACTGAGAGGATTGTTGCTTAGCTCTCAGCACAAACAGATACTGGTAGAGGAAATCTCCACCTTTTACAGGCCAATGCAGTTGAACCTGTGCCACCAGGAGAAGAGAAGAAGGGAAGGGATTCTATTCAAAGTATTTCCTTGTGCCCAAGAAAATGGGAGGATTTTGTCCCATCCTAGACCTAAGAGCCCTGAACAAATTCCTGGGCAGAGAATCCACCAGAATTTTCCTGGTCACCCTTCTCTCCATGATTCAGGAGAACAATTGGCTGTGCTCTCTGGACTTAAAGGATGCTTTATATTCACATTTCAATACTTCCTATGACTAGGAAGTATATCGGATTCTGAATAGGGAAACACCATTACTAGTAGCGCATACTGCCATTTCATCTTGTGTCTGCTCCCAGGGTATTCACCAGATGTCTGGCAGTAATATACATCTGTGCAGGTGGAGGGTGTGTTTCCCTATGTGACTGGTCAAGAGCACATCACTGGAGGGAGCCTCAGTCGATGTGCCTAGAATTATCTGATAGGAGAGTCAAGTATAGGCTAAACAGAGGATCTCTAAAACAGCAAGAAAATAGAAAGCAGAAATGGGATACTTCAGGACAAAACAGCAGCAAAATGACTAAGCTCCTTATAGGTTTACAATCTACATAGAACCAGTTACAACCCTCCCAACCCTATGCTGCAGACTTGGTGGGTCACTTTCATATTTGTCTTGTAAGAACTTGACTGTCAAACCAGCAATAACAATACCTCAGATAAAGCAACACTGCAAATACCACCAGGGTGGATTTTGCTGTTGGGCATTCTCTGGTGGGCTGGGCAGTCAGACAGCACTTGAGAGGTAGTGAAATGCAGCTCTAGCCTCTGTATCATATCTTATCTGAGTCAATCCCCTTAAAATGGCAGGGATTAGAGGGCCAGAGGCATTGAAATCATAGTAAGCCTATGCTCTCCAATTGTCTGGGGTCATTGAGAGGAAGGGATCTTAGTACAGGAATAGTAGAGTGACATGCATTAGCAAAGGTGTGTGTGGGTGTAAGAGTTAACTTTTCAAAATTATTAGAGGTGCTAAACTCAATGGAAATGACCTCTCCCTGGCCACAGGCAAGGAGTAAAATGCTAGGGGTGCATAGGTATCCTGGCATCCTTAAAAAAAAAAAAAAAAAAGGCAAAATATATGTATTGTGGTCTCATACTTATCCTGTAATCTCTGCAATCCAGTATTTCGGCTTTTAGGAATTGATATTGACAGTCTAAGAATTATCCAAAGATAAAGCAGATATCTATATCATACTTATGAGACAGTTGACTCCTTCCAAGTTGAAATTTCTGCAGAATGTATCACCTGCAGCTGCTTTTTTCTTGACAAGTTACAGTGCCTTTTTTTTCACTGATGTTCAAATAAAAGGTATCTAATAGTCACAATGGGTTGAATTCACAAACAGCTCTCCTCCACCCCTTCTTCCCTTAGTCCAGTCTCCCAACCCTCTTACCCCTACCTCCTTTTCCGAAATCACTGAAGAAGAAACTTTACTTCTTCTTCAATCCTCAAAACTAACCACCTGCTCCTCTGACCCTATTCCCACTCACCTACTCAACACTATCTCTCCTTCTGTCACCCCTTTCATCTGTCATATCCTCAATCTGTCACTTTCCACTGCAACTGTCCCTGATGCCTTTAAGCATGCCGTAGTCACCCCACTCCTCAAACCTTCTCTGGATCCTACCTCTCCTTCCAACTATTGCCCCATCTCCCTCCTTCCTTTCTTATCCAAGTTACTAGAACGTACTGTCCACTGTCGCTGCCTCGACTTTTTCTTCTCAACCTATTCTTGATTCACTCCAATCTGGCTTTCGTCCCCTTCATTCAACTGAGACAGCACTTACTAAAGTCTCCAATGATCTATTCCTGGCTAAATCCAAAGGGCTCTATTCTATCCTTCTCCTTCTTGATCTTTCTGCTGCCTTTGATACTGTTGATCACAGCCTACTCCTTGACACGCTGTCCTCACCTGGATTATCAGAATTCTGCTCTCTCCTGGTTCTCTTCTTATCTCTCACAGTGTACTTTTAGTGTATACTCTGGTGGTTCCTCCTCTTCCTCTATCCCGCTGTCAGTGGGTGTACCTCAAGGATCTGTTCTAGGACCTCTCCTTTTCTCCATCTATACTTCCTCCCTTGGTGCTTTGATCTCATCACACGGCTTTCAGTATCACCTTTACGCTGATGACTCCCAGATCTACCTCTCCACACCAGTAATCTCAGCAGAAATCCTGTCCAAGGTATCTGCCTGCCTTTCTGACATTGCTACCTGGATGTTTCACTGCCACCTGAAACTCAATATGTCCAAAACTGAACTCCTTATCTTCCCTCCTAAACCAACCTCTCCCCTTCCCCAATTCTCTATTTCTGTCAACAACACACTCATTCTTCCTGTCTCGTTTGCTCGCAACCTTGGGGTCATCTTAGACTCCTCCCTCTCCTTCTCTGCCCATATTCAACAGATTACTAAAACCTGTCGTTTCTTCCTTCATAACATCGCCAGAATTTGCACTTTCCTTTCTGAGCACGCTATCAGAACCCTCATCCACACTCTCATCACCTCTCGGTTAGACTACTGCAACTTGCTTCTCTCAGGTCTTCCACTCAACCATCTCTCTCCTCTTCAATCTGTTCAAAACTCTGCCGCACGACTAATATTTTGCCAAAGTCATTATGCCCATATCAGCCCTCTTCTGAAATCACTTCACTGGCTCCCTATCCGTTTCCATATACAATTCAAGCTCCTCTTGTTGACCTATAAGTGTATTAACTCTGCAGCCCCTCACTACCTCTCCACCCTCATCTC
This sequence comes from Microcaecilia unicolor, assembly GCF_901765095.1. Taxonomy (NCBI): domain Eukaryota; kingdom Metazoa; phylum Chordata; class Amphibia; order Gymnophiona; family Siphonopidae; genus Microcaecilia; species Microcaecilia unicolor. The sequence continues at coordinate 166,168,550 of NC_044039.1, forward strand.
TCCCTATACTCCTTCCCTAGAACTCCGTTCACTAGGCAAATCTCTCCTAATTGCACCCTTCTCCTCCATTGCTAACTCCAGACTCCGCTCCTTCTATCTCGCCGCACCTTATGCCTGAATAGACTTCCTGAGCCATTACGTCTAGCTCCATCCCTGGCTGCCTTCAAATCCAGGCTAAAGGCCTACCTGTTTGATGCTGCTTTCGACTCCTGTCTTGTAACTTTTATCTTATCCTTATGTATCCTTCCCTTATCCTTTTTGGTCCCGTTTGTCCTGATTTAGATTGTAAGCTCTTTTGAGCAGGGACTGTCTTCTTCATGTTCAATTGTAAAGCGCTGTGTACGACTGGTAGTGCTACAGAAGTGATTTATAGTAGTAGTTAACAATGATACTTAGTAAATTGTATTCAAACAATATCTGGACAACTTCCATTAACCAAAAATCAGGGGCCTTCTATGCTCTGCTATCTGAGGGAAAACATCCTATTTATCCAGATGACAGCTAGTCCAGTTAGAGAGTGAAACCTCAGTTTTCATTGGTTTCGGTTTTCGTTGATTTTTTCAGTGAAAACTTTGTCTGGGATTTCATTGGTTGCCTCGGTTTTCACTCGGTTTGCGAAAACAAAGGGCAACCCATGCGTTCTCCTGCTCTTTGTGGCGTTTCTCGTGTGAGCATCACCCCGCGCGTCTAACGCAATGCACGCAAGATAAAATCATATGTGCTCAAATCTCATTTTCCCTGTTAAGTGTTTCCCTTGCTAATAAGTTAACCCTTTCCCTTTAGCTCCATCATGGGACTATGGCCCAGATGCACTAAACGTTTTTCATCGTTAAATGAGCCCTTAAGGAAGAATTTCCGATCCTTTCCATGCACTAAAGCCTATTTTTCGACGGTAGTAGCAGCTAACGAAAACGGAATGGAGATGAGCAATTAGTGTGAAAACCCCATTGAAACGACATGCACTAACCTTTTCCGATTGCCTTTACGCAGGAAAAAGGCAGGAAAACTAACGAGAGGTCTGGACCTCTCGTTAGGACAGCTCTGTGCCAGGAAAAAGTGTTAAGTGAAAAAATAAACAAACTTTGAGCCAATTCCAGCGCATTAGCAGAGCTAAAAGCGCTGTGATTGGTCCAAAGGACCTCAGAAAACACATAAAAAAATAAAAAAAAGGATCGGGAGGGGGCAAGGGCGCTCATCAGGAGCGTCCTGTACGGACGGCCTTGCCCCCCCCCCGCTGCTCCCCACTTTCCGCCGCTCCCCCCACCCCGAAAAAGCAAACTTCTAGAAGCCCCTGCCCCCCTCCCTTCCTCACTACTCTCTCACCTCAGCTCCGCCTCCCGACATCCTCCGTCCGTGCCCCGCCCCCTTTTGGGGTCGTCGCCGCCATTCCCCTCCTCCATCGGGCCCCCCTTCCTCTTACCGGGCCCGTGCAGCGCCTCTCTCCTCTGTCCGAAGGCGCTGCACGGGCAAGAAGAAAGCTGAATCAGCTGATGCCTGCCTTCGCGATGGCGCGTCTTTCTCCTGCTGCGCCCGCCCCTGTCTGACATCAGTAACCTACGTAGGTTACTGACGTCAGAAAGGGGCGGGCCCAGCAGGAGAAAGACGCGCCATCGAAGCTGGGCAAAGGCAGGCATCAGGCTTTCTTCTTGCCCGTGCAGCGCCTTCGGACAGAGGAGAGAGGCGCTGCACGGGCCCGGTAAGAGGAAGGGGGGCCCGATGGAGGAGGGGAATGGCGGCGACGACCCCAAAAGGGGGCGGGGCACAGGACGGAGGATGTCGGGAGGCGGAGCTGAGGTGAGAGAGTAGTGATGAAGTGAGGGGGGCAGGGGCTTCTAGAAGTTTGGTTTTTCAGGGTGGGGGAGCGGCGGAAAGTGGGGAGCAGCGGGGGGGGGGGGGGGGGCAAGGCCGTCCGTACAGGACGCTCCTGATGAGCGCCCTTGCCCCCTCCCAATCCTTTTTTTATTTTTATTTTGATTTGGGAGCCATGTGCTTGTGATTTGACTGTGTTTTGACTGTTTGTGGCATGCGCAGAGCAGCTAACATAACGCTTGGCTGCTCTGCGCATGATTTGGGGGCCGATTAACGATGTGTATTGTGATTCTTTGATACATTGTACGTTTCAATACCGATCTCAGCATGTGTGACTTTTTTTTTTTGGTGCATTTTTCGTTATTTTAAAATCGTTAGGGACTTTAACGATTTAGATTTTTTTACGTTTGGTTGCTGCATCTGCCTCCTAGTCTGCTCCTAAACTGCCCTTCTCCTTCCTTTAGATTATGTATAGATGTTACCAATTTTATAACTGATTTTTAATGGTACCAGCTGGTGCAATCCATAGCTGCTGGGGGGTGGGAGGATCCCTATTCTATTACCTAATAGAATTCTGGTGCAAATACCAGATTGTTTTCCAAAAGTGTTCCATTACAATGTTCTACAGAGGAAAGACATTCATAGTGCAACTAAATCCAAACATATTTTTATTTCAGCAAATACATTCCTGAGTTTATTTGGCTCCAGCTCCCTTACAGTCTAGAAAACAAACCATGAAACCATGCTTTCTATACACTACACATTTTTCCTTACAAAATTACTGTCCTTCAACAAATGTGTAGGCCCAGGTGTCCTTTTCATAGTAAAGAATATTTTTTAAATACAACTCTTACAAGGCTTGCTTTTGGGAAGTATGTAAGCTTAAAACCATTTAGGTACAAAATGCTGATGGTGACAAACACAATAGTTTAAAGTTAGAGGTCACTTTGCTATCTTGTGAAAATGAATTGCTTTTAATGAAGGCTAATTTTCCACTAACCAAACTGGAATTCTAAAGCAAACATTTTATGAAGTATTCAAGTTATCACTCAAGTTTCAAACTGGTGTTCAATTAACCACTGATTTTATATTGTCCAAGAATGTACGTACAGTGTGCTGATGTTTCAAAAATATATACTCCTGTTTAATCTTAGACAATTTGTTCAAGATGGTAGAGTTGGCTACAGCAGAAGCTAATGTCAAAAGCCTTATGGTAGAGCTACACAACCACCATGGTATACTTTTAAGCAGTGAAATCACAGCAGTAAGTAGCAGCTCCTTGCAAAATGTCACCTTTTCTATCACTGCCTAATCAGTGAGAGGAAAGGTGATATAATTTTTTTTTTTTTTTAAATTGCCATAGGCAGTATTGGTCCCTTCCCACCCATACCCTAGCAAACTGCTGCCCCTCCCCCTAAACTTAAAATATTCCTGGTGTCTAGTACACACCCCAGCTTATCCTCCTCCCCCAATCCTGACTTTCCTTGCTAGTCAAGGGCCTCCCCATTGACTAGACCCCCCCCCTAACTCACACTTCACCTACTTTCCCTGGTAGTCTAGTGATTACCCAACCTCTGCCCTTAAAGGTGTTTTTTTTTTTTTTTTTTTTTTTTAAAGTCATTGGTGTCTAGTAGCACCTCTCCATCTAGCTAACCTCCCCACCACGGTCATATATTTTAAGAGGCAGGAGTAATGCCCACTTGCTCCTGTCTCCAACAATGCCTCGTTGAAAAATGTCAGGTAACTGACCCTACCTGGGACATCTGCAGGGGCAGGCCAGTAGACTGATACAAAAAGAAAGGTATGTAGGGCAGGGTAGTGGTAGACACCACCTCCATCCCAACCAACCCTTCTACGCTGCAGCTCCAGCACAAATTTTCCTCTTAGCTATGCAGCCAACACTTTTTTTCCTTGGATGGCCACAGAATGGTTAAGAACAACATTTTACATTTCATGCTAATGCAGTGTGTGACTTCACAGCCCTACTGAAGCCATTTTTGCATTGTTAACCCATTTGACACAACATTAAACCTGGGGTAATGATATGGAAAGTCTTCTATATGTCCCCGTCTTCAAAGTAGTAGTAAGAAATGCCCCACCCCCCTCCTACCCATGCCTAACTGGAAAGGCTATCAAAGGGAATGTAGCATTTGAGGTGTTACTGGAGGCCAAGGACATGCAAAATGTTTACTACTGTTAAGTATCCTTGTTCAACTTTGTTGAATAATTTGTTTTTCAGACCTACTTTTAAACCTTTTTTTGTTGCTGTAGATGTTATACCTGCAGTTTCTTGATCTTTAAAAGTGTTCATTGTAGAAATTTTCATTTGTTTTGACATAACAAGCTGCCTAAAACTTGAACCTGTAATTTATTGAAACCATGACTAGATCTTAGCTAGTCATACAAGGCAACAATTGCCTTTTAGGGCTTAGCTTCTGTACTTAGCAATAGCCTATAACTAATGTCATTTGCTATTGTGTTGAAGAGGAACAATATACTTCTATTTACAAGAGAGTTCATTTTCTTTGTAGCATATCTGCTACTAGTGTGTGAAATTTTATAATTAGGGTGCCTGGCTTGAAAAAGCAACAAGGCAGTTATTTAAAAAGGCTTTCAGGCACTTGTCGGCTACAGGGTTTGTGCTAGTATTTTATAAAATCATGGTGCACCAAATCCATGAATTTACACCAGCTTGAGAGCAAAGCCATATGTATATCTGTAGGCTTAACTCACAGTGCTGCCTCAGCACATGTCTACAGTGAATTGATGTTCTCCTCATGACAATCTGCTACTGGTAGAATGTTTAGCATCAACCTATACAGATGGAACAAGGTGCGCAAAGGAAGAACAAAATTGCTGGAAATCTTTGAGTATCTAGGTTGACTGTAAATACTATCCCATGAGCTAGCAATTGTTCTTAACTTCCCTTAACCAATGGATTTGGGGGTCATAAGCCTCATTTGTATTTTTGGTTGGGATGTGCTGTCTGTAAGCCACTTGCCTGATGTCTTTGAACAGTTAGATGCTTTTTCAAACATTTTAAACCTAAAACATTACCCTTACACTGTACATGGTCATATTTGGAAGAATGTTGCAATTTGAGTTAGTGCCTTGCGCTTGGTAGGAGAAGCACTGTACTTACCCCAGTGTCCCCTCTTTGTACGGCAGGGTTTTGGTGCTCATTTTCAGTACTTAAAGCTGCAGCTGGATTCACTGCTTTATTCTCAGCCCATACTAGAATTATTAACAGCAGAACCTGCAGTCCTTTCATACAGGGCACCTGCATGCTATGGTAAACTGATGGCCTATAGCAAAAGTCCCCATCATACTTGGCCTATACACCTCCCCTATTCACTTACTACTGTGTGGTTCACAAACCTGGTCCTAGAGGCACCCCTGCCACTCAGGTTTTCAGGATATCCACAATGAATATTCATGAGATTTACATACAGTGGAGGTAGTGCATGCAAATTTCTCATGATTAGGCATTGTCAAGATCCTGAAAATCTGATGCGCTGAGGTGGCTCCATAAACACATTTGGAATCCACTCTACTACTCTCCAGTATGAAAGCATTATCTAAACGTTGTTATCACAAGAATGGGTGGAGAAGAGCAGAGACCACTGCCTCAGCCTTTCCATTTCAAAATATAAATGGCTACAATTGCAGCTATTGCCTAGGATCTGGGTTTGGATTTTAAAAATACAGGCAAGGGGAAAAGACTGCAGGTTAGTAAAACTGCTAGCCCAGCAGGAACAGGAGGAGACCTGTTTTCTGTATCTATAATTTTAAGTAGTAAGGATTCCTACTTTCAGACTAACATAGGCTAATGCCTGATGGAGCAGATGGGATTTTGCTTTCCATAATGGATACACTAGGTGTGTCGCACATATAGGAGCAGCTGAGGCATTAGAGTCCGTATTCAAATCCTACTGGCACTTTGTCTTTAACACATCACTTCACCTGCTGTTGCTTGTGAGCCAGCTGGACAGAGAAATACAGTCAAGTGCGTTAGTAAACTCACCTTGAGCTTAGAAAGTGTGAGAATCTAATTCTGAATCCAAGCATCAGTGCAGCAGATCTTGATCTGTCTTATAGTAAGTACCACCAATACCGCAATCTATATCTACCCCCACTACATAAGTTCAAACAGGCCCCTAACAAACCATTCAGCAGTTAGACTTCAGTTATTATCCTCCTCATTCCCCTTTACTCAAATGTCTTTAAGAAGTCTGAAGGAGTGGCTCTTGGCCCACAGAAAATGACTTCAGCCAACAGCTGTGGCAGCAACAGACTTTACCTTTCTTCAGCATTCAAATCAATTTGTCTAGTTCACTTATTCTTGAAGTAACAAACATAACCAACCCTCCTTGTGCTGTAATATATAAAAGTCATAACTTGCCAATCTGTTCTGTTGCTTCTTAGGCTCTTCTAAAGACTTTATAAAAAGCCTCACTGAAGGGTGCTCATCCTAATTAAGGCTTTTTCTAGCTGTTTAAGAGGGAGAGGAGTTGGTCCAACCAAGTGCACATGCAAATCCTTCAACTGTTACGTTAGCAAGTTGCAGAGAGTACGATTCTGAAAAAGAAATGCTCAAGGTGTGCTATGGATTCTTCATCAGACGCCAGTTCTTTAACCATACAAATGCTAAAGCGAAGTGGTTGATTAAAAAAAAAAACAAAAAACACGCAGGTGTAAACATCAACAAAAACAAAAGTGCCTTGTGCAATTACTGAGTATTTAGCAGTAGGTTCCTGAAGTTTTCCAGTTCCTTAATGCTAGTTGAAATCCTGTGTGTAAAGAAAAGACAAATTTAAGAAAAAAGCCAAAGAGAATAAAAGCAAGTCTACCAACGCAGCATCTTAATATGAACAGAAAGTTTCTTGCAAGCATAGGGTGTTAGTACCACTACAGAATATGGAGGCACATGGATCGGTGGGTACTTTTTCATTGGGCAATTTTCACAGTAAAATGTGTGTACTGATTTTCAAATATGGAAAGGATGAAGAGCCAGATGTACCAAGGTCCCAGTAAAGATTTGCTGATTTTTCAACTTGGTAAAATTGACTGAATTGGAACTACAGAGGGATTCCAAAAGTGAATCGTATGTAAATAAGATGCTTGCAAAAGCATTGAGCAGCTTGATTTGGGGGGGGGGGGGGGGGGGGAGCCTGTTTGTCAGCTGCGCATCTGCAGAACAGCCAATCGCTAAGCGTGGCTGCTCTGCTCATAATCAGAGCAGTGCTTGTATATGTTGTTTTTTTATGCATGCAAAGAAGCTGCATATATGAAGGCCGCTTGGGGGGGAGGGGGGGGGGGTTGTGCTTCCAGGGCTGGAGTAGCAACTGATGGGCAGACTGTTGGGTTGGGGCTCCAGCATCTTCCCTGCCTCTCTCAAAACAACCTTCTAAATATGCACTAGAAGTGAAGTACAAACTTTAAAAAAGGGCAAAGCTTGACAAATAAGAACTGTCAGTATGGACAGCTCCAGACCTCCTGTTAAATTTTCCACAGTAAAGGTAGGAGCTGCTTCTGGGCATCGCATAGTAATTAGCTCATTACAATAGCTTTACATACAGTTTTCATTAGCTGCTACTGTGACAGGAAAAGAAAGCAGAACGCTTTTGTGCATGTCTGGCTGAACTCTGTGCTCACTAAACCAGCTAGAACCAGTGTAAAACCCACGTTGCTGGCTCATTGTGTGTTGTGCATCTGGGCCAAAGTCTGCAGCTGTATAATTCACAGCTATAAAAACTATCTTCAAACAAACATCTATCCAGTCCAATTCTGAACCAATTTGTCCACATTTCAGACCATTTTGGTAGGCTAGAAACATGCTCTGATTATGCCAGTTGCAGTTTTTGGGGTTAAGCCAGAGAGGAAAATTCCACAGTGCTATGTCGACTATACAGCAGGCTCCGTTTGTTATGAAAATCAGTGGAGACATTTAGTTGAAAAATATTTTCTTTTGTTTGTATTATAGTACTTCACTTAGGAGCACTTCAATTTTTAAATTTATTTAAACTAAAATATCCCTGTTACAAAATTGTGCCAAAACGGTGATGCTATAACAGGTCTTACACAGTTAGACTTCCTGCAGAAATATCCTGTACTACTTATGGCCACACAGCACCCCACAAGCACAAAAGCCTCCTAGAGGAGAGAACAAAATATCACCCCATACAGCAAGGCCTGTATCAGGCAGCTGCTAGCAGAAGGAAGCAGCTTGAAGCCAGCATCTTCAAACAAAAGACAAGCAGTGGTCGTTGTGAGGGCATTTTAGCAGCAGCCAGCATTGCTCATCTGAGCCTTGTCAGGGCCATCCAAGCAGGTGCCAGCAGCACACTACAAAGAGAGCTAAAAGTGGCAGGAATCTAAAAGGGGTCTGTGTTTGATAGCAAAGAGGGAAAAATAGCAGCCCAGTCAGGTACCTCAAACTGGTCACTCTTAGTCTTTCCTCCTTCACCCTGTCACTAAGCTCACTTTAAATTTGTCCCCTGCATGCTTACATTCTGACACAGTAATGGAAAAGATTTCTAACTCATTTCTTTTGAACTTCTTTCCTTCAGCTAGTTATCTCCTGATCATTCCAGCCCATGATACCGCCCTGAAGTTTGCTAGATAGATATCAGAATGTTTGTCCTATCTCTTGCTTTTCTTTTTTTTTTTTATAATTTCTATGGCATCAGCTTTAGCCCCTTCCTTATCTATATGGCTTACAGTGCAGGACAGACACCATGGTGATGATTCTCCTTTGAATAATCTCCACTTTATTAGTGTCTTCTTGGATATTTCTCCAAAACTACATCTAATATTCATGGTGAGGTCACAGAGGGAGGGAGGAAGTGGCATCATACTGCTCTTTCTACTACCTCTTCATGCACCCAAAAGTAGCTTCCCAACTTTTATCATACTTAACTGGTAACCTCATGATCACTGAAGATGATTTCCCCTTCCTCCCTGTATTGTCATTATCAAGGCCACAAAAAGCACACAATCCCTGAAGGCACGGGCTAATGACATTTCTATTTACAACCTGCCCAGGTGCAACCCACAGTTGAGAAAGCCCTGCCCTAAATTAATTTTTTTCTCTTTCTTTGGTTAAAGGAAACCCCAGCCCCATTAGGTTTTTTGTATAAGAAGTATGTATGCACTGTCTCCAATATATGTATATAGCTCATGCATATTAATTAGGGATCTTCTAAAATCTCAAATGGCTGGCTGGAAAAAGACCAGTCTGAGCATCAGTGGATTAAAGCACAGCTACCAAACCATAGGCCATCCTTCTAGCTTTTTAAAGTTATGGTGCAGACCAGTAAAAGCCTGACATCAGGGTTAGGTAAAATAATGGAAACTATTATAAAGAATAAAATAACCAAAGAGACAAATATGGTTTAATAGGACAAAGGCCACGTGGATTCAGCCAAGGGAAGACTTGCCTCACCAATTTGCTCCATTTGTTTGAATGCATGAATCAACATGTGGATAAAGATGAGCCACTCAATGTAGTGTATCTAGATTTTCAGAAAGCGTTTGCTTAAGTCCCTCAGGAGAGACTCCTGCAAAAATTAGAGAGTCATGGGATAGGGGCCAATGTTCTGTTTGTATTAGAAAAAGATCTAGATATCAATACATGCTGAAAATCTTCTGCCTAGTGTGGCAAACAGGATGCTAGGAATTATTAGGAAAGGGATAGAAGATAAGACAAGGAATATTAAAATGCCTCATGCAACCAAACATGGAGTACTATGTACAATTCTGATCACTGTATCTTAGAATTAGAAAAGGTTCAAAGAAGGGCAGTAAAAATGATTACGGCGATGGAACTCGTCTCATATGAGGAAAGGCTTAAGAGATTAGGACTCTTCAGTTTGGAAAAGAGACAGCTCAGGGGGGAATATGATAGATGTCTACAACACACTTAGTAGTACAGAATAGGTAAACATAAATCAATTTTTTTACAAAGAACTAGGGGATACTCTAAGATACATGGTACTACTTTTAAAACAAACAGGAAAAATATTTTTTTCACTCAATCAATACTTAAGGTCTGGAACTCACTGCCAGAGGATGTGGTAGCAGTGGTTAGTGTATCTGGGTTTAAAAAAAAAAAAAGGTTTGGAAAAGTTCCTGGGAGGAAAAGGCCATAGTCTACTATTAAGACAGACACAGGGAAAGCCACTGCTTGTCCCTTGGATAAGTAGCAAGAACCTTGCTATTTGGGATGCTGGCAGGTACTTGTGACCTGAATTGGCCACAGTTGGAAGCAGGATACTGGGTTAGATGGACCATTAGTCTGACCCAGTATGGCTATTATATTCCTTTCTCCCTCAGACATGCTTATTACTCTGCTGGAAATTTTCATAGTTGGAAGCCACACACATCTCCTTGCATCTATGGTATACAACTCAGATCACTTTTCACCAAAAAATAAAGTCTGGCAAGTTCCTCCCCTTCTGAAACCATGTGGCCTAGGATCCTATGACATACTAGATTAAAGTTTTAGAGACAGCCTTCAATAGGTTGCTTGAATTTTAGGAGAAGTAGCCTACTATTACCTGGTCGTTTTAGAGACAGCCTTCAATAGTTTGCTTGGATTTTAGGAGAAGTAGCCTACTATTACCTGGTCATGTATCCTCTGTAAAGACTGAGTTTGTGGCACAGATGCTTTGTTTCTAGCTATCTCCCTCCCTCTCTGCACACACCCTAATTCAGCATGGCAAGAGGAAGAGCTGCAGATTGGGCTGCTTCCTTTAAGAACAGTCTGGCCCAGGATGGCAGGAAAGCAGGAAGCAGCCTGTGGAGCAGGCAACCCCTCCCTGCACTGAAATGGTATGCAGGGGAGGGGGGACCTTGAAAAAAGCTGGATAGAGTGGCGCATGATGAGGGAGGGCTGCAACAAGATGGATGGGGCCGGTGTGTGTTGTGTCATGGATGGGGGGGGGGGGGGGGGGTTGGAGAAAGGCAGATGGTGAGTGTGTCTGTCATGGGGCTTGGATGAGAGAGGGGGGAAGAGACCTTGGGATAGACAGAACAGGAGTCTTTCTGCAAATAAGTAGGAGAGGATAGGGAGGGATGGGGAAGAGATTGGAAGGTTCTCTCCCTATCCCACCCCCACAGCACAGACAGATTTTCCTCTCTCAGCACCCATCCACCCAGTGCTCTTTTCCTTCCCCCACCCCCCCCCAAAGTACAGATATCCACTTCTGGCTGTCTCCTGCTCTCCTCCTCCCCCAATCCAGCATTCCCTCCCGCACTCCCCCCAAAGCACACAGACACCCACCCCTTGCTCCTTCCTGCTCCACCTACATTACACATAAAAAAAACTCAGCACTCTCTCCCTCTCTCCCAACCCACCCCATGCAGCACACAGACACCTGTCACACCCTCCCCCCCCTCCTGCAGCAACACAGGCACCCAACTGTCACACCCTCTTCCCCCCCCCCACCCTTTCCAAAGCAAAGCAGGCAGCTCCAGAGGAAAAGGGGAGCAGCCGCCTCTTCTGACAGCCAGTGCTGAATGCAAAATTACAACCAAGCGGTTCAAAATTTAGGGCTGGCATCAAAAAGAGAAGGCTGCTGCCCGCCACATAGCTGCCATCTTTTCTTTCCACTTGCCTCCACTGCAAGGGTATGAGGAAGAGACTGAGACTGCCTTTGTGGGCATGCGTCACAGCTTCCTTGGTGGGAGGGAGGAGGCAGAGTGAAGGGAAGAGAACAGAGCTGCTGCTGCTAGTTTTGCCGAATGGAGCTGCTCGCTGCCATGGTGGGAGGTAGGAAGTGAAGTGAAGAGAGTTGAGCCACTGCTGCCTTGTGATGGTCTGGCAAAACTCACACACCAGGCCTGATTTTTCAGTCACTATGGTGACCTGGGGTTCGTCGCTCCCTCATTTAATAATAACTATGAAAATGGTTAAAAAAAAAAAATTTAAAAAAAATACCAGTAAACAAACCTTCCGAAGGCATTGAAAAATGCGACTATTTCTTGCCGTGTAAGCTGAAATCCATACGTTGGGCCTCTTTCTGGCAAATTTTCTATCTGTTTCTCAGAAAACAGGATCTTTAGCGCTGTACCCAGGCCCTGAGTCTGTAAAATATAAATAAAACTTCAAATAACAATCGCAAGGGCACCCACAGTCCAGAGATTGTCTATGTGCTTTGAAAATGAGCACCATAATGTACTAACCTGCAGTTTCCCCCAAAGACGACATTTGAAACAGCCAACACAATCCATTATTCTTGAAATATTCCTAAAATGAAGCCTAAATTCCTCCTAGGGAAAGAAGGAAGAAACAACCTTGAATATGCTTCACTGCCATGGAATGACTTGTTTTCATCTGCATTTTAGTCCCCTGGGGTCTCCTGCCTTAACTACTGCTGTTATCCCACCTGGTGACTTATCACATACAACTGCATCACTACATTAACGAAAACAAGTTCCCTTTTCTATTAGGAAAAAGAAAACAGTTTCCTCTGGGAACAAAGGTATAACATGCTTTTTAGCAGCCAGAAACAAGTTGCCTAAACTTTGTTATGCATGTTTGCCTTCTTTCTTTTCTTTTTAAACACATTTTTAGTGATGTTTTGGACTATCCAAATGTGTAAAAGTTTTTTTTGTTTTAGGTTACAAAAAAGTATATAATTTAATGTAAGTTTATATACCACCAAATCCTCCAAACAGATGTTCAATGTGGATAATAAATACAAAGGAGAGCAGCACATTTGCTGGGAATTACAAAATGAAAAAAAAAAATCATATTCAATAACAAAATCAAACAGAAAATACATTCCATTAAGGACAAAAAAATTAAAAATTGATTCAAAAAATCTCCCATCCCAGCCAAACATGACTGGCATGGGGGGAAGGGTTTATTTTTGCCTCACCCTTACATGTATAAATAGTACCTAACCCTTTAAAAAAAAAACAAAAAAAAAAAACTCTCTCTCTCGAGATCTCTCTCTATATATATATTCTCCAAATCTATGCAACAGCAAAATGTTGGCTGTTCATTATTTTTGAAAAGTATATGTAAAGATGTGTTTCTCTTCTAAAACACAACTAAAAGTATGGGGCTTCTATGTGCCACAGATTACAGTACTTAAATGTAAATTACCTTTAGTTTATCTGCATCTTTTTTATTTCCAGCAAAAAGGGAATTTTCATCAAAGTGTAAAGGAAAAGATCTAAAGAAAAATGAGGAAGAAAAACATTTTTCAAAACTGAAATATTTAGCAATGTATGCCTTATATGCACTGCTTATAAATTTAGATACCACTTCTATACTAGAGTCTGGCAAGCTTCCCTCCTTCCCCTGGGCACTGTTTGATCTCTGCAGGGATATGTGACTAAAAGGTAGCTCTTGAACTGCTACACAGTCTTCCTATGCTTATGCTTGTCATACTTTCGCAAGCAGTGGTTCTCAGCCCTGTCCTGGATGCACACCAGAATATGTACTCAATCAGGGCAATTCTAGAAATGATGTGCTAACATTTCTGCATGCCTTATGCACATGTTTAGAATACAAAGCACATACATGCCAATATTCCACCTATTAGGTAAATATGCCCCCGTCTTGCATAGTGTGCATTTGCAAAGGGGTGTACACATGGGCTGGACACTAGAAGGGCTCCCACTTAGTGTCTCCTATAAGTTACAAGTGTCCCTGTCACATTTAGGCACTAGCATAAGCAATCTAATACTGTGTTATGCTAGTATTCGATAATGGAAACTAAGCACTTAAGTTTCATTACAGAATATGTTTCCATAAGGTGCCCTTAGGGCGCTTAAATAGAGGCAAACAGCTATAGAATTGCCCCTGCATAAGATATGACGACACATGGGAGACCCAGTGTACGCAAGTCAATCTTGCACATTTTCATTCACTATCCTGAAAACCAGACAGAATAAGTGAGCCTGTAGAACTGGGTTGAAACGTACTGCTTTAAGGAAATCTATTTTACTCACGTATTACACCATGTCCATTTTTAAGATAAAAACATTTTTCCAGTTGCCACACCACCTCTCCATAGCATTCTGCCAAGAAGTCCATGGAGCATTTATATACAGGCCCCAAGAATTTTCTAGTAATAGCACTAGGAAGCTACCAGATGTGGTTACTTACTTGACATCCTGAAGGATTTCCAACAGCAACTTTTTATTTTCAGTGTCTCTGGCTTTATCGCCTGTGAAGAGCTGAAACCCCAGGCGCTCAATGAAAGGTAGCACTTTGGATGCAGCTCGCAGTTCGATGAGATAGAGGAAGTACAAATTCCTAAGCCGCCTCGCACCTTCCCCTTTTGTCAGGACTGTGTCAAACCTTTTCTGAAATTCACTGGCATTGTGTCCCCATATCTGTTCCAACCATGTCTCTTGAAAAACAAAAGCAAAATAAAATAACTGCAATTCTAAAAAATACGATGTCCTTCAATGCTATCCACCCTGCTTTCTTGACACGTAAACGAAGCAACAGTATCTTAGCAATAAGCACTTTACTTGGAGAGATTGTCTGTCATTCTAGGAGCAGAAGGGATAAAGAAGGCAGATCATAAAAAAATCAACCAGGATACCAGACTGCCTCATCAGGAACCTTCTTCCCTGAACAGTCTGGGGGCAGAAGTGTCTTACTCCAGGAAAAGACATTATGGAAAGGATGTAAAACAAAACTGTGTGAACTCAAGATTGTCTCACATTTGAATTCTTAATGTGAAAGATACATTTGGAAGTGAGCAACCCCATCAGGGTCCATCAACAACTTCTAAGTGACCCAGACTGGCCACTGTTGGACACAGGATGCAGGGTTCAATACATAATTAAGAAGCACCATACTGGATCAGACTATTTTCTTAACAGGCAAAACGTCCTACCCAAATCGTGAAGTAATAGTAAAATCAGATGTTTTTGACAGGGGAGTACAGTCATTACTGCAATATTAAAAGGGATGAACCAGAGCTGTGGCTTCTATAGAAATCGTTAGGGCTCTTTCTAACTACAGAAAGGTTTGCCTAACTGAATTTTGCCATAAGAAAGCACTAGTGCTTTAAATACTGAACTCTTTATTTAAACTGCTGTGATAGCTTTGCCTAATGGAAGTATATCAAACACAATAAACTAAACTATGCAAACCAGATAGAACATTTTAAACATGTAGAACTTAATTTACTGTATTGTACATTCAAGTGCCATGATATAGGAACGAGAATGACTATCCTCATACTGTAGGAATTCTCTCCCCTTCGTAGTCTTGTGGCAGAATCAGCAAAATGTTACAGAAAAAGAATGATCTTTGGAAGTATTGTCTGCTAGCAACATGAAAAGCCTGTGTCAGAAAAACAGCACGAGCCAGAAAGGCAAGTCTGTGTAAATCTATTACCTACAGTCAAGAGCACAGATGGAAAATTTCTTGTCCTCAAGTATCACAAACGGGTCTTTATTATTTTTTATTTCCACAATATTCTTAGGATATCCAAGATGTAATGAAGTGCCTGAAGTCCAGGTTTCCTTAACTACACTCTCTTACTGGGCCACATTAAGGGAGGCATAGCAAGCCTACCTAGCCAGAAGGGTGGGGCTCAGGAAGAGAGGAAGTTAAAACCTGCCTGACTGGGAACAGAACTGGGAGGCCCAGACCAGGGAGAATGGGTCCTCCAAGAAAGATACCAAGCTAGGGCAGCAAGGAGAGTTCCTAGCCCAAGGGAGGGCAACCACTGTCCTCAAGGACCACAACCCAGTTGCGTTTTCAAGATGTACTGTATGCAAACCTCTCATACATATTCATTGTGGACATCCTGAAAACCCAACTGAGTTGGTTGCCCATTCCTGTCCTAGCCTGTGACCACAGTGTTTGAAGATTGTATCAGTGAAGTACTGGACTTGGGCCTGCTAGGAACTGATCACCGTGGGTGTCAACATGTGCAAGTTTAGTGAAGCTGAACTTTGGCGAATCCAAGTCATTTAAATTCTGCCTGTTTTTGCTTACCAGAACTGTGACAATTATTATTATTAGTTACATTTGTATCCCACATTTTCCCACCTATTTGTAGGCTCAATGTGGCTTACATAGTACTGGAGAGGTGTTTGCAGACTCTAGTGTAAACAAATACAAAGTGATATTGTGGTAAGATAAAATTCATGTGGCACAGCCACATTAGGGAATCGTTCAACAGAAGAGTTGTGTTATGTCCATTACGTACTTTAGTTTTGTTGTGTTGCAGAGATCAGACATTTATGTTGGATTGGTAGGGTATGCCTGTTTAAACAGGTTAGTTTTTTCCGGAAGTTTAGGTGGTCATACTTAGTTTAAGGCTTTTGGTAATGCGTTCCACAGTTGTGTGCTTATGTGGGAGAAACTGGATGCGTAAGTTGATTTGTATTTGAGTCCTTTGCAGCTTGGGTAAGATGTTTGTTACGTTTTGGATCATATTAAAAGACTCCGTGCCTGGCTGCCATCCATATAAGGATACATACAATCCAAGAATTTGCACAAATGTTTCTAACTCCAACCTGTTATAGACATTTGAGAAGCAGTTTACCAATCTTGGTCTAGTCCTATGTCAATTACTTTGTCTAACAATGACAAACACTCAGGGCAGCTGGATATTCTTATTCAAATTGAAAAGCACTTGTCCAAAGCTCACTCAGTCCATCAGCAGCAGTTTTGAGAAAAATAGGTAGCGGCTTTTGGACTGAGTTGTGCATAGAGTATTCAACACAAAATCATTAAAAGACCATGGACTTAGTTTTGGCACAGGGAGAAGCTACAGTAAACACATTTTGGCTTGATGAATCAAATTAATAGCATAACTCTAAAACTGACTAAAAATAGATGGAGTTTGGAAAAGTGCTCTTCAATTACAGATCAATAACTGGTACTTGAACAGATGAGACGGCCTCCTCCAAAGGACACAAAGCATCAGATTTCTCGCTTATTCTTTGTGGCTGTGGAGTCTTTCCTTCCCTGACTAGCAGATACCCCATACTAGCCCAAGGGCTGAAATGATACCTTGCATGGGGACGATGTCCCAAAATGGGTTAGTTTTGCACATGCCATGATAGTAATGAACCTCACTCCTAAGCCAGGGTATGTGGAGTATGACTCAGTCTGTCAAATTTACCATAGTGCTTGACTGCATCAAAGAGGGCCTGATAACATGTAACATGTATAAGTACAGCCAACCTATCTGGTTGCACTTGAAAATTCCTTTACATCAAGCCTGTGACACACAAAATGACGGAAAAATAATTTTGGTATCTTTATGTCACACTTTCTTGGTACTTGGGAATCTTCCATTTCTCTACATAATTCACAAAATAATCGCTTGTAAGATGCAGTTCTTGTGTTTCCCCTTTACCTGTAGCAATCCTTAGTGCTACTCTTTGGCTGGTAGGAGTCCCCCTTACCAGGCCTGAGCACACCTTTTCCACAGTACTCTCAGGCCACAGTCGACCTTGGCAGATGGTGGATCCAGATTCATATCTACCATGTATAGCTGTTATTTGGAACTCCATACCAACTGCTGCAAGACTTTGTAGAAACTATTTGGGGTTCCGAAAAAGATAAAACCCTATCTGTACTGTAAATTTGTTTATCAAGCGATGTTTAATACCTTTAGATTACTGATTTCCTAGAACTGGTATTCCTAGACAAATTGGTTGTATCCTCTTCAAATTGTAATCCACCTTGAACTGATGAGGTATTGGCAGAATATAAGACGAATGTATGTATGTATTGCTACAAATTAAATTGCCTTTTTCTGCCAGTGTCAGATTGTTTTGCTGAACATGCAGGTTAGTTTTGCTACTGCATACTGTAAACTTGATTCCCTTAAGCCTACAAGACAATAAAACCAAAGGAGCAAGCACACACTGTATGACTAACTATAGTTTTACTTGTACTGTATTTGGTTGATAGACGGGACCTTTTGTGAAAAAGTGGAAAGTAGGGAACAGTATCTGTAATACTACAGCAGGCATATGCCACATACCTTGCAAAAGGTACCGTGCACTCAGATGAATGTTGATGCTTGCATGTAGACCAGAAATTAATCTATAAAAAGCTCTTTTCTCTACACAAAGTCCTAAAAAAAAAAAAAGTTTACATTAAGAAAAGTTAATTTCTCACTGAATAAGATCCAGAACACAGTAAAATAACCAAACTTAGCATATGCAATAAACAGAATACTGCTGAAAACACAGAAGGCTTGAAAGGCTGTGGAGAAAGACTATTGCTGAATCTCTGTATAGTCCTTGGTGTGAAAATATTAGGAAGTATAAAGCAGCAGTTTCTTTGGCGTAAGCTAATTTTTATGATTCGTTGGTTTTGCAGGCAGGTAACTCTTCTAAAGAGTTTATTTCAAATCTTTAAAAAGATAACATGAATATTGTTAGTTCTTCATTTCAAGCAACACAGCTTAGCTAATTTTTTTCAGTCAAAAGGTTAAAAAAAAATTTCACATAGGGTCAGATGTATGTTTATATTATAGGTCAGGAGTATTTGGTAGTCCTGAAGTACCAGCAAACAGGTCTTAGACATTATTTGCCACTATTTCTATGGATGCTGTTATGAAACGTTTGAATAATCTTTCTAAAAAAATCTTGCAAGCTGGATAACTGCCCTTATCTGCTGACAACAATTTCTTTGAATTTAGTATCTTGGTTAACTAAGTTAATGAAATCTTTTTTGAAGGATGGAATCTACCCCGATTCGGTTTCTAGTACTGTTCTTACTCCTATTCCTAAGTCTGGCAATGTTGATTTGTAGATAATTATCGGCCTGTTGCAGGTATTCCATGGGTTGCTAAACTCTTGGAATTCCTGGTTTATCAAGAACTTTAAGAATTAATTTTCTCTAATAAGTACATAAGTACATAAGTAATGCCACACTGGGACAAGACCAAGGGTCCATCGAGCCCAGCATCTTGTCCACGACAGCGGCCAATCCAGGCCAAGGGCACCTGGCAAGCTTCCCAAACGTACAAACATTCTATACATGTTATTCCTGGGATTTTGGATTTTTCCAAGTCCGTTTAGTAGCGGTTTATGGACTTGTCCTTTAGGAAACTGTCCAACCCCTTTTTAAACTCTGCTAAGCTAACCGCCTTCACCACATTTTCCGGCAATGAATTCCAGAGTTTAATTACACGTTGGGTAAAGAAAAACTTTCTCCGATTTGTTTTAAATTTACTACACTGTAGTTTAATCGCATGCCCCCTAGTCCTAGTATTTTTGGAAAGCGTGAACAGATGCTTCACATCCACCTGTTCCACTCCACTCATTATTTTATATACCTCTATCATGTCTCCCCTCAGCCGTCTCTTCTCCAAGCTGAATAGCCCTAGCCTCCTTAGTCTTTCTTCATAGGGAAGTCGTCCCATCCCCGCTATCATTTTAGTCGCCCTTCGCTGATTGTTTACATTTCACACAACATGGCTTTTGTCCTTTACATAGCACCATAACATCAGAGATAAGGAATATTATGAGTAAAAGGAGGTAAAGACACTTTATTGCAGTTTGACATCTCCAAAGCCTTTGGTGCTATTGACCATCCTTTGATGCTTCATAGGCTTGCTGAATTAGGGATCCGTGGAAATATGTTAAAATGATGCTTCATAGGCTTGCTGAATTAGGGATCCGTGGAAATATGTTAAAATGGTTTTCCAAATTTGTAGGTAAAAGATATCAGGTTCATAAGAATGGGTTTTTTTCTGATCCTTGGTTACCCAGTTGTGGCGTCCCCCAGGGGTCTCCACTGTCCCCTTGATTAGTTAATATTTATAGGAGATCATTGGGGGCCTGGATATCCTCTTTAGGATTGCAAATAATGACTTATGCAGATGATATTTTCTTACCATGCCCTGCTTCAGATATTTTTGATAATGTGTTAATGTTAAAAGAAAATATTAATTTGATCGATTCATAAGCTACAGCTAACTTTTTTATGATTCTTTGCCTCAGAAACTTTTACAATTAGCTACTGGGGACGTTTTACAGATTATTAACAAGTGTAAGGTTTGGGGTATAATACTAGATTCTAGTTTGTCTTTTGATGATCAAATTACAACTTTTTTTTGCTAAAGTTTGTCAGTTGAGAGCCATATGAAAATAGTTTAAGTATGAAATATTTTCAAAGTATTGCTCAGTCTGTTCTTTTGCTGTATCTGGACTACTGTAATTCTTTATATGGAGGTCTAACATCAAAGTTGTTGTGAAGATGCAGATGCTTCAGAATACGGTGGTTAGACTGATTTTGAGAGTTAGCAAATTTGATAGAGTAGCTCCTCTTCTTAATAAGCTGCATTGGCTTCCGGTTCATTCTCGCACTTGGTTTAAAATAGCTTGTATGGTTTTCAAAGCTTTGGCAGGGCAAAATTCAGTTTGTCATTCTAAATATGTCTTTACTGTCTACAAGACGGATTTTCTTGTACTATTCATTCTAATACTTTGATATTTCCTAATTTTAAAGGAGTTAGGTACAAAGGTTATTTGAGTAATTCTTTTCAATATTTAGCAGTAAGGATTTGTAATAACATACAATATCAGGTTAGGTCTATTTGGTCTTACTTATTGTTTAGAAAAAAAAGTGGAAAGCTCTATAGTTTTCAGATATAAACTCAGATTTAATTATGTTTTTATTATGTTATAATTCCATCTATTTGAGATGCTTCTTGGAATCCACAATGAATCCTTTTGGAGATATAGTGGAATATAAGTTATGAATAGAATAGAAAATGCTATTTACCTTCCAGCCAGTTGTAAAAAGTGTTGTCTAGAAAGAGAAAATTAAAAACAGTGAGAATGTGTTAAAAATAATGTCCTGCTGAAAAGGAAAACGATATCTATGTATAAATATATAAACAAAATGGCAGGTGGCCTTCGATGGTCTGTACAGGCAAAGGTGCACATACACTCTGATATAAGCATGCATACTCTGCCACCCTCAGGCTCACAAAATGGTTCCTGGCACAAAGACAAATATTTGAAAACTGCCCACCCGAGGGGAATCCAAGATGGCGGCAAAGTAAAAGGAAGTGTCCTGAGTCCCTCTGAGACACTTACCCAAAAAATAGACGGATAAATTCCCGCACCACCTGAAACGAGGGCTGCGATCGTCAGGAAGCAAGAAGGGAGTGATCAGGAACCATAAGGTACCATTCTGACGAGGTTGAGAAGCAGGGAAGATTTGGCGATCGGATCAGTGCCTGCAAGTGGCGAACTAACGCTTCTGGGAGAGCAAGGCTGTTGCTGCAGATGGGAGGGAATGGCGATCAGCGAGAAGCAGGAGCAGCGATCAGGTGCGGGTGAAGGAAGTAGCTGCGGAGATTGGAGGAAGCGGAGGGCGGAGGCATTTGAAGGACGCCTCAGGCGGTTTGGAGTGGCGGGGCCTGACGGCGTCGGTGCCTGCCTTTGGGTGGAGGTGGAGACCCGCAGCGATCGTCTGGGAGGAGAGAGAGGAGGGGAATCACTGTCCCTGTGGAGCTCTAAGTAGTGCAATATTGTGCCTAGAATTAAATATGAATACTGCAGCTTTGAAATAGTGCTGTCTGCAGATGGGTCCTGGTTGTTTTGGCCCATATCTTGCCCCTGTTTTTTTAAAGGGGACCGATTTCCAGCATGAAAACGTGTACAGGCGGAGTGAAAGAAAAGAAGGGACTGGGAAAGTCAAATAGTTTGTGAGGAACCAATGGGCCAAGGAGTGAGAGGACAGCTTAACAGCAGAGTTCCATTGGGACATTAGGCTGAGTGAGTGAATCCTATAGAGCTAAGTGGTATTCTGAAGGTGCCCTGAAGGGGAAAGATCACCGAGGAATGCCACCAAAGAAGGGTCTGGAGCGTTTTCGTTTTTCAACAGAGCAGGGGGAAAAAACTCCGGTGGCGTCGAAGGGGACAGAGCCGAGTGAAGCAAAGATGGCGGGGAGTCCAGCAGCGGCTGGGGATGAACATGTTGAGGTGAGCCACTGGCCGGGTGAAGATAGTAACATAGTAGATGACGGCAGAAAAAAGACCTGCACGGTCCATCCAGTCTGCCCAACAAGACAACTCATGTGTGCTACTTTTTGTGTATACCCTACTTTGATTTATACCCGTGCTCTTCAGGGCACAGACCGTATAAGTCTGCCCAGCACTATCCCCGCCTCCCACTACCGGCTCTGCTATCCAATCTCGGTTAAGCTCCTGAGGATCCATGTGAAAAGGGAGATGGTGACTTGGTTTCAAGAACTGAAGGCTGATTTGGCAGGGGTGTGGATATACAAAATGCTCTCAGAGAAATAAGGGCTGACATCCGTGACTTGGGAACACGTGTTGGCGAGATGGAGGAAGGGATGGAAAATTACAAGCAGGACTTGGGGGAAATTGCAGAAAAGTGGTGAATGAAGAGACGCGAGAATTGCAAAACTCAGGGAACAGGTCGAGGATTTGGAAAACAGGTCACGCCGCAATAACTTGTGATTTAAGGGCGTCCCTGAGTTGGATAGGGTTGGCAAATGTGCAGCAGTGATTCAAGAGCTGTGTGGGTTCATTTTGAACCCTGAAGATGGAAGTCAATTGCCGGACCTTCACATCCAGAAAGCACACAGAGTGGCTGGCCCGCAGCGGGAAACTCGTCAGAGAGACATATTGGTGTGTTTTGCAGATTTTCCCTTGAAGGAGAGAATTTTGGCCAAAGCCTGTAAAATTGAAGTATTTCAAGATTTGGCCTGGTCTACATTGCAAAAGCGTCTCTCCTTCCGAGAAGCCACAAAGTTTATGAGATCAAAAGGGATTAGATACAGGTCTTCCAGTTTGGGATGTGGTTAACAGTGGATGGCAAATCGTGTAAAGTCCAGACTCTGGATGAGGCTTGGTCAGCTTTGCGTTCTTTGGGGTGCAGAGATGTTCCAGTTCAGACAGAGAATCGGGAGACTGCTGGAGAGCTCAGAACCATTTTGGCATGGCAGAAAGTGGTGAATCGCGGGAAGACTTCTGACAAGCAAGCATCCTGAAAGAATGCAGATGTGTGGACTAGTGGTGATTTGCTTAACTCTGTGGGGGAGTTGAGGGGTGGAGTGTGGGATGTTTGATTGACTGTAAGAAATACGGGTGTAAGTAGGGTGATGGGAGGGATAGGGATTAGCGTTGGGTCAGGAGAATATGTGGATTCCTAGTGTGATGGCTGATTTTCTGATAAAGAGATCAGTTGCAGGGAAGGGAAGGGGAGGGGTAAGAGGGAGCAGAGGAGAGTGGCTCTTGGACAGGGGGGAGGGGAGAAAGGTGATGTGATGTTGGTGGGCACATGGAATGTGAATGGGTTAAACAATCAGGGGAGAGGCAGTACAGTATTTAAGGAGTTGGGTAGGCTGAAGTGGGATGTAACCTTCTTGCAAGAAACACACTTAAGGCAGAGGGGGACACACTTGCTGCGTCATAGGCCTTTTCGGGAAGTGGTGGTACATCAGGGAAGAGGACAAAAAAAAAAAAAAAAAAAAAAGATGTGGGGAGTGGCTATTTTGATTAGGCAAACTTGTGGACTTGTGATTAAAGAGGTGTTTCGAGATACTAGTGGATGTTGTGTGGGTCTTCGAGGGTGGCTCCAGGGGACGGAGTTGACATTAACATCTATGCTCCGAATGTAGGACAGAGGGAATTTTTTCAAGCGCTACAGGAAGAAATGTCGGGATTTGTGAAAGGGCTAGTTGTGGTAGGAGGGGATTTTAATATTGCACCAGATGCCAGGTTAGATCATTCGACTGGAGAAGGGCAGCAGAGTGGTCCTGGGAGGAAGGCATTGCATCAATTTTTGAATGGGTTGGAAATCGTGGATTGCTGGAGGTTAAAGCATGGGGTACAGCAGGATTACACCTTTTATTCACATGCAGCTCAGACATATTCCCGGATAGATGGGTTATAGGTGCATTGTAATGGATGGCATATGGTGGGGGCAGCTGAGATAGAGACCATTTGTGTTTCTGATCATGCGCCAATGTGGATTAAATTACTTGGGTTGGGTCAATGCAGGAGACAAGGAGGTCTTAATGAATCATTACTTGGGGATGAGAAAGTGCGGGAAGATATCCAGAGTGCTATTCAGGAATTCCAACGGTATAATGATAATGGAGAAGTAAAGGACGGGGTGCTGTGGGACGCGCTGAAGGTGGTGGTGAGAGGTGTCATGATTAAATGGGGGGGGGGGGGCACGTAAGAAAAGGGAAACAGACCAGCTGTTGTTGACCTTACAAAAGAGATTATTGCATTTAGAACAGATGCACAAAAGGAACCCTAAATCGCAGAGATGGGCAGAACTTAAACAAGTGAGAGGGGAACTAGCACAATTACAGATGGCAGAGGTGGATTTTATGAGAACTAAGCTTAAGCAACAATATTTTGAATTTGCTAATAAATCCAGTGCAATGTTGGCCCGTTACCTGAAGGCGCAAAGAGGGCGCTCCCTTATTCAGAAGCTGAGGGACGAGAGGGGAGGATGGCACTATACTGACTTTGAGATAGGAAATTGTTTTGTGGATTATCATAAAAAACGTTATAGTGCGGCTGGAGAACCACAGACGGTAGATATGGCTCAGTTTTTAGATCAGATTCCTTTACCATGTTCGGATGAATCTGAAAGAGCCCAGCTTGGGGAGCCCATTAGATTAGGAGAAGTTCAAGGAGTGATAAAACGACTTCCTAATGGTAAAGTGCCTTGGTTTAGATGGATATAAGGCGAGGTTTTATAAATGTTTTATGAGGGAGGTGGGGGACCTTTTGGTGAGAGTGGGGAATGGGGCTTTGGAGGGTAGTGGGTTTTCAGAATCCATGTCGGAGGCTGGGATAACAGTTTTGCCTAAGCCTGGGAAAGATCCGGTGGTTTGCGGTGCATATAGACCTATTTCCCTTTTGAATATGGATGCAAAGATAGTGGCTAAGGTCCTGGCTAATAGGCTGGCTAGAGTGCTCCCAAAGTTGGTCCATATTGACCAATCGGGATTTATCCCGAAGAGACAGGCAGGGGATAATACTCTTCATTTGATATGGGAGGCGCAACGTTCTCAGGCTAGTACAGCTTTGTTGGCTATAGACGCAGAGAAGGCTTTTGACCGGGTGACCTGGGGGGGGTTTTGCGTGCAGTGATGAGTCAGATGGGCTTGGGAGATAATTTTGGGGCTTGGTTGTCAGCGTTGTATACAGCTCTGAAGACGCACCTTAACATTAATGGGGGATGTACTTCCTTCTTCCCAATAGGTAGAGGGACCAGGCAGGGATGTCCTTTGTCACCACTCCTTTTCGCCCTGTACACGGAGCCTTTGGCGGTATTGATAAGGCAGCACCCAGATGTCAAGGGTATTAAGGTTGGGGGGATGGAACATCGAATTGCTTTATTTGCAGATGATCTATTGATGTGTTGCTCTATGTGGTGGACCCTGAGCGGACACAACCGGTGGTCTTGGGGATTTTTGAGGAATTTGAACGATATGCTGGCCTAAGAGTTAATATGGATAAGAGTGAATTATTGGGGATTTCTTTGCAATACAGGGAGAAAAGTAGATTGAGAGAGTTGTTTGCATTTAAGTGGGCCAAGCATCATATTCGAAACCTGGGGATTTAGATTCCTAGGGAATTGGGTAGGGTGTATGGTCTCAATTATGAGAAGATAATAGATCAAATTTGGGGGGAGTTGTCCTGATGGAAGGGATTGTGGTTATCTTGATGGAGGCGTATGGCAATGGTGAAAATGAATGTGCTGCCTAGATTGTTATTTTTGTTTCAGGTGTTACCAGTAGCGGTTCCGAAACAGACATTGAAGCAATTGCAGGGTATGGTGGCACAGTTTATATGGAGGGGTAGGCATCCTCGATTGGCGAGGCAAGTGTTATGGGGTGATCCTGAGAAGGGGGGGGGGGGTAGAGCGGTACCCAATTTTGAATGGTATTTTATTGCTGCTCAATTGAGGATGATTATAGACTGGGAGAGGGAGATAACTAAGCCTGCCAGCCAGTTAGAGCAATCATATAGTCCGCACATGCCGATGAGCTCTTATTTGTGGACTTCTGAAGGACTGGGAGGGATACAGAACCCATATGTGAGGCCAGTGCTGTAGGGAGGGCGGCTGACACCCGGGGCGGGTCGCCGCTGCGCACCCCCCCCCCCCCCCCGGAGCGCATTCTTACCACTGGCGTAGGAAAGGGGATGGGTGGGAGGGCCGCTCCGCCCCGAGTGCACGTCGCTGGGAGCTGTGTCGGCTTTGCTGGTTCCCTGCTCTCTCTGCCCCGGAACAGGAAGTAACCTGTTCCGGGGTAGAGAAAGCAGGGAACCAGAAGAGCCAACACCCACCAGTGGCGTGCACCCGGGGCAGACCGCCCCCCCCCCTTCCTATGCCACTGTGTGAGGCATCTGATGGAAGTGTGGGGAGGAGGAAATGGGGGCAGTCTGACGGGGTGTCTACAATGGCGCATTTGAGGTGGGAGAGCAAATGCTAGTTTTGTGCAGTGGGAGCAAGCATTCATTGTGAATTTTCGAGCGGTGCTGCAGGGGGGGAGGGTGAAGAGCTTTGCAACATTGTGTTCCATGTTTATCAGGGGGAGACAAGTTTTCCTATATACAGATCCAACATTTTGTGGGGGGGGGGGGGGGGGGGGGGAATCCACAGGAGAGAGAGAGTGGAAAATCTGTGGCTTTTGTTGAAGAAGGTTCCCAGGCCAATATCAGTGATATATACATTTTTGAGGGGACATGATCCTGGGCCATTTGGTTTTCAGGGGGCTTGGAAGTTACCGCTTTTCTGATCAGGAGTGGGAAGGTGCGGAAAGCTTCAGTATGTGTTTTGGTGCTGGAAAATGCATATAAAGTTTTATCTCGATGGTATTACACACCGGAGAGACTGAGAAAGATGTACCCTGGTGCATCAGATTTGTGTTGGAGGTGTGGTTTACAAAGGGGTTCCTTTATGCATATATGGTGGACATGTTCCGGGGTGGTACCTTTTTGGCACGAAGTTATGAAGGCCTTAGTAAAGTTAATTGGCTCATCATTGGTGTGCAGCCCTTTGGGGTGTCTTTTGGGCTTATACAATGAGAGGGAATCTTGGGAGGAGCGGAAATGGTTACGCTGGGGGCTGGCAGCAGCTAAGTGCCTCATAGCACAGTATTGGAAGAGGGTAGACCCTTCGACATTGAGTGATTGGAAATATAAATTGGGTCAGTTAATGCAAATGGAGAGATTAACAGCCTACCGCAGGGAGGGGGCATGGCGATATAAGGGAAGATGGGCTCGCTTACAACGATTGACCAGTATTTAAGTTAACACAGTTTTAGAGGAGGAGAAGGGAGAGGGAGAGAGAGTGCCCCAAAGAACCATGGGGTGATCTTAAGCTGAGTAGGAGTTAGAGTGAATGGGAGGGGGATGATGTATTTTAGGGGTACAAGGTTGAATTGGGCAGTGGTTGGGGTCTCTGTTTGATATTGTTATTTGTTACAGTGGGTACAGTGGGGAGTTGGTTTCAGATGTACTAGTACAGTAGTTTAGTACCTATGAGCTCCTGCGTGGGCAAATGTGAGTGAGATGTGCTCGTTATGGAATTATGCAAAATAAAAAATATTTTAAAGTGAGAAAAAAAAAATAAAGAAACCTGCCCACCCTGTGTGCAGGTAAAAAGTATGCATTTTATTGTACAGCGCATTTACTAGTACCGTCATTTAGTGGAGGCATTCCCAGAAGTTGGGTTAGGGCAGAGATTGCAGCAGTAATGTTCCCAGAGGTAGGATCATTTGGAACTGCAATACCACACCTATATTTCTACACTTAAAAAGCATACACACTGTTTTAGTTAGGAAAACACCATCTGTAGGTTCCTTTCCTTAGACATAAGTTCACTCAGAAAACTGGTGCAAAATCTGGGTACAAAGTAACACTGGCCCTCCATCTATGCTGTCATGAGAAGAAAAAAAAAAGTGAACTTACCTTCATTGTCCCCTAGAAATAAAAAAATGTAGTTCAATTAAAACATTTTCAGGAAGAAAAAATTAGATTTTAACTAGCAGAACACTTAGTAACTGTCAGTCATTCTGATCACTTCACATCCAGGGATTCATTTCAGCTACTTGGGGTTCAGATAGTATTGGATTTCTGTCTGTAACCATTTCCAAATGAAATACATGTAGGAAAATTCACGTTTAAACCCGAGTCTTACAAATAAGACTGTATTACTATGCTTGCTACATTCAAATATTTTATATAATACCCTGCTAACTGCTTTTACTACATTCTCTGGCAACAAATTCAAGAGTTTAATTACATGTTGAGTGAAGAAATATTTTCTACGATTCATTTTAAATTTACTACTTTGTAACTTCATTGCGTGCCCCCTAATCCTAGCATTTTGTGGAAAGAGTAAACATGCAATTCATGTCTATTCGTTCCACTCTGCTCATTATTTTATAAACCTCTATCATATCTCCCCTCAGTCGTCTTTTCTCCAAGCTGAAGAGCCCTAGCCGCTTTAGCCTTTTCTCATAGGGAAGTCATCCCATCCCCTTTATCATTTTGTCTCCCTTCTTTGTACCTTTTCTAATTCCACTATATCTTTTTTGACATGCGGTGACCACAATTGCACACAGTACTCGAGGCGCAGTTGCACTATAGAGCAATATAAAGGCATTATAACATCCTCATTTCTATTTTCCATTCCTTTCCTAATAATACCTAACATTCTATTTGCTTTCCTACCCAACGCTACACACTGAGCAGAGGGTTTCAACGTATCATCAACGATGACACCTAGATCCTTTTCCTGATTGGCGACTCCTAATGGGGAACCTTACATCACAGAGCTATAGTTCAGGCTCCTCTTTCCCTCATGTATCACTTTGCACTTGCTCACATTAAACATCATCTGCCATTTGGACGCCCAGTCTCGTAAGGTCCTCTTGTACTTTTTCACAATCCTCTTGCAATTTAACAACTGAGAATAACTGTGTTGTCACTAAATTTAATTACCTCAATAGTTATTCCCATCTCTAGATCATTTATAAATATGTTAAAAAAACAGTGGTCCTAGTACAGACCCCTGCGGGACCCCACTAGCTACCCTTCTCTATTGGGAATACTGACCATTTAGCCCTACTCTCTATTGTCTTATCTTTTAACCAGTTTTTAATCCACGATAAAACACTACCTCCTACCCCATGACTTTCCAATTTCCTCTGGAGTCAGACAAAGTAGTACAGTAGCTGTGTTCATTCACTGTCAAGGTTAGCAAATAAAAACAAGAAAAAGGAAAATAAAAGTCATCTTAATACATTTTTAAATTAGCTTACCTAGGCCAGGACAGAACAGACAGGAATTGAGAAAGGTGATGGGAAGGGATTCTTGGATTTAGCTCATACCTTTTCAATAGTAGCTCAAAGTGAGCTACATTCAGTAACATGAGGTGTTATCCTGTCCCCAGAGGGCTTACAATCTAAGGGGCCCTTTTACTAAAGGGAACTAAGCCCTAACATGTGTTTAGTGTGTGAAAAAAGGCTTACTGCAAAACTCAAAGCGCTTTTCAGTAATTTGACAGTTTGCGTGTGCTAATCATGCATTGTTTTCAAAACATATTATTGGGAGGAGTGTGTCATGGGAATGGAAGCGTTATCCAGCTAGCTGGATAAGGCTGACTTAATGCAAGAGCACTTAGTGCTTCTGAAATAGGAGGCACCAAATGCTCCTGCGTTTATTTTTTTGGCAAGTCCTGCATTATAATGGAAAAATTATCATGGGACTTGCAAAAAATATATTTGTATTTAAAAAGCCCTAAATACTGCATGCAGGCAAAGGGTAATGGGATTTCAAATACCGCATTAACACACATTAAGCCCAGCCCTGAGGAAATGGAGGGTTAAAGGATCCTTTTATCAAGCCATGCTAGAAAGTGGCCAGCGCTGCAATTAGTGCGTGGATTTGCTGCGCACTCTGGCCACTTTCTAATTTCCCTAATAGCATGTGGCCATTACCAGTGGGAGCCCTTACCGCCACCTACTTAGGAGGCGGTATGGGTTCCTACACTACTCCTGTGGTAATTGGGTAGCACACAGTAATGTGCCTGCGCTACCCAATTAGCACAGGAACACATACACTCCGCCCCCCCCCACTGCAAAAATTAAAAGATATTTTACCATGAGAGCAGCGCACGCTGCTGGACAAAACTACAGGACACCTCAGCGCAATCCACTGTAGTGCCCTTTTACTGCATGGTAGGCCCACATTAGGCCTACCATGCCTTAGTAAAAAGGGGCCTCTAAGTGACTTAGTGAAGATCACAAAGAGCTGCACTGGGATTTGATCAGGGCTTCCTTGATTCTCAGCCCATTACTCTAAACATTTGGAGGTTTTGGCCTCCATAAGCTAGTCAAAAAGTGTATTAAGTTAGTCCACAAAAAAAGATAATCACCTTTTTTTTTTAATTTTTTGTATTTACTTTCATTTTCTAACCTCAATCAGACAACTATGAGTACAGGTTACATACTATTCTCTGCAGCTCCTAACCTCAATCAGACAACTATGAGTACAGGTTACATACTATTCTCTGCAGCTCCTAACCTCTCTGCTTCTCTAACCAGATTTTTATCAGTTTAAAAAGAAATGCACAACTCACAGCTAAACACAACATGTAATGGCTCCCAGATTCTCATGGCTCAATCTCTCTTTTCCTCAAAGGGAGGGTTAGGCTCTGTAATCCCACATGACATCCAGCTGCAATGTACCAGATGAAGAAGCAGTTGAACCTAGGTCAACCACAGCTCCCACTGGATTCACTGGTCTGCATCTGCTATTCTTAGTTATGTACTTCATAGTATGCAAGCTTTTAAAGCATTAATAATCACAGATTTTCAAACACTTTTTTAAAGAATTATAACAGGTAATCAGATCGTCTGCCTGAATGGCACACATACATGCCTATATTACTCACCACGACTGGAAGCCAAAGGATTGAGAGGTCTTTTAATTGTCTGAGGCCTAGAGGCAAATAATTAAAATAGGAAATGCACACAGTTAGCAAAGTGATTGTATACTTATTCATAAGTTACAATTCATGAAAAAAAAATCAAACCATCATGTTTTCATGGTGTTGCTTGATATGTTCAATAAGTAGACTTCCTACCACCAAATTCATTTTGACAGAAATTCTGTGGCCTATATACACCCAAGTCCCCTATACTTGGGTGTAAAGCAGGTGTTCTGCTAGCAGAATAAGATCCGGTTAGTTACTGAAAGGGCTGTGCTGAAACTGACAAATTTCTAGGTAATTTTAGATGTGTTTTGGTATACATAAATACCCCAACGTCTCAGAAGATGCAGAATACATTTCTCAGTTTTATATGACCAACAGACTGCCATAATGTTTGCCATTTTTAACATTATTATTTCCTTAAACTCCTTCATACTGTGTAATGAGTACTACAAATACCATTAACCTCTTAACCTACTTGAAGCAGTTTTCCTCATAAATAATGTTCCATATCTTCCAGGCATCTGGCCCTTTGTAGCCCGTGTAACGCTCTGGATTAAGAAGCAAGTCCACATACTCAGCATCAGGAGAGTGCTCATCTGCAAGAAAAAGATCTTCATGTTAGAAAGGTTTCTTGAGTTTCAGACATTTGCTTCCTGTGATGACCAGACTTGATATGAACAACAATAATAAGTGTGAGGCCTTTAAAGGCATTTTGGCTACAACCATCACAGACCCTGGACCAGTGCTTCTGAACCCCATTCTGAAGGCACACCTAACCACAGACAAACTTGAGTACAATGGGCCTCCAATATATGCAAATTTATCTCATGCATATTCATTGTGGCAAACCTGAAAACCCGACTAGCTTCATATGCCTTTCGGACAGGATTCAGAAGCTTATGCCCTTGGTCTTCATTCCTAGACCTTGAGGGTCACCAACAAATCAGATTTTCAGGATACCCCTAATGAATATGCATGAGATAGATTTGCATACAGTAGTTAAGCTGATTCAAAATATGCCTGGATGAAGAATTTGTTGTATGACTTGAATTTGAAACAAACTTGTAAATAAGCCAAACACAGATCTGCTAAAAGAGCTCAAGGAATAAAGTTATTCAAACGCGCAGATAAGGGAAGGGTATAAGGAAATTTCTATGTGTTTGAATATCCCTTGGGGCACTGACAGATTCATCACTGGAAAGGCACCACCAAGACACTGCCTCAATGAGGCCATCCCTCCTAAGTCATTAGTAGTGGGTTAAAGATACTGCTAACAAGAGTCAGAGAGCCCCAAAATTATATTCAAGTACTAAAAAGGTCTCTGGCTGAGACTCGGAGAAATGTTGACAGTTTAATGTCAAGATTACTCCACAAACATGGTGTGTATGGAACTGTAGGAGACATAAGAGAGGCAGTAGATCTGTGATGCAAGCACAACAGATCAACAAATGTAGAAAATAACAGCAAGGACTTTTAATTCAACCAAATAATCACTTATTATTGACACGGCCATGTCGCCAGAAGACTGCGTCAGAGGCAAAACTAGAGAGGTAAAACCAAAAGCACACTTTTGGTTGAATTAAAAGTCCTTGTTATTACTTTCTACATTTGTTGGTCTGCTGGTTTTCTACTGAATAGAAAGAAGTGTGCCAAGAAGGGGGTCACTGCTGAAAGTACACACGATAAGCTACATTGTAGGAGACAATTCCACATATGTAAGAGAAGTTTTGTAGAACATAAAAATAGCCATACTGGGTCAGACCAAAAGGCTCATCTAGCCCAGTATTCCATTTCCAACAGTGACCAATCCAGGTCACAAGTGACTGGCAGAAACCCAGATAGTAGCAGCATTCAATGCTACCAATCCCAGGGCAACCAGTGGCTTCCCCATGTCTCTCTCAATAGCAGACTATAGAAGTTTCCTCCAGGAACTTCTCCAAACGTTTTTTAAACCCAGATATTCTAACCGACCAACACATCCTCTGGCAACGAGTCCTGGATCTTAACTACTTGTTGAGTGAAAAAAATATTTCCTCCTATTTGTTTTAACAGTATTTCCATGAAACTTCGAGTATCTCCTGATCTTTTCCCTTTTTGAAAAATGGTAAAAGATTAATTTTTACCTCTTCTACACCACTCAGGATTTTGTAGAACTCAATTATATCCCCATCCCCCCTCAGCTGTCTGTTTTCCAAGCTAAAGAGCCCTAACTTCTTTAGCCATTCCTCATATGAAAGGAATGCCATCCCCTTTATCATTTTGGTCACTCTTCTTTGAGCTTTTTGTAACTCCGCTATATCTTTTTTGAGATATGGTGACCAAAATTGAACACAATACTTAAGGTGAGGTCGCATCATTGAGCGAGAGAGGATTTGTTTGTTGCATTTGTATCCCACATTTTCCCACCTATTTGCAGGCTCAATGTGGCTTACATAGTACCAGTGCTTTTTTTGTGCCGGTACGACGTACCGGCACCTTTTTTTCTCAGGCTGACAGAACTCTCTCGCTGAAGTCTGAGTCTCCTGCTGAGCGGCTCCGCTGTGGCGGCGGATGAAGTTTGTCACGTCACCAACCCCTTACCTTATCAGCTTCGGCAGGCAGGCCCAGCAACAGCACGCACCCGACTGCAACGAAGAGGCGCGAGCGTGTTGTGAAGCCAGGTCCTGCTCCTGCCTGCCTCGTGCACTGCCTTGAATCGCGCGGGACAGAGAAGAACTGACGCCGTCAATAAGTGCTCACCAGCACTACTGCTCCCTCCGTAAGCTCCAAAGTTGGAAAAATGCCTGCAACAGGCAGGGCACAGCTGAGCACCGGCAGTGGGGCACCCGTTTGTGCTGCTGCGCCCCTGTCCCCCCCGGTGACAAATCAGAGAGGCTGGTTCAGGGCAGCAAGCAAGCTCCTCCAGCACAGCCCACAGCCTGAGAAAGAAAACGTGTCGGTGGTGGGTGATCTGTTTGAACTGCTGTCGTTGCCGGCGGTCTGAAAGACAAGCTTGAAGGTAGGACGCTGGAGCTTGAGAAAGAGGGGAGATGTCGGACCGTGGGCGGGGTAGGGGAGGAGAGTGGAAGAGAGGGAGAGAAATGTTGCTTTCTATGAAGCTTTGGTCTTTGTTGATTTGTGAATTGGGTTTTGGAATATAGGACCTTGCCACGTCCTGAACAAGGGGTTACACTGAAGGAAGGAAAGAAGTTTTGAGGTAAAATATTTCCTTTGGGTTACCACAAACTTAATTGCTTAAATGTGGAGAGCTTTAAGGATAATGGGTATTAATTTTGGTGGGGAATTCCTACTGAAGGAAGTTGGCCTCTGAGAAACCAGCAATCACTTTTCAGGTCTCTTCAGCTCTTGAGTTGTGCCCTAAGCACACATGCTTGTGGCTTGGTCTTCTAATTGCTAAGGTGTGACTCACTTAGCTAGTACAAAAGAGCGCAATACCTTAACCTGCTGCCAGTCAGGAAGCCTAAGGATGGGCACTGCCCATTTGTTTAAATATTTATTGGATTTTAAAGGTTACAAATAGCAGGACGGGATAAGACAAATGCAAGATGATGTCTGTTAAATTGCTTAGTGAAAAGGAGATGTAAGGAAGCAGGGTTGTGGTAACCAGAGGCTAGGTAGAATGGGGGGGGGGGGGGGGTGTTAGAAGGTGCTTCACACATGACTGTTTTCTTGTTAAGGTTTTCATAGTGGTTCCCCCTCCTCCAGCCATTTTAACACAGGTACCCCATACCCACAGCCGGTACTTCTGCGCCTATCTGGGGTCTCTGATGCCTGCCATGTGTGCTTTGCTAATCTTGGACTATTTACAGCCCAAAAGTACTGTGGGAATGGATGCTGTTTCCCTTCTTTGTCGGTTGGGGGGATAGTAACTGGATTGGAGAGTGCGGTATATCAAGCATTTAATAAATGTAAACATGTAGGAGGCTCATCACACTGTCTGTTTTACCTAGATTGTAAGCTCTTTGAGCAGGGACTGTCTCTATGTGTCTCATGTTCAGTGCTGCGTGCGCCTGGTAGCGCTATACAAATGTTACTAGTAGTAGTAGTAGTAGTAGTAGAGAAGCTAGACCGCGGGTTGGTTCTTGGTGTGTGTGAAGGCAGTCAAATGCATGTGTTTTGGTATCTGCTAAGGTCTGCGTCTACATCTAGTAGATTAGAGAAAGCTTATGCTAAAGAATAAAGACACTGCCATTTGCATCTATTTACACCAACATGATCTCTAATTTGCTCTGGAAATGATTGATGTCACAAATACAGGATTAGGGCTTCAAGAAAATGAAGTATATAAAATGTAATGCTAAGGGCACTTATGAGCCAGAAAAGGCAAACAGAGAGCACAATGTGGATGGCTAGATATAGTTCTGAAATTAACAAATGCTTTAGATTTTGCTTTATTACTTTTTGTTCAGAACTGATCCAGGTATAGGTAGCAGTAGTGCAGAAATAAGTGATAGCACTGCTTGAGAAATCTTAGTAAAGCTGGGGAAGAAATAATGAAACTTCAATTTGTAGAGGAAATGGTTTTCATCAGCTTTGTTTAGGTCTATGCTGTTTTCACCATTTATACATTTATTTTGCACATATGAATGCATGATGCTTCACTAAAATGGATTGATTTACACAGGAAAAAAAAAGGAAGGTCTTTATTTGTTCCTGAAAGTTATGTTAGTGGACCTTTTTGTGTACTTTTTTCGTCCATTTTATAGCACTTTACAGTGTTTTTAAATACGATCTATAGCAGAATTATGGACTTCTACATTTTTAGGTTCTTAATACTGCTGGAATAAGGCAGGTCAGATTGTTAGTATTATACCCAGGCACTAAGATTAGCATTACTTATTGTGACTCCATCAAGATCTTCTGATATGTAGTTCTGTGTGGAACATCCTGTTTGTTATGTTTTATCAGTAAGAGATGTATTGGTATTCTAGGGACTGGTGTAATATTCTCAAAGATGCTTTTTATATGCTCTATGGCTGGTAAAGGGGTGTGACTACCGTGGGGTGTGGTTACTGTAGGGGCGGAGCTATATATGGGGCAGAGCATTCATAGTAGCCCCACCCCCCAGGTTGCCCTGCATGAGTACCAGCACCTTTTTTCTTACAAAAAAAGCACTGCATAGTACTGTGATGGTGATCGCCAATTCAGGTAAGAGAAATACAGAGTGGTCTAGTGTTGATGTTCATAGATGACAGAGTATTTTAAGTGATCAAGGAGAGAGAGTTAAATTTTGTCCAGTTCTGGTAAGAGTTTTGATTGTGTTGCAGAGTTCAGGAGTTTAGGTGGGTTCATTCTGGTATGCCTTTGTGAACAGGTTGGTTTTTAACGATTTCTGGAAGTTTATTAGGTCCTGCATTGTTTTCATGACGTTTGGAAGTGCATTCCATAGTTGCGTTTATATATAATAGAAGCTGGATGCATATGTTTTATATTTTAGTCCTTTGCAGCTTGAGAAGTGGAGATTTAGGTATGTGCGTGCTGATCTTTTTATGCTCCTGGTTGGGAGGTCTATAAGGTCTGCCATGTAGGCTGGGGCCTCGCCATGAATAATTTTATGAACCAGGGTGCAGATTTTGAATGCGATTCGCTCTTTGATTGGGAGCCAATGTAGTTTTTTTCGTAAGGGCTTAGCACTTTCGTATTTCATTTTTCCAAATACGAGTCTAGCTGCGGTGTTCTTGCGGTCAGGAAGCCGTTGATCCAACTGAGTACACTTCCACCGATCCCGAAGTATTCTAGTATGTTTAGTAGTATTTTATGGTTAACCATGTCAAATGCACTTGACATGACAAATTGTAGAAGTACACTCTTGCCAGTTGCAATTTGTTTGAATTTGGTTAAGAGTGATTAGTACAGTTTCGGTGCTGTGGTTGGAGTGGAATCCTGATTGTGATTCGTGTAATATTGAAAATTTATTCAGATAGTCAGTAAGTTGCTTGGTTACCATGCTTTCCAGTAGTTTAACTGCCAGAGGGATAGATGCTACCGGGCGGTAGTTGGTAATATCATTTGCTTTTTTCTTCGAGTCTTTAGGTATTGGGGGTGAGTAGTATATTGCCTTTGTCCTTAGGAAAGAGTCCATGTTGTAGAAAGTACTTTTGGTGTGAAGTGAGGTCTGCTATGAAACGTTGCGGGGCGGATTTTATTAGGTTGTTGGGACATATGTCCAGTTTACAGTGGGATTTGGCAAATCTGTTAATCGCTTGGGTGACAGTTTCAACATTGAGGAATGCAAAGTTTGTCCAGATTCGGTCTGCTGGGTACTCATCCAGGGTTGGGTCCAGACAGTCAGTGAATTTTTCGATATTACTGATGTTCTGTGGTAGCGTATTGCGTAGGTTTACAATTTTCTCGTTAAAGTAATTAACAAGTTTGTGCGGGTCCTATAGACCCATTTCATTGCTAAACGTGGATGCCAAAATCATAGCTAAGGTGCTGGCCAATAGACTGGGCAGACTGCTACCAACATTAATAGATTTGGACCAAGCCGGTTTTATACCGGGGAGGCAAGTAGGTGATAATATCAGAAGAACTTTGCACCTGTTGTGGGAGGCCCAGAACACAAGAACTGGGGTAGCTATACTGTCGATAGACGCCGAAAAGGCTTTTGACAGGGTGAATTGGGGGTTCCTGCGGGCAGTGCTCCAGAGTGGGGTTGGGAGGGAATTTTAGTCTCTGGGTGGAGGCCCTGTATAAGAACCCAAAAGCGTGCCTGAATATCAATGGGGGCTATTCGCCTTTTTTCTCGATTAGTAGAGGCACCAGACAGGGGTGTCCATTGTCCTCCCTGCTTTTTGCCCTTTATGTAGAACCGTTGGCCGTGGCGATCAGAGATCACCCGGGGGTAAGGGGGATGAGGATTGGTGACCGGGAACACCGCATAGCATTGTTTGCCGAT
The DNA here is from genome assembly GCF_901765095.1 of Microcaecilia unicolor. Lineage (NCBI taxonomy): Eukaryota > Metazoa > Chordata > Amphibia > Gymnophiona > Siphonopidae > Microcaecilia > Microcaecilia unicolor. The sequence continues at coordinate 166,206,211 of NC_044039.1, forward strand.
GACATGCTACTCTACGTGAAAGACCCGGGAGACACACTACCGACAATCTTGGGGATATTTGAGGAGTATGAGAAATATGCAGGGCTTAAAATAAATAGGCATAAAAGTGAGATTTTGGGAGTTTCCTTAAGGGAGGAGGAGGCAGAGGTAAGAGACCGGTTTGAGTTTAAATGGGCAAGACACAGAATTAGGTACCTAGGGATTCAGCTGCCAGGGGATCTAGAGAGATTACTCTCACTTAACTATGGACGCTTGCAAGAGCAGATACAAAATGACCTGATGAGATGGAAAAATAAATGGTTATCACGGTGCGAGAGGATGGCTGTGATTAAAATGAACGTGCTGCCACGCTTATTGTTCCTCTTCCAGACACTGCCAATCGCGGTGCCGAAACCATTTCTTAAGAGATTGCAGAGCTCCACATTGAAATTTATATGGGGTAACAAGAGACCGCGGCTGGCACAGAGGGTATTGTGGGGGGGAAGGAGAGGGGAGGGAGAGCGGTATCCAACTTGGAGTGGTATTACTAGGGTTCTCAATTGAAGATGCTTTTGGATTGGGAACAGGGTAGGGAGAAACCTGCCATTCAGGTGGAACAAGCTTACTGGCCACAGAGGAAGTTGAAGACATTGTTGTGGACCTCGGAGAGTTTGGGGAGAGGGCAAAGAGGGAAGGGTAATCCATTCCTAAGACATCTATTGGAAGTGTGGGGATCGTTGAGGAGACGAAGGGGGCACCTAGCAGAGGTGTCCTCAATGGCTCACCTTAGGTGGGGGCCTAAATTCATAGCGGGCAAGGAGAATGCCACGTTTGCTAGATGGGAGCGGAGGGGCGTGGAGAGATTTAGAGATGGGATGCATGGTAGGGGAATGTGGACCTTTGAGGAGCTGAGTAATAGGTATGGGATTCCGGAGGGAGACAGATTTGCGCATACACAATTAATACATTTCATGGGGAAACAGGGATGGAGGGGAGGAATACCACGGGAGGGAGAATGGTTGGAAAACTTGTGGAGCGTGTTGAGAAAGGTCCCAAAGTCCATTTCTGTGGTGTACCGCTACCTCCAGGGAGAGGAAGAGCGGGCATACCCATTTCAGGGAGCATGGGAGAGGGATCTGTTTACAGAGCGGGAATGGGATCACATATGTGGGGAAGTCCAGAAGGCTTCAGTGTGTGTATTGATACAAGAGAATGCCTATAAAGTACTCACGTGGTGGTACTACACACCAGAAAGGTTGAAAAAAAAATGTATCCAGGGACTTCGGATGAGTGTTGGAGATGCATGACACAGATAGGTACATTTCTTCATGTGTGGTGGACCTGCCCGGGGGTGGTGCCATTCTGGCAAGCAGTGATGAAAGTGCTGGTGCGGATTCTGGGGGTATCCCTGGTGTGTAATCCGCAGGCCTGCTTACTGAGGATGCACAATGAACGAGAGGTGTGGGAGGAGAGTAAAATGATGCGCTGGGGACTGGCAGCGGCAAAGTGTCTCATAGCGCGATGTTGGAAGTCAGTGGACCCCCCAGACATAGGGGAATGGAAAGTCCAAGTACGGCAATTGTGGTACATGGAGAGATTAACAGTCTATAGAAGGGAGGGTGAACTCAAACGCAAGAAGGGATGGGCTAGGATACAACACATGATAGAACATCTCTAAAGGGGCTGGATAGACATTATAGGGAGGGGGGGAAAATCATACATATTTGCATAAGTAGTGGAGGGAACACAAGGGGAGCATTAGTGGAGGGGGAAAGGTGTAAGGGACTGGGGGGGGTAAATACAGAGTTGAACAAGTGGGGATATGTAATAGCTAAAAGAGAGATTGTCTGATGTATCAACGTTCAGATACCAAGATATACAGAGGGGAGTATGTTCCGGGTGGTTGTTTGTAAATGTAACTGAATGGAAAAGAAGCAAGTTAAAGGAGTTGATTAGTGAATATATTGAGACACATTTGCGAGATAGTTATAACAATTGATGTTTATTTAAGGTCACATGGTTAAGCCTGTTAATATATGTCAAAATATAAAACTGAAAAGAAATTAGACACAACAGCTGATTAGTGTGTATATTGAGGCACAATGGTGAGATAGTTATAACAATTGATGTTTACGCTATGTTACATGGTTATGAATGTAAATATATGACAAAATGCAATAAAAATTTAAAAAAAATAATAATAATAATTAACAAGTTTGTCTGGAGATGGGGTGTCTGTGTTGGTTGTGGTAACCAGTGTGGTATCTAGTAAGTTGTTTACGAGCTTGTAAAGTTTGTGGGTGTCTTTGTAGTCTGGTCCTATTTTGGTCTGCCTTATTGCATACTTGTATTTTCTTTGCATTTTTTTCCATGTGTTGTGTGTGTATTCATCCTTTATTTTTGTCCATGCTTGTTCAAGCCTCCTAACTTGTGTTTTTACTTTTTTCAGTTCGTTATACCATGGTATCGAGTTGTGTCTTTGTGAGGTTCTTGTTTGTAGTGGTGCTATTTCGTCTAATATGTTTTTGCATCTGTTGTCCCAATCTAGTAGGTAGTGTATAGAGTCCATTTGTGCTGTCCATTCGTTTTTGTAGATCTGTTGCCAGAAAATTACCTGGTCTACTTGGCCTCTCGTGGTATAGGTTGTGCGTTCTTGTTTTTGGTTAAAGCCTTTTTTTCGCCACTGTAGGATTTGGTTTAATTTGTGGTGGTCAGACCATGGTATATCTGACCATTTTGTATTTGATAGTATTAGGTTCTGGTCTGAAGATAGTTTGTGTGTGATGAGGTCAAGTGTGTGCCCTCTGACATGGGTTGCTTGCATATTTGGCCAAATAAGGCCCCGTAACTGGAGGAATTCCTTGCATTCTCGTGCATTATTGGAGTTTGGGTCTTCGAGGTGTAAGTTTATGTCCCCTAATATAATTAGGTTGGAGTTAGACACACAGGTGTTTGATATGAAATCCATGAATTGTGACTGGCATTCGTGCCCCTTACCTGGTGGTCTGTAAAACAAGACACAGTTAAGGTGGTCGAGCAAGGATGTATGGTGGATTCTGACTTGAGGCGATTTCAAGTTGAGGTGTAATGGACTCAGCTATGATTGCTACGGCAAAGTGGGATCTATGGATTAGTGCTATGCCTCGGCCTTGTTTTTCCTTTCTAGTCCAATGAGTGATTTTATAACCTGGGGGGGCATAGCTCTAGAATTATGGGGTCCTTTTGATCGTGGATCCAGGTTTCACTAATGAATAGTAGGTCCAAGTTCTCTGATATGATCCAGTCTGTTATTGTTGTTGGTTTGTTAACTACTGATCTGGAGTTTATATATCCCACTTGAATTATTTGGTAAGGGTCATTTAAGGTCGAATTTATTTTAATTTTTGTTAGTTGCCTATTCTCCTGTCGTGTGGGTTTGTTGTGTCCTTTCTTTCCTTTGTGCATGTATTGGAGATCTTCCATTGTTTTGGTGGCTGTTAGTTTGGTGAGGTGTGTTGTATTTGGACAGTCTATTGAGTATATTGCGAGTATGACGTTGGTGGTTAGTGTATGGTGGATCAGGGATAGGGAGTAGATTATAAGGAACAGTTTGGCGGTGTTCATTGTGGTGCTGGTTCGTTTTGGCCTGATGGTTGATTGCGTTTGATGATTGTGATGTGGGTTTAGTTTCTGGGATGGTATTTAAGGATCTGAGGTGGCTCTGTCATTACAATAATGATGTGACGATTGCTGGGTTAAAAATAATTGGTTTACTCACAGTTGGATGTGTTGGTATTTTCTCTGGTTCTGATGTGTAAAGTTGTTTCAATATTTGGGTTAGACGTCTGATGGATAGCTGGGTTTTCTGTATGGCAGAGGCAGTCCAGAAGAAATTTGTAATTTCGTTTCGGTGGTGGGGAAGCACACTGGATGGGCAGTGAGCTGCCTTTGCTCCCGTAGCTGGACCACACATGACTCGTCTGTTGCGGTGCTGCAGTGCTCCAGGCTCCTACGTGTGGTCTAGACCCCAATCCCTGAGATCTCAGTAGAGGTCGGTCCACTCACTTCAACTCCGCCACGAGGTTGAGGGAGAGTCGCTGCCAGCACAGGCGTCTGACTTGCTGTGAGAAGGAGGTGCTCTTTTGTCCGATCAGCGGCTCCTATCCATCTCACTTGACTGCCCTCTCCATTTCCACCGCTGCAAGCACGATCCCCTCGGCTTTGGCTTGCCTCGTGGCTCCAGTGTCCAGCAGGGGTCGTGGTCGCCTGTATTGCCGTGAACATAACCCTCACAATGCCATGCTCCTAGCCGGGTGATCTCGACTGGAAAAATCAGTGCCTCCTCCGCTATCCGCTGTGCCGGGCTGTCTGCTGCACCATCCGCAATTGGCCTTGGTCTTGGCCTCAACTCCATAGTCTTCTTGGTGCCATGGGTTGTGGGCAGTGGGCTGGTCGGCTGGCGACGCAGGCGGACACAGCCGGCGTTCGGTCAACCGCGTTGGAGGTGGGCATTGTGGCCGGGTTGGGCAGCAGTGCGGCTCCAGATCGAGGTGGTCGAGGCTGGCCTACAATGCAGCCCCAGCCGAGGAGTTGCAGCCGGCTCTCTGCGGCATCCCGATCCGGGCTAGGTGGTCGGGACTCAGTTCGGGCTCCACGATGTCTCCCGTTTCTATCACCAACTGGATTGTGGTGGTGCGTAGCCAAAATTCAGGGCTGGTCCCATCTGGTCCGCCAAGGGTCCCGGAGCTGGTTGCTCCTGAGCCCGTCTATTCGGCAGCCATCTTTACCATCTTTATAGTATTCAGTCTCATTTACCATCCCTTGCCTAATAATTCCTAGCGTCCTGTTTGCTTTTTTGGCTGCCGCTGAACACTGGGCAGAAGATTTAAGAGTATTTTCTACGACACCTAGATCTTTTTCTTGGGTGCCGACTCCTAAGGTGAACCCTAGCATCAGGTACTTATGATTTGGATTATTCTTCCCAATGTGTATTAGTTTGTATTTGTCCACATTAAAATTCATCTGCCATTTGGATGCCTAGTTTTCCAATTTCATAAGGCCTTTCTGCAATTTTTCATAGTCCACATGCGTTTTAACAAAATGAGGCCGTTATAATTCCTTTGTATTGCTCCATGGTGCAACCGCACCTCGAATATTGTGTTCAATTGTGGTCACCACATCTCAAAAAGATATAGTGGAATTAGAAAAGGTGCAGAGAAGAGCAACAAAAATGATAAAGGGGATGGAATGACTTCCCTATGAGGAAAGGCTAAAGCGGCTAGGGCTCTTCAGCTTGGAGTAAAGACGGCTGAGGGGAGATACGATAGAGGTTAATACAATGAGTGGAGTGGAACGGGTACACGTGAAGCAGTCTGTTTACTCTTTCCAAAAATACTAGGACTAGGGGGCATGCAATTAAGCTACAAAGTAGTAAATTTAAAACAAATCAGAAAAATGTTGAGATCACCAACCTTAGAGATGGTTGACCTCTTTTTTCGCGGATCATGGAAACCAAGGACGCCCATCGCAAAAACGACCAAATCCAAGCCATTTGGTCATGGAAGGAGCCAACATTCGTAGTGCACTGGTCCCCATCACATGCCAGGACACCAACCGGGCACCCTAGGGGGCACTGCAGTGGACTTCAAAAATTGCTCCCAGGTGCATAGCTCCCTTACCTTGTGTGCTGAGCCTCCCAACCCCCCCCCCCCCCCAAAACCCACTCACCACAACTGTACACCACTACCATAGACCTTGGGGATAAAGGGGGGCATATAGATGTGGGTACAGTGGGTTTGTAGTGGGTTTTGGAGGGCTCACATTTACCACCACAAATGTAACAGGTAGGTGGGGGATGGGCCTGGGTCCGCCTACCTGAAGTACACTGCACCCACTACAACTGCTCCAGGTACCTGTATACTGCTGCAATGGACCTGAGTATGGCATTTGAGGCTGGCATAGGGCTGGCAAAAAAAGTTTTTAAAGTTGCTTTTTTGAGGGTGGGAGGGGGTTAGTGACCATTGGGGGAGTCAGGGGAGGTGATCCCCGATTCCCTCCGGTGGTCATCTGGTCAGTTCGGGCACCTTTTTGAGGCATCGCCTCCTATCCCATGCCCTTTTAATTTTCTCAGGAGTCTCTCATGAGGAACTTTCTGAAAATCTAGATACACTATAATCAACTGGCTCACCTTTCTCAACATGTTTAGTTATGCCTTCAAAGACGTGCAGCAAACTGGTGAGGCAAGCCTTCCCTTAGCTGAACCCATGCCGACTGTCCCATTAAACCATGTTTGTCCATGTATTCTGTAATTTTATTCTTTATAATAGTTTCCACTACTTTCCCTGGAACTGAAATAAGGCTTACTGGTCTGTAATTTCCCCAATCACCCCGGAACCCTTTTTAAAAATTGGCGTTACATTGGCCACCCTCCAATCTTCAGGTGCTACAGACAACTGTAGTTTAAATCTTGTTATTGAAAACAAAGCAAAATACAAGGCAGTGAACCCTACTAAACAGTTAAACATGTTAAAGCTTAACATGACCTGCTGTGTTCTCTCATAACTGATTTTATTCCCTCCCTTGCACCATACCCCTCCCCGTCACAGCTTAAACCTTATTAAACAATCTGTATTAGTAGAATAAGAAACAAGAGTGCAACATCATTAACTACATAGTTAAGCACAAAGCACAAATGACCATACTGCAGTGCATTAGTACAAGTCAGGCCGATAACTCATGAACCATGCACTCTTTAGCATTCCCATACATTTTAGTTTAAAAGCTGCTCTATCTTCTTTTTAGAAGTTAGTGCCAGCAGCCTGGTTCCATCCCGGTTAAGGTGGAGTTCATCCTTTCACAATAGGTTCCCCCTTTCCCAGAATGTTGCCCAATTCTTAACAAATCTAAATCCCTCACAACGTCTCCACCACGCATTGAGACTTGGGAGCTCTGTTTGCCTCTTGGGTCCCGTGTGTGGAACGGGGATCATTTCCGAAAAAGCTACCCTGGAGGATCTGGATTTCAGCTTTCTACTTAAAGACTCTAAATTTGGCTTCCAGAACTTTTGGTCTCAAAGCTAAGTGATATATTTGACACATAACACAACACATTGCCCTAAGCATGGTGGTGGCAGTATGTCATGGGGATACTTTCCAGCAGCAGGGACAGGGAGGCCTATGAAGATCAGAGGAAAGATGGATGCTGCAATGTACCGACAGTAGGTAGACTTAACCTAAATGACTCATGACTGTTACTTCTGTAAAAAGGGGCTACACAAAGTATTAACAAGGTGTGTGAAGACTTAATGTTTTTTTTATTCTTACTTACTCTTTGAATAATTGTATACTTGTGCTTTCACACGGAAAGGATAGTATATGTGGTGTAGGTCAGTGAAATGAACTCCTACTTTAATGTATTTTTAATTGCCTTTAGAGAGCAGAAAGTGATAATTGTATAAAGGTGTGAAGACCATCTTTTACTTAGGATTAGCAATACTGCCAGCAGTTAAAGGGTTATTCTCAAGGCTGGTAAAACGGGAATGACTAATTGTGGTACAACAGTCAAGATCTACAAAGTGGAGCAACAGAAACCAAGTAGCTCAGGATGTGTCATCTTATTGCTTCAGTGTGCACATTTTTCTGCTGCACTGCACAGGAAACCAGAAGTAAAATAAGCTAAATAGTGGAATAAACTACTAAGTTATTTCTTTTCTTCAAAAAAAAAATGCACAGAAAATAAAGATTTTTAAAGCTTTTACATTTAGAATGTGGACTGGTGAGAGAAAGAGGCCTGGTAATGGGAGAAGAGATAACCAGAGTCTGAACGGAAGAGCAGGAACGTGGAGAGTAAGAGAAGGAAGAAAAATAAATATAGGAGAGAAAGATACCTGGGGAAGAAAATGCAGGGATTTAGACTGAGTGAGCAAGTGAGAACTGTGAGAATGGGGTGGGGTACAGAAAACAAGATCAGATGGGGGGGGGGGGGGGGGGGGAAGCATGGACAGAGGGACCAAGTTGAGTGAGAATATGACAAAAAAAAAAAAAGAGCCAAATGTGTGTTCCTCTGATGCAGGCAGAATGCTAAAATAAAGCCATGTTTGGTTTTTAAGGTTGATTGAATTGATACTATTTTTTTCAGGGTTCATTTATAATACATAACTTAAATTTTTTTATTCACAAAGACAGAAAAGGGTGCAGGAAAGAGAAGAAGAGTAGATATGGAGTGCTTGGGGAGCATGGAAGGCAGGGAAGGAGAGCAAGAGGGAAGAGAGGGCATAGCAGGGAAAGTAGAGTGCAAGGAAAAGGATAGTTCACAGATAAGTGGCAGGTAGAAGGGAGATTGGCAATAGTGCAAGAGGGCAAGAGGAACAAAGAGCGAGGGCCGAAGAAAACACAAGCTTACATGCCCACAGCCAATATGTACATACCCCCAGAAAAGCGTACAAGAAGTGAGCAGAGCAACTGGAAAGAGATGGGAAAAGACGAAAGAGTGCAAAGGTGGGTGGTAGAGAAGGGTGGTGAGTGCATGAAGGATAGTGGGACACAGTGAGTACAGAACACATGAAAGAAGTCTACATCCCCCTCTCCCCCCCACACTAAACAGAACCCTACCTACCCATCTCCCCAAACCTCCCCCACGTACATATTCACACAATCCCAACATACCCATCCATTGATCTCCTCCACATATCCATACATGCCCCTAGCAACCATACACACTACATATAGATAATCACTCCATGTCCTCATATCCAGTTCACACATCCTCAGATAAACTCACCCCATGAAGATAAATATACAGCACAACACTCGCAAAGACCTCAGATATACCATCATTCACACCCCATACTCACTATCCCTTCCAACCCACTTATCCCCTGCTACTTTGCAGACATACACTAACTGAACCCCCAAGACAGACTCGCTTGAATCTGTGAACAGAGGAAAGGGACAACACTTTTTTTTTTTAAATGATGAAGTTTTATGGGGAAGTGTCCTAGTCCTACTAACCCCCCCCCCCAATTGTTGGGGGAGGGTTTCTGTAGATGCAAACTATATGATAACATATGCGATGTGTCACATATGCAAGTGTTATCCATCAAGTGTGTCTCAAAGGATAAAAGGTTGAGAACCACTGGAATATACATGAGAGAGCTCAAGCACTATGTGCTGCTGCATGTAATGCAGTACTGTGCGGCGAGGTAAGTGTCTGCCCTGTGCGGTAAATGCAGGGCAGAGGCTGACCATGCTTCCTACATTTACCGCAAAGGCTTTGCAGTTACCACACATTGATTTTTGCGTTGAAACATGTATTAACTGCAAAACCTACCACACTTAGCACACGTCAGTAACTTTAGCTGTTAATTTGTATGCATGCACCGACAGCGACTGGATTACTTTACAAGTTGTTTAACCTCATCTTCCCATTAAACAAGAATTCAAAATTGGCAATTTGTCAAAGTATGTTTTCCACAACTCCTACAATATTTTTTAAAATGCATATATTTGGGGTGGGGGTGGGGGGAACCCTCACACACTTCAAACTTTTCTGAGTATACCATAGTTTCTGGTGTTTTTAGTGCGCTTAAAATTCCAGACTTAAATGTACAGGTTCTGTTCATGCTCAGTCAATAATGCAGCCTCATACCATCAGCTTCACAAAAGTTGTCTCCAGAATCGTCATGGTTAGCCCACTGAAGGAAAGCTTGTTGAGTTTCCACACTGTGAAATAAATAAAATAAAAACAAGACTTTCATTACTAGTTTATTTCAGAACCAAGCAAGCAGAAATCTATTGGGGAAAAAAAAAATACCTCAAAGATTCATCAACTGCTCCAAGCCTCTCCGCCTTTTCACAGTCCACCAATTCACCAACATGTCTGTTTGCTTCTTCTGAATACTAGAATGCAAAGTCAAAACCACTTCCTGTCTTCAGTAACTCTGACACTATCACTTGACTTCATAAACAGGAGGTCTATACATAAGTTCAATAAAAGTAACTATTTTATACAGGCAACATAGGAGAATATGCAGATCACATACCTTAAAGCCAGAAGATTTAATGCCATCTGGAATCTCACTCTGAAAAAGAAGAGGTGTTACCCTGATGTTACTATTTGTGAACTATGCTGACAAAAAATGGCAGAGAGCCACAAAACTGGACAATACCTGAATTGTGATAAACGAGAAAGAAGACAAAGTTAATAGTTGCAGTTAACTTGGGTATGAAAGAGATGATTAATAAAGCCACACTGTACCAAGGAGCATTGATACATTTGGCTAAAGCAATGCTACAACTGCTTAAACGTCCAACTGCTCAAGTTTAAATTCAAACTACCACAACAGGTAACATACAGATCAGTTAATAGGTTGTAATTTTAAAACAATAACCAGATTACTGCTTCTGTTAGCTATCAAAACACAATGCCAAGTTGAAATCACTGGGATTATTTTTCAAAAACCTTTTTGCTGTTACTAAGGAGCCTAGGCAGTGGTGTGCTGGAGCAGGCTCTCAAGAGCCGTTTGTTAAGTTTTTAAGAATTTTGGGAGCCGGTTCTCCATGGCTACTTTAACAAATGGATCCCAAAATATGGGCTTGGGCCCCTCCTGAATTCTCTTTTACTTTGCTGGCAAGAGAGAGACCCCCTGTTAACAATTTACCAGCACACCCCTGAGCCTAGGCAATAAACCTCATGCAAAAAGGTGTTCAGTCTGGACTCGCAAAAAAAAAAAAAAAATTGACAAGCACATTACAAAGTCACTCAACCAGCGACGCAAAGAGATTCAGCCTAGGCACAGTAAAAATGCCTATGATACTGTGGGTCACAGTACTTTTGTGAACAGAAACCCAAAATGCTTTTTAAAATGTTGTCAGCGTGTTACTAAGGTTAAGCTAAATAGCATTGTCATATTAAACTGAACATTCAGTTCTCTTCTTTTGGCTCCTCCTGCCAGCTCCCAAATTATATACAACTAAGGACCTGATACTCAGAACCCCTGCACGGTTCTGAACAGCGAGGTAAAAATGCCGCCAGAACTGCGTGGGGAATAACTCCCTCATGATCAACACGAATGACATGCAAATTAAACGTAGTCATAGCGTTGATCAGTTGATCATGAGGGAGTTCTTGGAGTGTTAAGGGGAGGATTGTGCCTGGGCATCCACTCAAGAGAGAAAGGTCTGGGCTTTTCTCCTGAGGGAGAAAAGTCTGGACCTGTCAAAAGCCCTGGTGGACCCCCAGGCCCCTCCCCCTCCCCAAATAAGGGCCTGGAGGTCTTGTGGACCCCAACCCCCCCAAACAAAAATCAGTTAAACCCTTGGGGGGGGGGGGGCAGGTCTAGGATCCACCAGAGCTTTTTTTTTTTTTTTTTTTTGACAGGTCTCCCTATTCCTTCCCAATGCCCTGCCAAACCCTAATGCAAGCATACGGCTTGCCATGGGAAGAGCGCCCTTTTTTGGCGCGTGCCCGCTGAGCACTGGAAAGGAATGTGGGAGACCCTGTTTTGCATGCATTTTCACGCTCATTGCGCTCAGAGCTGGCAAGCTCGCTGCTTTATGCGTTCACTGGCTCTAAGCATTCCATGGGAGCAAATGTGGGTGCTAGTCAGGTGCTAATAGCCTCTAGCGCCTGCATTAGCTTCCCCGTATTGGGGCTTAAGCCTGGTATGAGAGAGTTGCTCGTTGGTGTAACAGGAAAAGTGGTAGAATTAGTGCACTCCAGGTGAGGAAATCTAAGAAAAGCAGACAACCAATATGACAGCATGTTTAGAACCCTCCATCTTATGCATCGTTAAGAATTTTCAAAGAGCAGTGTCAGAGAATGTGGAAAGCAAGAGAGGGGAGCATGCAAGGCAGACACATAGTAGGATCCGACTGCCCTGTCTTAGAAGAGCACTGGCACCTTATTATTCCCACTATAGGTGCAGTGCATGTTAAGCACCCCCAATATAGACCGACCACCTTCAATGTGTCCATGGAGGAGCAATTTGTGTTGCATTCAGCATCCCCAATCATTTTGAAAAGTTTGCGCCTATGATTCCCACCTCTACAATCATCCCGTGCTGTAGGAACTGCAATGGCTATACCACAGTGTCTGATATTGCCTCAGAGTGCACAGAAATTAGCTCTACTTTCAAACCAAAACAATTATTCAACTAAAAAAATAACTACTGAGACTCTCATTGAAACTAGTTGAATTTAATTTCGTTTAATATTTCCCATGCCACCTGATGCACAATAATAAAAGAATAGAATAAAACAAAAACCCCACCAAAACACACAACTAAAGTTTAGGATCAATCCTCTAAATGGCTACATAGTCTGACACAATAACAAAGTTAATGACAAAAAAAGTTCTGGAAACTTATTGCTTGGAAGTAAATCTGCATTACACAAGAAAAGGAGTCCCTCCCCCTCACTTCCTTCTCTTTTTCTCCCCTTCACTTTCATGTCTCATCTGTCTTACTAGTACTCTGTGAAAAATTTCGTTTTGATGAAAGAGGTAGAGGAAGGACTAGGGAAGCCCAATGATTAGTCACTTGCCATAGCAGGTAAGTCTGGAAGAAAGCTCCCTGCTTTTGTAAATAGCCAGGGGGTATGGCTATGTCCCCATTAAAAATAATAATAATAAAAATAAGTGATTCATGGTATAATGCTCAAATGCCTACAGTGCTCATGAGTCAACTCAACCAAATCAAGGATAGCAATGTTCCTGAGAGTTCTGCCAATATATATCCCAAGGTTTCCTGGTCCAGGGCTTTCAGTTTTTCAGAACCTCTTGCAGGAGACTGAGCTCTCTCAGGGCCTGATCAAAACTCCTGCGCTGTTCAGAACAGCACCAGAGAAATACCACCCGATCAGCATGTCTGAGCAGCTCCCTCATGCTAATGACATGCAAATTCAAGCGCTCATAACATTGAGCATGAGGGACAACTATGGGAGGATTGTGCCTAACTAAGGTTAACTGCACAGACCTCTGTACTTTTAATTTTTGATATCGGTAAGGGTTAGCAGTTATTTATTCCTCTCATATATGAAATCTTCCCAAATTTAACAAGCTGGTCTGAGGGCCCGCAAAATCTTAAACCACAATCCATTTATTACAGCAAGATAGACTAGGTTTTCCCTGTATTTTAAAATTTCTTAAATAAGTTTAATTTTTCAAAACAAGGCCTGCTTGGATTAGAAACTCACAGATAAGATGTATATAAAAGAAAAAAAAAACATTCTTTATGCTTTTAGTCCGTCAGAGGCCATCTTGCAGATTTTCAGGACCAGCCATACACAGATGAGAACAAAATATAGGAGGCCTCAGGTGTGTGGAGTATCAGTCACGATCTCTCAATAACACACATGCTAGTCCTATCTCTGTGCTCCCTAAATGCCAAAAGCAGGAATACTGAGCTGCATCTGGAGATGTCAATAGTTGAGTTTGGTCTACAGGGGATGCTGAGAAATGAGGTATAGTACACATGCAGCCCGTGCCACAGTTCCAGCTCAGAGCAGCAAGATGGTGAGGTTGTAGCTGGAGCGGTACACTCGCTCTTCATTATATTTTATTTTTGTTACATTTGTACCCCGCGCTTTCCCACTCATGGCAGGCTCAATGCGGCTTACATGGGGCAATGGAGGGTTAAGTGACTTGCCCAGAGTCACAAGGAGCTGCCTGTGCCTGAAGTGGGAATCGAACTCAGTTCCTCAGGACCAAAGTCCACCACCTTAACCACTAGGCCACTCCTCCACTCAGGAAATATGGTGACTTTTTTTTTTTTAAAGAGGTATAAGAATTACTCAAAAATGTATATCTACAGGAGATATTTGTTTCACTCCATTCAATTTAGTTTAGGGAAAGTACAAAGGTAGAATTTATTTGGCTATGACAATCCCTGAACAGATTTGTATAGTGCAACTTGGTTATCTGGCAAGAGACAGAGGTTTACACTAGGAGAGTTCCAGCATGGATCATGTACTGGAAACTATACCAAAAATATAATACGGTATCAGAAAAATTCTGGGAACCACTAAGATCAGGCTACAGATCAAGGCTTTTGTCTGGATTCCTGTAACTGGAGTCCCATGTCTATGCCTTTCCTTAAATCATCACCAAGGTCTGATATACCCAATTCTGCATCTCTGAGAGCTCCGCACAAAGACATACATACATGAAGATAAACATTAATGTTGTCACACTTAATGAAGGGAGCCTCAACAACTCACATAAAAAAAAAAAGTCCTAAAGCTAGAAATCTGACAGATTCTTGTATCAGAACTGACTCTACTAAATCACCAATACCTACAGAAGGGGTGGGGAGACTGGTGTACCGCTCTGCACAACTCCAGAAAGAGTAGCAGCAATCCTCACACAAAATAAGGAAGAAGAGCAAAAGATCCTTTTCATACTATAGGACTCCAAAAAGAGACCAGGCAGGATATCCATTAAGAGGCACAACAGAAAACACTGAAATCTTATTACTGAACATATATTCCCTTAACCTCAAAAAGGTACATTCTACAAAGATCACCTACTAGACTTTAAAACTGCTGCAATATTTTTCCCCAACTGTAGTGGGAGACTTGAACTGCAAATCTAAACACTCTAAATAAAACTAGCCGTTGAGCCCGTAAAACCGGGCTAGTAAAGGAAGGGGGGGTTTGAAAGGCCACCCCCCCCCCCCGGATAGGTCGCTGCTGCCCCTCCCCCCTCTGGAGTCCCCGCCACCACCCCCCCCCCCCCGGAGTCCCCTCCGCCATCCCTCCACCCGGGCCGGGTACCTGGCTTCACTATTCAAACCGCCGGAACGCAGCACACAGCTCATCTGAGCTGCTGTCGGCCTTCCTTCTTCTCTGCATGTGTTCCGCCCTCGTGTGACGTAACGTCGGCGAGGGCGGGACACAGGCAGGTAAGGAAGGCCAACGGCAGCTCAGATGAGCTGTGTGCTGCGTTCCGGCGGTTTGAATAGTGAAGCCAGGTACCCGGGCCGGGTAGAGGGTGGGTGGCGGCGGCGACTCTGGGTGGGTGGGGGGAGCGGTAGCAACGGCGGTTCCCTCACTCGCATGTGCGCAGGTTCCCTCTCTGTCACGCCCCTGTCATCACGTATTGACGCGGGGGCGGGACAGAGAGGGTCTCTACTGCGCATTTGAGAGTGAGTACGCCTCTTGCCATTTATATGTTTGATAAGAACAATGATCCAGTTCTCCATAAAGTACTAGTACTATACTACTAATTTCTATATATGCACACAATATATGTAGCTATTTCCTCTGTCCCTAGTGGGCCCACAATCTAATGTGAGAAAAACTCAAAAGATCTTAATGCTAGTCTAAATTCAAGTTTATGGATTTCTGGAGCCATGGGTTTTGTAATTTCTGGAGATTACAAAACCCAGGGCTCAGAGACTATCCAGTCTGCTTAGGTAGACATGAATCCAGTCTGCTTAGGTAGACATGAATCCAATTCCAGCATTGATATACTACTTACAAGCAGACAACCAGAATAAAAAAAAAAAAAAAAATCACATAATTACAATATCAGATCATGTCCTTGTTGTCAACAAATCCCTCTAAAAACATATCACTGAATGGAAATAAACTCTGGAAAATGAGTCTCTCTCACACCAAATACCTTACAGTCTTTCAGGAACTAGAAGTGTGGCAGACAGATATAGATACCAGGGAATATTTACAACGCACCTCCTAAACTTAGCAATGGAATACAGAAAAACCTATACAAATAAGTTAAACCTATTTTGAGATTTTAGCAAAGAACAAGAGAGAGAAAAACAGAATTGTTGAGAAGTTTCAAAATGACTTCAACCTCCAAGCAGAACACAAAAAAAAGTAGGAAAGAAGTCATATGCAAAAATCCTTGAAATTTGTGCCGAGACTGAAGACAAAATAGAAACAGAGAAAATGAAGGCCGATATAGACCATATGGCCTACCAAGCCTGCCCAATCGTGCAATCTACTATCTGTCTCTTCTTCTCCCTTAGAGATCAGTTAAGATAGCTCACCTACTATAACTACCTTAATCATTCCTTTCCTTCCTCTTTCTACCCTTATTTAACCTCTGCACAATATTAAATGTATCTGTCACCCTGTAATGACAATGTTAACAAAACTATGTAAGCCACATTGAGCCTGCAAATAGGTGGGATAATGTGGGATACAAATGCAATCAAACATATAAACGGCGAGTGACCGTACTCACTCGCAAATGCGCAGTACAGACCTTCTCTGCCCCGCCCCCACATCAATACGTGATGACAGGGGGGGGGGGGGCGGAACACAGAGGGTCTGTACTGCGCATTGCTGAGGGAGGGACACCGCCGTCTAACGCTCCCCCCACCCGAGTCGCCGCTGCCACCCACCTTCTACCCGGTCGGGCCCTCGCTCCTGAAACAGCGAGGGTCCGGGAATGCAGCACTGAGCTCTGCTGAGCTGCCGACATCGCCCTTCCTTCTTCTTCTTCTCTGCCTCTGTCCCGCCCTCGACGACGTTACGTCACACGAGGGCGGGACAGGCAGAGAAGAAGAACGAAGGCTGACGTCGGCAGCTCAGCAGAGCTCAGTGCTGCGTTCCCGGACCCTCGCTGTTTCAATAGCGGAGCGAGGGCCCGGCTGGGTGGAAGGTGGGTGGTGACGGCTCGGTGGGGGGGGGGGGGGGCGCGAACTCGGAGGGGGAGGGGCAGCGGCGAACTCGGCGGGCCTTTCAACCCCCCCTTCCTATAATAGCCCGTTTTTACGGGCTCAAAGTCTAGTAAATAAATAAATAAATAAATATATACTTGTTTCAAGCTTTCTTGAATTCAGATAGTTTTTGTCTCCACCATCTCCACTGGGAGGCCGCTCTCCAAATTCATCACCCTTTAGGTTACTTCTGAGCCAGTCCCTTTTTTTTTTTTTTTTTTTTAATTTAAAGAGAGTTATTAAAAGATGAAAAAAAATACATCATCATGCAGGGAAATACATTAAACAGCAAGACCAAACACCATGATAGACATCTGCTGCGTAGTGGCAACAGTATAATAATGGGCGATTTGAGTTAGCCCAATATTGACTGGTTAAATGCCACGTCAAGAAGTGCTAGAGAGGCAAAATTCCTAAACATAATTGACTCCTTCTTGGAGCAACTGGTCCAGGAACCAACAAAAGGGGAGCCATTTGATATCTAGTCCTTAGTGGAATGCAGGACTTAGTACAAAAGGTAACGCGTTGGGTCCGCTGAGACACTGTGATTATAACATGATCAAATTTGACTTAACTGGAGTGCAGTCACTAAGGAAATCTATGGTAGCGGCATTTAATTTTCAAAAAGGTAACTATGATAAAATGAGGAAATGGTTTTAAAAAGCCGAAAGGCTCAGTTGCAAAGGTTAGGACTTTAAAATCAGGCATGAACGTTGTTTAAGAATAACATTTTGGAAGCCCAGACTAAATATATTCCACATATTAATAAAAAGTGGAAAGAAGAGCAAACGACAGCCCACATGCTTGACATGAAAGAGGCTATTAGAGCCAAAAGAACATCTTTCAGAATATGGAAAAAAGATCCATATGAAGAAAACAAGCAGCAACATAAGTACTGGCAAGTTGGATGCAAAGCATTAATAAAGACAACCAAAGGCGAATACAAAGAGAAATTTGCCTCCGAGGCAAAAACTCATAGTAACTTTCAGGTATATCAGAAGCAGAAAGCCTGTAAGGGAAACTGTGGAGCCATTAGATTATCAAAGAGTAAATGGGACACTCAGGGAGGAGAGCCATAGCAGAAAGACTGAATGAATTCTTTGCCTTGGTCTTTACAGAAGATTATATGAGAGATCTACCTGTACCAGAGATGGTTTTCAAGGAACTGAAAGAATCTTGGTGAACCTGGAAGATATACGGAGCCAAAATCGACAAATT
The DNA here is from genome assembly GCF_901765095.1 of Microcaecilia unicolor. NCBI lineage: Eukaryota > Metazoa > Chordata > Amphibia > Gymnophiona > Siphonopidae > Microcaecilia > Microcaecilia unicolor. The sequence continues at coordinate 166,224,068 of NC_044039.1, forward strand.
AAAAACGGCAGTAAATCACCTGGATCAGATGGTATACACCCCAGGGTACTAAAAAACCCAAATATGAAATTGCAAATCGGGACCAACACCAAGGACTCACAAGGATTCCATGTTGTCCTCCTCAGCACCAAGGGATTCCCATGTCAAGCATCAAGCAGAAGTGAAGAAGCACCAACACTGGTCCTCTTTGAAGCACAGTCCCAGGAGTTCTGGAGACACTGGCATAACCTGTACCCAAAAAGCATCAGTGCCAAGAGGGCTGCTCCCCCTCTGTGAAAACGGTGCCAATCCACCAGTCTTCCCGCAGTCAGGCCCCTGCCTCCAATTCAGCTCCTGTACCAGCACTGATCCAGCCTTTACTAATGCCTGTCCACAAGGAGCAATTCAGGGACACGTTACAAGGGGAGCTGGAGCATGTCCTAGCTCAGCGTGGTATTGCCCCTGCCCATCTTGGAGACCTACATTATGCCTGTCAGGTGTTCATTAACATCAGTGCCTCATCGGGCATCAGTGCTGGAATCAGCTGATCCAATGCTCCTTTCCAACCCATCAGGGGAGAAAGCAACTCCACAGTCCAGGAGAGGGACCCATACCTCGGAACTCTTGCCCAGAACCTGGTCGAGTGTCCAGTGGACTAAGGCAGGCACAAGACAGACATCAAGAAGAGTACTTCACAGAATCTGATACAGACTGCTCCTGGGGGTCTGTAGTGGAGCCAGAGGAGACCTCGGAAGAAGAATCCCTTGGCCAGCCTTCTGACCCCTCTATGGCCCAGGAAAAGAGAAAATCTCTATTAAAGGAGCTCTTTTGTCAACTTTGAAGGAGATGGCCGAGGTATAGGCGTGATGCAGCAAGAAGGACCTGTGGCCGGCAGAGCAGAATTAATGCAATAACCTGAAACAGGAGCAGGATACCGAGCCAACCTTCTGCCTGCCACTGAAAGCCTCTCTTCACACCCAGGGAAGCAACAGGGGGCCTGACCCTGGAGCATAAATGGTGCAGTGGCAGCAGGGGTACCCTTAAGATTGCTTGCACCAGGCCTGGCTTCGCCTCTCAGTGGCCCTGCCAAAATCTTCAACTGACGTCTAAGTTCTCATCTCTTAAATATCTTGATCATTAATCTTAATTACTTGCTTAGTACAAGGCTTAAAGGTCAACTCTGAATCTAGCAAAAATACCCAAACACTGCACCTCCAAACAAATAAAAATAGGTACATTATCCACAGTCACTATGAGGGGGGCCGCTAAAGTGTAACATTACATCAAAAGGACCAAGTTCTGAGTTTTGAATAAATTTATGCATCTAAGTCCATGGTGTTCAACCACCATGCAACTAAATCAGCCAATATTAATAAGGCAGAGCTGAGATCACTAGAACAAGGGAAGAAAAGCATGTCAGCACACATGCAATCACCATGTTGGAAATTACATTGCAGAGCGGTTGCTAATACAGATTAAACAATGCAGCTGATGGAGCAGATCCTAATTTATCAATCCAACTAGAGAAAACATTCTCAATTCTTATTTACTGCCTTCCGTCAGTCAGGAAAGACTCAAACCACCTCAAAACAGCATCCCTTACTCCAACTTCTAAACGATGCAGCAAGATGCTGCACACCACACTCTCGAGAACAACATATCTATCGAAGAAAACCACCATTACTGCATTATGAGAATTTGAGAGAAGTTAACCAATGATCTAATGTTAAACTCTAATCATGAGAACTGAAGAAAAGCTCTGGGATCATAACCCTGATAGAACTATAGAGATGTAGAAGTTGAAATCACATGGAACATTCCCATTCCAACCAATAAACGTGATACTAGAAAACCAGATAGTTTCCTGAATAGTCAACTGTTGGCGGGCAGCACTTTGACTCAGTGGCGTAGCTACGTGGGGCCTGAGGGGGCCGGGGCCCCCGCAGATTCACCCCCGGACCCCCCTCCTGGCGAACCCACCCCCGCCTACCTTTACTTTTGCTGGCGGGGGATCCCACTCCCTGCCAGCCGACGTCTTCTCAGTCGCTTCCTGCTCTTCAATTTGTTTGCTGACGTCGTGCAGGACGTCAGCAAACAAATTGAAGAGCAGGAAGCGACTGAGAAGAAGACGTCGGCTGGCGGGGAGTGGGATCCCCCGCCAGCAAAAGTAAAGGTAGGCTGCAGCGGTGGCGGGTTCGCGGCGGGAGGGGGGCGGCGCCGGGGGGAGAGCTAAAATGTGCCCCCTCCCCTCGGGCTCTGGACCCCTCCCCCCACGGAAGGCTGGCTACGCCCCTGCTTTGACTGCCTGCTGCCGGCATTCAACCTGAATATTCAATGATGGGTTGTTTCCGGCAACAGGTATCGAATATCTGGGTTTTTCAATACCGGCTGGCACGTGATCGGTTAAGTCAATATTCAGACTTAACAGGCCATGGCTTAACAGGCAAAGAAGGGGACTTACTGGTCACGCCCCCAGAAAGCCCCCAATATCACTGGCTTTATTTTCAGTGCTAACAGCAACAATAGTAGGTTAAATGCCGCTGAAAATGTCCAGTTAACCACTGAGACGCGAGTTAACCGGTTGGCATCCGTTCCCGGCCGGTTAACTCATATTGATATCGGGCCCAGTGGTAATAGGAGGAAAAAAACACTTTTGTCAACTATACTATTCGTGTATCATTATACCTTAAGTATAATCAATCAATCAGGCACCAAGAAATGCAATTGGAGACCAAGCAAATGTATCATAAAGATACAAAAATAGTCCCAATCGTCTTGTGCACCACTGGCCATATTAGTATGTTACATCCTATGAATTCCAGGAGGAGGTGCTCTCTTGCACAATGCAAGTATTAAGACCACACCCAACATACCTTGGAAATCATAATCAACATACACTAGCTTAAGAATGAGGTCCATTTCTGACATGATATGAGCAAACAAGCCACTAAGAGACACTATTGCATGATCTGTAACTTTAGCAGACACCAAAGGTAAAATTATGTATAATCATACCTGATAATTTTCTTTCCATTAATCATAGCTGATCAATCCATAGACTGGTGGGTTGTGTCCATCTACCAGCAGGTGGAGATAGAGAGCAAACTTTTGCCTCCCTATATGTGGTCATGTGCTGCCGGAAACTCCTCAGTATGTCGATATCAAAGCTCCATCCGCAGGACTCAGCACTTAGAGAATTACACCCACGAAGGGACACTCTGCCCAGCTCACCACCGCCGAAACGGGGGAGGGGAATTAACCCAGCTCATCCCCACACAAGTGGGGGAGGGGAATCCGTCCAGCTCATCCCCGCGGAGCGGGGGAGGGACACCACACCCGCCGATGCGGGGGGATCTGGCTTATCCTGCAACCGCAACCGCGGGAGGAGCTGACTGACCCTAACACCGCCGAAGCGGGAAGGGTACAAAACTGCCCTACAGCCGCACGAAGCGGGAGGGAGTGCCGGCAGAATTTAAGTCTCAATCCAGCCCCGTAAAACGGAGGGGAGAGGAATGCAGCAGCTCACTGTAACACAAACTCGTCTTAACTCTTGAAGAATCCAAGTGAAAAAACTTGAACACGAAGTCTTTCTGAAGTAACTGAAGACTAAACTTGAACCTGAAATGCAACCAGAATAAAAACAGTACAGATATCTGGGAGGGGCTATGGATTGATCAGCTATGATTAATGGAAAGAAAATTATCAGGTATGATTATACATAATTTTACCTTCCATATCATCAAGCTGATCAATCCATAGACTGGTGGGATGTACCGAAGCAGTACTCACCCAGGGCGGGACATTGAAATCCCTGACCTCAACACTGAAGCTCCAAACCGGGCCTCCGCCCGTGCAGCCACAGTCAAACGGTAATGCTTGGAGAATGTATGAGCCGAAGCCCAAGTTGCCGCCTTGCATATCTCTTCCAAGGAGACGGATCCGGCCTCTGCCATCGAGGCCGCCTGAGCTCTTGTGGAGTGAGCCTTCAGCTGGATAGGCGGCACCTTCCCCGCGGCCACATAAGCCGCTGCAATGGCTTCCTTGACCCATCTTGCCACTGTAGGCTTAGCAGCCTGCAGACCCTTACGAGGACCTGCAAACAGGACAAACAGATGATCCGATTTCCGGAAATCATTGGTCACTTCCAAGTATCTGATGATGACTCGTCTCACATCCAGATATTTAAGAGCAGAGTACTCCTCTGGGTAGTCCTCCCTACGAAAGGAAGGGAGACAGAGCTGCTGATTCACATGGAAGCGAGAAACAATCTTGGGCAGGAAGGAAGGCACTGTGCGAATAGTCACTCCTGCCTCAGTGAACTGCAGAAAAGGCTCTCGACATGAGAGCGCCTGGAGCTCGGAAACTCTTCTGGCTGAAGTGATAGCCACCAAAAAGACTGCTTTCAACGTCAGGTCTTTCAGAGATGCCCTCGACAAGGGTTCAAAAGGCGGCTTCTGCAATGCTCTTAGCACCAGGTTGAGATTCCACGCAGGCACCACTAAGTGCAGAGGAGGGCGCAGGTGATTAACTCCCTTGAGAAAGCGCACCACATCTGGCTGCGAAGCCAGGGAAACACCCTTCAGGCGGCCCCTGAAGCAAGCCAGAGCCGCTACCTGGACTTTAAGGGAACTGAGCGACAGGCCTTTCTCTAGACCTTCTTGCAGGAACGCCAACACTGAAGAAATTGGAGCAGAGAAGGGAGAAAGTGAGCCTGCTTCACACCACGCTGCAAAGATACGCCAAACCCTGGCGTAAGCAGTAGAAGTAGAGCGCTTCCTCGCTCTCAGCATAGTGGCGATGACCTTGTCTGAGAAGCCCTTCTTCCTCAGACGCTGCCGCTCAATAGCCAGGCCGTAAGACCAAAGGGGGAGGGATCCTCCATCACCACGGGACCCTGATGTAACAGGCCCTGCTCCACTGGCAGTCGCAGAGGATCGTCGACTGAGAGCCTGATCAAGTCCGCATACCAGGGACGTCTGGGCCAATCCGGACCCACCAGGATTACCCTGCCGGGATGCTTTGCCACCCGGTCTAGCACCCTGCCCAACATGGGCCAGGGCGGGAACACATAGAGAAGCTCTTGTGTCGGCCACTGTTGGAGAAGAGCATCTACTCCCAGGGATCGAGGGTCCCGTCCTCTGCTGAAGAAGCGTGGCACTTGGCAATTGGCCGATGACGCCATCAGATCTAGGCTCGGCTGGCCCCAGCGCTTCGTGATGTCCAAGAACGCCTGAGCAGATAGCTGCCACTCTCCGGGCTCCAAGGTATGGCGACTGAGAAAGTCCGCCTTGACATTCATGACTCCGGCAATGTGGGCCGCTGAAAGCTGCTCCAGGTTCGCTTCCGCCCACTGGCATAGATTCATAGCCTCCTTGGCTAGAGGGGCGCTCTTGGTACCTCCCTGGCGGTTGACATAGGCCACAGCCGTGGCATTGTCCGACAGGACCCGTACAGGCTTCCACACCAGTACCGGGATGAACTCCAAAAGCGCCAACCGAATGGCTCTGAGTTCCAGGAGGTTGATAGACCACTTTGCCTCTGCAGGGGACCAGAGCCCCTGCGCTGTCCTTCCCAAGCAGTGGGCTCCCCAGCCCGACAAAGAGGCGTCCGTCGTGACGACAATCCACTCTGGGGTCACCAGAGGCATTCCCGCAGACAACTTGTCTGTCTGCATCCACCAGCTCAGCGCCTTGCGCACTGCTGGGTCCAAGGGAAGTCGCACAGCATAATCCTCCGAAATCGGAGTCCAGCGCTGCAGCAGAGAGTGTTGAAGTGGTCTCATATGAGCCCTGGCCCAGGGCACTACTTCCATCGTGGCCGTCATAGAGCCCAACAGCTGCACATAGTCCCAAGCCCGAAGAGGAGAGGCTACTAGGAACTGGTTCACCTGAGCCTGAAGCTTGACAATCCGATTGTCTGGCAGGAACACTCTGCCCACTTGGGTGTCGAATCGAACTCCCAGATACTCCAGGGACTGAGTGGGGCGCAGCTGGCTTTTCTCCCAGTTGATGATCCATCCCAGGGAGCTCAAAAGAGCAACCACCCGGTTCACAGCTTTGCCGCACTCTGCATAAGAGGGGGCTCGGATCAACCAGTCGTCCAGATAAGGATGGACTTGTACTCCTTCCTTCCTCAGGAAGGCCGCGATGACCACCATTACTTTGGAGAAGGTCCGCGGAGCAGTAGCCAACCCGAATGGGAGGGCTCTGAACTGGAAGTGTCGGCCCAGTACTGCAAAACGCAGGAAGCGTTGATGAGGAGGCCAGATGGGAATATGCAAGTACGCTTCCTTGATGTCCAAGGATGCCAGGTACTCCCCTGCCTTCACTGCTGCTATAACAGAGCGGAGAGTCTCCATGCGAAAGTGCCGAACTTTCAAGGCCCGATTGACCCCCTTGAGGTCGAGGATAGGCCGGACAGAACCTCCTTTCTTTGGTACCACAAAGTAAATGGAGTAACGTCCCTTGCCAAGCTGATTTTCTGGCACCGGAACGACCGCCCCCAGGCGGATGAGATTGTCCAAGGTCTGCTGCACTGCCACAGCTTTGACCGGAGACTTGCAGGGAGAGAGTACAAACCCGTCTCTTAAGGGTCGGCAGAACTCTAGCTTGTAGCCGTCTCTGATGACTTCCAGCACCCAAGCGTCTGAAGTTATTGTGGTCCACTCGCCCAGAAACGAGGACAGCCGTCCTCCAATCTGCACTGGGGCGTGGACCAAGACCCCGTCATTGGGTACGAGACCCTGGGGGAGGACCGGAGGGAGCACCTCCGGGACGGCGGTCTCTGCGAAAGGAACGCTGCTTGGGGGAGAAGGTCCTCTTAAAGGAAGAGGAGGCAGAAGAGCCCGACCTGCCCGGGCGGTACCGTACGGGCTTCCTGAAACCGCCCTCTGGAGGTACCGGGGCGAGCACTAGCTCGAGCCCTGACCTCTGGTAACTTCTTGCCCTTAGACGTGCCGAGATCGGTCACGATTTTGTCCAGCTCGACCCCCAAAGAGCAGCTTGCCTTTAAAAGGCAATCTAGCCAGGCGGGATTTAGAGGCGTGGTCAGCAGACCAATGCTTCAGCCAAAGCCACCGCCGCGCAGAGATTGTCTGAGCCATGCCTTTAGCTGAGGCTCTCAAGACATCATACAGCAAGTCTGCCAAATAGGCCAAGCCCGATTCCAGGGCCGGCCAATCATCCCTCAAGGAAGAATCCGAGGGGGAAGCCCGCCGCACCATAGTCAGGCACGCCCTGGCCACATAGGAACCGCAAACTGAGGCCTGCAAATTTAAAGCAGTAGCCTCGTAGGACGACCTTAAGGCCGCCTCCAATCTTCTGTCTTGGGCGTCCTTTAGGGCCGTGCCACCTTCCACCGGCAACGCCGTTTTCTTAGTCACCGCAGTGATTAAAGAATCCACGGTAGGCCACAGATAGGCCTCACGTTCACTCACAGCCAAAGGATAGAGGCGGGACATAGCCCTAGCCACTTTAAGGCTCGCTTCTGGGACATCCCATTGAGCCGAAATTAAGGTGTGCATAGCATCATGCACGTGGAAGGTTCTAGGCGGGCGCTTCGTCCCCAGCATAATGGCAGAGCCAACAGGGGCTGAGGGAGAGACGTCCTCCGGAGAGGAAATCTTCAAAGTGTCCATGGCCTGTAGCAACAGGTTGGGCAAATCCTCTGGGCTAAAAAGCCGCGCTGCAGAGGGGTCATCCGCTCCAACCGAGCGGGGATCCGTCTCCTCCAAGGAATCCGCAAAGGACCGTTGGGAGACCTCAGACACGCTGCCCTCATCTACATCGGAGGAGACAAATTCCTCCAAGGCCTGGGAATCAACCCGAGGACGTTTACCTCTGGGAACCTCAACCTCTTTACCAGACGAGGGAGCAGGGGCAGCGTTGTGCATGAGGAAGGCCTGATGCAGCAGCAAAACAAACTCGGGGGAGAAACCCCCCAGACTGTGCACTTCCGCAGCCTGGGCAACAGCCCTAGACGCACCCTCAACCGGCACTCGCAAGAGCGGGGGAGAGACATGCTGCGCATCCAAGATGGCGTCCGGCGCGACACTCCGCGAAGGAGCCGCGCGGGAAGAACGGCTCTTAACTTTAGCCGCTTTTGTGCCGTCGCCCAAATTAAGGGCGTTCATGGCATTAATGTCTCCAACCTCAAGGGCGGCCCAAGAAGAAGCCGTCCGAGCCGCGTGGCCGGCCAAGATGGCGGAGGCGAGGAGCGGGGGATGGGCGTTTATGGCGGGAAAAACCGCCACGCCGGAGGAAGGACCGGGACATACATCGGTCACGAAACTGTCACCCAACAAGGGCGAATCAGGCTTGAAGACCCCCGCATCCCCTCTAGAAGCGCTCCAGCGATCCGGGGAGCGACCCTTTGCGCCCTCGCCCTCCGACGCCATATGCCACGAGGAGAAGAATCGGGGAACCCCCTGCCCGCTATAAAAAGGTAAAAATTACCTGCTGTCCGCTCCGAGCTGTAACGACCTGGTGTCCCAGTGAGTAGCTGCAATAGACGCTTAAATAAACGTCGAAATAAACGCCTTTAAGGACGTTCAAATTTTTTTTTTTTTTAACGGAGCCAGCGGGAGGGGGGATAAAAGGAGGGACCTGGCACCACCAGGTTTGCACTTGCTCAAAAGAGCCCTCAACCCCAGGCACTCAACAAAACCTAAAAATTAGGCTTGGAGGCCTAGCCAGAGCTGCTGCTGTGTGTGACCACCACCTGCTGAGATAGAGAACATACTGAGGAGTTTCCGGCAGCACATGACCACATATAGGGAGGCAAAAGTTTGCTCTCTATCTCCACCTGCTGGTAGATGGACACAACCCACCAGTCTATGGATTGATCAGCTTGATGATATGGAAACCATTATTTATACTAATAAATTCTGTAAATGTACTGTGAAGTAAGCTATACCCTCTCTGCACTGTGTGGTAATTTAAAAAGAACATACTGGAGCCTAGCTTTGCAGCACACATCTGAAGCTATTTGCATGCAGTCAAATTAACTCAGCAGAGCTCATACTGAGTTGTGACCCTTACAGCTGTTTCTGGTAACAGCCACATAATAAATGTGCGAGAAAACTAAACACTTCCACACTGACATCAGATACAAAAAAAAAAAAATTTAAGAATACCAGCCAATGTGGCTACCAGTACTTCACAAAAAATGAGTCACAGCTGACTTTCTTCTGGTGCCACATCCTTGTTACAAAATATGTAGAAAATGCAAGAAAAATCTGCATTCACTCGTACCGTGTGGCATGGCTTCACAGCGCAATCTTTTATTCCACAGTGGCTGACGACATCCCAGAAAGGGCAAGGCTTCTTTAGGTTTACCTGCAAAGATACAAGAGAAGTACAATGGTAGATATAGTGAGATATTGCCAAGGACCAAGACATAACTAGGTTCTTTAGAAAGAAGACAAGAGTAAACAGCTCTAATTTCACAAATGCCTCCTAGCTTACATGTTACGTTACAGGAAGCTTTACTACGCAGGTGAGTCAGTTTTACTCTCTAACTTACTCACTATCATAGTGGTATCAGTTCATGGAAAGCTCGATTTCACAAGACCCAGAAATCCTTTTTATAATTAATGACGTCATTTTATAATGAACTTGAGCATATAGAAGAGTATTTCAAGCACTTAAATATGCGCCTTTAAACCTGATACATACATATATATACTAGTAAATAAGGCCCGTTTCTGACACAAATGAAACGGGCGCTAGCAAGGTTTTCCTCGGAGTGTGTATGTGAGAGTGACTGTGTGAGAGAGAGGGAGTGAATGTGCGAATGTGTGTGTGTGACAGAGAGAGAGTGAGTCTGAGTGCGAGTGTGTCTGTGAGAATTAGAGTGTGTGAGTGCGTATGTGAGAGACAGTGACTGTGAGAGAGAGTATGTTTCACACAGATACACTGTGTATAAGAGTGTGTGTGTGTGTGTGAGACAGAGTGTGAGAAAGTACGTGTGCGATGCACAGACTCTCTGTGAGACCGAGTGTACGAGACCGAGAGTGTGTGAAAGTGACTGTGCGACACATAGAGAGTGAATGTGATACAGTGTGAGAGACTGTGAGAGAGAAAGACACTGACTGTGAGAGAGTGTGTGTGTGTGTGTGACAGAGATACCTCCCTCCTCCCCCTCTGGTCTGAGGATCCCCTCCCCTCTGGTCTCAGGACCCCCCCTGCCTCTCCCCCCCCCTCTGCGTGGTTGGCAGCAGCGTGTGAGTGTGTGTGACAGAGTGAGACTGGGTGCGAGTGTGTCTGTGAGAGAGAGAGAGTGTATGATTGTCCTCTCTCCCCTGCCCCCTCCAGCCACCCAGCGATTCTCCTGTCTCCCCTGGCACCCCCTCCAGCCACCCAGCGATTGTCCTGTGTCCCCTGCCCCCCCCCCCAGCCACCCTGCGATTCTCCTGTATCTCCTGCCCCCCTCGAGCCACCCAGCGATTCTGCTCTCTCCCCTGCCCCCCCCCTTCAGCCACCCAGCGATTGTACTCTGTCCCCTGCCCCCCCCCCTCCAGCCACCCAGCGATTGTACTGTGTCCCCGGATTAGCTCCGTCGAAGTGGTGGCGTTATTGAAAGCCCTGGCCGTCCACGGAGTCAGCTTCAGAACGTTGGAGGCGAGTTCGTTCCCTCAGTCCTGCCTTCTGATTAGCCGCCCTTGACGTCATCACGTTTTGATGCGAGGACAGGGCAGAGAGAGATGTGACACCGTTACGACCCCTTCACTGAAGCCACGGAGTCAGCTTCAGATCGTTGGATGTGCTTTTTATTATAGTAGATATATACACAGTTGTTCCTACGGGTAAAGAATAGGCAGAGCAGGCGCTGAACTAGCATTTATGCATGTGTTTATCTTTACCAGTATAAAAATGCGCATTTACACATTCCTCAGAACAGTTCTAAATGTGTGTACTCACTTTCCCTGCGGTAACCTCTAAAGGTACAGAAGTATGTATGTTGTTGTTGTTATTAACTGGATGCAACAGTGGTGTAGAATGGGTAGAAGTGAATCAATTTTTCACTCTTTCAAAAAGTACAAAGACCAGGGGACATTCAATGAAATTACACGTAAATACTTTTAAAACAAATAGGAGGAAATTTTTCACTCAAAGAATAGTTGGACTCTGGAATTCGTTGCCAGAGGATGTAGTAAAGGATGTTAGCATATCTGGATTTTAAAAACAGGTTTGGACAAGTTCCTGGAGGGAGAGGCGATAGTCTGTTATGGAGTTGGACATGTGGAAGCCACTGCTTGCCCTGGAATTGGCAACATGGAACGTTGCTACTAATTGGGTTTCTGCCAGGTACTTGTGTCCTAGATTGGCCACTGTTTGAAGCAGGATATTGGGCTAGATGGACCATTGGTCTGACCCAGTATGGCTATTCTTATGTTCTTAAGATAGACACCTATGGCCCAGATGATCAAAAGCCCTGCGCTGTTCCAAACAGCGCCCTAAAAATAGCGCCGGGCTTTTCTGCATCGATGATCAAAGATAATAGCACTACTTAGATTTGCATGCATTATCTTTGATTATCATGTTTAAAGTGCGGGAGAATTGTGCCGAGCATGCGCTCAGCACAATCCTCCCGCACTTGTTTGACAGGTCTGGGCTGTCAAAAGCCCAAACCTGTCAAACAGCCTGCCCCGAGGCCCCCCCCCAAAAAAAAAACGTCATGGCCGCCGCCGGCCAAACCCTCTCCCACCCTCCCACCCAGCGATGGGGGGTGGGGGTGGGGGCTGGTGGTCCGGTGGTCTCCAGCCCCCGAAACCCCCAGAAATCGTTGCTCCATCGACCGGGGGGGGGGGGGCTGGAGGTCCACCCCAAATCCTCCCCCCCAGCATTCTCCTTAAATTCCCTGGTGGTCCGTGGTGTCGTGACACCCCCCTGGCCCCGTCCCGGCCCCCCTACCTTGTGTTGGAGGAGGGACGCATCATGCCTGCCGCCCTCCTCTTCCAGTCAGTCGAAGCCCAGCACCGCCCACTGCATCCTGGGATGCACTGGGCGGGGCTACAGACCATGTAAGGGAGCGATTCCCTTACATGGTCTGTAGCCCTGCCCAGTGCATCCCAGGATGCAGTGGGCGGTGCTGGGCTTCGACTGACTGGAAGAGGAGGGCGGCAGGCATGATGCGTCCCTCCTCCAACACAAGGTAGGGGGGCCGGGAGGGGGCCAGGGGGGTGTCACGACACTACAGACCACCAGGGAATTTAAGGAGAACGCTGGGGGGAGGATTTGGGGAGGACCTCCAGCCCCCCCCCCCCGGTCGATGGAGCAACGATTTCTGGGGGTTTCGGGGGCTGGAGACCCACCAGACCTCCAGCCCCCCATTCGCGTTTGCCTTGGGGGGGGGGGGAAGGGGGGCCTGCCAGCATGCAACTGCATGCTGGACAGGGCTCACCATTCCTCCCCAATGATCCGCAAAATCTAACGCCAGCTCGGAGCTGGCGTTGATTTTGCTGCGGCCCGCGACCCAATCTTTGGCGCGCTGGTCGCTGATCATTGGGGATGAATGCGTTAAGTGCCAATTAGCATGCATTTGCAAGCTAATTGCGCTAGAAGCCCTGTTTAGCATGCATTTGCATGCTACTTGCACTGAGAGCCCTCGAGTGCGCTGTTTCAGGCGCTCGAGGGCTCTGATCATTGGTCGGCTGCAAACTCTGGCGCTAGTATGGCGTTAACAGCCTCTAGCGCCAGAGTTTGCTTTTGATCATGAGGGCCCCTATGTCTTTCCTGCCCAGGTGCTCTAGTAGAGATTTATCCTTCCCACTAAGTGATAAGCAGGAACTAGGCTCTTTCACAGCATCCTTTTCAGAACCACCCAGTGAGGATGACATTGTTGGTAACAGTACATTTTATTGTTATCTGACAAATTAATTAATGTATTACCTATATATCACGTGTCAATATTCAATCCAAGATAGGGCCAAAATTATGTCCAAGATGCATTTCTACGAGTAAAACAAATGTTTTACACACAGAAATGGGCTTTTATACAACTGCCCTCCCAATGTGTGCAAACTTTATGCACATAACTTCACTCAAACTAAGCAGAGGGGTTAAGCATTTACATGCAGATTTTATAGAACCATGCATATACAAGCTGGATAATTTAGGCACACAGATAGCAGGTGGAATGTGCTTGGATACCTCCCCATGGGATAACTATGCAAGGGAAAGCATACACACTTCCCCTCTGAGAACTAGTGTAACTTAAGGGCGTATTTGATGTTAAGCTTGGTATAAAAATTTCTCTCTCTCATGATAGGGGCCTATCCAGGGTTAACACACCACCTCTGGAGGTATCCTGGCTTTTTGTTTTGCCTTCTAAAAAGGTAATTTTGTGATCAACATGGGCCTTCGCAGTTCTACCTCCTAAGTACATTGGAGATTTGCAAATACATTTTGTTTTGTCCATATTTTGACAGAGGAGAGGGCTCACTTTCTTAGATAAGAGAAACTAATATTTCTGCTTAACTAATGAAAAATTCACATAGCCAGTGAACGTGTACACAGAGGAATAAAGTTAAAGGACAAAGGGCTAAGGAATTAAATGTTTGTTAAAGCATTTATGTAATTTGGGATGAGCAGCCACACGAGATGACAGTTGTAACTTGAGTGTAATAGCAGATTATACTATTTGCAGGCAGAGTTTTATTCTTTTAATTTTGTATGTGTTTTTTTTATACTTTGTTTACTACTGTGTTTATGTTCTGTAAATCACTTGGGTATAAGAAGTACAAAAGTTTGAAAAATAAATATTCAGTATGTTTAGCATATAATTTAAAGGATGTAACAATATAAGATATGTCCTGAAAGTTACAATAGGGTATTTTGTAATCTTAAATGACAGGCATGTAGTCTATATATGACAATGGTAGGGCACATCAGGTCCTTCTCTTGCTGGAGGTGCCAGAAAAGAGACCTCCAGAATAGCAGAGGCGAAAGAGGTGAGAATACAGTGAGAAATGCCTGTGCAAAGAGTTGCCTGCAGCTGCATGGGCTGGCTGGAAACCCAGACACTGACATCCCAACCCCTGCCACACACATGGAAGCCAGTGGGCTGGCAAGGAAAGCAGTCCTGGTGCTGAAATGGCCAGCTGCCCAAGGAGGAACACTGTAGCAGAGGAAGGTGGGGGAAAGGATGACAATACTGAAGTTGGGCCAGGGAAGGCAGGGGGATATAAATGCTGGAGATGGCCTGAAGAGAATGAGTGTTGGGGGTAGAGAGAAGGGGTGTAGATAATAAATCAATTTCCCTTCCTATTTTACAGGTTTCTGCAAATTGGAATCAGTAATTTACTTAGGTTTTCTAAAAGTGGTGTCTGTCTAGGCCTGTCACGTGTGCAGGTCCTGTGCAGTGCACAAGGTCATGGATCACAAGGGATGGAGGAAGGACTGGCATGCCCAGGGATGGTGGGTATGGTTTCACCAGTTGACAGCTGGTTGATATCTAATTGTATAAGTCACATTAATAGTGTAACAGGGTTACTGTTTACATAAGGACAGGAACAGAGTAGTAGGAACCTATGGCTCTTCCATGTTAAATCATGACCTTTCACTTGCGGATGATTTAGCATTGAAAACCCCAGAGAGTTTATTTTCTTCAAACTGGCACATACAGCATGAATCTCAAATTTTGCAAACATGCCAAAATTTCACAAAGCCCTTGGGTGGTTTTGACATAGACTTGTGGGAGTGAGGAGGATACGAAGAGAAGTGAAGGTTTTTTTTTTTTTATTACTGTTTCCTTGTAAATGTTTACCTAAATATTGAAATGTACAATATGTTTGTTTGAACCAGTGCATTTGCATAAATTCTTGGATGCCAGTAGACCAGGGTCTGGGTAGAGCCTGATGATATAGGTTTCGTACTGTCCCTTTATTTTTAATGTATAAGATTTCCATAAAAAATTGCTACAACCAAAAGTGAAAAACAAAAACAAAAAAAAAAAACAGCGTAAATTAATCTCTACAATTTCAACCACAATAATAGCGGGGGGGGGGGGGGGGGCAATATAAGACAAATTAAAAAGGAAAAAGCAATTGTTCCTTTAGTTTATCGTTTTATTTGAACTGCTCCCAAGTTTTTCATCCTTGGATCCTGATAGAAATGGACATTATTTTGGGGCCCTTTTACTAAAGCTTGGCATGTGTTGACAGTAGCAAGTTAAGAGCTTCTTTTACAAAGCCGCACTAGCAACTCCCGTGCAGCAAATGAGAGGAAGCCCATAGGAATTGAATGCGCTTCCTCCGATTTAATGCAGAGGAATCACTAGTGAGGGTTTGTAAAATAAGCCCTAAATGTTGCGTCTTCTATTTTATACCTATGGGCCATGTGGCACTTAGCACACACTAAGCTTTAATAAAAGGGCCCCTTTATTCTTTTTCTTGAAGGAATATATTGCTGGATTTCTTCTCAAGAAATTACACTTGAAATCTATATAAAAACTTTACATGTAACATTTTGAAAAATAGAAAGGTGAAAGAAAAATTAAGGGGGTTGTTTACTAAATATTAGCTCGAGTTATCTGCAGCAGGGCCCATAGGAATAAAAATGGGCCCTGCTGCAGATAACTCAAGCTAAGCTTTAGTAAACAGGGGGGGGGGGGGGGGGTAAATATTAAGCCTGAGCATTTTTGCAGTTCTCTTCATGCCTTTTTGGTACAATGTGAACCCCATATAGACATCAAGATGAAACTGTAAACCACTTAGGTCTAAGCAGTATATAAATACTGAAAATGAAATAATTGACTGCATTATATGTGAATCCATGTTACATGGAGTCTATAGTGCAATACATAATTAAACTATTAAAAAAAAAAAAAGTCCAACCCTTGACCACGTTATAAGCCATCCCTTTGTTATATCAAGCTGTGTTATATGGGATCTAAGGTGTAGTTAGGGATCTATATACTAACACTGCAGCAAAGTAAACAAGATAAAGCAAATCTGCTTACCTGTAACAGATGTTTTCCAAAAACAGCAGCATATAATTAGCACACAAGTGAGCAGTGTCATCACAGCATCAGAACAGAATAGCTCTCCCAGAGCACAGAACTACTGTAATTTTCTGAACACATGTGCCCAGCAGTCTCCTCAGTTAGCTCCACAGTTCAAGAATTAGAACTTTTGAGGAGATGGAAAGAACTGTGTGTGCCTGATTAATCCTGTTGACTACAGAGAACACCTATTACAGGGTACCTGGTCAAAATAGCCCCGACAAAAAAGCTCCAGACATAACAGTCATTGTCAAAACAGCCTGCCCACAATATAACCCTTGACAAGTTAGCCCCCCGACAAAAGGGCCCGATCAGGCTGCCCAGAATCCATATGGGACTGCATTTTTTTCCTAATAATCTTACCTTGCCAAACAGGATAAGGTTGGCTAAGACTATGAAAATGATGACAATATTGTTTTTTTGTTTTTAATTAGCATGTTGATGGAAGAATAGTTTCTTTAAATAGCAGAAGAAATCATGAATACCAGTTTGTAGCTATAGAATTTTATTTATATATGTTTTATGCAATTGAATGCTGGTAGGAGTCTTTATCAGTGAAGATTTCAGTTGTAGTTTATTATATTTTTTGTGATGTGTTATTTTTCTTAGGGGACTGTTTTGTTAAGGGGGCTGTTTTGCATAGAGGCTATTTTGTCAAGGGTTGTTTTGTGGGAGGGACCATTTTGTCAAGGCTATTATGCCTGGGTGCCTTATTACAGGTAAGCAACTTTGCTTTTTTTTTTTTGTCAAAAAGAAATGAGTCAGTCACACAAGTGGGTGACTTCCAAGATCAGGATTGCTTCAGTTCTCAGATTAAATTTTCCAGTGTTGAGAGGCAACAAGATGATGTAAGAATTGAACAGATTACAAAAGACAGGTTGCTCAGAACCACCTGACCAAATGCTCGGTCTGGTTCAGGTACTAATGTGGTGTGAAGGCAGAGAAGATCGAGCAGTTGCTCTCCAGAAAAGCAAATTTCAAGAGGCAATGGTAGCAGCAGTGACTCGGATTTGATCAGGTTGACTGTACTGGTCAGAGAGATGTCAGGATATTAGCCGATTACCTAAGCTTTGCTTTGCCACTGAAATACCAAGCCTATTGGGGTTGAAGGAGTCAAAACAGCTGCAAAGCCTTTCTGCTGGAATTTGTTCTTCTAAGGTAGGACACAATAGCCCATTTATAAGCCAAAGTTTGGAGGATCTTCTTGCCCTGATACTTGTGAGGTTTAGGATAAAAAGGTAGTCAGCAATCTCCTTTGATTACAGAGAAAAGATATGTAACTGCAATTCGTATCAAAGGTGGTCACATGTGGCTAAGGCTTGAAGTTCAATTATTCTTCTAGACAAAGTGGCCACGACCAGGAATGGTACTTTCCAGTCAGATTCTTAGATGAAGATTCCATTGTCTCAAATGATTATACCTCTCTCCATGCAGCCTAGCATTCTTCTGGACATGGCATCCACCTTGATGCATTGTTTCATCACCTTGAGATCCTCAGAAACTATCATGCCAAGGTGATGTCAAGGGGGAAAAAAAAAAAGTTTGCCTTTTTGCGACTGACACAAACATAGCTAATAGAGTGAATATTCCAGGAGTAGAAACCATGAGAAGAGATCTCCAGAAACTAGAAGAATGGTCAAAGGCCTGGTAGTTTGTGAATGGCTCTTTTTGTGGAGGAAACACTGAGAATTCAATTTTATTAACAGCTAAGTCTGTGATTTGGACTCGTCTTGAGGGATTTCGGAAGCAGCGCAAGCAAGATCTCGATATCTGCTCAGAAATTCAGGATTCACTGGATATACACAACATTAGCATTTTATGATATTACAATGAATTATTGTACAGTTTGTGGACACCAGTGAAAATTCATCACCTTCTGGATTCCTTGAGAATATTTGACTTGTGTGGGATCTTTGGTCTCAGATAAGTCAGATTTTTACTGAACTTTTATTGACGTTTTCTTTTTTCATTACAGTTGGTTTCTATAACAGCGGCAGTAAGATCAGATTGCTGTGTGTGCATAATATTTTCATTGCTTTTGAGGGGTCCAACAGTGGGGAATGTTATGTAGTAGTTTGTCACTTTTGTAATAAATGTTTAGCATGATATTTACATTTGGCCAAGTAATGCTTTCATTTCCTAACACCTTTACATACAGCATTTATTGTTTAGATATTTTTATGATGAATATGATTAAGTCTTTGGATTACATTTAAAATTGTAAATTTTCCTGCGAGAGGTGGGGTATTATATTATATTTGAGCATGTGCAGTTTATTTATTTATTTTCCTTAGTTGTAGTCTTTAGTTGAAATGTAATACCAAGAAGTGCAGAAATCCAAAGGAGATGTAGAAGATAGGAGGAGAGAGACATATGAGCTTAATTCAGGAGAGGGGGACCTTTGTATGATGGTGTCTGAGGATCTCATGGTGATGAAACAATACAAGGTGGTAGCCACAGGCTGAAGGATGCTAGGCTGCATAGAGAGGGATATAACCAGCAGAAGAAAGAAGGTGTTGATGCCCCTGTACAAGTCATTGGCGAGGACCTTGCCAAGGACGTAAAAAGCCGTGAAGTGGTTCAGAAAAAAAAAAAAAAAAAAAGAAAATAGTAGGGTTTTGTGTCACAAGACATATGAGGACAGACTTGATGACCTGAACATCTTGTTGAGCAGATTGGATGGCCCACACAGGTCTGCCGTCATATACTATGTTAAATGATAGCTTCATCAGAGAAAAGGACACCATTCAGGTCCCATGGAACAGGAAGCTTCTGGACTGGTGGTTTGACATGGAGAAACCCTCATGAATTTAGAAAGAATGGGACACTTGGAAGCAGAAACTACCAGGACATGACTGGCTGAAAGCATACTGAGATGTACTTTTAGTCCAAACCAGTGGAGTGGAGGAGTAGCCTAGTGGTTAGAGCAGTGGACTTTGATCCTGGAGAAATGAGTTAAATTCCCACTGCAGCTCCTTGTGACTCTGGGCAAGTCACTTACCCCTCCATTGCCCCTGGTACAAATAAAAAGCTGAATATACTATGTAAACCGCTTTGAATGTAGTTGCAAAAAAAAAAAAAAAAAAAAAAAAACACAGAAAGGCAGTATATCAAGTCCCATTTCCCTAGAGATATTGAAGAATGGTACTTCATTTGAGTCACAGCCTTGAAGTTGGCATGTAGGAGGGTGACCCTGTCATGCATTAAGGTTGGAAAGATTTGGAGCCCGCCCAGAGAGAACAAGTCTTTTGAAAAGGGAACCAGTTCTGTCAAGATCAGTATAGTGCCATAAGAATCTTTTATATTGAGCTTCCTTTGGAATCTGTACAAGGTTTTAGCTATCATAGGGATAGGTGAATAGGCACAGAGGGGCCAAGTTCAGTCTATTGCTACAGCATCGTGTGCTTCTGAAGTCACTGCATGAGGGAAGGGAGGCAACATCAGCAGAAGAAACCTGCTGGACTGTGCAAATCTCTACGAAGACATTTTCATCTTCAATTTCAAGAGCCTCTTCTCTGCCTCATAATGGTCTTGAAACCAAATGAGGCAATTTGTCCAGGCTTGCAGGGACATGAAGCCACAGTCCTTGCATAAATCAGAGCCCACGCAAATGACACAAAATATCTTTGTATCAATTTGTAATTTTCCTGCTGCAGGTCATGCAGGGCCAGAAGCTTGGCTTAGCTTGCAACGTAATCCCACGAAATCACTCAAAAAATAAAATTATTTTGAATCAATAAAAGGAAATAAGGAAATGTATATACAAGGAAAAAGTGCCAGGATACTAGTATAGAAACATTCCTCAACACATTTTGGGGGAATTGTTTCATGTCAGTGTTATCAGGATGACTTTACTCACTTGTGTGCTTGACTCAGTCCTACTTGGTAATGAACCTGACCCAATATGGCAACACTACAATGGCTGTATTCAAATTAACATGACCTGTAAAGCTGCTGCATTCTGTGCTGTTCCCTACAGGCTGCATTACCTAGCCCAGAGAGGTACGGACAATGATCACAGGCTGCAGGGCACCTGGCACAAGGGGTGGGGTCCACCAATATGGAACTCTCTTCCCTCCAACTCAAGGCACGTTTCAGTATCCATAATGGGCCCCACTCCTTCCAAAGACAAGCACAGATCTTCAGCTACCAACACCAAGCCCCCAACGCCACCGCCAAAAGCATGCCACTAGGACTCCAGCCTCTCTGAAAGCAAGAGAAAAACTCTGATTCAAGCCTCTACCAATTTCCCATTTCACCTTCCCGCAAAAAAATTCCCAACAGTGAGAATGGTGCTCTCCCTTACCAATAATTTTTACGTCTACACTCCTGTGAAACCTGTACTAGGAGCAGGAGGAGGGGTATTATTTCCCTTCTGCCACAAAATTCCAAACGGCACAGCTGACTTTTTGACATACTTTGAATGATGTAGGGGGTCTGCTGCTAAGAGTAAGTGTGGCCCTCGGAGAGGAAATCTAAACTACCACTTCGAAGGAGGACCATATTAAATCTTGCAGGTATTAATGCAGCATTAATATCTAAACAGGTTATTTGAATAAGTTCTCTCATTCATATGCACATTAGAATTATCATTTGAAATTTTAGCACCAATATAAATTATATGCACTAATGCCTTTTGTATATAGACATTAAAACCCACAGTAACGACACTTTAACCCCCTCCTCTCATTTACACTAACTCCCCATGACCCTCTAATTACCAGGTTACCACTACATGTACTGAAGTCAATTTTGGGGAGATGTGGCTTATTTTATTAACTGTAAAACTGTAACATGTAAAAATACCTTGTAATATCGAAAGTAGTCGCTTTCTAGAAGTTTTTGCAGTTTAGGGAAAAGCTTGAAATTGTTAAAGGCGTCAATGGTTTCAACATCACAGGTGCAATCATCTAAGTAGCCTGTGACCTGTTAAAAAAATAATTTAAAAACAAGACTGTTATTCTCAAAATAAAAATCAGTATACTCCTTAGGGGCAATGTGTTGCAATGGGAATAATGTTTAATACATCTGTTACCTTAACTGCAGAAAAACAGGTACATATTTGTGAAAGATATGAATGGAAATATAGACTTGTGTCCATGAATTCAGCCTTCTGATCATCATTAGATACATATTGACTGTTCTTAATCACAGTTCAGTGCATCATTCTGTAGTTTCAGTTATGTTGTAAGTATTTTTATGCTGCTTCCATTTCCTCAACCATTCTCTAATGTAACATCTGAACACTGTTTCAGAAGTTATACATGTACAGCTGGTGCTGTATAACAACTTCTAGAATCAGCTGCAAGAATGCAAGTGATTCAAGTTTCTTATAAATGCAATCTTAGTTATGTCAGGTCCAATCTGAAGCTTCCCTGGTACAATTCCTGTTTTCCCCTGATCCTGGCTCTTTAGGGCAATACCTAGGACAACACTGCTACTATTGACAACCTGCATTAGAGTTTTGTTTGTTAGTTAGGAAGGTTAGTTAAGTCAAGACTATGAAATTAGAACCTAAAAAATATCACGAAGGCTCAGATCAAGGGTTCATCAAACCCAGCATTACGTCTCCAGAAGCGGCGGTTACTTGGAAGTACCTGGAGGTCCTAAAAGCAAAGTCCATTACACATTACTCACTCCCTGAGGTAAGAAGTGGAGACATCCAGATCTATCTGGATAACGGATGTCTTCTCCAGGAACTTATACGAGCTTAAAAAAAAAAAGGTTTAAACTACTGTTGCAGCAAATTCCACAATTTTATTAAGTGCTAACTGAAAAACATTTGAATTCACTTACTAGTTAGTTTCAGTGTCCCCTTGTCTTAGTATCGTTTGAAAAAGTAAATAACTGTCCTATTAACTTGTTCCACTCTACAGAAGATTGTGCAAGCCTTTATCATATTCCTCCCTCAGCTGTCTTCTCCAAACTAAAAGTCCTAACTGTTTAGTCTCTCTTCATAAGAGAAGCATTTCATCCCCTTCATTATGTGTTGCACTTTTCTGTACCTTTTCTAGTTCTGCTATACTTTTTTTTTTTTTTAGATGTTGTGACCAAAGCTACACAGAGTACACAATGGACTGATACAGAAGCATTACAATATGCATTTTTTTTTAATTACTTCATGGGTTTTTTTTGGTCACAGCTCAGGCAAGTTACATTCAGGAACAGTAAATATTTCCCTGTTCCCAGAGGGTTCACTCTGTATGTTTGCACCTGAGGGAGGTTGGAGTAATTTCTCCAAGATCAGTGTCACAGATACCAAAATTACATAAATGGATAGAAATACATACGCAATGTTTTGGAGCAGAAACTTGAAGGGAAGGATCTCATTTCTGTGCAGACCATGTCCAAATGCATCTCTCCCTAAGCAATGACTATGATGGTTCAGTGACAGCTCTGATCAGTTCTTAAATTAACTAGGAAACTGAACACATTCAAACAAGATCAGAAGTGATCTAACAAACTGAACTGTTCTAGAGTAAAAACAAAATCCCAAAATCCTAAATTTAGAAGTTTGCCTCAGTTTGGAGAGTCATTTACTGATCCATAAAAATCAGAAGTATTGAGATTGGGGGTGGTTCTGGATACAATTTTTTTTTTAATATGGAGCACTGCCTACTTTCAGCTGTGAAGTCTGCATTTTTTAAACTGAAACATCCCACAATTATACCCATATCTGTCACCTCAAACCAGTTATGGAGTTAGTTGAGTAGCCACCCAGTGGTTAGGGCAGCAGCAGGCTGAGAACCAGGAAAGCAAGGGTTCAAATCCAACTGAGGAACTGAGTTCGATTCCCGGCACAGGCAGCTCCTTGTGACTCTGGGCAAGTCACTTAACCCTCCATTGCCCGACGCATAGAGCCTGCCATGAGTGGGAAAGTGCGGGGTACAAATGTAAAAAAAAACAAACTGCTGCTTCTTGTGACCTGGGAAATACCAACTGTTCATGAATGGAACTTTCCTTGAGTTATCAATGAAAAGGTGTGAGCTAAATTAAAGATAATTACTCAGATCCTGGCATGTCAATACTACTGTAATGTATTAGCAGAGTACTTCTCAAAGTATGTCCTGCAGATAAAACAATGGTCTACAATGGAAATGGACTATTTGCAATTGCTCACTCTGTGATCATGTTAAGGTACACATGAGCCTTTACCTGCATTTACAGGCAGACGCTCAAAACTGTGGCGCTGTTTGAACAGAACTGGAAAAAATACCACCGGATCAGCGCACTGAAGGAACTCCTTAATGCTCAACGCAGAGATGCTAATTTAGGCATGCTCATAGCACAGAGCATTAGGAAGTTCAGCAGGAGGATAGTGCCTGGCGCATGCACTCAAGAGTTCTTGTGCCTAAGCACAGCTCTTGAGCGCACGCCCAGAAAGCCAGAGGGGGAGGAAAAAGTGTCAGTTGCTTAGCATCCCATGCAACAACCAGGAAGAGGATGACAGCACAGAACCTGCTCTTCCCAGGCACCAGTGTTCCTGCCATCTGCAAGTATAATCAGCTTAGCTTTGTGATAACTCTTCAGTGCAAAGCTGGTGGGGTTTTGGTTTGTTTTTTTTTTTGCCATGTACACAGCTCCGATAGATACCACTTCAGTGCGTAGCTGGTGGTTTTTGGGTTTTTTTTTCTTTAATCACATGTATAGCTCAGATAGCAGTGCAAAGCACAGTTTGTGTGAAAACTTATGCAAATATTCCACTGAGCTGCTGCAATGCAAAATCATGCAAAGGAGTAGCCTAGTGGTTTGTGCAGTGGACTTTGATCCTGGGGAACTGAGTTTGATTCCCACTACAGGTCCTTGTGACTCTGGGCACGTCACTTAACCCTCCATTGCCCCTGGTACAAAATAAATACCTGAATATATGTAAACCGCTTTGAATGTAGTTGCAAAAACCTCAGAAAGGCGGTATATCAAGTCTCGTTTCCCTTTCCCATTAATACAAACAATGAGAAAATGGGGGTATGAGGACAGTTTTGCAAGCCTGTTTTTGTTGGAAAAATAACAGCTATGGTTATTTTCCAAAGCTGCCAAAATAAAAATTGTGTCCCCTCTTCACTGTGACCGGTGAAAACAAAAAGGGCTCTGTACCTCAAATCAGAGGTTCCCCGACCCCCTCCCCTTGGTGGACCAGTAGGCTGTGTGCTACCATCCTCCAACCCTGATCTGGGGCTAGAAAGTTTCAAAAGCCCCCCCCCCCTTTCACCGAGGTCCTATACCTTCCTAAAGCTCCTCTTCCTGAAGTCTGACATGCTGCCCCACCCTAAGGACACCAACTCAGCTGGCACCATTTAGAGCTAAGCAGCATCTGAAGCAAAAGAGTGGCGATCATTCTTGCCCCCACCGCTCCCCCAGACCCTTGCATACAACAAACAAAGTAGATATGCCTGGGAGTCTGATCTATATTGGTCTTTTTTCAAATCAGAAATATGATGTTCTGATTTTATATGCTTTTTATTAAAGAAAAAACATGAACTTTATGTGGTCAGGTGATTTTTATATTTATGTGTCATATATGTTGTTCATTTATTATTTACGTTTATTATTTGCGACACAACATAACTAAAGACTGCAACAGACATTACCTGACTCTTCTTCCCCTTTTCCCTAAGTTCCCCCCCAACTTATACCTCATTATACCACAATATCACTTTGTATTCATTCATACTATGTATTTGTTCAAACCGTAATCGGCTAACACCGTTAACGGTTATATGTAAGCCACATTGAGCCTGCAAAAGGTGGGAAAATGTGGGATACAAATGTAACAAATAATAATAATAAACACCTTTAATCTGCTTTTGTTTGTTGTACCTGCTGGTTTGTATCTGTCCAGACCTTTGGGTTGAGTTGGGGTCCTGAGGGAAGCTGGCGGGATGGGAATAGCAGTGGGGCGGACCTTAACCTTGCGAAGGGGTCGAGTTTCAGGAAGGAGTGGGGCTTTGGAGAAAGGGGATGTCATTTTTGCTGGTGAATGAACTTTTAGTTTTTCACTGGTTGCCACAGTGACGGAGTAGCCTAGTGGTTAGTGCAGTGGACTTCGATCTTTGGGAACTGAGTTCGATTCCCACTGCAGCTCCTTGTGACTCTGGGCAAGTCACTTAACCCTCCACTGCCCTGGTACAAAAATAAGTACCTGAATATATGTAAACCGCTTTGGATGTAGTTGCAAAAACCTCAGAAGGGCAGTATATCAAGTCCTATTTCCCTTTCCCCACTTCCCCTCAAAGCGTGATGTTCCTAGCTGAGGCAACATGTGTAAAATGTCATATAAACTTTAGCTAATGATTTAACTGAGCCAAGAGTTCATTTGCACCTCCTCACTAAATCTCACAAAAACACATACTAACCCATTTTCATGGGTTAGTACAGAGGCCCTTTAGGAGGCCAAAAACCATTAAAATTGTTTTCATTTAAGATGATGCATGAAATCCTATCCTTTTTTAGCATTTGATATTTATTTTATGTTTAGCTGACAATATTTATTCTGATTTGCTAGGTTTCATATGAAATTGTATTGACTATGATCTTTTTGTTTCATGTAGGAGAATGTTTTTATTTCTGAGTGAGTTTTACCTATATAAGTATTGCCATACTGGGACAGACCGAAGGTCCATGAAGCCCAGCATCCTGTTTCCAACAGTGGCTAATCCAGGTCAGAAGTACCTGGCAAGATCCCAAAACAGTACAATACATTTTATGCTGCTTATGGTAGAAATAAGCAGTGGATTTTCCCCAAGTCCATTTTAATAATGGTCTATGCACTTTTCCTTTAGGAAGCTTGCCAAACCTTTTTTAAACCCCACTAAGCTAACTGCTTTTACTACAATCTCTGGCAACGAATTCCAGAGTTTAATTACATATTGAGTGAAGAAATGTTTTCTCCAATTTGTTCTAAATTTACTACTTTGTAGCTTCATTGAATGCCACCCAGTCCTAGTATTTTAGGGAAGGGAAATGGGACTTGATATACCGCCTTTCTGTGGTTTTTGCAACTACATTCAAAGTGGTTTACATAGTATACTCAGGTACTTATTTGTACCAGGGGCAATGGAGGGTTAAGTGACATGCCCAGAGTCACAAGGAGCTGCTGTGGGAATCGAACTCAGTTCCCCAGGATCAAAGTCCAACTGCACTAACCACTAGGCTACCCATTCCAATCATTATTTTATAGACCTCTATCATATCTCCCCCTCAACCATCTTTTCTCCGAGCTGAAGAGCCCTAGCTGCTTTAGCCTTTCCTCATAGGGAAGTCGTCCCATCCCCTTTATCATTTTCGTCGCCCTTCGCTGTACCCTTTCTAATTCCACTATATCTTTTTTGAGATGTGGTGACCTGTATATGGTTGTTTTCTGTTTTACTCCATCACTGAATTTATTTGGAGGTTATATTTGTCACTCTTGTAGTAGTGTATGATTTTAGTGTATACTTGTTCCAGTTGGATTTGTTTTTGAGTTATGTTTATGCCAGTGTTGCTGTTTTGTGGTTTTAGCAATACTTCCTACTTCTATCTGTAATTTATATGGTTAATTAACGTAGGGCCCTGTTTACTAAGCCACTATAGAGGCACGCTACCGTTTTTAGTACACGTTAACCATGTAGATGCCTATAATATTCCTATGGGCGTCTACACAGCGTGAACTAATTTTTAGCACACGCTAAAAACGCTAGCGCACCTTTGTAAACAGGGCCCTTAATTTGTAACTGAAATTGCTGCCTGTCTGTAATGGGGTAGCTACATCACAGACCATGGAGGAGTTCTTGGGGTAGCAGCTCCATTATGAAACAGCATTCCACTAGCACAGAATTATAATAACCGATTATTTTCAGGAAGAAGGTGGCAACATGGATCATCCAAGATCTGCGAAGGTACTCAGACTTCTTTGCTATGCATGTGATATAACCAGGAATAAGATCCATACAGAAAACAATATAGACAAACAATAAAAAAAAAAAGTTAAAAATTTAAAAAAGTCAATATTGCTGATTCCTAATTCTTGATTGTCTAACAAAGTTATCCCGTAATCAACTCTGAACCCAAACTACATTTGAAACTGAGGTGCACTGCAGGTGATGAGATGGGAGGCCAGACAGGAAAACAAACCTCTACTCTCATAGACATACAACCTTCTACCTTTATGTAAGAAAATCATCCTGTGTAATATATTCTGTAGCATACATAAGTTCATATCCCATGATACATCTGATTAAAATCATTTTTTAAAAAAGAGGCAAGCAAGGACATGCTCTTAATTGCAGAAAACATGCATATGGCATGTATGGGGGGGTCTCTTGGGTGATGTGCTGAAACCTGGAGGGGGACTTCTGTGACTCTGCTTCCTCCACCCCATTAAGTAATTTACCTCACTGGAAGAAAGTCCCTTCCTTTTTTTTTGGAACAGATCATCGTGCTCCTCCAGATTCAAATAAAAATGAAAGCAAACGACGAAAGTGTTTCTTCCCTGGGCCACTACAATGAACTCCCTCATCCCACTGAATATTTACATCTTAGTAATATCACAGAAATCAATTCAAAGAAAAATTAGTGCCTTTCGGAAGGCTCACCTGGCAGAAACACCTGTGTGATGGGGAATCTGCGAAGTTTCGAGGAGAGCAGCCCCGCACAATACACAGGGCGACAGCAGCACAACCCAGGAACAGCAGTAAGCGCATCGTCTCCTCCGCCGGCCTCGCTCTCTCCTCTTACAGTACAAAGCTGGAATAGTCTCAGCGCAGGAAACGCAAGTGCCGAGCGCTTTGAAAACTGACGCGTCCTTCGCTGAGGGTTCGTCCCGCCCCCTCTCATTACGACACAGGACGGAAGCACAGACGACTCGAAGCCCAACCCCGTTTTTGATGTTACCTCCTTGGCCCCGCCCAACAAGGCAAACTGACAGAGCGAACTGCTGCTCACGTACGCGGCGTCCGGCACGGCGCGTTCAGGTACTTTCAGCTGCAGACTACTCCTGAGTCCTCCCCAAGCTGTCGACCGCGCAAGCTTGCCTGTGCTTCGCAGAGCGTCATACATAGACCATCGTGCCAGGCAGGCATAGGCAAACCAGGCACGTACGTAGGGCCCAGGGGTTGGGAATGGCCCTTTTTGATGGGCTAGTTGATGGCTAGTTGTCTAATTATGTGCTTCAAGGATAGCATGTTCGGTTATTAATTGCTTTAGTGCCAGCTGGTTACAAGGATTTTTTTTTTAACTAGTGTTCACTTATGCCTGTTTGAATAATTTCTAGTTTACAACAATTTTCCTTTCAAATATGATTGATTTATATGTTAATTATTAACCCATCACTTCATGGCAAGGATGATGCTAAACCCAGAGGACCAAGGTCTTAAAAAGATACTGTGAGAGATAAGCATGCAATAACCAGAATAGAATAATCTAATTTTCCATTTCCTGTTGTAAGCCTTTTTCCACATTAGTGAGGGAACCTATTGATGTTTGTATCCATAGCTCCTTCTTTCTGCCAGAAAGCTACATTCTGGTTACACTTTGCTTACCACTCATATGCAGAGCTGCTAAGGGGGTCCCAATTTTTGAGAGGGAAATTTTAGTACCCACACCCCTCCCCACCCCACTCCACTCTGCCTTGGCTCTGCCCACTCTACATCATGGATGGGTAGAGGGAGTGCTTCAGTTTACTCTAGTACACCCCCTATCCAGTATTTATTCCCTCCAGAGACATAATGCAAGGGGGCCTTGAATTCTATACAAGCTTAAGCCCATTCCAAAATTGTGGTACTGGTTGAATTGCTGGCGGAGCTGCCCAAGCCCCGCTGGTTGAAGAAGACCACTGCATGAGCTTCCTATCGTGCTGTTTG
The DNA here is from genome assembly GCF_901765095.1 of Microcaecilia unicolor. Taxonomy (NCBI): domain Eukaryota; kingdom Metazoa; phylum Chordata; class Amphibia; order Gymnophiona; family Siphonopidae; genus Microcaecilia; species Microcaecilia unicolor. The sequence continues at coordinate 166,252,885 of NC_044039.1, forward strand.
AGCAGTGCAGCAGTTGGCAGCATGCTTAACCACTAATACCGGTCCTCCCACATATGCTCAGTTCAGGCGCTTGAAAATGGAAATTAAGATATGTTTTTATTGTACTAGCCAAATACCTTTTTCAATTAGCTTTCAGAGGACAAAATCTCGTGCCTCAGGTCAGGACAGTATCAGTGGCATAGCCAAGGGTAGGCCCGGGTGGACTCAGGCCCACCCAGTAGCAGCACACCTATGATGTGGCTGGCAGGGGATCCCCAAGCCCCACCAGCCGAAAACTTCCAACTACTCTTCTTCCTGCATACCTTGTAAATAACATATCATCGCCTGCAGTGAGCAGCGACTGATACATACTGTTCGCACTGGCCCCATAGCCTGATGTATTCCCACCTATGTGGATACAAGAAATTGCATCAGAGGGAAGGCTGTGGGGCTAACATAAGCAGTGTGTATTAGTTACTGCTCGCTGCCAGTGAAAATCTGCTATTTAAAAGGTATGTGGGGGAGGAAGGATGTTTGAGAGACCATATGGCATGCAGGCGAGATGGGGACAGACCAAATCACTTGTGAGACAAGATGGTGTTCTTCTGCCCACCCATCTTGGGACCAGGCCCACCCAAAATTGGGTGTCTGGCTATGCCTCTGGACAGTATACTGCTGTTGCAGTATCCTCTCCTGACCTGAGGAAGGAAGTGTTGGTCTCTGAAGGCTAATCAAACATGTATTAAAATCAGTCCAATGTAAAGGTATCACCTTATTTTCTATTTTGTGTGTTATTTGCATTTATTAACCATTATTAACACAGCTACCTCATTACTTTATTCTAAATTACAAATACAATTATTTTCTGTACATTTGTTACTGGCCATTTACTTTTTCTAATTGTGTTGGTCCCAGTCTTTTGATTCTGCTTTCCTTCGTCTTCTCTTAACTCTCTTGCCAGGGTTTCCTGTCCATTTGTAATTTTTTTCTCCTTTTTTTTTTGTTCTATTTATTTTTCTGCCTCTGTCCAGATTTAATTCATTCTTACTGTCCAATCTTCCCTCTACTTCATCTACCTATGGCTTTTCATCTTTTCCTCACCTTTATTCTCCCATCTTTCTCTAACTCTATCCTCTTCCCTTTCCATTCAGTAGCTCCCCTCTTTCTCTCCCTACCCTTCTATCCATCTCCCCTCTCTCTCTCCCCTTCCTTCCAGCATCTCCCCCTCTTTCTCACTGCATCCTTCCATCCAGCGTCTCCTTTTTCTCTCCCTATCCTTCCATCCAGTATCTTCCCTCTTTTTCTCCTACCCTTCCTTCCAGAGTCTTCCTTCCCTATCGTTCTATTCATCTTCTCCCTTCCTTCTGGCCAGTTTTCTCTCTACTCTTTTCCATTCAGCGTGTCCCTTTTCTCTCCCCATCCTTCCAGTGTCTTCCTTTTTCTCTCTATCCTTTTACCCAGCGTCTTCCCTCTCTCTCTCCCCATCCTTCCATCCATCATCTACCCTGTCCCCATCCAGTGTCTCTCTCGCTCTCTTCTCTTCCTTCCATTCAGCATGTCCCCTCTCTCTCCCCATTCTTCCAGTATCTCTCCTCTTTCTCGCCCTCGATCCAGCATCTTCCCTCTTTCTTCCTCATCCTTCCAGCATCTCTCCTCTTTCTCTCCCTCGATCCAGCATCTTCCCTCTTTCTTCCTCATCCTTCCAGCATCTTTACTCCTTCTCTCCCTCCTTTCATCCAGCATCTCTCCTCTTTCTCTTTCCATCAGACCAACCAGGGTCTCCCCCTTTCTCCCCTTCCTTCGCCACAGCTTCTCTCTATCCTGCCCTTTTCCATGTCCCTCCATCTTTCTACTCATCTCTCTCTCTGTACCCCTCTTCCATCCAGCATCCCCACTTATTTTCTCCCCTCTGTTCCCTCCATTCAGCACCTCCTGCCTCCCTCGCCATACCCTTTCCCCTTCCACCCAGTATCTCAGTGTTTCCTGACCACTGCTGCTTCTCACAATGAGCAGCAGCGGCTGCGGCAAAAGAACAAGAAAAGCAAGTGTGGGGCCGCAGACACCTTCAGGCATGCAATGCTGGCTCTGCCGGACCTCTGCCCCCTACTGTCAGCTTCCCATTCTGGGAGCAGAGGACTGGCAGAACCGATAGCACATGCCTAAAGGTTGCTGCAGCCACACGCTTGCTTTTCTTGTTCTTTTGCTGTGGCCGCTGCTGCTCTTTGGGAGAAGTAGCAGCAGTGGCAGTGGAGCCCCTGGCCCAGCATTGTGTCTCAGCGGGACACTTTCCCGCTTTGGCGGGAGTGTGGGAGATGACCTGGCAAAGTGGGAAACTTGGCAGGTCTGCATATGATCTTTCAGTCTTGGTCCTCTTGGTTCTCCTATCAAGGGCATTGTTTAGAGTACCCTTGCCATGAGTTGAACGGTTATTAGCATATGAATCATCAATCATATTTGAAAGGACAAAAGTACTGGTCATATACATAGACATGTATTAATGAAACATAGCCAGCATGGACTAAGCCTAGAGAAATCTTGTCTCACCAATTTGCTTTTTTTTTTTTTAATTAGTGAAAACGTGTGGATAAACAGTAAGCTGGTTGATATCTGGATTTTCAAAAAGCATTTGGTAAAGTACCAACTGAAAAACCCCTGAGGAAATTAAGGAGTAATGGGATAGGAGACAATGTCCTATTGTGGATTAAGAACTGGGTAAAAGATATAAAACAGAGAGCAGGGTTAAATGATCAATATTCACAATAGAGAAGGTTAAATAGTGGGGTTTTCCAGGGATCTGTGCTGGGACTGCTGCTTTTTATATTTATGAATAACCTGGAAACAGATGTAAGGAGTAAGGTGATCAAATTTGCTGATGACACAAAGTTATTAACAGTTGTTAAATCACAAGAGGATTGTGAAAAATTGCAAGAGGACCTTACAAGGCTAGGAGACTGGGTGCACCCCAAAGGAGTTTGCTGCGGTGTCTTCTGAAGGATAGCGGTAGTGAGGCAAACTGTTGACTAATCAGTTTTCATTGTATTAGACAGTGTTTATTGAAAGAGTGAATTTCAATAATTGACCCCCGATGCAGGCATTTATGCCGAAACACGGCACGTGTCGGGTCTCTCATTAAAGAACTGCTTTGCTATCCCAACCTTGGAGGCCCTTGATGCTTTTTTCTGTTCTTTCGTCAAGTGCACAGTGATGCACATAGTGAAGAGCAACCCAGATTATAGCTACATGATACAAGGTTCCACATTAGGAGTCATTGCCAAGGAAAAGGATCTTGTCATCAACGATACGTTGAAACCCTATGCTCAGTGTGCAGCAGCAGCTAAGAAAGCACATAAAATGTTAGAAATTATTAGGAAAGGAATGGAAAACAAAACTGAAATATTATAATGTCTTTGGTATGACCACACCTACAATATTGTGTGTTCTGGACATCACATCTGAAAAAAAAAAGATTTAGCAGAATTAGAAAAGGTACAGAGAAGGGTGACAAAAATGATAAAGGGAATAGAACATCTCCTCTGTGAGGAAAGTCTAAAGGGGCTAGAGTTCTTCAGCTTAGAGAAGAGATGGCTGAGGGGAGATCTGATAGCGATCTATAAAATCATGAGTGGAATGTTATTGCTTGTTTATTCTTTGCAAAAGTACAAAGATTAGAGGGCATGCAATTAAGTTACTAAATAGTACATTTAGGGTCCTGTTTACTAAGCAACGCTAAAGGCGTGTTAGTGTTTTTAGCATTCGCTAATAATTAGGATGTGCTAAATGCTAAGTCACCCATAGGAACATATGGGCGACTACTGTTTAGCGTGGGCTAAAAATGCTATTAGACATTTAGAACAAATTGCTGAAAATATTTCTTCACTCAACATGCAATTAGCTGTGGAATTCATTACCAGAGAATGTGCCAAAAGCTGTTAGGGTGGCAAGGTCTAACAAAGGTTTGAACAAGTTCCTAAAACAAAAATCCATAAATCATTATAAAGATGAACTTGTGAAAATCCATTGCTTATTCCTGGGATATCAAATTAAACAAAAGTTGAGCTACAATACAGAGAGGTAGCTACTACCGATGGCGCCGGACCATTACACCTTATTAGCGCTATCATCATGTGGAGATAGCGCTAATAAGGTGTAATGGTCCGGTGCCATCGATTCCCCTTGACAAAGCGTCCTTGCGAAACAGGCACCTGTTGGGGAAATAGAGGCATGCCGACTGACACAGATAAGTAAAGCGCAGTCATAGACATCAATAAGACTTTGATTAGTCCGCTCCTGTAGGCATTAAATTATTGAATAGTAGGCGTGCATTATCAATGTAGGTGGGAGGGGGAAGGAGAGTCGACAATTAAGACTGTACACAGCGTTCAAGACTCACCGTATGGTGGAGTGAAATCAGCTGCATAAGATATATGAGATTTCTCCTTAGTTAAATTTGAGATTCCCCCCGCAGCAGCACGTACCTACGGTAGTAGCTACCTCTCTGTATTGTGGCTCTACTTTTGTTTAATTTGATATTACAAACAGTATTAGTAGAGACTTAGCTGTTGTTTATTGACAGTATTCCTGGGATAAGCATCTTGCAATCTGTTTTAGTGGAATAGCCACTGTTAGAAACAGTACAGTGATGTATATGTACTTATGTGCCTAGAAATTATCCAAATACAGGTTACTGGACATTAGGTTTTAAAAATTTAGTTTCCCTGTAACCAGCTGCACACATCTTCTTCCTCCCCCCCCCCCCAATCATTTTTGGAACCACAGTGTAATCATTTTACTGTCATTTTTAGCCTGAACCAGTATTCTGTACAAGTTATTCTAATGCTTTCCTACCATCTTGGTCAATCATGTACACTGTGTTAAACAATAAAGAACAAATTAGACTTACATCAGTACCTGTTCTAAACAAATTATGATGCCAAATTAATCCACAACTAAAATAATGAAGAGGTATTCATACATACCATTATTAACAGTGCCACTGCTGACCTCTGGAGCATAGTTTAGTATTAACCCTGAGGCATGTTGTTAACTGTGATATAGTAACATAGTAGATGACGGCAGAAAAAGACCTTCACAGTCCATCCAGTCTGCCCAACAAGACAACTCATGTGTGCTACTTTTTGTGTATACCCTACTTTGATTTGTACCTATGCTATTCAGGGCACAGACCGTATAAGTCTGCCCAGCACTATCCCCGCCTCCCACCACCGGCTCTGGCACAGACCGTATAAGTCTGCCCAGCACTATCCCTGTCTCCCACCACCGGCTCTGGCACAGACCGTTTAAGTCTGCCCAGCACTATTCCCGCCTCCCACCACTGGCTCTGGCACAGACTGTATAAGTCTGCCCAGCACTATCCCTGCCTCCCAACCTCCAGTCCCGCCTCCCACCACTGGCTCTGGCACAGACCGTATAAGTCTGCCCCGCACTATCCCCGCCTCCCAACCACCAGCCCCGCCTCCCGATCTTGACTAAGCTCCTGAGGATCCATTCCTTCGGCACAGGATTCCTTTATGCTTATCCCACGCATGTTTGAATTCCGTTACTGTTTTCATTTCCACCACCTCCCACGGGAGGGCATTCCAAGCATCCACCACTCTCTCCATGAAGAAATACTTCCTGACATTTTTCTTGAGTCTGCCCCCCTTCAATCTCATTTCATGTCCTCTCGTTCTACCGCCTTCGTATCTCCGGAAAAGGTTCGTTTGCGGATTAATACCTTTCAAATATTTGAACGTCTGTATCATATCACCCCTGTTTCTCCTTTCCTTCAGGGTATACATGTTCAGGTCAGCAAGTCTCTCCTCATACGTCTTGTTACGCAAATCCCATACCATTCTCGTAGCTTTTCTTTGCACCGCTTCGATTCTTTTTACATCCTTAGCAAGATACGGCCTCCAAAACTGAACACAATACTCCAGGTGGGGCCTCACCAACGACTTATACAGGGGCATCAACACTCCCTTTCTTCTGCTGGTCACACCTCTCTCTATACAGCCCAACAACCTTCTAGATACAGCAACCGCCTTGTCACACTGTTTCGTCGCCTTCAAATCCTCAGATACTATCACCCCGAGATCCCTCTCCCCGTCCGTACCTATCAGACTCTCGCCACCTAACACATACGTCTCCCGTGGATTTCTATTCCCTAAGTGCATCACTTTGCATTTCTTGGCATTGAATTTTAATTGCCAGATCTTAGACCATTGTTCTAGCTTCTTCAGATCCTTTTTCATGTTTTCCACTCCCTCCGGGGTGTCCACTCTGTTACAGATCTTAGTATCATTCGCAAATAGGCAAACTTTACCTTCTAACCCTTCGGCAAGGTCACTCACAAATATATTGAACAGAATCGGCCCCAGCACCGATCCTTGAGGCACTCCACTACTCACCTTTCCCTCCTCTGAGCTAACTCCATTCACCACCACCCTCTGGCGTCTGTCCGTCAACCAGTTCCTAATCCAGTTCACCGTTTTAGGTCCTATCTTCAGCCCATCCAGTTTATTTGAAAGCCTCCTGTGGGGAACCGTGTCAAAAGCTTTGCTGAAATCTAAGTAGATAACGTCCATAGCTCGTCCCTGATTCAATTCTCCTGTCACCCAATCAAAAAACTCAATGAGATTCATTTGGCACGATTTCCCTTTGGTAAAACCATGTTGTCTGGGATCTTGCAACTTATTGGCTTCCAGGAAATTCACTATCCTTTCCTTCAGCATCGCTTCCATTACTTTTCCAATAACCGAAGTGAGGCTTACCGGCCTGTAGTTTCCAGCTACTTCCCTATCACCACTTTTGTGAAGAGGGACCACTTCTGCCATTCTCCAATCCCTTGGAACCTCTCCCGTCTCCAAGGATTTATTAAACAAATCTTTAAGAGGACCCGCCAGAACCTCTCTGAGCTCCCTTAATATCCTGGGGTGGATCCCGTCCGGTCCCATGGCTTTGTCCACCTTTAGCTTTACAAGTTGTTCATACACACTCTCTTCTGTAAATGATGCTGTATCCACTCCATTTTCTTTTGTACTTTTTCCAGTCAATTGCGGTCCTGCTCCAGGATTTTCTTCTGTGAAAACAGAACAAAAGTATCTATTTAGCAAATTTGCTTTTTCTTCATCACTATCTACATAGCGGTTCGCAGTATCTTTTAGTCTCACAATTCCCTTTTTAGTCATTCTCCTTTCACTAATATACCGAAGAAATTTTTGTCACCCCTCCTTACATTTCTAGCCATTTGTTCTTCCGCTTGCGCTTTCGCCAGACGTATATCTCTCTCTCTTGGCTTCTTTCAGTTTCCTCCGGTATTCCTTCCCGTGTTCCTGTTCTTGAGTTTTTGTGTATTTCTGGAACGCCAACTCTTTAGCCTTTATTTTCTCAGCCACTTGTTTGGAGAACCATATCGGTTTCCCTTTTCTCTTGCTTTTATTTACTTTCCTTACATAAAGGTTTGTGGCCCTATTTATAGCTTCTTTCAGCCTGGACCACTGTCCTTCCACTTCTTGTACTTCCTCCCAGCCCATCAGCTCCTTCCTCAGGTATTCCCCCATTTTAGTAAAGTCAGCACGCTTGAAATCCAGGACTTTGAGTTTTGAGTGGTTGCCCTCCACTACAGCAGTCATATCAAACCAAACCGTTTGATGGTCACTGCTGCCCAGGTGGGCACCCACTTGGACATTTGACACGCTATCCCCATTTGTGAGCACCAGATCCAGCGTCGCTCCCTCCCTCGTGGGTTCCGTCACCATTTGTCTGAGCAAAACACTTTGGAAAGCATCCATGATCTGTCTACTTCTCTCCGATTCCGCCGAAGGAACCTTCCGATCTACATCCGGAAGATTGAAATCTCCCAGCAACAGCACCTCCCTCTTCTTTCCTAACTTTTGAATATCCGCGATCAGATCCCTATCTAGTTCCTCCAGTTATGTCGGGGGTCTGTAGACAACACCCACGTGGACTGAGGTTCTATCATCTCTTTTTTTTTTTTTTTTTTTTTTTAATTTATATGAAGTCTTTATTAGTAAATGGAACATTCTTTCAACAGTACAGCTCATGGTTACATTGCAACTTAAAACAACCACAACAGTTTAGCATATGATACATGTTGCCTCCGCTTCAGAGTATGAATGAGGTAATACTGATATCCTTCAGAACTTCAAGTTTTTTATAGTGTTTTTATATTATAAAACAAACAAACTTCACTTTATTCCCCCCCTCCCCTTACCTCCCACCCTCTCCCAACCCGGACTGGTTATATGAATCTGTGGTACATTATGTATGAAGGAGAAAGGAGTCCCAAGTCAGACGCCATCTATTGGTGTGACTGCTCCGCTCTGCAATAAGGCGCTCCATCTCACACACATATCTCAGCTTTCGAATCCACCGACTCAAAGGTGGAGTCGTAGTCTGTTTCCAACATGCTGCTATAACAATTCGAGCTGCACATGTAGCATAGCGCAGCAGTGTTTGTTGGTTAGCTAGGAGGCCTGCTGCTTTAGCGGAGAATAAGTAGATAGTGGGCAACCAAGGGATTTGTACCCCCAACCACAGTTGCAGCCTGCTATGAACCGCTTTCCAAAAAGCCTTTATTTTCTTGCAGTGCCACCAGATGTGACCCATGGTTCCCTTCACTCCACATCCTCTCCAACACAACCCAGATAGGGTAGGGTAGATACGCTGCAAGCGCTCTGGTGTCATGTACCACCTAAATAGAACTTTAATGGCATTCTCTTTAAATGGAACATGAGAGGATACCCTCGCCACAGCTTGTTCCATCCTCTCCCATGTCCCCTCCTCTAGTTCAATACCCAAGTCCCTCTGCCAGTTTTTCCTATGGAGTGTGTAACGGGGTGATTGCTGAGTGATAATGTGGTGTATGCGAGATATCAGCCCTGTAGTCGTGCCCGACCCCTCACAAATTTGCTCGTGAGTTGTTTGCTTCCTGCGCAGTACATCCTGCACCGCTTTTGTCTTAAGAAAGTGAGTCAGTTGGAGATATGCATATTTGTCAGACACCAGTGTCGGGAACTGTTGCTGGGCTTCTGCAAAAGTCAGAATAGTTTCCCCATCCATCAGCTGCCCCCATGTTCGCAATCCTCCCTCATACCAACCTGTAAATATACCCCTCTCTGTCCCCGGGATAAATAATGGGTTATATGCTATAGGGGAGAGGCGCGTCAGTAAGCAGCTACGTTGTGGAAACAGACTGTCCCAATTGTCCATAGTTACGTATATGGAAGGGCATAGCCCATCTTCTAGACACCTAAGGGACCGCGGTAGCCACATTAATGCCCCCAGCGGTCTGTCCCCCAAGGTAAACTGTTCCAAGTCCACCCATTGCCGGTCAGGATAGGACTGAAACCATTCCACAGCAGCTCGCGCCTGAGATGCTCTATAGTACCAGGCTATGTTAGGGACCCCGAGTCCTCCTCTTTTTCTATCCTGATACAGGAAGGCCCTTGCTAGTCTTGGACGTTTGCCAGCCCAGATGAATCGTACAATACGATCTTGTAGAGCAGCAAGAAATTTACGGGGCAACGAGATCGGAAGAGCCTGGAATAAATACAGTAAGCGTGGTAATATATTCAGTTTAACTGCGGCTATTCGGCCCAGCCAGGAAAGCGTAATATCCCCCCATCTCTCCATGTCAGCGGATAGAACTCGGCCCAGTCCCTTGTAATTTGCTGTAAAGAGGTCAGGTAGCCCAACCGTTATGTTCACCCCCAAGTATCGTATGCTCCCACTAGCCCACCTAAAAGCATACGTATCTTTTAAGGTTTCGACCTGATCTTCAGGTAGAGTTACATTTAAAGCCTCAGATTTCGACATGTTTACTTTAAAGCCAGAGAGTATCGAATATTGCTCAATGGTTTTCAAGAGCTCAGGGAAAGATGTTAAAGGTCGAGTAATAAACAATAGCACGTCATCTGCAAAAAGGGCGAGTTTGTGTGCCCTCCCCGCTATTGTAATACCAGTGATTCCCGGATTAGATCTGATCCTAGAAGCAAAAGGTTCCATAACCATGGCAAACAACAACGGGGAGAGCGGACATCCCTGTCTAGTGCCTCTATGCAAGTTAAAGAAATCGGAGTATCCTCCGTTTAATCTGATACATGCTTTAGGTGAGGCATAGAAAGCTTGAATCCATCTACAAAATTGGGGGCCTATCCCAAAGGTCTCCATAACCCTATACATGAATGGCCAGTGCACCCTATCAAAGGCCTTTTCAGCGTCTAAACTAAGAAGGCACATTGGCTTATGCAATCTTTTTGCTAAATACATTAAGTCTACCACTCTTCTCGTATTGTCCATTGCTTTTCTGTAGGAGACAAAGCCCACCTGGTCAGGATGGATAATCGCTGGCAACAAGGGGGCTAGTCTATTAGCCAGAACTTTAGCTAAAATTTTGACATCTGCGTTCAGAACAGATATGGGACGGTAAGAACCACAGTCAGTAAGGTCCTTGTCTGGTTTCGGTATCACTGCTATCCAGGCCTCTAGCATGGAACCCGGTAGTGATTCCCCCCGTCCAATTTGGTTAAACAGATCAGCCAGGAGTGGAGACAGTTCTGGGGCAAACCTTTTGTAGAACTCCTATCATCTCTTTTTAAGGTGATCCATATCGCTTCTTCTTTTCCCCAGGTCCCTGTCATTTCAGTTGCCGTGATATCATTTCTCACATACAGAGCTACTCCTCCACCTTTACGACCCTCTCTATCCTTCCTAAATAGATTATAGCCTGGCATGTTTGCATCCCATTCATGGGAACCATTTAGCCACGTCTCTGTGATTGCAACAATGTCTAAGTCTGCCTCCACCATCAGGGCTTGAAGGTCATTAACTTTATTGCTTAGACTGCGAGCATTTGTGGTCATCGCATTCCATCTACATTTCCTGGTATGCGTTTTAACATTAGTGATTTGGGGGTGTCTTAACCCTTTGGGTACCTTCCTATCTTTTTGTTCCACCTTCATTCCTTTTTCTTCTGCATCCGTTCTATTTTCAGGAATATCACAGTGCTGTAATGGCGGAAAAGAATTCTGTAGGGGCAACACTTGTGAGGGCGGATGGGGGCAATGAGTATATCAGCACTATTTAGAAGCAGGTTGTAAATTTGACTTTTCCTGATGTGAATATGTGAATTTAAGATTGCCACATGCAAAACAAAATGTGGTCAGTCCTCCAAACATTTAGCAATAAATGCCAAAAGAGTCCACATTTAAAATAATAGTTGTCTTTCATCCAAAAATATTGTGTGTATTAATTTTAGCTTGCAAATTGCAGTTTTAATACCTAGGAGAGCATATATTCCCTCCTTCTTAACAGGTAACCTAAATTTAAGTGCAATTTGTGTGCTAAAATTTATAGAATACTGCCATTCATATAGGTAAGTGTACACCTTGAAGAATAATCAGCAGTAGTGTGCCTAACCATTATTCTGTAATTACATGTAGAGACCTGCACGGGAACGGGGCTTGCGAGAATCTCCTCCGGGGCTGCTGGGTTCCAGTGGGGATGGAAGCAGTTCTTGCAGGCTTCCCATTGAAATGTAAGCTGCACCTGTGCCAGCCTCTCACCTACCAAGTTCTTTCAGTGCTTCCTCCTCCTCTTTGTTTTAACAGCGCAGATGTGGAAAATCTTCCATTAATCTTCTCTGCTCCTGGGCTGATGCGCAGGCCTCAGCTCTGACACAGGCATGAGTATCAGAGGTCACCTGGCCTACTGGCATGTGCATGTGGCAGCCTCTCAGCACACAGTGCCAGCGAATCAGAGAAAAGTCTTACATGTGCCAACCAGAGTGTTCCAAGTTCAAACTCCTGTTCTTTCCTTGCCTTCAGTTCTGTGGCTCAAACCCAGAGACAGAGAGTCACCCGGAATTTACTTTACATACCATTAAATTCTTGTGGGGATGGGTTGAATTCTTGCGGGGATTGCTGGGGGTGGGTAATATTCCAGTGGGGACAGGTAGGGATAGGTTAGATTCCAGCAGGGACAGGTTAGATTTCTGTCCCCGTGCAACACTCTAATTACAAGCTCAAATGGCACAAATGCAAGGGGAATTTACACGGGAGAAGCAAGGGCATGTCCTAGGGGTGGCCAACCTTTCCCTTTATGCAGGCTGCTTATTGTACGTTACACATGTAATGCATGCCAATACCATTTTATGCTAGTCTCTCTATATAAAACGCACCTCCAACGTTCTAATGAAGCCTCACTTACTCAACATTCTAAAAGTGAAGGGGGTGAGATCGCTTTGTGTCTGCCCCGCCCACGCGTCAAACGTGATGACGTCGAGGGCGGAACAATGACACTCAACCAATCGCATCGCTCGGCAGCGAAGCGTCAGGGAAGGAGGCGGCGCTCCCGACGTCTAGCCTTCCCTTCGCTGTGTTCCGCCTTCTTCTGACGTCAAGGATGACATCAAAAGAAGGCAGAACACAGCGAAGGGAAACCTAGACGTTGGGAGCACCGCCTCCTTCCCTGACGCTTTGCTGCCGGAACCGCCACGGAGGTAAATTTAAAAAGAATAAAAAAAACAAACACAGATGTTGGGGGGAGAGAAGAGGGTGGCCAGTAAAGTAGAACAATGGGAGCGGGAGGCCAGGGGAGAAACGACAGCATGGATGCGAAGGGGGGGGGGGGGAGAAGAGGGCGGGCCAGGCTGGGACATGGGAGAGAGAGGAGCATGGATGCGAGGGGGGGGTCATGGAAGGGAGAGAGGGGACTTGCTGGAAAAGGATGAATGGAGGCGGCAGGGGACAGAGGAGCATGGATGGCCATGGATTGGGAGGGCAGGACTCAGGGAGAGAGGGGAATTGCTGGATAGGGATGAATCGAAGGGATAGATGGGCATGGATGGATATGGATTGCAGGGCAGGCCTCAGGGAGAGAGGGGAATTGCTGGATAGGGATGAATGGAGGGGCCAGGTGACAGAGGAGCATGGATTGGAAGGGCAGGACTCAGGGAGAGAGGAATTGCTGGATAGGGATGAATGGAGGGGACAGATGGGCATGGATGCATATGGATTGCAGGGCAGGCCTCAGGGAGAGAGGGGAATTGCTGGATAGGGATGAATGGAGGGGCCAGGTGACAGAGGAGCATGGATGGGCATGGATTGGAAGGGCAGGACTCAGGGAGAGGGGAATTGCTGGATAGGGATGAATGGAGGGGACATATGGGCATGGATGGATATGGATTGCAGGACAGGCCTCAGGGAGAGAGGGGAATTGCTGGATAGGGATGAATGGAGGGGGCAGGTGACAGAGGAACATGGATGGGCATGGATTGGGAGGGCAGGCCTCAGGGAGAGAGAGAAATTACTGGAAACGGATGAATGGAGGGGGCAGGGGACAAAGGAGCATGGATGGGCATGGATTGGGAGGGCAGGGCTCAGGGAGAGAGGGGAATTGCTGGATAGGGATGAATGGAGGGGACACATGGGCATGGATGGATATGGATTGCAGGGCAGGCCTCAGGGAGAGAGGGGAATTGCTGGAAAAGGATGAATGGAGGGGGCAGGGGACAGATGGGCATGGATTGGGAGGGCAGGGCTCACACTCTCTCTCTCATATACAATGTCTTTCTGACTCTCACTCTCACACACTCTATCTCACACTGTATCACATTCACTCTCTATGTGCCACACAGTCACTCACACACTCGCTTGGTCTCATACACTCACTCTCACAGAGAATCTGTGTCTCACACACACTCTCTCTCTCGCCCACACACACACACTCTCTCTCACACTGTGTCTCACATACACACTTGCACACACTCTCATTCTCACACACACACTCTCTCACAAACACACTCACACCCAGACTCACTCTCTCTCTCACACACTCACACTTTCACTCTGACTCTCAAACAGTCACTCTCACATACACTCTCCCAAACATACACACTCCGAGGAAAACCTTGCTAGCGCCCGTTTCATTTGTGTCAGAAACGGGCCTTTTTTACTAGTATTCTATAAGAACAATTATGCATATATGCGTCTTTATACAGAATAATGACCCCTAGCAATGGTACCATGAGAATATCGCTAGGGGTCACTGGCACCATTTTGGATCTGGGTGATAACCATGCAGCAGCAGAGAAGGGTTGCTGCCGCCTAGTACCAATCAACCACCAATGCTGATGCCAGGGTAAGTGGGGGATCTGGGGGTAGGGTAGAGCCCTGGCAGGGGGCATGATATTAAGATACAAGGGGTAGGGTTCGGAGAAAGGGGTCAGACTGGTTGTGCCTCCACACTGATGTTGGTCATGTGTCAGTGCTGTCGTGGGGTGTTTTAGGGAGTGTTGTAGTGTGGATCAAGGGCATCTGGGTGTGCCATTGGGGTGCCAGAATTGTGTCAGGATGTGCCTGATCAGGTGGTCAGGTCTGTGTTGGGGGGGTACAGATACCTGATTAGGGGATGTCTGCCCCTTCATCAGGGATGCAGGGCCTGATTGTGTGTGTGTGTGGGGGGGGGGGGGGGTCACTGTGACAGCACCTGAGGCTGTGTATATCTGGGCCAGTAGAGTGAAGGGTCCATGATATCAGCCTAAACATGTAATACGGTGCCTATGTGCTGTGTGTCCTGCGTGTGCTCTTAGAGTAGTGGCAGGCAGACCTAAATACAATGCACTGCAGTAGCCATTCATAGAAAGAACTAACAGTTGCAGGACACCATAGAAATCATCAAATGGGTACTTGTAAGAGAAGGATTATGATGCCAGATCTCAGCACTGGTTCCAAATGAGGTTGAAGGGAAAGGAGGAACTATCAGGACAAAAATAAACACATTAAGCTGTCTTGGGCACGATAAATATGCCATCTTTTCACGTATATGTGAAGTTTATACATAAAAACAAAGAACATAAAGGCAGACGGAGACCATATTGCTAATCCAGTCTGCCCATCCACACCACCTGCTTATCTGTACAATTCTTTACTTTCCTTCAGAGATCATCTGTATTCATCCCATTATTTCTTGAATTCAGATACTGTCTTCATCTTCACCACATCCACTGGGAGCCTGTTAAACATACATGATATAGAAGGCTCTAAAATCCAGTATCCTGTAGGATATCTCTCCAGGTCATGAGGAGCAGGACAAATTAGTTCTGGTTTTGCTTCATTGTTTGCAGTGCAGTCAGGCTTGGCTCAGCCTTTCTCTAATGTAGCGATGTCAACTTAGCCAGTTCCATGCTGGAGACTTTTTGGACAGTCTTGGTTTTTAACCTACATCCCAGAGTAGTGGGCTTTGTAGGGTCTGATCCTGCCCGTTGAAATTAGTGCTGCAAGTCCCATAATGTATCAGAATAGGGTGGTCAGAAATCCAGGACTGTTCCAAAATCTCCAGCCTGGAACTGGGTAACTTGTCATCTCTGCTCATGACCTGAGGCCACAGAAGCGATATTAAGAAAGGTAGGGAAGAGTTAGGGACTCGATGCTGGGGAATGGAAGTAGGAGATAGATCAAGAAGGAGGGAAGAAAAAGACATAAGAGTTGATGTGGGGGATGGGGATAAGAGACAGGAGCAAATACTGGAAAAGAGGGAAGAAAGTAAATGGGCAAATGCTAGGAAAAGGGAGGCACTAGTGGGGGCAGATTCTGAGCAACAAAGGGGAAAGATGGGGAAGATGCTGGGAAAGGAGGGTAAAGACTAGGGGAAGGATGCTGGGGTAACGGTAAGAGTCATGGACATACACTGGGGGGAAAGGAGAAAACATAGGCAAGTAAATGTGGAAGAGAAAATTAATAGTTTGTGGAGGCTGGCAAAAGAATGGGAACATAAATGCATGAAGAATGATGTGGAGGTGGAGGGGATAGGATACAAAGAAAATGAATTTAAAGACTGGAAAGAGAAAAATAAAGTGAGGGATTATGTGAGGAGAAAAATGGAATAACATGAAGAGAGATGGAAAGTGAGAAGAGAATGAGTTTTGGTCCTTAATGGGAGTAGGGGTTAAAACATCACAAATTAGGGCAGCCCCTCTTCTTGTTTCTAGAAGCTACATGCATAATAGTAGCGTACACCACATACAACCCAGAAAAATTACAGGAAACACTGTATCCCATGGTCATGGCTATAGCCATGCAGCTATAAATTGTACAGCGCTGCGTAACCCTAGTAGCGCTTTAGAAATGTTAAATAGTAGTAGTAGATCCCCTCTAGAATGAGCAGCCAATGGGGAAAGCTTGGACTTCCAGTGGGCCAGTCCACCCCTGTTCATCAGCTCCTCTTCCTCCAATATTATTTTTACTTCTCACCTGTTCATCAGCCTCTGATGTGAGGCCTCAACTGCCCTCTTCCTCTGGTATTGTATTTAATCTCTCATGTCTGTATCTGTAGCCATGTCTCTGGCTGTTGTTCTGAAAGGCTGAACACTGGTAAGGAAATGAATGCATGTATACTGCAGGAAGATTTGGCTTAGTTGGCTTCATCTGTCGTGGGATCACAAACCAATCCTGTTTTTCAGAAGATCCAAAATGAATATTTTTATGTATTTAGTAATTTATGTATTATTTAGACATATATATGCCACCCATCTCATGAATCTAAGCAGCTTCCAAATAAAACATACAAAATCAGACAATAGTTACATAAAGAAATTGAGCAGTTGGACACAACTACACAGAGACCTAAGAAAAAAGTATAAAATGCTTAGAGGCCTTTAACTAAACTGTTGTAAAATTTACTGTGGCGTAACGCAGGACTTTACTGCACGGAAGCTGAACATTTAATGTAGCACCTATTGGGGTGTTCTCAGTATCTTCTACTGAAAATTCTGCATTAATGTAAAAATGCTAAAAATGCAGCTTAGTAAACAGGGTCCTAAGTGTCTAACACGGTGTACTACAAAGGTCACTTAACTAGCAATAGCTCTAAAATGTCTCTTAACAAAAAAAGTGATCTTCAGCTTTAAAAGCATCTTGCCAGATATTCAAAGTGATTTAAGAGTACAGGAAAGGCTTCAGACCGCTTAAATCACTTGGGGCAACCCAGCTGCTTATATTCAGTGGCACTTAACCAGGTAGTACCACTGATTATCGTCTCTGACCAGCCATTTCAAAAGTGGGAAGGTCAGGGGCAGTACAGGGAGCAGACTTGGGGAGGAACAGGCAGTTACGTGACCCGCACAGCTAAACAGGTGAATTGAGGACTGCTAAAAAACTATCCAAAACTTGGCTGGTTAGTTATGCAGGTGCCGGCATTGGCCATCACCTACATAGGGTTAAAGTGCTCCTCAGCCTCTCCTCAGCTCTTGTCCCCATTGACCCTGCTGGATAACCAGAAACTCCAGGTAGGCCAAGGCTGCTGAGAGACAAAGGAGGGCCCTGGGAAAACAATCTTCAGGGCCCTGCTGCTGCTGCCCCCCCCCCCATTCCCCCCCCCCTGCAGCAGTGAACAACAGAGAGTGCTCTGCCAGCTAGAGGTCCTTAACTTCATGTTTCTGCATCCTGCCTCCAGTGAAGTAACTTCTTGTTTCTGCATAGGCAGGATGCGGCAGGAAGGACCTGTGGCCAACAGAGAAGTCTCTTGATTGCTGGTGCTGGGCTGGGCCCAGGGAATCTTGACCCCCCTGTCCCCTTCTCGGCAGCCCTGAGGTGGGCTCAGGGTGCCTATCCTGAGTGGTGAGGGGCTTGAATGCAGTACTTGAGGTGAGGTTGCATGGAGCAATACAGAGGTATTATAATATTCTTGGTCTTATTTTGCATCCCTTTCCTAATAATTTCTACCATCCTGTTTGCTTTTTTTTATCCGCTGCCACACACTGAGCAGAAGATTTCCGAGTATTGTCTGCAATGGCACCTATATCTTTTTCTTGAGTGCTGACTCCTAAGGTGTACCCTAGCATCAGGTAACTATGATTCAGATTATTCTTCCCAATGTGCATCAATTTGCAAATTTCATCTGCCATTTGGATGCCCAGTCTTCCAGTTTCTTAAAATCTTCCTGCAATTTTTCACAATCCTCATCTGTTTCTGAAATTTAACAGATCTATAATGGATGCAATTTTCTCAGGCAAAATATTCCAAATACATAGGGTAAACATTGAAAAAGCTCTGTTAGGGGGTTGCCTGCTAATAGTAGTACTACTACTACTTATCATTTCTACAGCGCTACTAGACGTACGCAGCGCTGTACACTTGAACATGAAGAGACAGTCCCTGCTCAACAGAGCTTGCAATCAAATTAGGACAAACAGGCCAAACAAGAGATAAGGGACCATTAAAGTGAGGATGATAAAATAAGGGTTCTGAACAAGAGTTAGGAGTTAAAAGTAACATAAAAAAGGTGAGCTTTTAGCTTAGATAGGCCTTTTACTAACGTAAAGGTATTCAAATGTCATGACAGAACCCAGGATTTTACTGCATAAGGATGTAATAATGAAAACAGAGGACATAAACCTACATGCGATCATTTGCACGCAAAGCCCCTGTGTTCTAAAAAAAAATCTTGTGCATATGCACTGCAGATATCCTGAATCAGGCCAGCTGAGAATCTCCAAGAACTGGGGTTGAAATTGAAAACAGCTGGTAGCTGACTAGGCGCTCTCGTTTACACTGCAATACCCTCCCCAGGCCAGGAGGTGGAGCTGTGACAGGACCCTCTACTTCGGGAAAGTGTGCGTGTCGCCTTCTCGACGCTCTTTGAATCCGTGGCTCCTATAGCCCGTTTAGTCCTCCCAGCGGCCATGGCCATTCCCGGCATTCCCCATGAGCAGCGGCTTCTCATCATGGCGGACCCACGGGAAAAGGCGCTGCAGGATTACCGCAAGAAGCTGCTGGAGCATAAGGAGATCGACGGCCGGCTAAAGGAGCGTGAGTCTGCGCGCAGGCAGATGGGCTTAGCCTCCGCTAGTATAAAGAGAGGCGTTGACAGTCGACCCTCTCCTCGCCGCCGCTTCCTGCCGGGTCGCGCAGGTCGCTGTGTCATGCCGGGCCGGCAGGCTGCGGTGGAGAGAGGAGCGAGGCCCTGCTGAGGTCACTGCCAGTTCTGAATTTTCCAGCTGGGGTGCACGGGCAGAGCTTCCTGCAGCGGTCCATAGGACCGGGTCGTTGTCTCCGTTCCTCTAGTACTGGTGTATTTTCAGTGCGTTACACCGTTTTTGGGACACACTCGGAACAAGTTTGGTGTTTTCCCTGGTTCGGATCAGAATTAGAGTAAAGCGGAACAAGTAGGATGTTTCATAAATAGGGTTTTAGTACAGCAAGTCTTGACACAAATTGGACCATATGAACTAAGCATTTTCCTCATAAAGCGCAAAATGGAGAGGAAAAAAAAGCCCTTTTGAGTAGCCCTTTCGGCTACTCTTCTTTGAACCTGTAAAAGCCGACTGAGATTTATGATGTGGCAATTAAACTAACAAATTGAGCGCTGTGACCTTACCAGTGCACCCTGATTGGTCTTAGAAACCGAGTAATAACACTCCAGTAAATTTTTTGACACAGTATTATAAAACGTGTATGAAACAAAATCACACAAGGTCCCTTCTTCAGATGTCTGACCTATATGATCTTGAAGCTTACAACAAACTCCCAAAGACGAGTTTGTTCCAAGACCAACAAAACTCCTAAAAAGACTCCATACAATAAAGAAGAAATTATGTTGAGAACACACTCACTTTGAGAATATTTAATCAAGAATTCTATAGTATTCTAATTCATCTTCTCTGCACCCAATGTTATAAATCTTTGTGAATTGTCATATGATGTTGTGTTAATTTTTCCGTTTTAGCCCCTTTAATCATTAGACACAACTGCGTTAGCCAGCACAAAATCAAAGAGCAGATTGAATTAAAAAAAAACAGTCTAGTAGACTGGATGCATTCAAATTCCAGTGGTACTTTTATTAGCAACAAAAGTAGAGGGGTACAAAACTGTGCCCGACTTGGCCAAGTTTCATTTGACTAAAGGGCTGCCTCAGGGGCTCTCAATTTGTTACACTCCCTCACATATTCCTGGCAGAAATGGTCAAGATGGCACAGTTTTCTATCCCTCTATGTCTGTTGCTAGTAAAAGTACCATTGGAATTTGATTGGATCTTGTCTACTGAACTGAAATTTTTTTAAAAAATTCGCTCTGCTCTTGATATTGTGCAGGTCTGAATCTTGTGAATCAACTGCCTATGTGTTTCTTAGGACATCTGTGTTAACTACTGCATTATTGTATGTAGTAGTGAAATAGTTCTGTTTTTATTTTAGTAAGAGAACAACTAAAAGAGCTGACCAAACAGTATGAAAAATCTGAGAATGATCTTAAGGCTTTGCAAAGCGTTGGCCAGGTAGGAATGATTGTTTTATTTAAGAACCTAAGACACCATACTGGGTCAGATCAGTGGCTTATTGAGCCCAGCATCCTGCCTCCAATGTGAATTGCTCACAGGAAGTATGTGACCAATTTTAAAATGTTATTTATTTTGCTTGTTTTCACCACAGTTTCCTGCAAAAATTTCCACAACTTAATTCTGTGCAGACTAGTCTTTGTACTTTTGGAACGAGTGAAAAATCGATTTACTTCTATTCGTTCTGCACCACTCAGGGTTTTGTAGACCTCAATCATATCTCCCATCATCCTTCTCTTTTCCAAGTTGAAGAGCCATAACCTCTTTAGCCTTTTCTCATATAAGAGGAGTTCCATCCCCTTTATCATTTCGGCTACTCTTCTTTGAACCTTTTCTAATTCTGCTCTATCTTTTTTGAGATACGGTGACCAAAACTGAACGCAATACTCAAGGTACGGTCACACCGTGGAGCGATACAGAGGCATTATAGTATTTTCAGTCTTATTCACCATCCCTTTCCTAATAATGCCTAGCATCCCGTTTGCTTTTTTGGCCACAGCCGCACACTGAGCAAAAGATTTCAGCATATTATTTACGACGACTCCTAGATCTTTTTCTTGAGTGCTGACCACCAAGGTGGGCCCTAGCATCAGGTAACTATGATTCGGATTATTCTTTCCAATGTGCATCACCTTGCATTTGTTCATATTAAATTTCATCTGCCATTTGGATGCCCAGTCTTCCAATTTCCAAAGGTCTTCCTGCAATATTTCACAGTCCACACATGTTTTAACAACCATAAATAGTGTTGTGTCTGCAAATTTAATCATGTTACTCGTTCTGATTTCCATATCATTTATAAATATGTTAAATAGCACTGGTCCCAGTACAGATCCCTCTGGGACTCTACTGTTTTCCCTCCGGAGTGGAGGAGTAGCCTAGTGTTTAGTGCAGTGGACTTTGATCCTGGGGAACTGAGTTCAATTCCCACTGCAGCACCTTGTGACTCTGGGCAAGCCACTTAACCCTCCATTGCCCCTGGTAGAAAATAAGTACCTGAATATATGTAAACTGCTTTGAATGTAGTTGCAAAAACCTCAGAAAGGCAGTATGTCAAGTCCCATTTCCCTTTCCCTCCATTGAGAGAAAATCTGGATACACTGCCTCAACCGGCTCACCTTTATCCATATGTTTATTCACGCCTTCAAACAAATGAAGCTAATTGGTGAGGCAAGACTTCCCTTGCTGACTCTGTCCCATTAAACCATGTTCGTCTATGTGTTCCATAATTTTATTCTTTATATTAGTTTCCACTATTTTGCCCAGCACCGACATCGGGCTTACTGGTCTATAGTTTCCCAGATACCCCTAGAACCCTTTTTAAAAATCAGCGTTACATTGGCCACCCTCCAATCTTCAGGTACTAGGAACGATTTTAATGACAGGTTACATATTACTAACAGCAGATCAGCAGTTTCATGCTTGAGTTCTTTGAGTACCCTTGGATGTATGCCATCAGGTCCAGGTGATTTACTACTCTTTAACTTGTCAGTTTGGCTCATTACATCTTTCAGGTTCACCAAGATTTCTTTGTTCTTCCGCATCATCACCCTTGAAAACCATTTCTGGTACAGGCAGATCTCTTGCATCTTCTTTCAGTTTCTCTCTGTAATGGCCTTGTTCTCCTTGAGTGCCCCTTTTGCTTCTTCGTGCTCTAACGGTCCCACAGATTCCCTCGCAGGCCTTCTGCTTCTTATTGTGAATTTTAGCCTCTGTGACAAGTTTCTCTTCGTATTCTCTTTTAGCCTTATTTATTATTGCTTTGCATCTGACTTTCCAGTGCTTATGTTGCTTCTTATTTTCTTCATTTGGGTCCTTTTTCCATTCTTTGAAGGACAATCTTTTGGCCGTAATGTCCTCTTTTACTTCACCTTTTAACCATGCTGGCTGTCATTTTCTCTTCTTTCCACCTTTGCAAATACGATGATATTTTTGAATAACATCCACACCTGATTTGATGTCCTAACCTTTGCAGCTGATCCTTTTAGTTTCTTTTTAACCATTTTCCTCATTTTATTATAGTTGTCCTTTTGAAAATTAAATGCAGCTACAGTAGATTTATGTTTTTTCAGGTTCATCTCAGATAGTAGCTCAAACTTGATCATGTTATGAACACTTTCCCAGGGGACCCAATATTGCCACATCTCACACTATGCCACTCATGCCACCAAGGACCACATCAAAAATGTCTCCCCCTCTTGTCAGTCTTTATAACATCTAGAAATTTTATCTCCCTGGAACTCCCTGATCTTTCATTTATCCAGTCAATATTGGGGTAATTGAAATCACTAAATAACTTACATAAGTAATGCCACACTGGGAAAAGACCAAGGGTCCATCGAGCCCAGCATCCTGTCCACGACAGTGGCCAACCCAGGCCAAGGGCACCTGGCAAGCTTCCCAAATGTACAAACATTCTATACATGTTCCTGGAATTTTGGATTTTTCCCACTTCCATTTAGTAGCGGTTTATGGACTTGACCTTTAGGAAACCGTCTAACCCCTTTTTAAACTCTGCCAAGCTAACCGCCTTCACCACGTTCTCCGGCAACGAATTCCAGAGTTTAATTATGCGTTGGGTGAAGAAAACTTTTCTCCGATTTGTTTTAAATTTACTACACTGTAGTTTCATCGCATGCCCCCTAGTCCTATCAAGAAAAATCAGACAGGATTAGAGAAGGAAAAATATCAGTACTTAAAGACAAAATTACCTTTCTTCTATTCAAGGTATGTCTTACTGCCTTGCAATCCCCCAAAAAAGGTGGGGGAAAAAGACCTAAAAAACAAAAGGACTTTAAAACAAATAGCCACAGCTGATAGTAATGAAAAGCTCCCCTTCAATCATTGGTCAAAAAACCCCTCCACAATTATAATAATTACAAAAGATTGCAAACAACAAACAGAGCAACCAAATGAATAGGTAAAAAAAAAGGGGGCCAGTCAACGAACGTTTTCAGCAACCAAATAAATAGGCAAAAAAGGGGCAAGTCAATGAAAGTTTTCAGCAATACAGTTCAGCATATCAACAGTAATGGCAATAATACAGCTATTAAAAACTTTTTTGGTTGCTGCTATCTGTTTCATGTGGGATGTTTATTTTATTTGACTCAATTCTCTCTTTAACATATAGTGACTCGATTCTCTCTTTAACATATCGTTCAACCTCCCTCCAATTTGATCCTCTCATTGCGAAACAGTTTGTACCCTGTTAAGTGTCCCATTGATAGTCCTATTTCCACCAAGTCTCTGAGATGCCTATTATATCTACCTCATTGTTTAGTGCTATATATGCTAACTTTCCCATCTTATTTTTAGTCTTCTAGCATTTCTGTACAGGTACTTCAAATTCTGTTTTTTTCCTTTGATCTACGAGCTGCATAAGAGTTGATGGGGTTAATGTGCTTAGTGAGAGAGCAGGATAAAGGATACACACATGACTTACTTTCAGCACTGTTGAAATATTTCAACTGGGATTCTCCTAAATGTCCTGTTTCAGTAGTATCCTTCAAGGATATGCCACACAAACCATGTGCTCCTGGGCAACTGTCGGCTCTCCCCCCCCCACCCAATTCTAGTTTAAAAGCTGCTCTATTTCCTTTTTAAAAGCGCCAGCAGTCTGGTTCCATCCCGGTTAAGGTGGAGCCCTTCATTTTGGAACAGTCTTCCCATTTCCTAGAATGTCGCCCAGTTCCTAACAAATCTAAATCCCTCATCCCTGTACCATTGACTCAACCACGCATTGAGACTCATTGTGATATTTTTAGTTTTATTTTAATTTCCTTTTCAAATAATTCCCAACATTCTATTTGCTTTTCAGGTTGCTGTGGATTTCAATGTATTGCCTATAATAACTTGTGCTGTTTCTTGAGCAGTAGCTCCTAATGTGAAACCCAAAGCTGGGATTATTTTTCTCTGCATCTCATTTGTAGTGTTCAAAATTAAGGGGGCCTTTTACAGAGCCTCACTAGCATATTGGCTGGCAGTAAATGCTGACGTGCTCGTAGGAATATAATGGGCATCTCAGCATTTACCTCTTTTACCACGAGCTAAAAACACTAGCGTGGCTTTATAAAAGACCAAGATTCTCATTCCCCAGTCTTATAAGATTATCCTGTAGTTTTTATGGTCTGTTAAAATTTTAACTTTAAATCACCTCGAGGCATAATTTCAAAGCACTTAGACTTATAAAGTTGCATAACAACCTATGTAACTTTGTAAATCTAAGTTCTTTGAAAAATACACCTTTGTGTCACTTTACTCATCAGTATATTTTTTAAGATAATCACATATGTTAAGCTACGCTGCTGTTAGGGTGAATACCTGGGACAACTCCATTTTTTAAAATCTCTACCTTTTAGGAAAACTCACTTTCTTATTTTTTTTTAACCAGATATTGATCCATAATAGGACATTACCTCCTATCCCATGGCCTTTAATTTCCCTAAGAGACTTGTTGATCAACCAGGAGAGTAGGGGCTGCCCTTAGATGCTGTGGGAGGAAAGTGATTGTTGCCCTTAAGTGAACTCCAAACTGTAAGATTACTACGTAACCAGGAAATGGGATGGGACTTGATATACCATCTTTCTGTGGTTACAATCAAAGCAGTTTGCATATTATGTACAGGTACTTATTTTGTACCCGGGGCAATGGAGGGTTAACTGACTTGCCCAGAGTCATAAGGAGCTGCAGTGGGAATCAAACCCATCTTATTAACGTTGGACTGTATTTCATTTATTTGTCAAAATGTCTATGCTGATTATTTGAATTACTCTAGAGCTCTTGCTATCTCCCCACCTAACTTGCTGCCTAGATGGATTTAGTTCTAATTGTGTTTTTGTCCTTGGACCATGTGACTTCCCTTTCCCTCCCTGTCTTGGCTAGCTCTGAAATTAGAGCATTGCTCCTTGACCATTCTCCTGGTTGTAGATATTTCTCTGCTTTCAGCTGTACCTTCTTTGCTAACATTATGTTCTATGGATTCTCCTGCACCTCTTAATTCCTGTAAAAGTTAGTCTGGTTTAAAAGATACACCACATGAATTGTGTGGCTTGCTTAAAATTGTGTTCCTTAGTGTTCCACAGATCAATCCAGAGATGAGTGGGTTATGCCCTTCTACCAGCAGGTGGAGATAGAGTACCCCAGAGGTTACTATACTTGGACCCATGCATCTGCCTTAACCTCAGTATTCTCTATTACCTCAGCAGATGGATGGACATATCCTGTGCAGCTCTCTGGATGAGCTTTGCTCCTGAGCTGTTCCCATCAGGTTTAGTTGAGCTGGGGGTATTGGCTGGGCTTGGCCACTTTGGGGTACACTTGTTGGTGCCAGGTCCCTCCCCTACCCCTTCCCTGCCTCTTTCCTTACAGCATGATCTGATTCTGCTAACTGGCTCTCAGGCCTCCTAGGCTCCTTGCCGCATCTCGGTTTGTGGATCAGGATTACAAGCTACCCTGCTGTATTAGGGGTTTCTCTTTCACACGCTCCCAAGTGGTACAGGCAGAATGCTCCATTCCCAGCTGACAACTTAGATCTTGCTCTCTCTCTCTTGCAGGTCCTTTTCTGGATGCAGCTGGATACATTCCCTTGCCTGGCACCTTTGTGTTTGCACCTTGCTGCTCGTGGGTTCTGGTCCTGTGTACCTTTCCAGCGTGGGTTTAGGTGCCGCATGAGATTTCACGCAGGCAGTGGATTGTCTGCTTCCTTCTTTAGGGCGCTGTGGTGCACGCTAGGTGACGGAGAGTATTTCTAGGTACATGGGATTTGCGTTGCAAACCGTACGAGGAGAGACTTGCCAACCTGAACATGTATAGCTTGAAGGAAAGGAGAAACAGGGGTGACATACAGACTTGTAAATATTTGAAAAGTATTAATCCGCATTCAAACCTTTTTCGGGAGACGGGAAGGTGGTAGAATTAGAGGACATGAATTGAGTTTGCAGGGGGACAGACTCAGGAGTAAAGTCAGGAAGTATTTTTTCACTGAGAGGGTGGTGGATATGTGGAATGCCCTCCCGCGGGAGGTGGTGGAGATGAAAACGGTAATGGAATTCAAACATGCGTGGGATAACCACAAAGGAATCCTGTTTAGAAAGAATGGATCTATGGAATCTTAGCGGACATTGGGTGGCGACGCTGGTATTTAGAGAATAAAACCGGTGCAGGGCAGACTTCTGCGGTCTGTGTCCTGAGAAAGGTAGGGACAAATCAAACTCGGATACACATATAAAGTATTACCATGTAAAATGAGTTAATCTTGTTGGGAAGACTGGATGGACCGTTCAGGTCTTTATCTGTCGTCATTTACTATGTTACTATAAGTATTTCCACACTGGGACAGACCAAAGGTCCATCAAGCCCAGCATCCTGTTTCCAACAGTGGCCAATCCAGGTCACAAATACCTGGCAAGATCCTGAAACAAATTCAGTACATTTTATGCTGCTTATCCAGAAATAGCAGTGGATTTTCCCCAAGTTTATGGACTTTTCCTTTAGGAAGCCATCCAGACCTTTTTTTAAACCCCCCTAAGTTAACCTCCTTTACCACATTCTCTGGCAATGAATTCGAGTTTAATTACACGTTGAGTGAAGAAACATTTTCTCAGATTCATTTTAAATGTACTACTTCCATATCATCATGCTGATCAATCCATAGACTGGTGGGTTGTGTCCATCTACCAGCAGGTGGAGATAGCAATCCTTTTGCCTCCCTATATGTGGTCATGTGCTGCCGGAAACTCCTCAGTATGTTCTCTATCTCAGCAGGTGGTGGTCACACACAGCAGCAGCTCTGGCTAGGTCTCCAAACCTAATCTTTAGGTTTTGTTGAGTACCTGGGGTTGAGGGCTCTTCTTGAGCAAGTGCAAACCTGGTGGTGCCAGGTCCCTCCTTTTCTCCCCCCTCCCGCTGGCTCCGTTTAAAAAAAAAAAAAATAAATTTTGGACGTCCTTTAAGGGCGTTTATATCAGCGTTTATTGCAGCTGCTCACTGGGACACCAGTTCGTTACAGCTCGGAGCGAGAAGCAGGTAATTTTACCTTTTTATAGCGGGCAGGGGGTTCCCCGTTCGGTCTCCACGTGGCTTATGGCGTCGGAGGGCGAGGGCGCGAAGATTCGCTCCCCGGACCGCGTGTGTGCGTCTAGCGGGGATGCGGGGGTTTTCAAAGCCTGAATCGCCTTTGTTGGGCATCAGTTTGGAGTCCGGTCAGTGTCCTGGTTCTTCCTCCGGTGCGGCGGTTTTTCCCGCCATAAGCGCCCATCCCCCGCTGCTCGCCCACTCCATGTTGGCCAGCCACTCTGCTCGGACGGCTTCTTCTTGGGCCGCCCTCGAGCTGGGAGACGTTAATGCTATGGTTGCCCTTGATCCGGGCGACAGCAAGAAAGCGGCGAAAGTTAAGCGCCGTTCTTCCCACGCGGCTCCTTCTCGGAGTTTCGCGCCGGACGACATTTTGGATGCGCAGCATGTTTCTCCCCCGCTCTTGCGAGCACCGGTTGAGGGTGCGTCTAGGGCCGTGGCCCAGGCGACAGAAGTGCACAGTCTAGGGGGTTTCTCCCCTGAGTTCTTTTTGCTGCTGCATCAGGCTTTTCTTATGATAAACGCTGCCCCGGCTCTCCCCTCTGATCAAGGGGCTGAGGCCTCCGGAAGCAAACGCCCTCGGGTGGACTTCCAGGCCCTAGAGGACTCGGTCTCCTCTAATGTAGATGAGGGCAGCGTATCTGAGTTCTCCCAACGGTCCTTTGGGGATTCCTTGGAGGAGACGGATTCCCGCTCAGATGGAGCGGATGAACCCTCTGCAGCACGGATCTTTCGCTCAGAGGATTTGCCCAACCTGTTGTTGCAGGCCATGAGCATTTTGAAGAGTTCCTCTCCGGAGGACGTCTCTCCCTCAGCCTCTGTTGGCTCTGCCATTATGCGGGGGACTAAGCGCCCGCCTAGAACCTTCCACGTGCATGATTGCACACATTGATTTCGGCTCAATGGGATTTCCCAGAAGCGAGCCTTAAAGTGGCTAGGGCTATGTCCCGCCTCTATCCTCTGCCTGAAGGTGAACCGGAGGCCTTTCTTGGGCCTACCGTAGATTCTTTAAACACTGCGGTGACTAAGAAAACGGCGTTGCCGGTGGAAGGTGGCACGGCCCTAAAGGACGCCCAAGACAGGAGTTTGGAGGCGGCTTTAAAGTCATCCTGCGAGGCGGCTGCTTTAAGTTCACAGGCCTCAATTTGTGGCTCCTATGTGGCCAGGGCATGCCGGACGCTTGCGCAGCGGGCTTCCCCCTCGGATCCTTCCTTGAGGGCTGATTGGCCAGCCCTCGAATCAGGCTTGGCCTACTTGGCAGGCTGGCTGTATGATGTCTTGAGAGCCTTGGCTAAAGGTATGGCTCAGACAGTCTCTGCACGGCGGTGGCTTTGGCTGAAGCATTGGTCTGCTGACCACGCCTCTTAAGTCTCGCCTGGCTAAGTTGCCTTTTAAAGGCAAGCTGCTCTTTGGGGTCGAGCTGGACAAGATTGTGACTGATCTCGGCACGTCTAAGGGCAAGAGGTTACCGGAGGTCAGGGCTCGGGCCAATGGTGCCCGCCCTGGTTCCTCCAAAGGATGGTTTCAGGAAGCCCGTCGGTATTTCCCGGGCAAGTCGAGCTCCTCTGCCCCCTCTTTCATCAAAAGGAATTTCTCCCCCAAGCAGCATTCCTTTCGCAGAGACCGCCGTCCCGGAGGTGCCTCCTCCGGTCCTCCCCCAGGGTCTCATACCCTACGACGGGGCGCTGGTCCATGGCCCAGAGCAGATTGGAGGACGCCTATCCTCATTTCTGGGCGAGTGGACCAGGGTAACTTCGGATGCTTGGGTGCTGGAAGTCATCAGAGACGGCTACAAGCTAGAGTTCTGCCGACCCTTAAGAATCGGGTTTGTGCACTCTCCCTGCAAGTCTCCGGTCAAGCTGTGGCAGTGCAGCAAACTTTGGACAATCTGATCCGCCTGGGTGCGGTCGTTCTGGTGCCAGAAGATCCTCTGGCAAGGGACGTTACTCCATTTACTTTGTGGTACCTAAGAAAGGAGGTTTTGTCCGGCCTATCCTCGACCTCAAGGGGTCAATCGGGCTTTGGAAGTTCGGCACTTCCGAATGGAGACTCTCTGCTCTGTTATAGCGGCAGTACAGGCAGGGGAGTTCCTGGCATCCTTGGACATCAAGGAAGCTTACTTGCATATTCCCATCTGGCCTCCTCATCAACGCTTTCCGCGTTTTGCAGTTCTGAGGACACTCCCAGTTCAGAGCCCTCCCTTTCGGGTTGACTACTGCTCCGCGGACATTCTCCAAGTTATGGTGGTCATCGCGGCCTTCCTACGCAAGAAAGGAGTACAAGTCCATCCTTATCTGGATAACTGGTTGATCCGAGCCCCCTCTTATGCAGAGTGCGGCAGAGCTGTAGACCGGGTGATTGCTCTTTTGAGTTCCCTGGGGTGGATCATCAACTGGGAGAAAAGCCAGCTGCGCCCGACTCAGTCCCTGGAGTATCTGGGAGTTCGATTCGACCCCCAAGTGGGCAGAGTGTTCCTGCCAGACAATCGGATTGTCAAGCTTCAGGCTCAGGTGAACAAGTTCCTAGCAGCCTCTTCTCTTCGGGCTCGGGACTATGGGCAGCTGTTGGGCTCTATGACGGCCACGATGGAAGTAGTGCCCTGGGTCAGGGCCCATATGAGACCTATACAGCTCTCTCTGCTGCAGCGATGGACTCCAGCTTCGGAGGATTATGCTATGCGCCTTTCCTTGGATCCAGCAGTGCGCAAGGCGCTGAGCTGGTGGCTGAGGCCAGACAAGCCGCCCGCAGGAATGCCTCTTGTGACCCCGGAGTGGGTTTTTCGTCACGGCGGACGCTTCTTTATGGGGCTGGGGAGCCCACTGCTTGGGAAGGACAGCGCAGGGGCTCTGGTCCCCTGCAGAGGCAGAGTGGTCTTTCAACCTCCCGGAACTCAGAACCATTCGGTTGGCGCCTTTGGAGTTTCTCCCGGGCCTGGCGCTGAAGCCAGTACGGGTTCTGTCGGACAATGCCACGGCTGTGGCCTATGTCAATCACCGGGGAGGTACCAGGAGCGCCCCTCTAGCCAAGGAGGCCATGAAGCTATGCCTGTGGGCGGAAGCAACCTGGAACAGCTGTCGGCGGCCCACATTGCAGGAGTCATGAATATTGCTCAGGCGTTCTTGGACATCACGAAGCGCTGGGGCCAGCCGAGCCTAGATTTGATGGCGTCTTCAGCCAATTGCCAAGTGCCGCACTTTTTCAGCAGAGGACGGGACCCTCGATCTCTGGGAGTAGATGCTCTTCTCCCACAGTGGCCGACACAGGAGCTCCTCTTTGTGTTCCCGCCTTGGCCCATGTTGGGCAGGGTGCTAGGCCGGGTGGCAAAGCATCCGGGCCGGATAATCCTGGTGAGTCCGGATTGGCCCAGACGTCCCTGGTATGTGGACTTGATCAGGCTCTAAGTGGACGGACCTCTGTAGATGCCAGCGGAGCGGGGCCTGTTGCATCAGGGTCCCGTGGTGATGGAGGATCCCTCCCCCTTTGGTCTTACGGCCTGGCTATTGAGCGGCAGCGTCGGCGCAAGCAGAGCTTCTCAGACAAGGTCATCGCCACTATGCTCAGAGCGAGGAAGCGCTCTACTTCTTTTTTTTTTTTTTTTTTTTTTTTTTTAAATTTATTTATTTATATGATTTCAATATTACAAACAAACAATCATTTGTAAGGAAATACAGAGAAATTATATAAACGAAAAATACATCTATGTAAGAAGAAACATTTGTATTTACTCTTCCTCAGACCACCATATGGGGGGGGGAGAGTGGTTTTGTAAGTACAACTCAGGGAGTATGTAACAATAAAGTAACTATATAATCTAAAGGTAGTCCTGATCTTCATCCCTATACATCATCGCTGAGAATTATTCAAACCATTTAACTAGAAAGTTTTTTAGAGTCCAGAAACGTCTTTAATTGAAGTGGATCAAAAAATACATATTTAATTCCAGATAGGCGAATTAGGCATTTACAAGGATAGGCCAGCATAAATGTTGCTCCCAATCCTTTAACATCATTCCTCAATTGTAAAAACTGTTTCCTCCTTTGTTGTGTAATCTTTGCTACATCTGGATACATCCAGACTCTTTGGCCACAAAATAATTTGGAGGAATATTTAAAGTAAAGTTTCATCAATAAATTTATATCTTGTTCAAAGACCAAGGTCAAGATTAAAGTTCCTCTTGTTGTAACATCTCCCATGGAATCTTCCAAGATAGCAGTTAAGTTCTGAGTATCAATATCCAATGCACCCTTCGCTGATTCAGAAACATCTCTCTCTTTTAAAACATTTGGCAGATAATACACTCTATTACAAGGGGGCATATCTGTTGAGGAAAAATTCAATATTTCTAGAAGATACTTCTTAAGAAAATCGCGAGGTGTCATAGTTGGCAGCATTGGAAAATTTAGCAATCTCAAAGTTAGTCTTCGATTATAATTTTCTAATTGCTCCAACTTTCGAGCCGAAATTATTTTATCTTTAACCAAAGTGTCCGTTAAACTTTTAATGGAGTTAACATCCATTTCCAATTGCCCAATCTGTTTAGTGTGTTCTTGCTTTATATTATCTAAGGAATCTGACATAACCGTCAGTTTACTCACAACAGTAGCCATTTGCTTAGTTGAATTTGCCACCTCAACCGTCAGCTTCTGGACTGCTTGCCAAATAACTTCCAACGACGCCTCCTTGAGCATTTCCTGCTCCTCGATGTTTCCAACCGCCCCTCCAGAAGGTGAATCGCCAAGCAGGCCCAAACTCGACACATCGGACGCCGCCTGGTCTGCCCCATCAAATCTGGAAGCGGCTGGGCAGGGAGGCGGTCTCAGCGTAGGCGGCGAGAGAGTTGTATCCAACCCCTGAGTCGATGCCGCTCCCTCGACATCGCTCAATGCAGGGCACGCCAATCCTCGTTCAGGAGGTAAGCACCTTACAAACCGATCAAGTGTTAGCTGGGCAGGAGACGATGTTAAAGGAAGCGGCGATTGCCCCCTTGTTGTCCCCTTTCTCTTGGTATGCGGCATATCGAAATTTAGGGGATAAAAAAAGCTGAATCAGGTAAATACCCGCTAACAGAGAAAGTGTTGTAGGTCTAGCTAGGACGCCATCTTGCCACCCCGGAAGCGCTCTACTTCTACTGATTACGCCAGGGTTTGGCGTACCTTTGCATCGTGGTGTGAGGCAGGCTCACTTTCTCCCTTCACTGCTCCAATTTCATCAGTGTTGGCGTTCCTGCAAGAAGGTCTGGAAAAAGGCCTGTCGCTCAGTTCCCTTAAGGTCCAGGTAGCGGCTCTTGCTTGCTTCAGGGGTCACCTGAAGGGTGTTTCCCTGGCATTGCAGCCAGATGTGGTGCGCTTTCTCAAGGGAGTTATTCACCTGCGCCCTCCTCTGCACGCAGTGGTACCTGAGTGGAATCTCAATCTGGTGCTAAGAGCCTTGCAGAAGCCGCCTTGTGAACCCTTGTCAAGGGCATCTCTGAAAGAATTGATGTTGAAAGCAGTCTTTTGGTGGCTATCGCTTCAGCCAGAAGAGTTTCAGAGCTCCAGGCGCTATCATGTCGAGAGCCCTTTCTGCAGTTCACTGAGGCAGGAGTGTCTATTCGCACAGTGCCTTCCTTCCTGCCCAAGATTGGTCCTTGCTTCCATGTGAATCAGCAGCTCTGTCTACCCTCCTTTCGTAGGGGGACTACCCAGAGGAGTACTCTGCTCTCAAATATTTAGATGTGAGACGAGTCATCATCAGATACTTGGAAGTGACCAATGACTCCGGAAGTCGGATCATCTGTTTGTGCTGTTCGCAGGTCCTCGTAAGGGTCTGCAGGCTGCCAAGCCTACAGTAGCATGATGGGTCAAGGAACCCTTTGCAGCGGCTTATGTGGCCGCAGGGAAGGTGCCGCCTATCCAGCTGAAGGCTCACTCCACTAGAGCACATGCGGCCTCGATGGCAGAGGCCGAGTCCGTCTCCTTGGAAGAGATTTGTAGGGCGGCAACTTGGGCATCGGCTCATACCTTCTCCAGACATTACCGCTTGACTGTGGCTGCTCGGGCTGAGGCCCGGTTTGGAGCTTCAGTGTTGCGGTCAGGGATTTCTGTGTCCCGCCCTGGGTGAGTACTGCTTCGGTACTAGAGAGTTGCACGGGGACAGA
The DNA here is from genome assembly GCF_901765095.1 of Microcaecilia unicolor. NCBI lineage: Eukaryota > Metazoa > Chordata > Amphibia > Gymnophiona > Siphonopidae > Microcaecilia > Microcaecilia unicolor. The sequence goes on from NC_044039.1 coordinate 166,286,421, forward strand.
AATCTTACCCATCCCCGCCCGTCCCCGCTGGAATCTTACCCGTCCCCACCCATCCCCGCAAAAATTTAAACCATCCCAACCCATCCCCACCCGTCCCCGCAAGAATTTAACCCATCCCCACCCATCCCCGTAAGAATGTAACCCATGCCCACCCATCCCCATAAGAATTTAATGGTACATAAAAGAAAATTCCAGTCAGCTCCCTCAGTCTCTCTCTGGATTTGAGACACAGCACTGTAGGCAAGGAAGGAATGGAAGTTGGAACTTGGAACACTCTGGTGCGCACATGTAAGATTTGTCTCTGATTCACTGGCAGTGTGTGCTGAGAGGTCGCCACATGCACGCGCCAGTAGGTCAGGTGACATCTGATTCTCGTGCCTGTGTCAGAGCTGAGGTCTGTGCACCAGCCTGGGAGCAAAGAGGATTAATAGTAACATAGTATGTGACAGTAAATAGACCTGAACGGTCCATCCACTCTGCCCAATAGTCACACTCATGATCAATTCATCATTAAATCAACAAGTGTGATATTATATACTTGATTATGGTCTTTCTTTCGTGTTTCTGGAACAAAGACCACAGAAGTCTATCTGGCCCCATCCTTATGTTCCAACTGCTGGAGTTGCCATCGAAGCCCACTCCAGCCTATTCATGTTCTCATTTGTGGGACACAGACCATAAAAGTCTGTCCAGCACTGTCCTCATGTTCCAGCCCATCCTACACCAGATTGCCATGTATAAGACACAGACCATACAAGTCTGCCAGGTATCAGCCCTAGTTCATCACAGCCAGAGTCGCCATCTAAGTGTCACTTGACACATCCACACACATGCAGCCATTTAAGGTTAGGTTTTTTATAACTTCCATTTTCTAATTAGAGATCCTTTGTGTTCATCCCATGCCTTTTTGAATTCCGTCATCATTTGTGACTCTACCACCTCCTTAATGGAAGACTTTTCACATTTATGCTGTTAAAGCAAGGAGGAGGAGGAGGAGACAGCACTCAAAGAAATTGGTATTCGGTAGATGAGAGGCTGGTGCAGGTGGAGCTTACAATTCCACGGGAAGCCCACAGAACTGGTTCCATCCCCGCGGGAATCCCGCAGGAACTGACTCCGTCCCCACGGGAACCCCGCAGAACAGCTTCCATCCCCGTGGGAACCCCGCAGGAACTGCCTCCGTCCCTGCGGGAATCCCGCGGGTTCCGCAGGATTCCCGCGGGGACGGAAGCCGTGCAGCTCTCTATTCGGTACATCCCACCAGTCTGTGGATTGATCAGCATGATGATATGGAAGGTAAAATTATGTATCATACCTGATAATTTTCTTTCCATTAATCATAGCCGATCAATCCATAGCCCCTCCCAGATATCTGTACTGTTTATATTCTGGTTGCATTTCAGGTTCAAGTTTAGTCTTCAGTTCCTGTTCAGGAGGACTTCGTGTTCAAGTTTTTTCAATTGGATTCTTCAGGAGTTGAGACGATCTTGTGTTACAGTGAGCTGCTGCATTCCTCTCCCCCCCCCCCCCCCCCCCCCCCCGTTTTACGGGGCTGGATTGATACCTAAATTCTGCCGGCGCTCCCTCCCGCTTTGTGCGGCTGTAGGGCAGCTTTGTACCCCTCCCGCTTCGGCGGTGTTAGGGTCAGTCAGCTCCTCCCGCGGTTGCGGTTGCAGGATAAGCCAGATCCCCCCGCATCGGCGGGTGTGGTGTCCCTCCCCCGCTCCGCGGGGATGAGCTGGGTTAATTCCCCTCCCCCGTTTCGGCGGTGGTGAGCTGGGCAGAGTGTCCCTTTGTGGGTGTAATTCTCTAAGTGCTGAGTCCTGCAGATGGAGCTTTGATATCGACATACTGAGGAGTTTCCAGCAGCACATGACCACATATAGGGAGGCAAAAGGATGGCTCTCTATCTCCACCTGCTGGTAGATGGACACAACCCACCAGTCTATGGATTGATCAGCTATGATTAATGGAAAGAAAATCGTCAGGTATGATACATAATTTTACCTTTGTAGCTTCATTGCATGCCCCCTTGTCCTAGTATCTTTGGAAAGAGTAAACAAACGATTCACATCTACCCGTTCCACTTATGTTATAGACCTCTTTTCATAGCTCCCTCAACTGTCTTTTCTCCAAGCTGAAGAGCTTCATGTTTCCTCATAGGGAAGTCGTCCCATCCCCTTTATTATTTTCGTCACCATTCTCTTTACCTTTTTCTAATTCCACTACATCTTTTGTTTTGTTTTGTTTTTGAGATACGGCGACCAGAATTGAACACAATATTCAAGGTGCGGTCGCACCATGGACTGATACAAAGGCATTATAACATGCTCACTTTTGTTTTCCATTTCTTTCCTAATAATACCTAACATTCTATTTGCTTTCTTAGCCACCGCAGCACACTGAGCAGAAGGTTTCAACATATCATCAACAATGACATCGAGATCCCTTTCTTGGTCGGTGACTCCTAACGTGGAACCTTGCAATGACGTAGCTATAATTCGGGTTCCTCTTTCCCACATGCATCACTTTGCACTTGCTCACGTTAAACGTCATCTGCCATTTAGATGCCCAGTCTCCCAGTCTTGTAAGGTCCTCTTGTAATTTTTCACAATCCTCCTGCGATTTAACGACTTTGAATAACTTTGTGTCATCAACAAATTAATTACCTCACTAGTTACTCCCACCTCTAGATCATTTAGAAATATGTTAAAAAGCAGCGGTCCCAGCACAGACCCCTGGGGAACCCAACTATCTACCCTTCTCCATTCAGAATACTGACCATTTAATCCTACTCTCTGTTTTCTATCCTTTAGCCAGTTTTTAATCCACAATAGGATCTCTGAATCGGCTTCCCGGTGGTCTTTTGTCGTCGGCCTCTTCTCTCTCGTGACCATGTTCTGAGTAGCCTTGGGCGTGCTTTCCCTGTTCCCTTGTGTCCTTTTCTGGGTTTTCCTGTGTGGAAGCAGCTTTGGTTGTTCATTGATGGCCATCTGTCCGCGGTGTACCTGTCTTTAGAGATTGTGGTGTCCCGCCCTAATTGTGGACTGCTCTAGTGCATCCCACTCGTCTCTGGATTGATCTGTGGGATCCTATGGAAGGTAAAATTAGTCCTTACCTGATGATTTTCTTTCCATTAGTCCCAACAGATCAATCCAGAGGCTCGCACTTTGTTGATCTTGGTTGACTATTTTTTTTTCCTCACTCTTGTTAGGTTCCTTAAAAAAGAAGAAACTTTAACAAAGCATCAGGCTACAGTTTACCACTTCGGATATTTCTCTCCCGCAGGAGCGGTGGAGGAGGAGCCTTGTTGGGCTTTATAAAGGCAGGAGATGACTTGTATGTTGGATTTATGCTTCATCTTCCATTGCTTTGGTATTGACAATACTGAGGTTAAGGTGGATGCACAGGGCTGCATATAGTAACCTCTGAGGTTCTCTCTGTCTCCACATGCTGGTAGAGAGACATAACCCACTCATCTCTGGATTGATCTGTTGGAACTAATGGAAAGAAAATCATCAGGGAAGAACTAATTTTACCTTATGACTTATGTCAGCACCTTCCCCCTCCTCACTTACCTGCAACAATCTCACTGGGGACTTATCAAATGTCAACCGGCTTATCCTTTTTTGTTGCTTTATTTATAGTTACAAGGTTTTCTAATAATAAAGCAGTTGCTGTTGAGCAAATGGGTACAATGAGTGGATTTCATGCCTTGTTATAGGGGTTAAGATGTAATTGTACTATTTTTGTGACCAATGTTTTTGCTGTATAATAGTTTGTACATGTAATCTGTTAACAGTAGCAATTTTTAAAGATCTATTATCACTGTTTATAAATATAGTATGTTTTTCTTTCTTAGATTGTCGGTGAGGTTCTTAAACAGTTAACAGAGGAGAAATGTAAGTAAGAGTTTTATGTGATATATCTAATATTCATGTCTAACTTTCTATTAACTTTACAAACCATACTACTGTTTATCTGCTGAAATATCTTACCTTGAGACTGGATTTGGAAAATTCACATTACCATGCACATTGTTTCAGTTCTTGCCCCAGGAATGCCTCTCAAGTACAGGTGAAAGAATGCACATGTGGCCTAAATTCTATATATGGAGCTGATAAAATTTCACGATAGGTGCTATTCTATAAAAGGTGCTCAGAGTGGGCTACTGTTTATAGAAGAGCGTTGTGTGCTGGGATCAGCACCCAATTTTAGGCACAAGGATTTACACCAAGTAAAACCTGATGAAAATTCTCACACCTAAATTGCGCATGGATCTCCTTTATTCTATAAGACTGCGTGTAAATTCCAGGATCTGCCCATGTTCCTCCCATGGCCATGCCCCCTTTTTGGATCCACACATGCATTTTACGCGTGAATCCCGGCATCTAAAAATGTGCATTCAAATTTTAATGCCAGTTAGCTCTGAGGATTAGCGCCCAATTATCAGCATTTATTGGCGCATTCAATTAAATTGTGTTTGCAAATTGGGTATGTGTCCATATTTGTGCAGTTTTGAGCGCCATATACAGAATTAGGCCAGTAATGTGTATAACTTGTAACCTGCCTTCAGGGGAGTGGAGGAGTAGCCTAATAGGGCAGTGGGCCTTGCCACTGCTTCACTCACAGAAATGGCTTTTTTATGTGAAAACATGTTTACTGAGTTACCAACAAAATCATACAATGATAGACTTGAATACGTGTTGAGCTATACATCAAACAGACAAAAACCCTTCTCCCAAGACCCCCCCCCCAATTTAGAACAGGTGAAGCAACACAACAGCATCAAAACACATTCTAAAGTAAACACAGAAAAAACAAACTCAAGTTTCTAATTATTTGGCACAACTGAACAAACCCATGTACTAAGGGTGTCCAGAAAAGGAGTCCATAATTTAAGAAATTGTCTCTTGAGCACTCGACTTTGAGTATCTATTGAAAGTCTGTCCATCCACAATAATTCATTCATATGACTCCACCACTGGGCCAGAGGAGTCTCCGCATGAATCCATTGTAGCAGAAGGCAATCAAGAGCTTTACGCAGAAGGAGACCCTTCACGAATCATGGTAACATCATCAAGTAAGCAAGTCTGAGACATAATCTGCCAAGAACAGCGATACATTCACTCCAGATGAGAACAAATAAGCTTGAGATGGGTAGATACATATGTACAGGTGGAACTTATAGTGTAGTTCCTGTAATTGAACACACTCTACTAATTGTGAGGCAGATGCAAACTCTGTAAAAGTTATTAATGTCCTGGTAACTGAAATCGGTAATCCAAGGGGCCACCACTTTGTATGTTTAAATCACTTTTATAAGTCATATAACAAAGAACAAGAATGTACATTATATCAAAGCTGTGACAAGTTACAGCACAGCATCAATAAAGCTAAATTGTCCCCTCCCCTACAAATCCCCCTCCCCAACCCACAGTGGCCCCCACAAACCTATCTGGAACAGCAAAAATAACAAATGTCTAAATGGTGTCGGAGAAAATTAAAGAGCTAAATTCAAGACTGTACTGTGCGCTCTGTCATAGTGTTACAGAATCATTCTCAGACCCTCTGAAAGTGACAACCTTCCAGTGAGGCAATGTCAGTAACGCTCAGTTTCTGCATGTGTAGAAAAGAAAACATTTGTTGCCTCCACAGGGACAAGGAGGGAGGATCTGGAGAAAGCCAGTGGAGAAGTATCACTTGCTCAAGGTCATAAAGATTGCATGAGCCCAAAAACATGAGAGTCCAGGCAAAAAAGATTTAGTAAGACCATACTATCCAAACAGAATCTCAGAAGTACAGCGTAATAGTGAGCAACAAAGTCAATCAAAGTTTGCCAAAAGATGAGAACTCCAGGGCAGAGCGAAAACATATGCCCCAATGACACTCCAGGGCGGGAACACCTCGGACAAGCATCCAGTGTAGAGAAGCCCACCGAGGAGAAATATATAGTCGCAAGACAAATTTGTACTGTTGCTCCCAAAGTTGCATATTAGGTGTGATATTATGAATTCCAAACAGAACGGCTTGCACACAAGCATCATCGAGGGTAATCGTTAAGTCAGTAGTCCACAAGGCAGTAAGACAAGCAAAGTCAATGTCTGGCATTGTATCCAAGAGAAAACAGTGATGGTAAGTCAGCGGGACTACTTGTTGAGAAGCCAAAGAGCACAGAGTTTCCTGTACATCCACACACAGCTGCTTCTGAGGTAGGAAACGAATGTAGTGTTTAAATTGTAGATAATCAAAATAGTCCTGAGTTGACAATTGGTATTGCGTTCATAATTCCGAGAGGGTGAAGTTGACCTTCATCTGTAAGGACGTGAAACAAGTATTTAATGCACTTTGTCCCCCAATCATGAAAAGTCTTGGAGTCACTTCCTGGAGGAAAATCTGGATTCTGTTGCGATTGCCAAAAAAGGAGTCGCTGCAGCAGAGAAATGGTGTCTACGACAGCCAACGCCAAATGGAGCACAGTCATTGGTAGAATAAGCCACAGTGGCAAATCAAAGGGGGAAGCGGATGCCTTGTGGTGTGGAGAATGCAGCTGAAATGCACAGAAGAGGGATATTGTGCTCCAAATACGTGGCTGAGAAATACACTATCCCCCAGTGCCAATCGTTTATATGTCTCGGTCCAAAAGCCACGATGAGATATCGCAAGTTAAGTAAGCCCAGACCACAATCTAGCCTGTCTACCATTCCAAAGGTATGATTGAATCCGATGATGAATCTGTCGCTCATCACTAATGGTAAGGAACAAAGGTAACGTTTGAAAAACACGATACTAGGATCAAGTATCATGCTAATTAAGCTTATGCCACCAATAAGAGATACTGTATATGCCCTCCAAAGGTATAATTTACTACCAATATTCTGCAACAGTAGTATGATATTACAAGAGTATAAGTCAGCCAAATTAGCAAGTACTTATCTGGTCAGTGGAAAAAGTGCCATGCCAATTATGGCGCAGAGTGTCAGTTAACGCCAAGGCCTTGGACTCGGTCAGGTTCAGACAAAAGCCAGACAAGTCCCTATAGGTATGAACCACCTGTATCAGAACATGTAAAGAATCAGGCAAGTTGGTGAGGGTAAGCATAATATCAGCAAAGACTAGCACTTCAATGATTGGTGTACTCACTGGGACCCCTGAAATCTCCCCCATCTTCCGAATAGTGCACAACAAGGGCTCCAAATACAGTAGAAAAAGTAATGGGGAAGGGGGCACCCCTGCGTAGTACCACAGCAGATCGGGAAAGATTTTGTTTTGATCCCATTAATCAACAGCGCACTGCCTGTTGTGCAGAGTATAAAATGTGCACTGCCTGGCCATACCACCCCTGCAAGCCCACTTAGGAGAAAACCTGGAAGAGAAAAGACCAAAGCACTTTGTCGAAGGCCTTCTCTGAATCCAGGCTCACCAACGTAGCCGCGACCCTCCTGACCCTGAATAAATCATGGCCAGGATTAAGCGGCAGACATTAAGTACGGATTGGTGTCCCTTAAAGCCCACTTGATCTGGTCCCACCAGCTGAGACAAATTCACAGCCAGTCTTTCTGCCAGTATCCTAGAGAGTTTTTGTGTCAACGTTAAGGAAATAGGACGATAGGAGTCTGGCAATTCAGCTGGCTTGCCCAGTTTTGGAATCAAACTAATAAGAGTTGTATTCTCAAAAGTGGGAAAGAAGCTGTCCGCCACCACTTGATTAAAGTAGAGAAGCAATGACATCATCTTATAAAATTCTGACCCATACCCTCCGGGCCCGGTGTCTTGCACAAAGGAGAAGCCTTGACGACCTGCTGCTCCTTCGCCTGCAAAGATTTGTTCAACTCGGAGACCTGGTCTACACTAAAGTGAGGTATCCCAAATTTTTCCAAATAAGTGGTTATTTCCTGAGATCAGGTAGGTACCCCACCCCCCCCCCCCCCCCCCCCCCCGACAAACATCGTAGATAAGAATCCATACATGATATCTGAAAGTTCTGCTGCCCTGGATGTCAAAGTACCATCTATGTTTTTTAAAGTTAGGATATGTCTGCCTCGACCTGTAAGCTTAATGACCCTTGCCAGCATATTCCCCGGTTTATTACCAAACACATGAAAATGATGTTTCTGGTATACTAAAATATGGGTAATGTGCTTATGAAGCAAGGTATTAAGAGCCACTTATGTGGAATCAAATGCTTCACAAGTGTCATTGGTGGGATGTCTGATAAAAGCCACCCTGGCCCTCCGAAGCTGACCCTGTAACTGAATGATACCCTAGGAGATTCGCTTTTCTTTTCTTTTTTAATTTGTAAAATTTTTTATTAACATATCGGAACAACATCTGGAGACAAATACTCCTTGGAAATTTCAAAAACAGCAACATTCAAGCAATATCGCATCCAAATTTCCCCCCCCCCCCCCACCCTTCCTCATCCGCATCTTATACCCCAGGTTTATTGCTCCCTTAATCATCTTTCCAAAACTCTGCTAAGTGTAGCCACTCTTCCGCATTCGGATTATAATGACCCCTGCGTCTGTCCGTCAGTTTTTCCAGTCCCATCATTAGCTGAAGTTTACCCTTCCAATCTTGCCCTGTTGGTCCCAACGTCTGCTTCCATTTCGATGCTATAGTTGTTTTTGATGCCGCCAGGCCCATTCGTGTAATTCTACTTTGCCATTTCTTCTCACCCTTTTTTCTATAACCTAGTAAACACCATTTGGGTTCACAAGAAAATTGGATTCCCACCGCTAGTGATATGTAACCCGTAACTACCTCCCAAAATTCCTGTATCTTCGGGCATTCCCACCATATATGAAAATGTGTTCCTTTCCCCTCCTCACACCTCCAACAGGTATCTGAGGTATTAGGATACATAGCCTTTATTCGGTCTGGAGTATAGTACCAGCGACTCAGGACCTTATAGGCATTTTCTTTAATTAGGACACACACTGATGCCTTTTTCACCTCTTTGCAAATGTTCCTCCATTGCCCCTCATTAAATTCCATTTTAAGATCTTGTTCCCAAGCCCTCATAAGAAAGCTTTACCATCCCAGAGCCCCTTATGTGCTCGTATAGCTTTGAGATTCCTTTCCCACCCTCTCCTATTCCTCCCCATAAATTTTCGAACTTCTCACTCTCCAACCTTTTATCTTTGAACCACTTTTCTTTGCTCATGTAATTCTTTACTTGTAAGTACGCATATAGGTCAGTCTGTGGAAGATTATATTCTTGTTGTAGTTTTCAAAGCTCTTAAGATTCCCCTCTTCTATGAGCTCATGAAATCTTATCAGCCCTTTATCAAACCACGTTGCGAATGTGTTATTCTCCCGCCCACCAGGGAATCCTGGTTCTTGAGTTATCCAGGCATAGGTGGAACGGGTCTGCGACCCCCCTCAAATTCTTCTTAAGTTTCCCCCATATTGTAAGTAAGTGGGACATAAAGGGGTTCAGGGTAAGGGATCTATACATGTTATCTGGGGCAGACTCCCACAACAAAGCATCTAGATTTCCCTCCTGGACAAAAATCTGTTCAAATCTCGTTACGGGAGATAGATCTACACTACTCCAAACCCCAATTTGCCTGAGTTGCGCCGCCCAATAGTACCAGGTAATATTTGGCATGCCTCTTCCTCCCTGCTCTATCGTCTTCCACATTATTTTCTTTGATAATCGAGCTGGGTGACCTTCCCATACAAACTCCCCCAGCTCTGTTTGCATTTTCTGTAACTCCCCCTTAGGAACAGCAATTGGGAGAGTCTGAAAGAGGAAGAGTAACCTTGGTAGTATATTCATTTTTACAGCCGCTATGCGGCCCCACCACGATAACCATCCCTTCTTCCATTGGATTAGATCTCTCCTGATTGCCGCTATAAGCAGTACACAATTCAACTGGTATAGTGTATTAAGATCACTTGGGATATGTATACCTAGGTAACGAAAACTTCTGTCGGTCCAACGGAACACGAATCTTTTCATTTGTTCCACCTCCTGCTCTGTTGCTATTATACCCATAAGTTCCGATTTATCAAAATTTACTGTGAACCTGGACATACTTCCAAACATATTTAATTGTCTAATAAGCACTGGCAGGGTACTCCCTGGGGAACCTATATAAAATAATAGATCTGCAAATAAGGCTAATTTGTGTTCTTGCCCCCCCCCCCCCCCCCCATCCGAACCCCCTTTTATGTCTTTAAGCCCCCGGATTTGTTGAGCCAAAGGCTCAACAGAGATGGCAAACAATAACGGGGATAGGGGACACCCCTGTCTTGTTCCTCTTTGTATATTAAATATGCCAGACCATCCCCCATTTACAGTGGGGGAAATAAGTATTTGATCCCTTGCTGATTTTGTAAGTTTGCCCACTGACAAAGACATGAGCAGCCCATAATTGAAGGGTAGGTTATTGGTAACAGTGAGAGATAGCACATCACAAATTAAATCCGGAAAATCACATTGTGGAAAGTATATGAATTTATTTGCATTCTGCAGAGGGAAATAAGTATTTGATCCCCCACCAACCAGTAAGAGATCTGGCCCCTACAGACCAGGTAGATGCTCCAAATCAACTCGTTACCTGCATGACAGACAGCTGTCGGCAATGGTCACCTGTATGAAAGACACCTGTCCACAGACTCAGTGAATCAGTCAGACTCTAACCTCTACAAAATGGCCAAGAGCAAGGAGCTGTCTAAGGATGTCAGGGACAAGATCATACACCTGCACAAGGCTGGAATGGGCTACAAAACCATCAGTAAGACGCTGGGCGAGAAGGAGACAACTGTTGGTGCCATAGTAAGAAAATGGAAGAAGTACAAAATGACTGTCAATCGACAAAGATCTGGGGCTCCACGCAAAATCTCACCTCGTGGGGTATCCTTGATCATGAGGAAGGTTAGAAATCAGCCTACAACTACAAGGGGGGAACTTGTCAATGATCTCAAGGCAGCTGGGACCACTGTCACCACGAAAACCATTGGTAACACATTACGACATAACGGATTGCAATCCTGCAGTGCCCGCAAGGTCCCCCTGCTCCGGAAGGCACATGTGACGGCCCGTCTGAAGTTTGCCAGTGAACACCTGGATGATGCCGAGAGTGATTGGGAGAAGGTGCTGTGGTCAGATGAGACAAAAATTGAGCTCTTTGGCATGAACTCAACTCGCCGTGTTTGGAGGAAGAGAAATGCTGCCTATGACCCAAAGAACACCGTCCCCACTGTCAAGCATGGAGGTGGAAATGTTATGTTTTGGGGGTGTTTCTCTGCTAAGGGCACAGGACTACTTCACCGCATCAATGGGAGAATGGATGGGGCCATGTACCGTACAATTCTGAGTGACAACCTCCTTCCCTCCGCCAGGGCCTTAAAAATGGGTCGTGGCTGGGTCTTCCAGCACGACAATGACCCAAAACATACAGCCAAGGCAACAAAGGAGTGGCTCAGGAAGAAGCACATTAGGGTCATGGAGTGGCCTAGCCAGTCACCAGACCTTAATCCCATTGAAAACTTATGGAGGGAGCTGAAGCTGCGAGTTGCCAAGCGACAGCCCAGAACTCTTAATGATTTAGAGATGATCTGCAAAGAGGAGTGGACCAAAATTCCTCCTGACATGTGTGCAAACCTCATCATCAACTACAGAAGACGTCTGACCGCTGTGCTTGCCAACAAGGGTTTTGCCACCAAGTATTAGGTCTTGTTTGCCAGAGGGATTAAATACTTATTTCCCTCTGCAGAATGCAAATAAATTCATATACTTTCCACAATGTGATTTTCCGGATTTAATTTGTGATGTGCTATCTCTCACTGTTACCAATAACCTACCCTTCAATTATGGGCTGCTCATGTCTTTGTCAGTGGGCAAACTTACAAAATCAGCAAGGGATCAAATACTTATTTCCCCCACTGTACCTTAATTCTTGCCACTGGGTGTTCATATAGCCCTTTCACCCATCCCACGAAAGGTCTACCCAGCCCCATTTCTAACATTACTTCCCATAGGTATTCCCATTCCACTCTATCAAACGCCTTTTCTGCGTCTATTGTGAGAAGTGTCAGAGTCCCCTCTTCTCTGCGCTCCCCAAATCAGGTTAAGAGTTCGTCTAATGTTATTCGCCACTTGCCTTTGACGTATAAAGCCAGATTGATCTTCATGAATAAGAGAAGGCAATATCTCGCTCAATCTATCCGCCATAAGTTTAGCTAGAATTTTTACGTCTACATTCAGCAAGGATATCGGGCGATAAGAGCCACATAATGTTGGATCTCTCCCAGGTTTTAGGAGGACCGATATCCCGGCTTCATGCATGCTTGGTGGTAGGCCCTTTTCTACAAAACAAGCATTGCCCAATCTTACCAACAGTGGCCCTAGCTCTTGATGAAAGAGCTTATAGTATTTGGCCGTGAACCCATCCATCCCAGGGGATTTCCCTCCTTTCAGCCCTTTGATAACTTTTACTACTTCCTTCAAGGTCACAGTGGCTTCAATTTTCTCCCTCTGTTGGGCCGTTACCCTCCGCAAACCCAGGCTCTGTAGGAATTCTCTGATTTCCCCTTTGGAGGCTGTGGATTCCGTGCTATATAAAGTCTTATAAAACTTTACAAATTGCTTTCTAATTTCCCCATCTTGGTGAAACATCAAATCCTTTGGCCCCTTTATTTTAGTAATCGTGTTTCGGACCCTTCTATCCTTTAGCCCTCTGGCTAGCATTGCGCTCGCTTTATTGCTGAATTCAAATAATCTCTGTTGTAGCAACTGCCTGTGGAATTCCATTGCTCTCAGCTGAATTTTTTGCAGCTCTCCCCTCCACTTTTTAAGCTCCAGTAGCTGCTGGGGTTTACCCTCCCTCTGATGTAGTGCTTCCAGTCTCGCCAAGTTACGCTGCACTTCCATCTCATGGGCTGCCCTCTTCTTTTTCAGATATGCTCCTTTACGTATGAGCAACCCCCTCACAACCGCTTTAAGGGCGTCCCACAGGGTCCCCTCTGACACTTCCCCTGTATCATTTATTTCTAAGTACTCTTTAATGGTGGACCGTACTTCTTGGCAGTCCTCGACCTTATCTAAGAGGGATTCATTTAATCTCCAAATTTGACTTCCCCCCTGTTCCCCTAACCCATCTAGCTTCACCCATACCGGTGCATGATCAGAGGCATGGATATTTTCAATTTCTGCTTCTCGCACTTCCCCCCCACTCATTCCTGCTTCCCCAAATGGCATCTATTCTCGCATATGTCCCCTGTACGTGTGCATAGTGTGTAAATTGTCATCGACCCGGATGTTTCAAACGCCATATATCAATCAGATCTAATTCTCTCATCAATCTGTGAAATTGTCGCCCATTATATCCACCCCCTCCCTTCTGACTGATGGAGTGATCCAGTAACCCCACTGAATGGTTAAAGTCCTCCCCCCCCCCCCCATCAACACCCCCACCCCCACAAAAGGGAGCAATTCTTCCCGAAATGAATCAAAGTATTTTCCCTGATCCACATTAGGAGCATATACATTGATAAGTGTAATATTTCGACCATTCAGTTGCCCTTTAATTGCCAGGCATCTCCCCTCTCTGTCCTTGTAAACTGCTTCTTTATTAAACTTCAAATGGTCCCTCATATATATCGATATAAACTACCACAAGGGAACACTTTGTAACTATCCCACCAAATATATAGCATAAAACTTTATAGGAATAGATATTCTTTTAAGTTTTAAGTCTTATCAAATTACTCTTTATTAACACAATTATTAACACATCATTATTTAAAATTCACACTTTTATAGTCCATTTCAGTTGTATTTAAGATCTTCCAAAGTTCACAACACAACACAACACACCCTCTTAGTGTTTTAATTTTTTGTCCATAGATTCTTTGTACAAACAATTCCTTTCTTGCAGCTCTTCACCAACGGCGTCCTCAGGAGCTGTCTATTCATCGCATAAGCACAGCGATATATCATTCAAATTCATCCATTGTGTATAGGACAACTGCAATGGAATAAGCAGATTTTACAATAAGCAGGTTTTACATCCAGCTTCTCTTGACACTGTCTCTCAGATAGGAGATCCATTCAAAGGATTCATCCCGCACACATCCAGTCAAACAGAAACAAACAAGCCCCCTCTTGGTGACCCCAGGCTTCTGTGGGCTTTCTCCAGTTCTATGGGCTCTTGTTCTTGCTGCCCTTCCCCGTTAGGGTCTTGCTGGAATAAAAAGGTGCAAATTTCTTTTACTACCTTTTCTGGATCTTTATACTGATCTTCTTCTGGAATGCCCCGAAATTGCAAATTACACCTTCTTGTGCGATTTTCCAGGTCCTCCAGCGCTATTTCCAGGTCTGCTCTTGTTGTTCAGCTTTAAGAGCTCCCTGGAGTTCTTTCACCTCCGCCATTGCAGCCTCCGTTTTTTCTTCATTTTCAGCCACTCGATTTCCAATTTCTTTTATTTCTTCATGCAGCTCCGTTACCGCTGTTTGGATACTTCTACGAGTTGCTACCAGTTCAGTTTTAAGGTCTTTGAACCAGCGCACAGAGTCCCGTTTGCTCAGCTCCGTTTCACTCTCCATTTGTTCTTCGGGATCTGGGTCTGAGTCACTCTCTTCGGCGGCCATCTTTGCACCGCGTGTCCGGAGGCTCGATCGTTTACTCGCACTGGGCGCATCTGCCCCGAATTTGAATTTCGCCAGCTTTTTCTTCGCTGCCATCGTTCCGATGTTCTCTCTTTTGTTTTGGTGAGTAAATTCTACAATTTAGCGCAGCGGAAGCTTCTATTCTGCTCCGAAGAAAGCAGAGCTCTCAAATTAAGCTGCCATCTCTAGGGCTGACGTCACTTCCTCCCTCAAGATTCGCTTTTCATGCACTGGCATAAGCAATAACATCGCCCTGCAGCACTGCCTTAGCAATGGGTCAAAGCAAAGAAGGATTAGACGCATGCTGCCCATTAAACAAGAGAAACTCCTCCCATTTGACCTCAAGGTTGCTATATAAGTAAGCTGGAAAACCCCAACCCTTCCGCTGATAAGAGGTTGGTTTCCAATGAAACCCAGATCATGTTGTGGTCAGACACTTCCAACAGGACCTGTGGTGGCAACATGGACCAAAGGGAATAAGGACCCCACTCACCAAACTATAATTTAATCTGGACCAACTGTCATGCTCTCTACAATGCTGAGTGAAGTCCCTCTCACCTGGGTGCAGCAACCGCCATGGATCCAACAATTGTAGAAATGTGCAGATACGCTATAACAGTGTTGCATTGCACCTAGAATGAGGAGTCACAGGTCAGGACCTGTTGAGCTCAGGTTCCATTATTAAATTAAAGCCCCCATCAGCAAGCAGAAATTGGTCAGCATATGCTGCACAGAGTCTTGCCAGTTTCCGGTAAAATATGGAATCATGGACATTGGGCCCATAGACCACAAGTAGCATTAAAACAGTGCCTTGAACATTAAGTTTAAGCATTAAGAGTCTTCCAGCATCATCTTTATACAGAGGGACCACCTCAAAGGACAAGTTTTTATGGATAAGAACAGCTACCCTGCCCTTACTCCCTGTGGCTGAGGAATAAAAAATTTGACCCGCCCATAGATGCTATAATTTCTCATGCTCTACACAGTCTTGTTTCTTGGAGGCAGGTGACTTGTGTACCCTGGCGGTTCAAGGCTGCTAAAACCTTTGCCTGCTTCACAGGAGAGGAGATGTCTCCTACATTCCACGAAAAGATCTTATTCCTTAGCGTCCCTCCGGACTGGACCAGGATTGGACTGATGGTCCGGTCCGGAGGGACTAAAGGAAAGCAAATTAGCAGGTAAGATCTAATTTCTCCTTTACTCTGGAGGCATCCCTCAGTAGGGTATACATTTACAGCATAACAAACAAGGAAACAATAAAATGAGAGCTGACCCGGGGTGCCCATCCTCCACCCCAGGACAAACAGCACCCTCCTGACACCCAAACAATAGTTTAGCAAATTCCAGAATTTGCTGTTCCAGTAAATAGTACCTTCCCAATCCAAACAACCCCCCCCCCCCCCCCCCCCCAAAAAAAAAAAAAAATGAAAACACCTCATCCCCACTAATCCAGACTGGCATCTAGTTCATTGGGCATCAATCTGAGAGACATGATGTAATGTCATCAGACCTCTCAACTTCCCACCCCATCCAGCCCTCTAAAATGGAGGTAGTAGTAATAGTACTGCAGGCCAGAAAGGCTAGACAAAAGTCAACAAATAACAGTAAATGGGGATCATCAAAGTCCGATTCCTCAAAAGTCACGTGGAAATTTCTAAGTAAGCCAGAAGCATAATGGTGAAGCTGTAGACAGGAACACTGTGGGAGAGCGTAAATGCGTTGTAGGTCGTTATAAGAGAGGAGGACTGGGTCTCTCTCTCCATCTTCATCCACTACATGTTGGAGCTTTCTTCAGGCCTCAAGCAAACCAGTCTTTAAAACATGCATCCATCTGGCCAGGAAGAAAATCATCATTCCCAATAAAGGTAAATATCAGGATCACCCAGGTGGAAGACCAAAGTGTTGCCAAAAATGATACCAATTCCATTGCAGTGCTTTTCAGTAGCACATGTTTTAAAGATGGAGGAAGTGCTATAGCACAGGTGTGGATCAAGTAAGCTGAAGATAATCGGGCACACAATTGACTGTCATAAGCAATGTCACAGTAGAAGGAGGTGTGAAAGATCCAATCTCTGACTTGTCTCATGACAGTCAATATTATACATTTTTAATTTTAGCAACCTCAGTCCTCCCTCTCAGTAGGACAAACATAGCTGTGATGGAGGAGCCCGGGGGCATTTGGAATGCCACAAAAATGTGCAACGGGTGCCATTCCAATGCTTCATATCCCTATCTTGTATAATCAATGGTAAATGCTGGAGGACATACATCCATTTTGGTGACACTATAATTTTTAACAAGTGGATTCTACACTGTAGGGAAACCGGCAGACAATTCCAATATTCACAGAGCTTTCGAGTCTTCTCTAAAAGTGGGAAAATATTAATATGATACAGCAGAGGAAAAGAGGTTTTAATGATCCTGTATAAGTCGTTGGTGAGGCCCCACCTGGAGTATTGTGTTCAGTTTTGGAGGCTGTATCTTGCTAAGGATGTAAAAAGAATTGAAGCGGTGCAAAGAAAAGCTACAAGAATGGTATGGGATTTGCGTTACAAGACATATGAGGAGAGACTTGCTGACCTGAACATGTATACCCTGAAGGAAAGGAGAAACAGGGGTGATATGATACAGACTTTCTAATATTTGAAAGGTATTAATCTGCAAACGAACCTTTTCCGGAGATGGGAAGGCGGTAGAACTACTAGAGGACATGAAATGAGATTGAAGGGGGCAGACTCAAGAAAAATGTCGGGAAGTACTTTTTCGCGGAGAAAGTGGTGGATATGTGGAATGCCCTCCCGCGGGAGGTGGTGGAGATGAAAACGGTAACAGATTTCAAACATGCGTGGGATAAACATAAAGAAATGTTGTTCAGAAGGAATGGATCCTCAGAAGTTCAGCTGAGATTGGGTGGCAGAGCCGGTGGTGGGAGGCAGGGCTAGTGCTGGGCAGACTTCTACGGTCTGTGCCCTGAAAATGGCAGATACAAATCAAGGTAAGATATGCACAAAAAGTAGCACATATGAGTTTATCTTGTTGGGCAGACTGGATGGACCGTGCAAGTCTTTTTCTTCCGTCATCTACTATGTTACTAGAGTGGGAATAAAAAGGCTCAAATATTTTTTATAATGGCATGCCCAATGCAGGGGGAAAATACCCCGCCAGCAAGCTGGTAGATTCGCCCTGTAAGCTGAGGGCCTCAGATTTATCAACGTTAATCCACAACCCTGAGACCTGACCAAACTCTAACAGTAAAACAAGGGCACAGGGGAGGGAGACCTCTGGCTCAGCGAATGCTGCCAGTAAATCATCTACAAATAATGCCAAAGTAAACGTGTGCGAAGCCACTGGTATTTCTGCTGTGGTGGACTCCCACAGGAGCTGACAAGCCAGAGGCTCTATGTAGAGCACACACAAAATAGGAGATGGGGACAACCCTGTCAAGTACCTGCTGCACCTCGAAAGGCGCAGAGGGGACTCCATTCAGGAGAGCCTGTGCCCAGGGCTCGCAATAAAGGAGATGCACCATAGCTAGAATATTCCTCTCAAAACCAAATGTGTATAAGGTCTTCCACTGGTAAGGCCAGGAAACTCAACGTGGAAATTTAAAAAGAGTAAGACCTTTCTTCCCAAGGATCGTCTTCTGTAACCTGGTACAATCAATGGTACTGAGCCATCTAGACTATTGCAACGCACTCAATGCTGGCTGCAAAGAGCAAATAATCAAGAAACTTCAGACAGCCCAGAACACTGCAGCTAGACTCGTATTCAGTAAAACAAAATATGAAAGTGCCAAACCCTTATGAGAAAAGCTACACTGGCTCCCACTTAAAGAACGCATCACGTTCAAAATATGTACCCTAGTTCACAAAATCATTCACGGAAATGCCCCAGCCTACATGTCAGACCTGATAGACTTACCACCCAGGAACGCTAAAAAATCATCCCGCACGTTCCTCAATCTTCATTTCCCCAACTGTAACGGTCTAAAATATAAACTAACGCATGCGTCAACCTTCTTCTACTTGAGCACACAATTCTGGAACGCGCTACCGCTCAACTTATGTTTAATAATTTTTATTGATGACATCGCACAAACAGGAAATAATACAATCTTCTAATCTCAGTACAATGTGTATATCTATAACCACCTTGAGTCAGATCTACACTTGTCTATGCATCATCACATTTAACATTTTCCAGAACTACCCATCCCCTCCCCTTCCTAAATTATTAGCAAAATATAATGTCTTTGCATGGAAGTACATCTTGACCTTGAAATGTGCACAAGCAATAAATCGTATTTCCCATGTGACAGTCCCCCCCTACCCCCCTCCCCTGCCCCTTGTGAGCTGCTTAGATATTCAAGATATAGCTGCGACCTCTAGAAGGCAAGGTCAGCCACAACGGTTCCCATTGCATGCGAAATTTCTCGCCCGATTCAGTATCCAGGGAGTGGACACCGCATCTCTCAAGTTTCATCTGATAAAGTAACTGTGTTCTCCAGTAGACCACTGGAGGTTTCGAGTCAGACAGCCAAAACTTCAAAATGGTGGAGATCCCATATAGTGTCGCCAAACACACAAAACGCCTGAACCCCTGGGGTGGCGATCCCGAAAATTTATATTTATAAAACAATAAGAGGGGATCGCAGACCACGGTGCACCCCCACATTTGTTGTAATGTTTGAGTGATCTCACCCCAGAATTCCATTACTAAGGGACACAGCCAAAACATATGACCAATACTGGCCTCCCCTCTACCACACCTGGGACAAGTCCCATCACAAGATTCTATCATACGTGCAGCCCTCTTAGGAGGTATATATGTTCTTAATAAAAATCTGTATAGTCTCTCGCGCTGTATGATCGACACTTGCAACCCATACAGTTTTTTTATAAAGTCCTTGCATATGTCGGTCGTGATTACAGCTTCCAGGTCTGTTGACCAATCTCGGGCCAAGCGCACATAGTCTATTTCAGAGGTGGAATCCTTTAATTGTTGATGATGGAACCTGAGGGGAACTGATAACTGGGCACCCAGTGAGTATGTTTCCTTCAGAATGTCTATTACATCCTCTGTTAGGTCAGTCCACTTCAGGGATGCTATGTAATGTTTCAACTGAAGATGTGCAAAATAATTACCTCCCTGTATCCCAAATTCCTCCACCAGTGTCTGAAGGTTTTTTATTTTCCCCTCTTCATCAACTACATGTGACAAATAAAGGATACCCCGCGCTGCCCATTGTCTGAAGACGCTATTCCCCTGTCCTGGTGGAAAGTCTGGGTTGTTCATAATAGGCAGTAGAGGAGTGGTTTTTGCCGTAAAGTAATGTTTCCTACACACCCACCGCCAAGTGTTTCTAAGGGATTGCAACAGGGGGTGCTTCTGAAACGCTCGTCTAGGTAATCGATTACCTGAGTGTAATAAATAACTGAAATGTATCTCCGGAAAGATAGAAGTCTCGACTTCAGTGACAGAGAACTCTTGGGTACCCCGATACCAATCGTTAATATGACGCATCGCACTGGCAATTGCTAAATTCCGCACGCTCAGGAGTCCTATCCCCCCCTGCTCCCTCGGGGTTGTGATCACTGTCATCGGCAATCTGGGGCGTTTCCCTTTCCACAATAACCTCTGAATCTGCCTATCCAAGGCTTTTTCATCTTTTCCTTTCAAGTACAAGGGTAGCTGCTGAAAAAGGTAGAGCCATTTCGGGGCTATAAGCATATTAAAGAGAGCAATACGCCCCCATAGAGATAATGGTAAGGTTTGCCACAAAGATAATCTGTGTTTCGTACTTTCCATCATTGGACCTACATTAATTCTGTACAGGGAGGACATGTCCCGTGGGATCATTATTCCTAAATACTTTAAAGCCTGGTCTGCCCATTGCAACGGAAAGGTTCCCTGCCACCTCTCGCGAACATCGTCATCCACTGCTAAGGCACAAGACTTCTGCAGGTTTAAAGAGAAGCCCGATATCTCACCATACTCTTTCAGAATCTCTAGGGCTCTTTGCAGTGAGGGCCGGGGGTCACGCAAAACCAAAAGGATATCATCTGCATACGCTAAGGTTTTGACCTCCGCCCCTCTCAACTGTACTCCTATAATCTCCCCAGATCCATTTAAGAGCCGTATCAGGGGTTCCAATGATAGATCAAATAGGAACGGGGACAAAGGACACCCCTGCCTCGTTCCTCGCTTGACGGGGAACCACTCCGATCTATTTCCATTTGCTATGATCTGTGCCCCCAATCCTGCATAAAGCGCCCTAATAATTTGCATGGCTTCTCCCGGGAGTCCCACCCATTCCAGTAATTGTAGCAGGTATCCCCAATTGACATGGTCAAATGCCTTAGAGGCGTCAAGGCTCACTAGCACGAGGGGGTCATTGTTGCTTTTACAAGATGCCATGGCAAGGAGGATCTTTCGAATGTGTGAAACCGAGTGGCGCTTGGGTACAAATCCCACTTGTGCAGGGCCTACCAAAGCTGGAATATGTTCTGCCAATCTGTTGGCCAGAATCTTGGCAAGTAGTTTAATATCTACATTGATGAGCGATATTGGGCGGTAGGAATCAGGATCAGTTGCCACTTTCCCAGGCTTTGGTAGCAACGTGACTAGGGCCGTATTTTCATGTTTCGGGAACTCCCCTCTCTCTGTCACTTCCTGAAAATAATCTAGCAAAATCGGAATGAGGTCCAATTGTAATGTTTTATAAAACTCTCCGGAAAAACCGTCAACCCCTGGCGCCGAATTATGTTTCAAACCACCGATAGCCTTCTGTAGTTCTCTTGATTGTATCGGCTGAGCTAATTGCTCCTGAGCTTCTGGTGTTAACTTTGGCATCTCTGCCCTATGTATGAGTGCCTCTACTACTTGTTGTGGGGGCGGACCCGTTGAATTATATAGGTCCTGAAAATGTGCCTGTACAATTTGCAAAATGTCAGTTCTATTCCTAAGCTCACCCTCTTTATTCCTCAAGGCCGTAATGGTACGGTTCCCGGTCCATGGCCGGACCAATTTTGCCAATATACTCCCTTGCCTATTGCCGTGTTTGTGTAATCTGTACTTTTGATATATTATGCCTCTTTGGGTCTGCTCGTGTATTAGTGAATTTAATGTAGCCTGGAGAGCCTCGTAATTGTCTCTGTTAACTTGAGTCGGGGAATTTAAGTATGTGCGCTTGGCCCCCCCCAGCCGATCTGATAAATTAATAATACTGGCTGCTATTTTCCGTCGTCTCGCTGCTACATATGAGATAACTTCCCCCCTCATCACCGCTTTTGCTGTGCACCAAAACAAAGTCGGGTCAGATTTATGCTGTTGGTTATGTAAAGAAAACTCCTCCCATTTTTGGTGTAAAAATTTCACAAAAGCCTCATCTTTAATTAAGTAATTGGGGAATCTCCATGTCCTAGCTGCCCGACTTCCTGCGTGATCTGTCAACTGAAACCACACTGGGGAGTGGTCTGAAATCAGTTCTTGCTCTATGCCAGCTGCTGTTACATTTGAGAAAAGCGGACCTGATATAAACAAATAATCTAACCGGGCCCAAGTCCCATGAGCCCGAGATCGGTGAGTGTAATCCCTTACCTCAGGATATAGGGACCTCCAAACATCTACCATCCCAATATCCGTGATGAACGATGAAAGGATCCCTCGGTCCCCATAATTCCCAGCCTCGGCCTTCCGACTGCCTGTGCAGTCCATACTTGGGTTCATCAGTGTGTTCATATCCCCAGTGATTATTAGATTCTTATCCCTATAAGGTAACAGGACCCGCAATAGCTCTGAAAAGAAATTTAGGGTGGAGGGGGTGGGTGCATATACAGATAACAGGAATATTTCAGACCCCTGTAGGTTTAGCTTGACTAACAGGTAGCGCCCATTATCATCCCGTATTATAACCTCAGATGTACAGACCAGGTGTTTACGGTATAAGATCGCTACTCCTCCTTTCCTCTTACCGGATGACACATAGTCTACTTGTCCCACCCAGTCTCTCTGTAATTTCTGATGTTCTATGTCAGAGAGCCTTGTCTCTTGTATGCAGGCAATGTCCACTCCCATCCTCTTCAAATGTGTTAGGATCTTCCTCCTTTTTATTGGGGAGGAAATTCCCCCCACATTCCATGTAACTATTTTATAGTTAGAAGAGCCAACACACAAATTGTTCCATCAGTAGAACCTTAGTTATATATAAGACAGTGCCAGGGCCCCAGCCCTTCCCCGGCACCCACTTGCTCTTTTTTACCGTTATCTTAGGGAACCTATCTCTTCCCCACCTGGTTAAGATTTCGCAGCTTATCGCCCCATGTTCATAATTATGGCAGCCCACATTCCCACCCGACCCCCCACCCACCCCAAGCCCTTTTCCTTGTCCCAACGTAACTTGTTCTAAACCTTTGTTGCCTCCCCCTTTATGCCCCTTGTCATAGTTATAAGTGAGTGACTCCAATTTGTCGTCACCAGGGTCACCTTTCTGCAAGGGTCCCTACTCCCCTTTAACCTCCTTACTTACTTCAACTTTCAAAACTCAATATTAAACCGTTTTCCAATTGTTTATACTTAGTAGTCAAGTCTACCAATTATTAGGAACAGTATGTCCCAACAGATAAGTCCAGTTAGTCTCATACCAGATCATAGTTCAAGGAACCTCCTCTTGTTGGCCCAATTCTCTGTTTATGTAATCCATGGCCAATTTCTCAGATGTAAAGGAGCTCCACTTCCCGTCTTTCTGGATTTTAAGAATCGCTGGATATGTCAGGGCAAAACGAATTTTCTTCTCTGCCAGCACCGAGCATGCCGGATGGAACCGTCGTCTCTTTTCTTGCAGGCCTGCAGAGTAGTCCGGGAAAATTAAAATTCGCCCACCGTCGTATTGTAGAGTGTCCCTTTTTGATTTAAATCCTTGCATGATCTCTTCTTTGTGGATATAGTTGTGGATTTTTATGATGACCACACGGGGTTTTTGTTTCTCTGCTTGTAATCTCCCCAGCCTGTGGGCTCTCTCAATGCAAAACCCCCCACTGCTGTCCGATAGAGCAAATTCTTGCTGCAGCCACTTTTCCAGGAGGGGACCCAAACTTTTCTCGGCAATCGATTCGGGGATACCGACCAGCCTCAGGTTTGAGCGTCGTGCTCTATTTTCAAGATCTTCCATTTTCTCTGCTTGCAACCTGAGTTGTTGTTCCATTTCCGCCATTCGCGGCTGGTGAACGTTGCACGTGTCCTCTATAGTCAATACCCTTTGTTCTAGTTCATGGGTTCGTTTGGATAGCTCCGCCACGTTCGCGTCCATCTTCCCCAGCTGATTTGCCAGCGATTGGAATCTCGGTTCCAGGGCCTCCACCACCGCCGTGGTCAACTGAGTAAGTTGCCGTTCTGAAAATTCTTCCCGCCCGCCGTCCGCCATCTTGGGCTCCGCGGGTGAGAGTGGTAACTTTCCCTTCTCCACCTTTACACTTCGTTTGGATGTTCCAGCCGGCATGGGGACCAAGAAATGTTCCATACACGCTCCGAAGTTCAGGGTCTTACTTTAAGTCCGGTTTTGCTGCTGTGTTCAGGTATTTATCATGAAATAAGAGGAGCGGGGACCCGGAGCTCAGCCTCTATGCTGTTACCGCTCCCAGCGCATCACGTGACCCCCTACCGCTCAACTTAAAAAACACCCTATGAACTAACTAACTTCCGCAAACTACTGAAGACCCATCTCTTTAACAAGGCATACCACAAAGATCAACAAATGTGAACTCCTATACATATATCCAGAATTGCCTTACGATATTTGCTTGTTAAACCACCATCATGCTTTATCATTATGATGTTACCCAAGATCATTATTTAATACTAAATGTCTATTTTCTTACATATTTCCACTATTCATGATGTATTGTAAGCCACATTGAGCCTGCAAAGAGGTGGGAAAATGTGGGATACAAATGCAATAAAATAAATAAATATGATCAAAGACCTTTTCTATATTAAAATTTACCAATATGGCATCCCATCCCATCGTCTGTATAGCAGAAATAGTACCCAACAGTTTGCGCACATTGCTCACCACATTGCACCCTTTGACAAACCCGGCCTAGTGAGAAGCAATCAGATGGGGCAAAATACCAGATAATTGGGTAGCCAAAATTTTTGCATAAGCTATCAACACAATACAAGTGAAATATTTATTTTATTTGTTAGAATATATTGATCACCTTTTATGAAAAGGTTCACCCCAAGTGGAGTACAATAGGTATAGCATGACGTAAAACGTATTGTTAACAGCATAACAGTAAATTGAACTTAGAAACAGGAAAATTAAATAATAGGAATAACTAAATGTGTATATTTGACACTATTATAACAGCACAGTAGAACAATCATAAAAAGAAATATGATAAATGCCAGGGTGCAAATGATATAAAAGGGAAGATAGAAGAACATTCATTTAACACAGATATGGTACTTAATGATGTTTGCACAATAAAGCCCTTAATTGATAAAGAACTGGAGCATTTCATATGACATAGATATGATAAACATGGCACATCTTATAGATACACAGTATAAAATTAAAATGAGATAGGTATGATGATCATAGTGTTAGTACAATTCAATGAAACATCTTAATAGGCAGCCGAGAGAGTAGGTGCAGTTATGACGGACAAGATGGGTGGAACAAAGTTGGGATAAATAAATGGGTGGCTACAGTGAAAGTAAATTATACGTACAGTTGAATCTACAAGATTATTTATACAGGCAGATGTATGTGTTTTTTGAAACATTACCCAAGAAAAGCAGACACCTTTTCTGAGGCAGGTGTAATTGTATGTTTGTGCTGGTAGGAGTAGCCGCATGTGTGAATATTTCATAAAATATTCACATAAGTGCCAATCCTGCCTCCAGGAATGCATACACATGTATCATGTAAAAGTAGATGCTGTGGCTTTTCTCATGTCTGCTTTATGCGTGCCTATACATTGCTGTTCTATAGGTCGTCTTGTATAAAATTACTTCCTGTATTTGTAAAGTGAAACAATTTTCTTTTTAATGTTTTTTTTTTTTCTAGTCATTGTAAAAGCAACAAATGGACCAAGATATGTTGTTGGCTGTCGTCGACAGGTAACTGTTCACTAACATATTAAAACAGTGGCTCCAACAGGGAGGGAGGGGGGGAGGGTGGGGGAATGGGAAGTGTAGGTTAAGTTTGGGGGGGGGGGGGGGAAGATAAAGGGTGGGTTGGGGGTTGGGAGAGGGAGGGAGGGATTTTATTACAGGGCTTCTCCATGTTGATATACAAAATTCAAAAATGCTGCATGTTAGTTAGCAAACTGTTGTATAGTTATATCAAGGTTTGATGTATGTTATATGCAGAGCCCTGTAGGACAATGTTTATTCTGCTGCAGTATCAATAAAAATCGTTTAAACATAAAACAGTGGCTCCCAAACTTGGTCCTGGAGGCACCCCAGCCAGTCAGGTTTTCAGGATACCCCCAATGAATATTCATGAGAGAGATTTGCATGCACTGCCTCCACTGCATGCAAATCTACCTCATGAATATTCATTGTGGATATCCTGGAAACCTGACTGGCTGGGATGCCTTCAGGACCAGGTTTGGGAACCACTGTATTAAAACGTTTTCCTTTATGTTGCTTTCCGTTTAATTGTGGTTATGCTCTTCCTTGCTTAGTTTTATTGGAAGCTACACAAGGTACATATAGTGGGTCTTTTACTAAAGTGCGCTAGCATTTTTATCTCGTGCTAAACGCCAAGACGCTCATTATATTCCTGCGGGAGTCTTGGTGTTTAGCGCCAGCTGATTTTTAGCATGAGCTAAAAATGCCAGTGCACCTTAGTAAAAGACCCCCATAATAAATTGTAAACAAAGATGATATGCAATAGATCTATTTACAAAACTTATAGCCCACGTTTTCTACAGATCTAAGCAGAGTACAAATAACAAAACCACTAAATTGTAAAACACAGTTTCATGTAAATTAACATATCATCTGACTGCCTCTGCGTAAAAGGACTATAATTTGTTTTTGTGAGCTATCTGTATACAGAAAGGAAAAATTGTTTTCAAACCACGGTGGCATGAGTGGTTTCTATTACACCTGTGAATATTGGTTTAATCATGTCTTGATAAAAAAAATATGACTGTGCTGCAGCCATAAAATCTAGGATTGCCAATTGTACTTGCTCATTATGCCAAAAAAGCTTTTTGCAGGAAGATTTTAATTTTGACAAAAGCCTTGCTTGTCTCTGTTCTTATTCTCTTTTAAAATCTTCTATTTTTAGCTTGATAAAAGTAAACTGAAACCTGGGACTAGAGTTGCTCTGGATATGACAACTCTTACTATCATGAGGTGGGTATTTATCACAGTGTGGTTTAATTTCTGTTCTTTGTCAGGGCACTAAGGGACCCTTTTACCAGACTGCGGTAAAATGTGGCCTTAGCGTGTCCTTAAGCATGTCAAGGACGCTAAGGCCATTTTTACCACCAGGGTAAAATGGCCAATTTTGCTATATTCCGCATTGATGGCCATGCACCAGTTTTCCCATTAGCACATGAGCCCTACCACCACCTGTTTTGTAGGCAGTAGGGGCTCATGCGCTAAACCTGTGCTAATCAGGTTTAGCGAGTGGAGGAGTGGCCTAGTGGAATCAAATGCATTTATTTGGAATAATACCTAATGCATATCCTGATATGCATTAGGATTCCTAATGCATATCAGTTCAGTTGGAAGTAGTAGAAAAGTGGAACTAGATTTTTGGAATAACTGTTCTCATCTCAGTACCAGTGTATATGATATACTTATATACACTTTTGATAGTTTGTACCCCTGACGCAGCCTGAGGGCGAAACGTGACCACGTCGGGTATTATTCCAAATAAATGCATTTGATTCCACTGCTTTGTTGTTTTTTATCTTAAGGCTTATATTAAATTAGAGCTCACCTGTGTTCAGTATTAGTAGTTAAACAAATTGAATACCCATGGATGGAGTATATGTTGTATGAAGTGAATCTAAAGAAGAGGTCTAAATATGCTGAATCATGAAGCCACCAAAGAACATTGGAATAAAGTTATTAAAACCACAAATTGAGGGAAGGCTAAAAAAACATTTCAGTGTGAGTACCCCGTGGACCAGTGTCAGGCTTATTCTAAAGTAGAAACAGGCACCACTAAGATAATTTGGCCATTCCTTTTAAAGTCGGTATCCATGGATTAAGGAAACTGGTTCATGCTGCACAGAATGTGCTTGAATGGTTTAGCTCTTCAGTTTGGTGTTACTTTCTAGTTCTTGAATTAGTGATAAAAATCAAACATAAACGGCGAGTGACCGTACTCACTGCAAATGCGCAGTAGAGACTTCCCTCTCTGTCCCGCCCCCGCGTCAATACGTGATGACGGGGGGGGGGGGGGGCGGGACAGAGAGAGAAACTGCGCCGCCGACGTTGCTACCGCTTCCCCCCCCCCCCCCCACTCGGAGTTGCCGCCGCCACCCCTCCACCCGGCCCGGGCCCTCTCTTCCCTTCTGAACTTACAGATCCATTTGCCAAACGCAGCAACGCACATCAGCTGAGCTGCAGTGAGCCCTTCCTTCTTTGCCTGTGGCCCCGCCCTTCTGTGATGTAACGTCAGCGAGGGCGGGACACACACAGGCAGAGAAGGAAGGGGCAGCTCAGCTGATGTGCGTTGCTGCTTTCGGCGAATGGATCTGTAAGTTCAGAAGTGAAGAGAGGGCCCGGACCAGGTGGAGGGGTGGCGGCGGCGACGACTTCGAGGGTGGGGGAGCGGTGGCGACTTCGTGGGGGGGAGGGGAGCGGTGGTGACCGCGGGGGGAGGAAAACCTCTATACCAGCCCGTTTTTACGGGCTCAACGGCTAGTACAGTAGAAATGGGAGAGAAGATTGTAGTCCATGCTCAGAACTGTAAATCTGAGGTTTCACTGATTAGTATTTAATTTTTCTAATATCCAGGTTTTTACTGTAAGATCTTCAG
The DNA here is from genome assembly GCF_901765095.1 of Microcaecilia unicolor. Taxonomy (NCBI): domain Eukaryota; kingdom Metazoa; phylum Chordata; class Amphibia; order Gymnophiona; family Siphonopidae; genus Microcaecilia; species Microcaecilia unicolor. The sequence goes on from NC_044039.1 coordinate 166,315,052, forward strand.
TATAATTGTCACCATCTGTGATTACAATTGGACAAATATTGTAAAATATTCCCACATTTTTGATGGTTTGCAGTTATGATTGTGATGATCTGTTTTGTTTATTCTATCAATAGAAGATAACAGGCAGCAATTGATCCTGGATTCCCAGAGTTCACTTTTTTTTTTTTTTTGTTAGGAGTTAGATTGGTTTTTGAATATTTTGGCAGTAAGTATATGTTTAAACCATGTAGACCTATCGCTAGAGCTGTCCTGCAGTCCACAGTGCCCTTCTTGGCACTAGTGTAACTAGCTTGAGTGTGGGTTCTCACTATAGGCCTTCCTTGAAAGTTACCACAATTGCTATACTAGATGACTGGCTATTCTGGTTCTCAAGTCTGTTTTGTAAATACTAATCTCTAGATATCTTATTTTTTTATATCTCAAAATAACAATTCTTCAGGTATTTACCAAGGGAAGTGGACCCACTGGTTTACAATATGTCTCATGAGGATCCTGGAAATGTTTCCTATTCTGAGATCGGGGGCCTTTCAGAGCAAATCCGAGAGCTCAGGGAGGTACGGTATCTTTAGTGTCAGAAGAAACCCAGCTATATGTTGGTGCTTTATAAATCACCTTGGGCATTTAAATAGTCTTTTCCAAACAGAATGTTTTTCTTTACTGGGCAACGTATTGAAACGGTATTGTGCCTCTATTTTTGCTTTGTATTTCGAGCTGAACAAGGCTATTGTTATTAAGAAGTGATACCACAACCTTTCTTGGTTGAGGATAGATTGAGGGAAATTGTTGGAAAGAATAATTGGTCTTCTAATGGAGTGGAGGAGTAGCCTAATGGTTACTGCAGTAGTCTGGGGAACCAGGTTTGATTCCCACTACAGCTCCCATGTGACTCTGGGCAAGTCACTTAACCCTGCATTCCTTGTCAGCACTCCAGACCAGTCCAGCTGCTGATGTGTGGGTTATGCACGCCTACCAGCAGATGGAGACTGAACACAATTTCTGAGACCTGTATAATAGCCTTGTGCCAACTCATAGCTATCCAGTATGTTCTCAGTAGGCCTGAAGGGGAAGTAGTTTCTTTGGGTACATATTTTCTTAGGTTGGAGATCTCCTTCCTTAGTTTGGGGGGGGGGAGGGGGAGTGTTTTTTAGCACTGGTATTTTTTTTTTCCTGTCCTCTCTCTGGGACTACTGGTAAGGGGTGTAAAACCGGGTGGCTGGGTCCTTCCCCGTGGAGGAGTGGCCTAGTGGTTAGCGTGGTGGACTTTGGTCCTGGGGAACTGGGTTCGATTCCCACGGCAGGCACAGGCAGCTCCTTGTGACTCTGGGCAAGTCACTTAACCCTCCATTGCCCCAGGTACAAATAAGTACCTGTATATAATATGTAAGCCGCATTGAACCTGCTATGAGTGGGAAAGCGCGGGATACAAATGTAATAAAAATAAAAAGTTACCCCCGACTGCCGGAATGATTTTAGTTCCTCAGCCCCGGTTTCACCAGGTGCCTTGAGAGACATTCCGCGCATTGCAACTTCTGATTGGGGGGGGGGGGGGGGGGGGGAGACATCCTTACATAAGAATAGCCATACTGGGTCAGACCAATGGTCCATCTAGCCCAGTATCATGTTTCCAACAGTGGCCAAGCCAGGTCACAAGTACCTGGCATAAACCCATATTGTGCAACACTCCATGCTACCAATCCCTGGGCAAGCAGTGGCTTCCCCCCATGTCTGTCTCAATAGCAGACTATAGACTCTTCCTCCAGTAACTTGTCCAAACCTTTTTTTTTTTTTAAACCCAGATATGCTAACTGCTGTGACCACATCCTCTAGCAACAAGTTCCAGAGCTTAACTATTCGTTGAGTGAAAAAATATTTCCTCCTGTTTGTTTTAAAAGTGTTTCCATGTAACTTCCTTGAGTGTCCCCTGGTCTTTGATTCACTTCTTCTTGTTCTACACCACTCGAGATTTTATACACCTCAATCATGTCTCCCCTCAGCCATCTCTTTTCCAAGCTGAAGAGCACTAACCTCTTTAGCCTTTCCTCATATGAGAGGAGGTCCATCCCCTTTATCGTTTTGGTCACTGTTCTTTGAACCTTTTCTAATTCCGCTATATTTTTTGAGGTACAGTGACCAGAACTGAATGCAGTACTCAAGGTGAGGTCGCACTATGGAGTGATACAGAGGCATTATAAGTCTTATTTACCATCCCTTTTCTAATAATTCCTAGCATCCTGTTTGCTTTTTTGACCGCCCCCACACACTGGGCAGAAGATTTCAGTGTATTGTTTATGACAACACCTAGATCTTTTTCTTGGATGCTGACTCCCAAGGTGGATCCTAGCATCGGGTAATGATTCTGATTATTCTTCCCAATGTACATCACTTTACATTTGTCCTAATTAAATTTCATCTGTCATTTTGATGCCCAGTCTTCCAATTTCCTAAGGTCTTCCTGCAATTTTTCACAGTCCGCATGTTTTAACAACCTTGATTTAGTTTTGTACATCTGCAAATTTAATCGCCTCACTTATCATTCCAATTTCCAGATAATTTATAAATGTTAAACACCAGTCCCAGTACAGATCCCTGTGGCACTATTTACCCTCCTCCATTGTCCAAGTAACATAGTAGATGATGGCAGATAGAGACCTGTATGGTCCATCCAGTCTGCCCAATGAGATAAACTCATTACATATGGTATGAAGTGATACATGTGTATACTTGATATTGATTTATCCTTGATATTTTTAGGGCATAGACCGTAGAAGTCTACCCGGCACTGGCCTTTTTCTAAAATTTCTAAAGTTGTTGTCAAACCCACTGAATAGCTCCACTCCAGCCCATCCAAATCTATTCAGCCTCGATCAAGGCACAGATAATAGAAGTCTGCCCAGCAACAGCTTTCCTACTTAATCCTCTCCTAAGCTTCTTTGGATCCGATCCTTCTAAACAGGATTCCTTTGTCCCAAGCATTTTTTAATTCCGTTACCATTTTAATTTCTACCATCTCCCGCGGGAGGGCATTCCAAGTCTCTACCACCCTCTCGTTGAAAAAATACTTCCTGACATTATTCCTGAGTCCGACCCCCTTTCAACCTCAATTCACTGGTGAAGCACTTGTTGGAGCATCTGGGCTGAGTGGTCAATTTGGCCAAGAATCACCTGCTTCTGTGACAGTTCCTTGAGTACCTGGGGGTCTGGTTCGACACCCTGGTCCGGGAGGGTGTTTCTTCAATTGGCCAAGTCAGGAAGTTGTAGTCTCAGATTCGACATCTGTCGTTCCAGGCTCCTCAGGCCCGCAAGAACTTGCAGGTGCTGGATTCCTTGTGAGCCTCGCTGGATGTGGTCCAGTTGTCACAGGTACCCATGCAGCCCCTGCAGCAGGCTCTGCTGTCACTATGGTTGTCGCAGCTGAACGTGCAACTGTCGCTCAGGGAAGTGGTGAGGCGCAGTTTGCCCTGGTAGTTGGACTCCAGCAACTTGATTTTGCGGCATAAGCCTGGAGGTGTCGAACTGGATGGTAGTCACTACGGATGCCAGTCTCTCGGGTTAGGGGGCCCATTGCCTCAGTTGTGTGGCACAAGGTCCCTGAACAGCAGAGGAGAGTCGGTAGTCCAACTGATTGGAGACCAGAGCAATCTTTCTTGTTCTGCGGGTCTTCCAGGAGCTGCTGACAGGCCATGCTCTCTGACAATTCCACGGCAGTGGCATACATGAACCATCAGGGAGCACCAGAAGTGCTCAGATAGCGTGAGAGGCTTTGGCACTGATAGCTTGGGCGGAGCTTCATCTTCTAGATCTTTCCACAGCACATGTTGCGGAGTCTGACAACTTTCAGGCAGATTTCTTGAGCCAGCTCACGCTGGGCCCCGCCGAATGGAGTCTAGGTCAAGAGGCCTTCGACGCCATAGTGCGGCCTTCGACGCCATAGTGCAGGCATGAGGCTGCCTAGTGGTTGACCTGATGGCGTCTGTGGGCAATGCCACAGTGCCCCGCTTCATCAGTCATGAGGGACCTTCTCACTGAGGGGTAGATGCATTGGTGCAGCCGTGGCCAACGCAGGGTCTGCTGTACGTGTTCCCTCCTTGGCCACTAACAGGCCGGGTAATTCACTGAATAGAGTGGCATCCCGGGTCGGTGATCTTGATCGCACTGGACTAGTCTTGTTGGCCGTGGTATGGGGATCTGATCTGCCTGGCAGCAGGCCCTCTGCTTCCTCTTTGGGGTGTAGATTGGCTTCTGCTTCAGGGGCTGGTAGTCATGCCGGACCTGTCCATTCTCGCTTACGTCCTGGTTCTTGAGGGGGTGTGCTTGCGGAAGAAAAGATTATCTTTGGTGGTGGATGACGCTATGTTGAAGTCTTGCAGCAGATCTACCTCCCTTGCTTATGTGAGTGTGGAGAATTTTTGAGGCATGGGACCAAGACCGGGGAGGGGGGGGGGGGGGGGTTGCCCTTTTAAAGCTTCGGTAGCAGAGATTTTGGCTTTTCTTCAAGGGGGTCTGGAGAAAAGTTTGGCTTTGTCTTCTCTGAAGGTGCAGGTTGCGGCTTTGGTTTGTTTTCGGGGTCCTGTGGGAGGTAAATCCTTGTCCTCACTGGTGGTGTTGCCTTGATCTCTGCTCCTTTCGAGCCCCTTTTGTCTTCCTCTCTCAAGGATCTGACGTTGCATGATGGCCTTTTTGGTGGTGATTTCATCCGCGTGTAGGATTTCTGAGTTGCAGGGAGCTTTTTCTGCAGGTGTCTAAGGAAAAGGTGGTGTTTTTTTTTTTTGTTTTTTTTTGTTGCCCAAACTGATTTGGAGTTTGCATTTAAATCTGTCTGTGTCACTGCAGGTTCTGGGTGACCCAAAGGGGGATAAGGATCAGATGTCTATTTCACCTGGATGTCTGGCGACTGTTGTTGGCGTACTTGCAGAAGACAGAGACGTTTTGGAAATCCAACCGTTTGCCCTCTTTGGGGGGGGGGGGGCACAGCAAGGGCGCAGCAGCATTCAAAGTATCGGTAGGCTGCTGGCTCAAGGAGGCAATCTCTTCCGTGTTCCTTCTCAAAGGATGCCCTGTTCTTCAGTTGCTTAAAGAACATTCAACTAGGGGGACGGCGGCTTCGTGGGCTGAAAGCTGTTTGATTCTGGCACTAGATATTTGTAGGGTGGCGGTTTGGTCTTGCATGTATTCTTTCATTTCTCATTACAGGATCGATGCCCAGGCAAAATAGGATGGGGTGCTTTCTGCAGGGTTCCACAGTGCCTGGCCATAGCCTGGTTACTACTTTAGTACGTCCTACACATCAGCAGCTGGAGCGGTCCGGAGGGTCGACAAGGAAGGAGAAATTAGGCCTTACCTGCTAATTTTCTTTCCTTTAGGCCCTCCAGACAGTCCAGCACCCACCAGTGCGTTCTGCATTGCTTTCTGGGAGGTAACTTCTGCCTTGATTTCACATCTATTTCAGGGGACTTACTTGGGGTAAGGCTGTACATAGTTTCTTACAACGGTTGCTGTTGTATTTGGTTAAAAGGGGGGGGGAGGGATTTAGCCAAGTTGATGTATGCTTGTGGCTTTTGAGACTTTGGGGAATGGCAAAGTTTCTGTGGGGAGAGAAGACTTTTATTTCTGGGTTTGTTACATACTGGCTAGCTTTGAGGTGGTATAAGGCTATTACACTGGTCTCAGAAATTGTATTTTTAGACTGCATATGCTGTTAAGCAAGTATAACCAATGCGTCAGCAGCTGAACCGGTCTGGAGGGCCTAAAGGAAAGAAAATAGCAGGTAAGGCCTTATTTCTCCTTGCCTCAGGTACAAACTAAGTACCTGTTTGTAACATGTAAACTGCTTTGATTATAACCACAGAAAGGCAGTATATCAAGTCCTCTCTCCTTTCTTTTCCCTTCTAGATTAGTATAATAAGTAGCATTTTATTAATGGACCCTTTTTTAGTACAGCTTAGTGCATGCTAACGAACAGCATGCTCTATGTGCCATGTAGCCTATAGGTATAATATAGAATACACAGCATTTTGCGCACACTAATGTCCATTAGCACATGCTGAGCTTTAGTAAAAGGGCCCCTAAGATATTTGAACATTACAATTTAAAATGAAATCAAGCGAGAACATATATTTAAAAAAAAAAAAAAGAATTGCTTTTAAAAATGTGAAGTCTACATATCTGAAAGAGGGAAAAACAAGAAGAAGAAAATTGTAAAAGTAGAAAGAAAATTCAGGGACATATTAACTTGCATGCATAGGGAGCTTAACCTATATTTTCTGGTAATTGTCTATTTTTTTTTTTATTTATAGTTTTAAACATTTACATTTATAAGATTCACTTATAAACAGAAAAATGGCAGGTAATACTTTGTTCTAAAATACAAAGAAAATTCAAACGTAAAACGCTAAGAGGAAAATAATGGCAGCCTTCTTAGACCACAATCAGAGAATTATGGGGTTGAGTTCGTAAGAGGAGATTGTATAAGAAAAATAAAGAAAAGATACAAAAAACGGAATCCTAAGATTACATTTCTAGCATACGGCCTGGCCTATCACCCGAATATTCTAATATTTTCTCCGACAATTTTATTAATATACAGTCTATTTAGTGATGATCTTAGCATCAATAAAGATCCGTAATTGAGCTGGATCAAAAAATATATATTTGTTACCCTGAAATTTCACACAACATTTACAAGGATACGTCAGCAAAAATGAGGCTCCCATGGTAATTGTCTAATTTTGTGGAGAGAAGAAAAGTCTACTTGAAAACATATCTAAGAGGAAAATTTGATATTTTCTGAATGCATTTTCAGATTTGCTTAAACTCTCTTTAATGCTTTGCCTATGGTTTAATGTATATAATTCCAATTAGAAAAAAATATGCCTGAACAGTACAAATCTATGTTTTGTATATGTGGTAGTATTTCTCTGAAGCAGCAATCAGCGAAATGGGGGTCTTATCTACATTTTTGAATGTAAATTTGAAGCTCTAAGCATTGGAGCTTTAAAAACCAATTTGGAGTTTAAAGATCGGTGATTATGAACTAAGAGCATTACAGCAAAAGCTGGAGTTAAGTGCCTTTTATATCATTTAGGCAATTTTATTTATTTGCACTTAAGTTTGACCCTATCTTTTTTGTTTCTGTCTGTTAATGTATCTTATGCAGAGGTTGTGAAAAGAATGGGGAAGGCAGTGTAGTTGCTCGTCTCAATTTTGAAACCAATCAGTTTGAGAATTTTAAAGTTAGAATAAGTAATTTCTATTTTTTTCTGTTGTCACCAATGTACAGGACCAATTAGTTTCTTTCTTTGCAGGTTATCGAACTTCCTCTTACAAATCCAGAGTTGTTCCAGCGTGTGGGAATTATACCTCCAAAAGGCTGCCTTCTCTATGGCCCTCCAGGTAGGTTTCTGTCCTTGGTTAAAATGTTGCTTTTGTTTGAGATAAATGAGTAGAAGCTTTTGGGAGCGCCAGGATAGAGTATTGGACACCCCTGTCTTTGTGCGCCCACTAGGGATGGAGAAAGTACATGCATATAATATACAGAAACCACTTAGTTTGTACTTCAGAAAGGTGGTATATGAAATCCATGACCTTTGAATTATCTCCCAAACTACGAGTGGTCTTGAAGAATGTTGAGGAAATCTGATTTCCTGCTTACAATATTTCTAAGATACTTTGTAGATCATACGATGCATTTCACCCGAGAGCACCTACAAGTAGAAAAGACCCTTTTTATAGAGGGAGACTTATTTCCAGACTGTATAGTATTATCATGGATATCTGGGCTACTTATCCATTTGTGAACCAGGAGCAGTGGCAAACAGTCCTGGGAGGGCAACAGATTTAGGAATATACTTCTAAAAGTACATATTTTGCTAAACTTAGTTGCTGTGCAAACAAAAATTTTACATAGAGCTCATTTCCCGCTCTTCCAGAGGGGGTTCTGGTGCGAATGGGGAGCGTGGACTGTACATTTTTAAATCTCTCAAGTCCTTCCTGTAACTTTCCTGTATGAATGGAGTTCCCCCCCCCCCCCTTATATCTTTCAACTTAGCTATTGTAAACTGCTCAGATGGAACCCAATGGGCAGTATAACAGATAACAAATAAACTTGGAAATACAAAAATCTCCTTGCTCTGTTGGAGAGGCTGTGGGCTTCTTTTTTTTCTTTTTCTTTTTTTTTTTGGAAGAAAATTCAGGGGCTTATCACCATAATTATAGGAACACCTCTCCAATGTGCCACTTATGTGTAGGTTAAGGAGGGGTCTATACATCCATCTGAAAACACCTTTAAGCTTACCGAACAACTGCTGATAGCTGAAAACACATTTTTGGACTAAGAGAATACCTTATTGGACTACTTTATTTTTTATAATTTTTGTTTATTTAATACAGTATTTTTACAGGATGGTGTGGCGAAACAGGGAACTTTCATACTTGTGATTTATAATGTTGCCTTATGACACTTTTTCCCTTTCATGGTATTTTCCCTATTTGGCCAGCATGTGGTATCTGTCCTCGGCGCTATAGCTGTAGCAGAGGTTTGTTTTCCTTATAGCTTACCTTCCCTAAAGAAAAGGGGAAAACCCTTGAGGGGAAGAGTACTCTGCAGTGCTGTTGGTTAAACACCCTTAGGGCTAATGCTGTATACCCTGATTAGCACTGTAGCCCAAGATCTAGCCCAGAAGGTGCTGTAATTCTCTAGTCTCAGTGGGAGCATGGAGAGGGTAGATCTCTTGTCACGGAACACCTATCACCCACCTGGGGTCATCCCGGCACCCACTTTAGAGGGTCTATCCCCAACACAGCTCAGGTCTGCCTGCACCTGCTGCTTGTGCTTTACACTTGCAACCTTCTCCCACTGACTGGGTCCTAACCGCCTCTGGGCAAATCTGTTCTCAGAATATTCCCCAGTGATTTCTAGGATACTGGGGGTCGCACTCCCAGTGGTCCCACAGTTCCTAGAAAGCACTCGCAGACCCAACACACAAAGCATCAGGATTCTTAATCAGTCCAGGACATCAGAGCCAATAAATAATTGTTTATTCTCATAAAAATATTGAACAGTGAACTATAAAAACAGATGGAAAATAACTGGCAAATAACGGGTAACTGAATAAGAATCAATTATAAAACTATCTAAACATTTTGTCACTACCTGGGTAGTGCCCTCCCTGTCCATTATTTCCAAACGGAATTTAAGCTTCTGGGCCAATCAGAGCCCAGAACAACATTTTTAAAAAGTAGCTGACCACATCACTTTAGGTTACTTCCTCTCTGTGTTAAACTAAAGAAGAAATAGTCATTTCTCTGTAACAGCTTTACATGTAAAACATGCACCACCTGCTGGCCAAACTAGAGAAATACACTTAATGAAATACTATAATTCACATGCTGGAAAACCCACTATTTTGCCACACCTCTGCAGTGAGACGCTGTTCAAATCCTGTGAGCAGTTACTTTTCTTGATCTCCCCAGGTATTATTTAGGTAGTAATAAAATGTTGTTAGCTTTAATACTGAATCCTTGCTATTTTACCTGTTACTGTTAGCTGTTTAAAACTTTTTCTATTCACTGTTCTATTTTTGTATTATAATAAACTTACTAGTTTATTAGCACTGTTGTCCTGGGCTAAGAATCCTGGCAATTTGTGTTCTCAGTCTGGGAGTGTGTTCTGGGAACTGTGGGACCCCCTGGGATTGTGGTCCCAGTGTCCCTAGAAACCACCGGGGAAATAATTTGCGGGTGGGAGACTCGCCCAGAGGCAAGCAGGACCCAGCAGGGATGCTAGGGGTAGCACTCTGGTGTTAACGTGACAGATGGAAAAGTAGGAAGAGTAAGCTAAGTATCGCATTTCTTTTTTTTTTTTTTTTAATCGTTTATTTATAATTTTTCATTCCATATCATCAAGCTGATCAATCCATAGACTGGTGGGTTGTGTCCATCTACCAGCAGGTGGAGATAGAGAGCAAACTTTTGCCTCCCTATATGTGGTCATGTGCTGCCGGAAACTCCCCAGTATGTTCTCTATCTCAGCAGGTGGTGGTCACACACAGCAGCAGCTCTGGCTAGGCCTCCAAGCCTAATCCTTAGGTTTTGTTGAGGCCTGGGGTTGAGGGCTCTTTTGAGCAAGTGCAAACCTGGTGGTGCCAGGTCCCTCCTTTTCTCCCCCCTCCCGCTGGCTCCGTTTAAAAAAAAAAAAAAAAATTTTTAAACGTCTTTAAAGGCGTTTAATTCGACGTTTCTTTAAACGTTCATTGCAGCTACTCACTGGGACACCAGTTCGTTACAGCTCGGAGCGGCAAGCAGGTAATTTTACCTTTTTATAGCGGGCAGGGGGTTCCCCGATTCTTCTCCTCGTGGCATATGGCGTCGGAGGGCGAGGGCGCAAAGGGTCGCTCCCCGGATCGCTGGAGCGCTTCTAGAGGGGATGCGGGGGTTTTACAACCTGATTCGCCCTTGAGGGTGACAGTTTAGTGACCGATGAATGTCCCGGTCGTTCCTCTGGCGTGGCGGTTTTTTCCCGCCATAAACGCCCATCCCCCGCTCCTCGCCTCCGCCATCTTGGCCGGCCACGCGGCTCGGACGGCTTCTTCGTGGGCCGCCCTTGAGGTTGGAGACATTAATGCCATGAACGCCTTTAATTTGGGCGACGGCACAAGCGGCTAAAGTTAAGCGCCGTTCTTCCCGCGCGGCTCCTTCGCGGAGTTTCGCGCCGGACGCCATTTTGGATGCGCAGCATGTCTCTCCCCCGCTATTGCAAGCGCCGGTTGAGAGTGCGTCTAGGGCTGTTGCCCAGGCTGCGGAAGTGCACAGTCTGGGGGGTTTCTCCCCCGAGTTTGTTTTGCTGCTGCATCAGGCTTTCCTCATGCAAAACGCTGCCCCTGCTCCCTCTTCTGATAAAGAGGTTGAGGTTCCCAGAGGTAAACGCCCTCGGGTTGATTTCCAGGCCTTAGAGGACTTTGTCTCCTCCAATGTAGATGAGGGCAGCGTGTCTGAGGTCTCCCAACGGTCCTTTGCGGATTCCTTGGAGGAGATAGATCCCCTGCTCGGATGGAGCGGATGACCCCTCTGCAGCGCGGCTTTTTAGCCCAGAGGATTTGCCCAACCTGTTTTTACAGGCCATGGACACTTTGAAGATTTCCTCTCCGGAGGACGTCTCTCCCTCAGCCCCTGTTGGCTCTGCCATTATGCTGGGGACGAAGCGCCCGCCTAGATCCTTCCACGTGCATGATGCCATGCACACCTTAATTGCGGCTCAATGGGATGTCCCGGAAACGAGCCTTAAAGTGGCTAGGGCTATGTCCCGCCTCTATCCTTTGGCTGTGAGTGAACGTGAGGCCTATCTGTGGCCTACCGTGGATTCTTTAATCACTGCGGTGACTAAGAAAACGGCGTTGCCGGTGGAAGGTGGCACGGCCCTAAAGGACGCCCAAGACAGAAGATTGGAGGCGGCCTTAAGGTCGTCCTTTGAGGCAGCTGCTTTAAGTTTGCAGGCCTCAGTTTGCGGCTCCTATGTGGCCAGGGCGTGCCTGACTATGGTGCAGCGGGCTTCCCCCTCGGATCTTTCCTTGAGGGCTGATTGGCCGGCCCTGGAATCGGGCTTAGCCTATTTGGCAGACTTGCTGTATGATGTCTTGAGAGCCTCAGCTAAAGGCATGGCTCAGACAGTCTCTGCGCGGCGGTGGCTTTGGCTGAAACATTGGTATGCTGACCACGCCTCTAAATCCCGCCTGGCTAGATTGCCTTTTAAAGGCAAGCTGCTCTTTGGGGTCGAGCTGGACAAAATCGTGACCGATCTCGGCACGTCTAAGGGCAAGAAATTACCAGAGGTCAGGGCTCGGGCTAGTACTCGTCCCGGTACCTCCAGAGGACGGTTGCTGGAAGCCCGTCGGTACCGCCCGGGCAAGTCGGGTTCCTCTGCCCCCTCTTCCTTCAAGAGGAATTTCTCCCCCAAGCAGCATTCCTTTCGCAGAGACCGCCGTCCCGGAGGTGCTCCCTCCGGTCCTCCCCCAGGGTCTCGTACCCAATGACGGGGCCTTGGTCCACGCCCCAGTGCAGATTGGAGGACGGCTGTCCTCGTTTCTGGGCGAGTGGACCACTATAACTTCAGACGCGTGGGTGCTGGAAGTCATCAGAGACGGCTACAAGCTAGAGTTCTGCCAACCCTTAAGAGACGGGTTTGTACTCTCTCCCTGCAAGTCTCCGGTCAAGCTGTGGCAGTGCAGCAGACCTTGGACAACCTGATCCGCCTGGGTGCGGTCGTTCCGGTGCCAAAAAATCAGATTGGCAAGGGACGTTACTCCATTTACTTTGTGGTTCCAAAGAAAGGAGGTTCTGTCCGGCCTATCCTCGACCTCAAAGGGGTCAATCGGGCCTGGAAAGTGAGGCACTTTCGCATGGAGACTCTCCGCTCTGTTATAGCGGCAGTGAAGGCAGGAGAGTTCTTGGCTTCCTTGGACATCAAGGAAGCGTACCTGCATATTCCCATCTGGCCTCCTCTCCAACGCTTTCTGCGTTTTACAGTCCTGAGACGACACTTCCAGTTCAGAGCCCTCCCTTTCGGGTTGGCTACTGCTCCGCGGACCTTTTCCAAAGTAATGGGGGTCATAGCGGCCTTCCTGCTAAAGGAAGGAGTACAAGTCCATCCTTATCTGGACGACTGGTTGATCCGAGCCCCCTCTTATGCAGAGTGCGGCAAAGCTATGGACCGGGTAGTTGCTCTTGTGAGCTCCCTGGGATGGATCATCAACTGGAAGAAGAGCCAGCTGCGCCCGACTCAGTCCCTGGAGTATCTGGGAGTTCGATTCGACACCCAGTGGGCAGAGTGTTCCTGCCAGACAATCGGATTGTCAAGCTTCAGGCTCAGGTGGACTAGTTCCTAGTAGCCTCTCCTATTCGGGCTTGGGACTACGTGCAGCTGTTGGGCTCTATGACGGCCACGATGGAAGTGGTGCCCTGGGCCAGGGCTCATATGAGACCACTACAGCTATCTCTGCTGCTGCGCTGGACTCCGATGTCGGAGGATTATGCTGTGCGCCTTCCCGTGGACCCAGCAGTGCGCAAGGCGCTGAGCTGGTGGACGCAGACAGACAAGTTGTCTGCAGGATTGCCTCTGGTGACCCCGGAGTGGATTGTCGTCACGACAGACGCCTCTTTGATGGGCTGGGGAGCCCACTGCTTGGGAAGGACAGCACAGGGGCTCTAGTCTCCTGCAGAGGCAAGTGGTCTATCAACCTCCTGGAACTCAGAGCCATTCGGTTGGTGTTATTGGAGTTCATCCCGGTACTGGTGTTGTAGCCTGTACGGGTCCTGTCGGACAATGCCACGGCTGTGGCCTATATCAACCGCCAGGGAGGTACCAAGAGCGCCCCTCTAGCCAAGGAGGCTATGAGTCTTTGCCAGTGGGCGGAAGCGAACCTGGAGCAGCTTTCAGCGGCCCACATTGCCGGAGTCATGAATGTCAAGGCGGACTTTCTCAGTCGCCATACCTTGGAGCCCGGAGAGTGGCAACTATCTGCTCAGGCGTTCTTGGACATCACGAAGCGCTGGGGCCAGCCGAGCCTAGATCTGATGGCGTCATCGGCCAATTGCCAAGTGCCGCGCTTTTTCAGCAGAGGACGGGACCCTCGATCCCTGGGAGTAGATGCTCTTCTCCAACAGTGGCCGACACAAGAGCTCCTCTATGTGTTCCCGCCCTGGCCCATGTTGGGCAGGGTGCTAGACCGGGTGGCAAAGCATCCCGGCAGGGTAATCCTGGTGGGTCCGGATTGGCCCAGACGTCCCTGGTATGCGGACTTGATCAGGCTCTCAGTCGACGATCCTCTGCGGCTGTCAGTGGAGCAGGGCCTGTTACATCAGGGTCCCGTGGGTGATGGAGGATCCCTCTCCCTTTGGTCTTACGGCCTGGCTATTGAGCGGCAGCGTCTGAGGAAGAAGGGCTTCTCAGACAAGGTCATCGCCACTATGCTGAGAGCGAGGAAGCGCTCTACTTCTACTGCTTACGCCAGGGTTTGGCGTATCTTTGCAGCATGGTGTGAAGCAGGCTCACTTTCTCCCTTCACTGCTCCAATTTCTTCAGTGTTGGCGTTCCTGCAAGAAGGTCTGGAGAAAGGCCTGTCGCTCAGTTCCCTTAAAGTCCAGGTAGCGGCTCTGGCTTGCTTCAGGGGCCGCCTGAAGGGTGCTTCCCTGGCTTCGCAGCCAGATGTGGTGCGCTTTCTCAAGGGAGTTAATCACCTGCGCCCTCCTCTGCACTCAGTGGTGCCTGCGTGGAATCTCAACCTGGTGCTAAGAGCATTGCAGAAGCCGCCTTTTGAACCCTTGTCGAGGGCATCTCTGAAAGACCTGACGTTGAAAGCAGTCTTTTTGGTGGCTATCACTTCAGCCAGAAGAGTTTCCGAGCTCCAGGCGCTCTCATGTCGAGAGCCTTTTCTGCAGTTCACTGAGGCAGGAGTGACTATTCGCACAGTGCCTTCCTTCCTGCCCAAGATTGTTTCTCGCTTCCATGTGAATCAGCAGCTCTGTCTCCCTTCCTTTCGTAGGGAGGACTACCCAGAGGAGTACTCTGCTCTTAAATATCTGGATGTGAGACGAGTCATCTTCAGATACTTGGAAGTGACCAATGATTTCCGGAAATCGGATCATCTGTTTGTCCTGTTTGCAGGTCCTCGTAAGGGTCTGCAGGCTGCTAAGCCTACAGTGGCAAGATGGGTCCAGGAAGCCATTGCAGCGGCTTATGTGGCCGCGGGGAAGGTGCCGCCTATCCAGCTGGAGGCTCACTCCACGAGAGCTCAGGCGGCCTCGATGGCAGAGGCCGGATCCGTCTCCTTGGAAGAGATATGCAAGGCGGCAACTTGGGCTTCGGCTCATACATTCTCCAAGCATTACCGTTTGACTGTGGCTGCACGGGCGGAGGCCCGGTTTGGAGCTTCAGTGTTGAGGTCAGGGATTTCAATGTCCCGCCCTGGGTGAGTACTGCTTCGGTACATCCCACCAGTCTATGGATTGATCAGCTTGATGATATGGAAGGTAAAATTATGTATAATCATACCTGATAATTTTCTTTCCATTAATCATAGCTGATCAATCCATAGCCCCTCCCAGATATCTGTTCTGTTTTTATTCTGGTTGCATTTCAGGTTCAAGTTTAGTCTTCAGTTATTTCAGAAAGACTTCGTGTTCAAGTTCTTTCACTTGGATTCTTCAAGAGTTGAGACGAGTTTGTGTTACAGTGAGCTGCTGCATTCCTCTCCCCTCCGTTTTACGGGGCTGGATTGAGACATAAATTCTGCCGGCACTCCCTCCCGCTTCGTGCGGCTGTAGGGCAGCTTTGTACCCCTCCCGCTTCGGCGGTGTTAGGGTCAGTCAGCTCCTCCCGCGGTTGCGGTTGCAGGATAAGCCAGATCCCCCCGCATCGGCGGGTGTGGTGTCCCTCCCCCGCTCCGCGGGGATGAGCTGGACGGATTCCCCTCCCCCACTTGTGTGGGGATGAGCTGGGTTAATTCCCCTCCCCCGTTTCGGCGGTGGTGAGCTGGGCAGAGTGTCCCTTCGTGGGTGTAATTCTCTTAAGTGCTGAGTCCTGCGGATGGAGCTTTGATATCGACATACTGAGGAGTTTCCGGCAGCACATGACCACATATAGGGAGGCAAAAGTTTGCTCTCTATCTCCACCTGCTGGTAGATGGACACAACCCACCAGTCTATGGATTGATCAGCTATGATTAATGGAAAGAAAATTATCAGGTATGATTATACATAATTTTACCTTTTACAAGGGTCACTTGCAAACAGTAATACAGATATGACTGTACATTAATACAATATTAGAGGAAAACAATCTCAACTAGATAAATGGATTATATACAATCTCTCTTTCTTAGACCACAAAATAAATAGGGAGAGTGAAGCAAGACTAGGAGATCAATTAAATAGTAAACAAAGAAAACATGGTATTAACCTGATTATCCCCAGTTATTATTTATCTGAATCATTATTCTGCATTGATCGTCTGGTTGGCTTTTTCAAACTCAAAACGGTGTATAGTCAATTTATTTCGTTGGAAACATACTTATTGTCCAATATTAGTGGAAATAATACACCTGATTTCATTTTTTTCTCTTTTAAAACCAGAAATTATTTAACAATACAAACACTTGAGTCTCTAATCCAATTCCCACTGATTAAAGTAATCCCAGTTTCACAGGCTTCACTCCTTTTGAATTAATATACTAAGAGGAATCATTTCAGAGGAAAAAAGTCATACCCGGAACTCAGGGAAAACAGCAATCTCAATATTAATAATCTGTAATAATATTCATTTTGTTCAAATATTTCTGGTCTATTATCATTTTCAAAATCTTAACCATTTCCTACTCCTGTAGAACTTCATTTGCAGTATCGCATTACTTTTAAAATAAAATTTGCAGAATCTGGCATGGGACTGCAGCAGAGAAGTTAGGACCTTGAGTATAAGTTAAACCTTTGAGCATTGTTCTTGCCATATGTGCATCAGTATATATTTGTCTTATACAACAGATGTCTCCGAAGAATTTATTTGCAAGAAATACAGCAGATGTAGAGTGCTTTGTATCTTGTTAGTGTTCTGCTCCACTGTAGCAGAGGGGTCTTTTTGCCCTCATAGTTCTAGGTCATAAACTGGCAGCACCAAATGGGATTTTTAAAGTTTATCCCATTGAGTAGGTTTATTTCTGCCATACTACCCTTTTAATTATCAGTAAACCTTTCAGACACTATTGAAATCAGACTGTGGCGTTTTGCCTTTCTGTTTAAATGTTTGTACTGCACATTTGTGGAAGATGACCTGATTTTGTTTTTATTAAAAGGTACAGGAAAAACTCTGTTGGCAAGAGCTGTTGCTAGTCAGTTGGACTGCAATTTCCTAAAGGTAAAAACGGCCTTATTTTCACAACAAAATCAAATTTGTGTTAAAGGGATTTTCAATAGTGGAGGGGGTTAAGAAAGCTATTTTATTTTTGACAATATATTGTTTTTTTTCCCCCCTCCCAAACAGGTTGTGTCTAGCTCTATCGTAGACAAGTACATTGGTGAAAGTGCTCGACTGATTCGAGAAATGTTTAACTATGCCAGGGATCACCAGCCATGCATCATTTTCATGGATGAAATAGATGCTATCGGTATGAATCCTAACTTCTCTTTTAGACATATGCAAACCACTATTCAAGGATACAGATAAACAGGTGTGCCCAAAAGTTACTCATGGATTTAGAAAACAATTTAAAAGCAGCTGGTAGGAGTTATTTTGGGCATCTGTAAAACAGATAAGACAGGTTGAGCCATCTGTGTGGAGTAGCAACTCTTGACACACAGTTCAAACCAACTGTATACATTGACCCCCTCTCTGTATGGCCGCTTAAGCAGTCTAAAATCCACATCTTCAAGTTTGGGTTTTGGCTTTGTGGGGAGGGGAGGGTTGGGGATCGGGAGGGATTTATTCTGGATCTCTGGTTTGCAATGTTGTGGTTGACCAACCACGTTTTGTGATATTATGTTTTTCTTATTAATATTCAAAAATAGTTATGAAAAAAATAAAATCCACATCTTCTGTCTACCCTGAAACATATGATTAAAAATAGACCAGATGCTCCTTATGACCATGGGAAAGTCACTTCACTCACCATTGTCTCAGTTACAAGCTTAGAGTATAAGTTCTGTAGGGACAGGGACTGACTTCTACCGTAAGCTAAATCCAAATGAATAGTTCTTAGTATAGGTTCTTGTGCCTGTGAATAGCCTGGCTGTAAAAGCTGGATAGGCTGGGACGGAGGGGAGGAAAGATACATGCACTGTACTGTTCCTGAAATATGTTATACAGACAGAAGAGCAGGAACCTTCGCAGTCTCACAGACAAACCAAGCACAGCATTTGGCCAAAAGAGAATTGCTACAAGATCCTTAGGTGTGACTTGTCACCGTATTCTTTTTACTTGCTTTGTTAGTAGTATCTAGCATTACTATTTTCAAGGTTAGCTAGCAGTTTAAACATCTGCTAGAAGACTCCTTAAGCCAGCCATTCATACAGACCACTAAGCACCTTCATGATAATCTGTTTAAAAGCCACATTCTTAGTATGGTAACTATAATGTCATAAGCAAACATAAGGGTACCCTGGGGAAGAGATTTTTACATAATGAGGCATCCCTCATGTAAGGCGTAAAGGAGTGGCCTGATGTTTAGTTCAGTGGTTGCGGACCTGGGGAAACTGGGTTCGATTCCCACTTCTGCCTAATGGTTGAGACCCTGGGTTCAATTCCCTGTGCAGGTCCGTGTGACCTTGGGCAAGTCATTTAGCCCTCCATTGCCCCAGATACAATGTAATACTAGATTGTGAGCCCATTAAGGACATTGCCAGTACCTGTAATAAAATTTTAAACTGCTTAGGGCTAGGTGATATATAAATAAATAAAAAATAAATCCCCTTTTAATATTTTAAAATATCTACACAAGGGGAAGGAGAAAAGTGGGAGGGGTTTTCATATACATATTTGTCTTCAGTTTGCTCGGTTGTATGATGCAATTTTGAGTGTAATAAATATTCTGTAAACTAAGCCGCTAACTCGCGACAGGATTGTGAAAAATTACAGAAGGACCTTACGAGACTGGGAGACTGGGCGGCTAGATGGCAGATGACGTTTAATGTGAGCAAGTGCAAGGTGATGCATGTGGGAAAAAAGAACCCGAATTATAGCTACGTCATGCAAGGTTCCATGTTAGGAGTTACGAACCAAGAAAGGGATCTGGGTGTCGTCGTCGATAATACACTGAAACCTTTTGCTCAGTGTGCTGCTGCAGCTCGGAAAGCGAATAGAATGTTGGGTATTATTAGGAAAGGTATGGAAAACAGGTGTGAGGATGTTATAATGCCGTTATATCGCTCCATGGTGCAACCGCACCTTGAGTATTGTGTTCAGTTCTGGTCGCCGCATCTCAAGAAAGATATAGTGGATTCTCCGAGGACAAGCAGGCTGCTTGTTCTCACGACTGGGTGACGTCCGCGGCAGCCCCCACCAACCGGAAAAAAGCTTCGCGGGACGGTCGGCACGCAGGGCACGCCCACCGCGCATGCGCGGCCGTCTTCCCGCCCGTGCGCAACCGCTCCCGCCAGTTCCTTTTTTTCCGCGTCTGGAGAGAGTCGTGCCTCACCGCTCTCTCTGATTCAGCCGCCAGATTTTCGATCGCGTTTACGCCGATCGGGCTTTTCGTTGTTATTTCGGTTTAGTTACCGTCCGGTTTCTTTTAAAAAAAAAAAAAAAAAAAAGAAACCCTGCGCGTGTGGAGCACGCGCTCCCTTTTTTCCCTCGCTTCCAGCGGGGACGCTGCATTGCGGCCTAGTGGCCGCACGGTCGTTTTCCTTTTTCGTGGTGTGATTTCAGCCACCATTGACGACTTTGACTTCGCCGACGCGATTTTTCCGTCGATGTCCTCGAAGGTCCCGAGTGGATTTAAAAAGTGTGGTCGCTGCGGCCGGCCGATCTCGCAGACCGACACCCACGCTTGGTGCCTCCAGTGCCTCGGGCCGGAGCACAATATCAAGTCGTGTTCTCTGTGTCTCGGTCTCCGGAAACGGACTCAGGTTGCGAGGCAAGTTCTGCGGGACCGTCTTTTTGGAACTTGCGCCGGCCCCTCGACGTCGACCTCGAAGGCATCGGTATCGACGCCCGGCCCTTCGGTACCGGTATCGATGCCCGAGACATCGGCACCGATGGCAGCGACCCCAGGAGCACAGGTCCCGTCGGCCAGCCGGTCCTCCGGTGAGAGTGGGGGTGAGAGGCCGCGTGGGCAGTCGGCCCCGGTCACTCCCTCAACTCGTGGGCCACGGGACCGAACCCTGTCTGACCCGGTACCTCGAGACCGAGGGGGATCGACCTCCTCCTCCTCCATGCCTTCCAGCGCCGGTGACGGGCATCGTAAGAAAGATAAGAAGCATCGTCACCGGTCGCCCTCGGTGCATCCGGATATCGGAGAGGAGGCGACGCCGAAGCGTCATAGTCGAGAGGAGAGGTCTCCGTCGGTTGTGGAGGTACCGACGCGTCGGGGTTCCGGCACCTCGGTGCCGTCTCCTGGCCCCCAGCAGCTTCTGGCGCCGACACCCCTACCGGCCCCACCGCCTTTCCCGGCAGCGGGCCTGGACGAGTGCCTCAGAGCCATCCTTCCGGGGATCCTGGAAGGGCTGATGCGCCAGGCTGTGCCGGCGCCGGGGGTGCTTGCGCCCTCGGCGCCGATGACTGTGGCGCCGGCGAGCTCTAGCCCGGCGCCGGGGCCGTCGACACCGCCGCCGCTTGCGGTGCCGGTCTCGACCGCCACGCAGGTGGAGTCCCCGTCGACTTCGATGGAGGGAGCTCCGTCCCCGCCGGCGCGGGAGTCCACCGCTCGACGACACCGAGACCTTGGTGCCTCGACGTCGAGCCGGGCCCGGTTCAGGACTCAGCTACATGAGCTTATGTCCGACACCGAGGATGAGGACTCGTGGGGGGAAGAGGAGGACCCTAGATATTTCTCCTCAGAGGAGTCTACGGGCCTTCCCTCGGACCCCACGCCTTCACCGGAGAGGAAACTCTCACCTCCTGAGAGTCTCTCCTTTGCCTCCTTTGTGCGGGATATGTCTATTAGCATTCCCTTCCCCGTGGTCTCTGTGGAAGAGCCGAGGGCCGAGATGCTCGAGGTCCTCGACTATCCATCACCACCTAGAGAGTCCTCCACGGTGCCGCTGCACAATGTCCTTAAGGAGACGCTGCTTCGGAACTGGGTGCGACCATTAACTAACCCCACCATTCCCAAGAAAGCAGAGTCCCAGTACAGGATCCACTCCGACCCAGAGCTAATGCGGCCACAATTGCCCCATGACTCAGCGGTCGTGGATTCTGCTCTCAAGAGGGCACGGAGTTCGAGGGATACCGCCTCGGCGCCCCCGGGGCGGGAGTCTCGCACTCTGGACTCGTTTGGGAGGAAGGCCTACCAATCCTCCATGCTCGTGACCTGCATCCAATCATACCTGCTCTATATGAGCATTCACATGCGGACCTATGTGCAGCAACTGGCGGACCTGGTCGAGAAGCTCCCGCCGGAGCAGTCCAGGCCTTATCAGGAGGTGGTCAGGCAGCTGAAGGCGTGCAGAAAGTTCCTGTCCAGGGGTATCTATGACACCTGTGACGTGGCATCTCGTGCTGCGGCCCAAGGTATAGTGATGCGCAGGCTCTCATGGCTGCGTGCCTCTGACCTGGACAACCGCACCCAGCAGAGACTGGCCGACGTCCCTTGCCGGGGGGATAACATTTTTGGTGAGAAGGTCGAGCAGATGGTGGACCAACTGCATCAGCGGGAAACCGCTCTCGACAAGCTCTCCCACCGGGCGCCTTCAGCATCCACCTCCACAGGTGGACGTTTTTCCCGGGCCCGGCAGGCTGCACCCTATTCTTTTGCGAAGCGTAGGTACAACCAGCCGGCCCGAAGGCCTCGTCAGGCACAGGGACAGCCCCAGCGCGCTCGTTCTCGTCAACAGCGTGCGCCTAAGCAGCCCCCTGCGCCTCCACAGCAAAAGCCGGGGACGGGCTTTTGACTGGATCCACGGGAACATAGCCGCCCTACAAGTGTCCGTACCGGACGATCTGCCGGTCGGAGGGAGGTTAAAATTTTTTCACCAATGGTGGCCTCTCATAACCTCCGACCAGTGGGTTCTCCAAATAGTGCGGTGCGGATATGCCCTGAATTTGGCCTCCCTGCCTCCAAATTGTCCTCCGGGAGCTCAGTCTTTCAGCTCCCATCACAAGCAGGTACTTGCAGAGGAACTCTCCGCCCTTCTCAGCGCCAATGCGGTCGAGCCCGTACCACCCGGGCAGGAAGGGCAGGGATTCTATTCCAGGTACTTCCTTGTGGAAAAGAAAACAGGGGGGATGCGTCCCATCCTAGACCTGAGAGGCCTGAACAAATTCCTGGTCAAAGAAAAGTTCAGGATGCTTTCCTTGGGCACCCTTCTGCCAATGATTCAGAAAAACGATTGGCTATGTTCCCTGGATTTAAAGGACGCATATACTCACATACCGATACTGCCAGCTCACAGACAGTATCTCAGATTCCGCCTGGGCGCACGGCACTTTCAGTATTGTGTGCTGCCCTTTGGGCTCGCCTCTGCCCCACGAGTGTTTACCAAGTGCCTCGTGGTGGTAGCGGCCTACCTACGCAAGCTGGGAGTGCACGTGTTCCCATATCTCGACGATTGGCTGGTCAAGAACACCTCGGAGGCAGGAGCCCTCCGGTCCATGCAGTGCACTATTCAGCTTCTGGAGCTGCTGGGGTTTGTGATAAATTACCCAAAGTCCCATCTCCAGCCATCCCAGTCTCTGGAATTCATAGGAGCTCTGCTGAATACCCAGACGGCTCAGGCCTACCTTCCCGAAGCGAGGGCCACCAATCTCCTGGCCCTGGCTTCGCAGACCAGAGCGTCTCAGCAGATCACAGCTCGGCAGATGTTGAGACTTCTAGGTCATATGGCCTCCACAGTTCATGTGACTCCCATGGCTCGTCTTCACATGAGATCTGCTCAATGGACCCTAGCTTCTCAGTGGTTCCAAGCCACCGGGAATCTAGAAGATGTCATCCGCCTCTCCACCAGTTGCCGCACTTCACTGCTCTGGTGGACCATCCGGACCAATTTGACACTGGGACGTCCATTTCAAATTCCACAGCCCACGAAAGTGTTGACGACGGATGCATCTCGCCTGGGGTGGGGAGCTCATGTCGATGGGCTTCACACCCAGGGTCTGTGGTCCCTCCAGGAAAAGGATCTGCAGATCAACCTCCTGGAGCTCCGAGCGATCTGGAACATAAGTACATAAGTACATAAGTAGTGCCTTACTGGGAAAGACCAAAGGTCCATCTAGCCCAGCATCCTGTCACCGACAGTGGCCAATCCAGGTCAAGGGCACCTGGCACGCTCCCCAAACGTAAAAACATTCCAGACAAGTGGAACGCACTGAAGGCTTTCAGAGATCGGCTGTCCTGCCAAATTATCCAAATTCGGACAGACAATCAGGTTGCAATGTATTACGTCAACAAGCAGGGGGGCACCGGTTCTCGCCCCCTGTGTCAGGAGGCCGTCGGGATGTGGCGTTGGGCGTGTCGGTTCGGCATGCTCCTCCAAGCCACGTACCTGGCAGGCGTAAACAACAGTCTGGCCGACAGACTGAGCAGAGTCATGCAACCGCACGAGTGGTCGCTCCATTCCAGAGTGGTACGCAAGATCTTCCGAGAGTGGGGCAACCCCTCGGTGGATCTTTTCGCCTCTCAGACCAACCACAAGCTGCCTCTGTTCTGTTCCAGACTTCAGACACACGGCAGGCTAGCGTCAGATGCCTTTCTCCTTCATTGGGGGACCGGCCTCCTGTATGCTTATCCTCCCATACCTTTGGTGGGGAAGACCTTACTGAAGCTCAAGCAAGACCGCGGCGCCATGATTCTGATAGCGCCCTTTTGGCCCCGTCAGATCTGGTTCCCTCTTCTTCTGGAGTTGTCCTCAGAAGAACCGTGGAGATTGGAGTGTTTTCCGACTCTCATTTCGCAGAACGACGGAGCGTTGCTGCACCCCAACCTTCAATCCCTGGCTCTCACGGCCTGGATGTTGAGGGCGTAGACTTCGCTGCGTTGGGTCTGTCTGAGGGTGTCTCCCGGGTCTTGCTTGCCTCTAGGAAGGATTCCACTAAAAAGAGTTACTTTTTCAAGTGGAGGAGGTTTGTCGTTTGGTGTGAGAGCAAGGCCCTAGAACCTCGTTCTTGCCCTGCACAGAACCTGCTTGAATACCTTCTGCACTTATCAGAGTCTGGCCTCAAGACCAACTCAGTAAGGAATCACCTTAGTGCGATTAGTGCTTACCATTATCGTGTGGAAGGTAAAGCCATCTCTGGAGAGCCTTTAGTCGTTCGATTCATGAGAGGCTTGCTTTTGTCAAAGCCCCCTATCAAGCCTCCTGCAGTGTCATGGGATCTCAACGTCGTCCTCACCCAGCTGATGAAACCTCCTTTTGAGCCACTGAATTCCTGCCATCTGAAGTACTTGACCTGGAAGGTCATTTTCTTGGTGGCAGTTACTTCAGCTCGTAGGGTCAGTGAGCTTCAAGCCCTGGTAGCTCATGCTCCGTATACCAAATTTCATCATAACAGAGTAGTGCTCCGCACCCACCCAAAGTTCCTGCCGAAGGTGGTGTCGGAGTTCCATCTTAACCAGTCAATTGTCTTGCCAACATTCTTCCCCAGGCCGCATACCCGCCCTGCTGAACGTCAGTTGCACACATTGGACTGCAAGAGAGCATTGGCCTTCTACTTGGAGCGGACACAGCCCCACAGACAGTCCGCCCAATTGTTTGTTTCTTTCGACCCTAACAGGCTAGGGGTCGCTGTCGGGAAACGCACCATCTCCAATTGGCTAGCAGATTGCATTTCCTTCACTTACGCCCAGGCTGGGCTGGCTCTTGAGGGTCATGTCACGGCTCATAGTGTCAGAGCCATGGCAGCGTCAGTGGCCCACTTGAAGTCAGCCACTATTGAAGAGATTTGCAAGGCTGCGACGTGGTCTTCTGTCCACACATTCACATCACATTACTGCCTCCAGCAGGATACCTGACGCGACAGTCGGTTCGGGCAGTCGGTGCTGCAGAATCTGTTTGGGGTGTAAATCCAACTCCACCCTCCAGGACCCGAATTTATTCTGGTCAGGCTGCACTCTCAGTTAGTTGTTCTTCGTAGGTCAATTTCTGTTGTACCCTCGCCGTTGCGAGGTTCAATTGACCTGGGTTCTTGTTTTGAGTGAGCCTGAGAGCTAGGGATACCCCAGTCGTGAGAACAAGCAGCCTGCTTGTCCTCGGAGAAAGTGAATGATACATACCTGTAGCAGGTGTTCTCCGAGGACAGCAGGCTGATTGTTCTCACCTACCCTCCCTCCTCCCCTTTGGAGTTGTGTGTTTCATCTTTTGCTAGTCATTCAACTGGCGGGAGCGGTCGCGCACGGGCGGGAAGACGGCCGCGCATGCGCGGTGGGCGTGCCCTGCGTGCCGACCGTCCCGCGAAGCTTTTTTCCGGTTGGTGGGGGCTGCCGCGGACGTCACCCAGTCGTGAGAACAATCAGCCTGCTGTCCTCGGAGAACACCTGCTACAGGTATGTATCATTCACTATTGGAAAAGGTGCAGCGAAGGGCGACTAAAATGATAGCGGGGATGGGACGACTTTCCTATGAAGAAAGACTAAGGAGGCTAGGGCTTTTCAGCTTGGAGAAGAGACGGCTGAGGGGAGACATGATAGAGGTATATAAAATAATGAGTGGAGTGGAACAGGTGGATGTGAAGCATCTGTTCACGCTTTCCAAAAATACTAGGACTAGGGGGCATGCGATGAAACTACAGTGTAGTAAATTTAAAACAAATCGGAGAAAATATTTCTTCACCCAACGCATAATTAAACTTTGGAATTAATTGCCGGAGAACATGGTGAAGGCGGTTAGCTTAGCAGAGTTTAAAACGGGGTTAGATGGTTTCCTAAAGGACAAGTCCATAAACTGCTACTAAATGGACTTGGGAAAAATCCATAATTCTAGGAATAACACGTATAGAATGTTTGTACGTTTGGGAAGCTTGCCAGGTGCCCTTGGCCTAGATTGGCCGCTGTTGTGGACAGGATGCTGGGCTCGATGGACCCTTGGTCTTTTCCCAGTGTGGCATTACTTATGTACGATACTTTTGATGCAGCACACAGGATTTCTGCTCAGATTTCTGCATGTCTCTGACTTGGACCTGGCGGTCCAGCTGAGGTTTGCAGACCCCACTTGCTGGGGTGAAAGAGAAGGTGGAAGAGGTCGCAGACCTCATTAAGAAACACACTGATACCATCGACACTCTCTCCCATTGAGTGCCTTCTGCACCCTCCTCATCTAGGAGGTTTTTGGCAAGTTGAAGATGGGTCCATATTATTCTCAAGACATAGGTACACTCTTTCTCACCCTGCTCAGCCCCAGTGCGCTCATCCTCATCAACAGTGTGTGCTTAATCCTCAGCTGGCTCCCCAGTCAAAACAGGGGTGAGTTTTTGACTGGCTCCAGCAGAGCATAGCTGCAGTCAAAGTAACTACCAGATGATCTGCTGGTAGGAGGGAGACCCCCCCCCCCCCCCAAGAAAGGTGGCCTCTTGTAACCTCCGACTGGTGGGTTCTTCAAATAGTCTGTCTCGTTTATGCCCTCTGTTGGCGAAAGAGACCACCAAATTGCTCCCTGCCCTGAGAGCAACCTTCAGCTCTCTTCACAAAGAAATACGTGCAGAAGAAAACTCTGCCCTTCTAAAGGCCCGTGCGGTCAAGTCCATTCCACCAGGAGAAAAAGGGAAGGGATTCTATTCTATGTGCCAAAGAAGAATTTTTTTTTTTTGGGGGGGGGGGGGGGATCTATCCATCTTAGACCTCGGGGTCCTGAACAAATTCTTGCTCAAAGAAATTTCAGGATGGTTTCCCTGGGCACCCTTCTTCCAGTGATTCGTAAACAAGATTTGTTATGTTCCTGGATTTAAAGGAAGCTTACACACACATCCTGATACTTCCAGGCCACAGGAGGTATCTCAGATTTCGAGTGGGAACACATTATGTAAAGTACCGTGTTTTGCCATTTGGCTTCACATCAGCTCCCAGGGTTTTCACAAAATGTCTATCAGTACTTGCAGCGTTGCTACGCAGACTGGGAGTCCATGTGTTGCCCTACCTGGATGGTTGACTGGTGAAGACCACAACAAAGGACAGTGCTCAGGAGTCTATGCAGAAAACTATTCAGGTGCTAGAGCTACTAGGGATCATTTTAAACTACCCCAAATTCCATGTGATGCTTGTTCAACAACTGGAGTTCATTGGAGACCTGCTAGATACAAAGCAGGCGCGAGCAGTTCTCCTGGTGCCGAGAGCGGGCACTCTAGTTGCTCTCACCACTCAGTTCTGTGCCAGCCAGCAGGTCATGGCTCTGCAGATGTTGAGGTTGTTAGGCTGCATGGCCTCCACTATGCATGTCACTTCTTGGCACGTGTCCACATGAGAACTTCCCAGTGGACCCTAGCTTCCCAGTGGAGTCAAGCCTCCAGGAACCTAGCAGATATCAACTGAGTGACACTGGAGTTGGTTCAGTCCCTACTGTGGTGGACAATTTGATCCAGTTTGATGATGGGACTTCCATTTCAAGTTCCTCAGTCCCAGAAGGTGCTGACAACAGATGCATGAAACCTGGGATGGGGAGCTCACTTAGATGGGCTTCACATTCAGGGTTCACATTTAGGGTTCATGGTTAGCTGAGAAGACAGATCTTCCAATCAACCTTCCAGAGCTATGAGCAATCTGGAACTCTCTAAAGGCTTTCAGAGATTGTGTTCAAACAAATTGTGTTCATTCAAACAGACAATCAGGTTGTGATCTATTACACCAACAAGCAGGGGGGTACTGGATCATGCCCTGTGTGTCGGGAGGCCGTCTGGATGTGGCAATGGGCTGTCCAGAAGGGATAGAGCCATATACCTGGCGGGCAGATCCAACAGCCTGGCCAAAATTGTGCAGGGTCATGCAACCACACGAGTGGTCACTCAGCATGGGCATTGCCATGAGATTTTCTGAGAGTGGGGCACCCTTGGTGGATCTCTTTGTCACTCCTTACAATCACAAAGTCCTTCAGTACTGTTCCAGGCTCAGAGCACATGACAGACTAGCATCAGATCCCTCCTCCATTGGGAGAATGGCCTTTGTATGCATATCCTCCCATTCCTCTCATGGGGAGGGCTTTGCTGAAACTCAAGCAAGCCCAGGGAACCATGATCCTGATAGCCCCATATTGGCCCAGGCAAATCTGGTTCCCTCTTCTTCTGGAGTTATCCTCCAAAGAACATTGGAGATTAGTGGTTTTGTTTTACCCTCATAACACAGAACAAGATCTCTTTTCTGCTTCCCAACTTTGTCTCTGGCCCTCACAACCTGGATGTTGAGAGCCTAGAATTTGCATCCTTGCATCTTCCACAGGGTGTCACCAAGGTTTTGCTGGCTTCCAGGAAAGATTTCACTAAGAGGTGTTATTTTTTCCAAATGGAGAAGGTTTGCCGTGTAGTGTGAATGCAAGTCCTTAGATCCTCTTTATTGCCTTCCACAGACCCTGCTTGAATACCCTTCTGCATATGAGTCTGGTCTTAAGACCAACTCTGTAAGGGTTCACCTCTGGGAAATTAGTGCTAACCATCACTGTGTGGAAGATAAACCCATCTCTGGACAGCCTATAATGAAACCTCCACCTGTGTCATGGGACCTCGACTTCATCTTCACCCGGCTGATGAAATTCCTTTTCAGCCACTTGATTCCTGTCCACTGAAGTACTTGGCCTGGAAGGACTTGTTTTTGGTGGCAGTTATTTCAGCTCACAGGGTCAGTGAGCTTCTGCCTTAGTAGTGGATCCACCTTTATACAAAATTTCATCGTAAAGTAGTTCTCCGCACACACCCTGAGTTCTTGCCTAAGGTAGTGTCTGAGTTCAATTTAAATCAGTCTATCATCCTTCCAACATTTTTTCTCAAACCTCATGTCCATCCTGGCGAAAGCGCTCGGCACACTTTGGATTGCAAGCGAGCACTGGCCTTTTACCTGGAGCAGACTAGACTCTATACACAGTCCACCCAGTTTTTTTGTTTCTTTTAATCTCAAATAGGATGTGGGTCACCATCAGGAAACGCAGAATCTCCAATTGGCTGGCAGATTGCATTTCTTTAACTTATGGCCAAGCCGGGCTGTCTCTTGACGGTCATGTCAAGGCTCATAATGTCAGATCCATGGGGGCGTTGATAGCCCATTTGAAGATATACACCATGCTGCAAATGTGGTCTTCAGTCCACACATTCACATTCCACTATTGCCTTGAGCAAGATACCTGCTGTGACAGTCTGTTTGGACAGACAGTCCTGCAGAATTTGTTTGAGGTCTAGAATCAAACTCCACCCTCCTTGGACTGTTCTATTCTGTTCACGCTGCACTTTCACAACCAGTACGTATATAGTTTCAGGTTAATTGAATTTTGAACTGTGTGATTTCTTTTTTTTTTTTTTTTTTTGTAATTTATATATTTTATTGAAAACACAATATCACAACTGCGTTATATCATAACGTAACACTCCATTTCTCATAATAATATAACAATGCTTCTCTATATTTTATACATTTTCTCCCTCCCCTCCCTCCTCCCTCTCCCTCCCTCTCCTCCCCCTCCCCCCCCCCTTCTTTTAATCCTCAGGATTTTATATCAACTTCTTCTTATTCCGTATCTTTCAAGAGTACTTGTAATTGTGTCCATTCTTTTGCTTCAGAATTGTATCTCCCTATTCTTTTGTCTGTTAATTTATCCAACTCTATGAGCTCCCTTAATTTAACTTTCCAATCAGTCTTTGTGGGCCCCAATTTACTTTTCCAATGGCGTGCTATACCCGTTTTCGCTGCTGCTAGCCCTATCCGTTTTACTCTTTGTTGCCATTTTTGCCCTCTGTGGTTTCCCCACCCTAGTAAGCACCATTTAGGTTCATGAGGAAAGGGAATCTCCAAGACCATTGATAATTCGTTCACAATGTCTTTCCAATACTCTTGTATCTGGCTACATTCCCACCATATATGGTAGAATGTACCTTTCTCTTTCCCACACCTCCAGCATTCCGCAGAGGCTCCTGGGTATATTTTATTAATTTTTTCTGGTGTATAGTACCATCTACTTAGTATCTTGTATGCATTTTCTTTGATCAGCACACAAACTGATGTTTTCTTAACTTCGGTACACACCCTCCTCCATTCGGTCTCACTTAATGTCTGTCCCATGTCTTTTTCCCATGCTTCCATAAAAGCATGTTTTCTAAAAATTTGGCCCCGAAGGTGCCCATATACCTTGGAGATTCCCCTGCCTGACACATCAATTTCTCCCCATATATTTTCGAATTTCTCATGATCTACTGGTGGGTGTTTTGTCCATTTTTCTGTTATAATAAAGTGTTGGACTTGCAAGTATGCGTATTTATCTGTCTCTTGTAATTCATATTTCTCTTGGAGTTCTTCAAATGCCCATATGCGACCTCCGTCCATTAAGTCACGAAATCTGATCAGACCCTTCTGAAACCATGTGGAGAAGACCCTTGATTCTTTCCCCGCTGGGAATCCCTCCTCCTGTGTGATCCACGCATATGAGGATCTCTGTTGTGTCCCCCTTAATTTCTTTTTTAAGGTACCCCAAAGTGTTAGTAGATGTGTTATAAACGGGTTTAGAGTCAGTTTCCCATAACTTTGTTCAGGAAGGGAGGCCCACAGAAGACCCTCCAAATATCCCTCTCTGACAAACACTTGTTCTAATGTGGTTATATGTGACAAGTCTACCTTACACCATTCTGCTATTTGTGTGATTTGTCCTGCCCAGTAATACCATTGCATGTTTGGCATTTCTCTTCCTCCTTCCTGTACTCTTCCCCACATTATCCTCTTGGGTAACCTGGCCGGCTTTCTCCCCCAGGTAAATTTCCCTAATTCTGATTGCAATCTTGTCAACTCTCTGGTCGGTACTGGGATGGGTAATGTCTGAAACAAAAATAGAAGTCTTGGCAGGATATTCATTTTTATTACTGCTATTCGTCCCCACCACGACAGCCATCCTGACCCCCATCTATTCAAATCCCTCCTCACTGAACTAAGCAGGGGTTCATAATTCCAAGCATATAGATTCTGTAAATCTTTGGGAATTTTTATTCCTAGATACCGGAAACCCAGTTCCGTTATTTTAAAATTGCACCTTTCCTTTAGGTAATTACTCTCTGCCTCTGTTATTGTAATTCCCATTATTTCAGATTTGTCGTAATTTACTTTAAATCCTGCTTGTCTCCCATATACTTCAAGTTCCTTAACTATGACAGGTAGAGTGTGCATCGGTTGGCCCACGTAAAATAGGATGTCATCAGCGAATAACGCTATTTTATGTTCCTTTCCACCTAGTTTTATTCCCCTCACCTCCTTCATAGTTCGAATTTTCTGTGCCAGGGGTTCAATAGACAACGCGAACAATAGGGGCGATAGCGGGCATCCCTGACGTGTACCCCTCTGGATATGGAAAATTTCAGAGTATCCCCCATTAATCTTTAATCTTGCAGTCGGTGATGTATATAGCCCTTTTATCCATTCTATAAATGGTATTCCCATTCCCATTACCCTCATTACCTCCCATAGATATTCCCACTCCACTCTGTCGAACGCTTTCTCAGCGTCTATTGCTAACAGCGTCAGCGAGTCTCCTCTTCTTTGCGCCCCCCAAATAATATTCAATGTCCGTCTGATGTTATCAGCAACCTTTCTATTTAATATAAAACCAGATTGATCTGGGTGTATAAGTTTTGGCATTATATGGGCTAGGCGGTCGGCCATGACCTTTGCAAGTATCTTAACATCTATATTTAATAGTGATATAGGTCTATATGATCCACAACATGTTGGGTCCCTTCCTGGTTTAGGTAATACTGTTATACCCGCTATTTTCATGCTATTAGGTAGCCCATTTCCTCCAAAGTTTGCATTTCCAACTCTCACCAATATTGGGGCTAATTCCCTTCCAAATACTTTATAAAATTTCCCCGTGTATCCATCCAAACCCGGTGCCTTGCCTCCTTTTAGCCCCTTGATTACCTCTAGTACTTCCTGCAACGTTATGGACTTCTCTAGCTCTAATTTCTGAGCCTCCGTTACCTTGTGGAGTCCTAGATCTCTTAATTGACTTTGTATGTCTTCTTTGGGGATTTTTTCCCCTGGCGCGTATAATTTAGAGTAATATTGCACAAAGGCTTTCCTAATATCTTTATCTTGATATACCAATCTATCCCCTTGTGTTTTTAGTTTAGTGATTAAGCTCCTTGTCTGTTTTTGTCTTAAACTGCGTGCCAGTATGGTCCCCGCTTTGTTACTAAATTCAAAAAATTTTTGTTTCATCAGGGTTCTATGGAATTCCATCGTACTCATCTGTATTTTCCGGAGTTCCCCTCTGCATTGTATTAGGTCTCTGAGCGTTTTTGCATCTCCCTGTAGTTGGTGTTGTGATTCTAATTGTGTTAATTTTTGCCTAATTGTCAATTCTGTTGCTTCTCTTTTTTTTTTTTTTGTAGGTGCCTTTTGCTATCAGATGCCCTCTAATTACAGCTTTTAGGGCATCCCATAATGTACCTTCCGATACATCTCCCCTGTCATTATTTTGGAGGTATTCTATTATCCTCATTCGTATGTCTTGACAATCTTTCTCCGCAGCTATCAGGGATTCATTTAGTCTCCACATCGTTTCCTTTCTCTCTATCTCTATTTTCCCCACCAGTACCCATACTGGTGCGTGGTCTGATGTCTGTATATTTTCTATGTCTGAGTCTTTCATGTCCCCCCATATTGATCTGCTCCCCCAAATCGCATCTATCCTTGAGTATGATTTTTGGGCATGAGAATAAAAAGAATATGTTTTTTGACCTGGGTGTTGCATCCTCCATATATCTACCAGATCTAAATCCTTCATTAATTTAAGAAATTTCCCCCTATGTGTTCTCGGTCCTCCTCCTTTCCCCTGTGAATGGTCCAGTCTAGAGGCAGTCATGTTGTAGTCCCCTCCCATAATTATCTGTCCCCTTACAAATTTACTTAGGCCTAAGCCTAGTTTTGTGAAAAATGTTCCCTGTCCCTCATTTGGTGCATATACATTGATAAATGTGATCAAGTGATTTCCTACCCTTCCTTTAATTGCTAAGCTTCTCCCATCTTCCCCTTTGTATATATCTTCTTGTACAAATCTTAACTGTTCATTAATGTAAATTGCCAATCCTCCCGTCTTCCCTCCCTTGGGATCCGCCAGCTTAGTTCCCTGCCCCAGTGTTTTATAGCTAATCAAGTGCTCATCTCGCCTTTGTATATGGGTTTCCTGAAGCATTATCACATCCCATTTTAATCTTTTCAGTTCTTTAAGAACTATGCTTCTTTTCCCGGGATTATTCAAACCGTTAACGTTCCAAGATCCTACTTTTATTCCCCTCCCTCCCCTTTCCCTTCCCTCCCCCCCTCTTTTCCCTGCCCCCCCAGTGGGCTCCTGTTTTTGGCCCTGGACTCTTCTGGCCAGTGCTACCCTGGAGGAAGTGCATCTGTGCCAGACGGCTGCCCCCACATATTTACATCATCAGTTCCCTCCCCCTCCCCCATTTACATTTCCCTATTCCCCCACACCAAGCATATTGCAACAATTAACCAGCACCATAGTTCTCTCGGAGTATATTACCACAGTTCCATTTAGTTGACCTCTGGTTAATTTCTCAGTCTTTTCCTCTTATTTCTCCCTCAAATCTGGCTTTGTCCGGGGATCTGTTTTTCTTCTCTCTTCCAATTTTCTGCCACCTTTGATTTTCCGGGGTCTGTTGTCTTTGTTGTCGTCTTTGTTCTCCTTCTTTATCTTGTGGAATGTCCGTGCAGCCCATGTCTCTCAGGCTTTTCCATGCGCCTTCCACCGTCTGGATTCGCCTCGACTTGGTGCCCACTGTTACCAGAATTCCTCTTGGGTACAGCCACCGGTATCTCAGTCCTGCTTTTTGCAAATACATTGTGATATCCTTAAGTTCTCTCCGTGCTTGCAGGGTTTTTTTCGCCAAATCCTGGAAGATTTGTATTTTATTATTTTCCCATGTAATCTCTTTCATGGCCCGAGCCTTGCGCCACACTGCCTCTTTGGTGTTATAGTCATGGAAGCATGCTATTATATCTCTAGGCCCCTCAGCCCTCTGTGGCCCTAATGTCCGGTGAGCTCTGTCAATTCTATATTTGTCCGGATTGGCTGAGTCCTCGCTTTCACTCTCCAGATCCATAATAGCTGCACAGATTGCTCTTATTATTTTGGATGCGTCTTTGTATGACTCTACCTCTGGTACCCCTTTGAATCTCAGATTGCATCGTCTAGACCTGTTTTCCAGGTCTTCTAGTTGCATTTCCAGGGCTTCTCTGCATTGATTTTCTTTTTTTATTGCTTGCTGCAGTTCTTTTATCTCCTCCTCTGCACCGTCCACTCTCTCCTCAGTCTCCGCCACTCGTTTCCCCATATCTCTCAATTCCTCCCGCAGCTCTCCTATTGCCGCCTGTATCCCTTTTCTTGTATTCACCATTTCCGCTTTAAGCTCTTGGAACCAGCGTGTAACATCCATTTTATCTGTTTCCGAGTTTTCGTCTACCATTTCCTCGTGCTCCGGGTCAGATTCGGAAACTCCGTCCGCCATTTTGAAATTTCGCGACGCTACTTTCGCGCCCGCGCTTTTCCCTATTCCAGGGTTTTCGGCGGCGTACTTGAATTTAGCTAGTTTCTTCCGAGCTGCCATTACTTCTGGTGTTTAGATTCCTGCTTGGTGGGGATTTTCGCCGCGTTTTCGGGGAGGTGGAGGCTCCTTTTACTTCTGGCTCTTCAGAGCTCTCTTGTTAGGCAGCCATTCGACAGCGCTGACGTCACTTCCTCCTACTGTGTGATTTCTTATTGTCCTAATATTGTTGTTTTCGGTGAGCCTGCTAGCTAGGAATTCCCACGTATGAGAATCAACTGGGCCTGCTTGTCCTTGGAGAAAGTGAAGATACTTGCATGTAGCAGATATTCTCCGAGGACAATAGGCCATTAATTCTCACATACCCTCTCACTTCCCCTTGGAGTTGTCTTCTATTGCTATATTACTGTATTGATGGTCATACGTGATGGGAGCTTCCGTGAGCTCTTAAAGCTGTATTATACTAGGCAGTGTTCCACACCGTGGATGACATCACCCACATGTGAGAATTAATGGCCTGCTGTCCTCGGAGAATACCTGCTATAGGTAAGTATCTTCGCTCACTGTATAAAATTTGATCAATTCGTTTTTTGTTTTTTGTGTGTTTTATTGTTACCCACTTTGGGTTAAGGTGGGATACAAATGTAAAAATAAATAAGAGGACTGTAGTGTTACCTCTCTAAAGGTCTTTGGTGAAATCTCACCTTGAGTAGGATATGCAGTTCTGGAAACTCCCATGACGCAGGCAGAGGTTTGACAGGGAGCTTTGTCAAAAGCAAACCTCTCATGAAGATTCAAAGAAGGGCCCACCAGAGGAAACAAAGGGAAAGGAAAGAAGGTGATGGGACTTGATTATACTGCCTTTCTGTGGTTACAATCAAACCAGTGTACATATTATATACAATTACATTTTTGTACCTGGTGCAATAGAGAGTTAAGTGACTTGCCCAGAGTCACAAGGAGCAGCAGTGGGAATTGAACCTGGTTTTCAGGCCACTGCACTATCCATTGGCTACTCCTCTACTCCAGACAAGGTTCATAAAGAATGTGAGAATACTTGGACTTTTTTTTTTTTTTTTTTTTGCCAAAATGTCCAAATCACTATTTTCAAAACCCATTTTTAAGACAGTTTTCTATGCAGTTCGTCCAAATCACAAGGGGGCGTGGTGAGGGTGAGATTTGGGCGTTCCCAAAACTTGGACATTTTTCTGCCAAAATGGAACAAAGCAAAAACGTCTGGAGCTAAAGATAGACATTTTGGTCTAGACCTGTTTCAATCACAACTAAGTCACAAAAAAGTGCCCTAAATGACCAAATGACCACTGACTCTCACCCCCCCCCCCCCCCCCCCAAGATGTCAAAGAAGCAGTATAGCAGTATATATCAGCCTCTGACAAATTCAGATGTTATGACCAGTCTTAGAGCAGCAAGCAGGTCCAAGGAGTAGCCTAGTGGTCTGTCCAGTGCACTGTAGAAAAGGGGGCCCAGGTCCATATCCCACTCTAACTGGTACACGAATGAGTGATCATGTGAGCCCTCCAAAACCTACTGTAATCACATATAGGTGATACCTGCAGACATAAGGGCTATTGTAGTGGTGTACAGTTGGATACAGTAGGTTTTTGGTGGGTTTTGGAGGGCGCACCATACAATATAAGGGGGTAATGGTGAGAGGTGTACCTGGGGTCTTATGTGAAGTCCACTGCAGGGCCCCCCCTAGTGACCCACTGCTCTGCTGACATGTCTGTATGGTCAGTCTTCTAAGAATTCTTCCTCCCCCCCCCCCCCCCCCTCCCCAATATGTCCCAATGGCTTGTTTTTGTGTGTTTTCCCTTGGAAGGTTTTCTTTTGTTGTTTTTTTCCCAAAAGTGGTCTAAAAAGATGTACTGAGCATAAAGACATTTAGCAAATGACTATTTTCGAAACAAAAAGTTGAATGTTTTTCCTGGTTTGAAAGTGGCTGTGTTCACTACTGGATTTTTGGACATTTTCTGCAAAATGTCAGATTTAGACGTCATATCGAAAATGCTCCTCTTAATGTGAGAGGTGGTGAACACCAGAAACAGGTCTCCAGCAGAGGAATTCATGTATCAGTGGGAGGAGAGAGGGAGAAGACTGATATCAAATAAGACTTGTGAGAGCGCAGTAGGCAGGTGGAAACGGTCAGGCTGGGTGGAGCAATTAATTATCAATATCTGATTCTGTGATACTGATACTTTCCTCATTGACCTTGCTCTTGGAAACCAGGAGCTAGAATGTTGTTAGAAGGAACATGGTTTCATATTTTGTGGGACAAAATAGACTTAAAAAAGAGTAAATCGAATCTGGCTTCCTTAATTAATAGAGGAATATGGTGGTGGCTTTACTTGTGACCCTGTTTTTCATGAACACCACATTTTGTGTTAGATTAGAATTATTTCAGATTTTAATACTATTTTTCCTGCTCTCCTCACTCCTGAAAATGTAACTATTTAGGTGGCAGACGGTTTTCTGAAGGAACCTCAGCAGATAGAGAAATCCAGAGAACTCTAATGGAGGTAAAGCTACTCTTTGTCACTTTGTTTCACTTTCTTATGTAATCTTCCAAATTTGTTAAACACAAACTGGGTACCAAAAATGATTTCCACAATCCGAAATACTACCATAAAGGGGCACTCATAGCTATGAGCAGTATGGCACATCAGTAATTTACTATCATTCATAGAAAAATAGCCCCCAAAGCATGGTGGTATAAAATTTGTTTTTTGGTAGCCATGTTTTTGTCTCTCATAGATAAACCTCAATAATATATAGAAACATGACGGCAGATGAAGGCCATATGACACATCCAGTCTGCCCATCCTCTGTAACCCCTAATTTTTCCTGTTCCTAAGCGATCCCACATGCTTATCCCATGCCTTTTTAAATTCTGGAACAGTCCTCGACTCCACCACCTCCACCGGGAGGCCATTCCACACCTCCACCACCCTTTCTGTGAAATACTTCCCTATCATCAAGCCGATCAATCCATACACTGGTGGGTTGTGTCCATCTACCAGCAGGTGGAGATAGAGCAATCTTTTGCCTCCCTATATGTGGTCATGTGCTACCGGAAATTCCTCAGTATGTTCTCTATCTCAGCAGGTGTGTGGTCACACAGCAGCAGCTCTGGCTAGGTCTCCAAGCCTAATTGTTTAGGTTTTGTTGAGTACCTGGGGTTGAGGGCTCTTCGTGAGCAAGTGCAAACCTGGTGGTGCCAGGTCCCTCCTTTTCTCCCCGCCTCCCGCTGGCTCCGTAAAAAAAAAAATTTTTTTTTTTAAAAAAAAACGTTCAAAAAGGACGTCCATTTGCAGCTGCTCACTGGAACAGGTCATCGCTGCTCGGAGCAAGAAGCAGGTAATTTTTACCTTTTACTAGCGGGCAGGGGGTTCCCCGAACGGTCTCCACGTGGCTATGGCCGCGGATGGCAAGGGCGCGAAAAGACGCTCCCCGGAACGCGTTCGCGTGCCTAGCGGGGGGATCAAAGGTAGAGTCGCCCTTTTTGGGCGCCCTTTCGGAACCGGGAGAGCTCACCGGTTTTTCCTCCAGCGCGGCGGCCTTTCCCGCCTTAGGCGCCCATCCCCCGCTGGCCGCCCTCCCGGTCGTGACCGGCCACGCGGCTCGGTCGGCTTCTTGGGCCGCCCTCGAGATGGGAGACGTTAACAGCTTGGTCGCCCTTGAATTGGGCGACAGTAAGAAGTCGGCAAAATTAAAATGCCCTTCTTCCCGCGCGGCTCCTTCTCGGAGTTTCGCGCCAGACGCCATTTTGGACACACAACACGCCTCTCCCCCGCTACTGGGAGCGCAGATGGAGGGCGCCTCTAGGGCTGCGGCACAGGCTGCAGAAATGCACAGACTGGGGGGTTTCTCCCCTGAGTTCATTTTGCTGCTGCATCAAGCCTTTTTTATGCAGAACACTGCCCCTGCCCACCCCTCTGATCGGGGTGATGAGGCCTCTATGCTTAAGCGCCCTTGGGTGGATCTTCCACCCTCGGGGGACTCGGTCCCCTCTGATGTGGATGACGGCAGCGTGTCTGAGTTCTCCCAGAGATCCTTAGCGGAATCAATGGAAGAGACTGATCCTCGCTCGGATGGAGCGGACAACCCCTCTGCAGCGCGGCTTTTTCGCTCAGAGGATTTTCCCAACCTGCTTGTGCAGGCCATGAGCATTTTGAAGATTGCCTCTCCGGAGGAAGGCTCTCTCTCTCTCAGCCTCTACTGGCTCCACCATTATGCTGGGAACGAAGCGCCCGCCTAGAACCTTCCACGTTCATGAAGCCATGCAGACCTTAATTTCAGCGCAATGGGATGCCCCTGAGGCGAGCCTGAAAGTAGCCAGGACTATGTCCCATCTGTACCCCTTTCCTGAGGGGGAACGGGAAGCCTTTGTCTGGCCCACGGTAGATTCCTTAATCACTGCCGTGACTAAGAAGACGGCGCTGCCGGTGGAAGGTGGCACTGCCCTGAAGGACGCCCAAGACAGGAGAATGGAGGCGGCCTTAAAGTTGTCCTTTGAGGCAGCCGCTCTGAGTTTGCAAGCCTTGGTTTGCGGCTCCTACGTGGCTAGGGCGTGCCTGACTGTTTTGCAGCGGGCTTCCCCCTCGGACCCTTCCTGGAGGGCGGAATGGCCGACCCTGGATTCGGGTTTGGCCTACTTGGCAGACTTGCTGTA
Organism: Microcaecilia unicolor; assembly: GCF_901765095.1. Lineage (NCBI taxonomy): Eukaryota > Metazoa > Chordata > Amphibia > Gymnophiona > Siphonopidae > Microcaecilia > Microcaecilia unicolor. Next base: position 166,354,096 of record NC_044039.1, read on the forward strand.
TGATGTTTTGAGAGCCTCGGCCAAGGGCATGGCTCAGACAGTCTCTGCGCGGCGGTGGCTCTGGCTTAAGCACTGGTCTGCTGACCATGCCTCTAAATCTCGCCTAGCCAAGTTGCCTTTTAAAGGCAAGCTGCTCTTTGGGGACAAGCTGGACAAGATCGTGACGGAGCTCGGCACGTCCAAGGGCAAGAGGTTGCCGGAGGTCAGGGCTCGGGCCGGCAGTGCCCGTCCTGGTCCCTCTAAGGGCCGATTCCAGGAAGCCCGTCGGTATCGCCCGGGCAAGTCGGCCTCCTCTGCCTCCGCTTCCTTCAAACGGAACTTCTCCCCCAAGCAGCATTCCTTTCGTAGGGACCGCCGTCCCGGAGGTTCGTCCTCCGGCCCGCCCCCAGGGTCGCATATTCAATGACGGGGACCTGGTCCATGGCCCAGTGCAGATAGGAGGAAGGTTGTCCTTGTTTATGGGCGAGTGGACCAGGGTAACTTCAGACGCTTGGGTTCTGGAAGTCATCAGAGACGGCTACAAGCTAGAGTTCTGCCGACCCCTAAGAGACGGGTTTGTAAACTCTCCTTGCAAGTCTCAGGTCAAAGCAGCTGCCGTGCAGCAGACTTTGAGCAACCTGATCCACCTGGGCGCGGTGGTCCCAGTGCCAGTAGATCAGCTTGGCAAGGGGCGCTACTCCATTTACTTTGTGGTGCCAAAGAAAGAAGGATCGGCACGGCCTATTCTCGACCTCAAGGGAGTCAATCAGGCCTTGAAAGTTCGGCACTTCCGGATGGAGACCCTCCGCTCCATAATAGCTGCGGTGAAAAAGGGAGAATTCTTGGCCTCCCTGGACATCAAGGAAGCTTACCTACATATTCCCATCTGGCCGCCTCATCAGCGCTTTCTGCGCTTTGCAGTGCTGGGCCGACACTTCCAATTCAGAGCCCTCCCGTTCGGGTTGGCTATGGCTCCGCGGACCTTCTCCAAAGTAATGCTGGTCATCGCGGCCTTCCTCCGCAAGGAGGGAGTGCAAGTCCATCCCTATCTGGACGACTGGCTGATCCGAGCCCCTTCCTTTGCGGAGTGCGGGAGAGCTAGACAGGGTCATTGCTCTTCTGAGCTCCCTGGGATGGATCATCAACTGGGAGAAAAGCCAGCTGCGCCCGACTCAGTCCCTGGAGTATCTGGGAGTTCGATTCGACACCCAAGTGGGCAGAGTGTTCCTGCCGGACAACCGGAGCGTCAAGCTTCAGACCCAGGTGGGCCAGTTCCTAGCCTCCTCTACTCTTCGGGCTTGGGACTATGTGCAGCTGTTGGGCTCCATGACGGCCATGATGGAGGTAGTGCCCTGGGCCAGGGCTCATATTGAGACCACTACAGCACTCTCTTCTGCGGCGGTGGACTCCAGTCTCGGAGGATTACGCTGTACGCCTTCCTTTGGATCCAGCGGTGCGAAAGGCGCTGAGCTGGTGGCTGAGGCCAGGCAACCTGTCCGCAGGAATGCCTCTTACGACTCCGGAGTGGGTTGTCGTCACGACGGACGCCTGCTTGACGGGCTGGGGAGCCCACTGCCTGGGACGGACAGCGCAGGGGCTCTGGTCTCCTGCAGAGACGAAATGGTCCATCAACCTCCTGGAGCTCCGAGCCATTCGGTTGGCGCTTCTAGAGTTTCTCCCGGTACTGGTGCTGAGGCCTGTACGGGTCCTGTCGGACAATGCCATGGCTGTGGCCTATGTCAATCGCCAGGGAGGTACCAGGAGCGCCCTGCTAGCCAAGGAGGCCATGAAGCTATGCCTGTGGGCGGAAGCGAATCTGGAACAGCTGTCGGCGGCCCACATTGCAGGAGTCATGAATGTCAAGGCGGACTTTCTCAGTCGCCATACCTTGGATCCCGGAGAGTGGCAACTATCTGTTCGGGCGTTCTTGGACATCACGAAACGCTGGGGCCGGCCGAGCCTGGATCTGATGGCGTCCTCGGCCAATTGCCAAGTGTCGCGTTTTTTCAGCAGAGGACGGGACCTTCGATCTCTGGGAGTTGACGCTCTTCTCCAGCATTGGCCGGCACAGGAGCTTCTCTACGTGTTCCCGCCCTGGCCCATGATGGGCAGGGTGCTAGGCCAGGTGGCAAAGCATCCGGGCTGGGTGATCCTCATGGGTCCGGATTGGCCCAGACGTCCCTGGTATGCGGACTTGGTCAGACTCTCGGTGGACGGCCCTGGGGCTGCCAGCGGAGCGGGGCCTCTTACATCAGGGTCCCGTGGTGATGGAGGATCCCTCCTCCTTTGGTCTTACGGCCTGGCTATTGAGCGGAAGCGGCTGAAGAAGAAGGGCTTCTCAGACAAGGTCATCGCCACTATGCTGAGAGCGAGGAAGCGCTCTACTTCCACCACTTACGCCAGGGTTTGGCGTACCTTTGCGTCGTGGTGCAAGGCAGGCTCTATATCACCCTTCACTGCTCCAATATCTTCAGTGTTGGCGTTCCTGCAAGAGGGGCTGGAGAAGGGCCTGTCGCTCAGTTCGTTGAAAGTCCAGGTGGCGGCTCTAGCTTGCTTCAGGGGTCGTCTGAAGGGGGCTTCCCTGGCTTCACAGCCGGATGTGGTACGCTTTCTCAAAGGAGTTAATCACCTGCGCCCCCCTCTGCACTCGATAGTGCCTACATGGAATCTCAATCTGGTACTACGGACCTTGCAGAAGCCGCCCTTCGAGCCCTTGCCAAGGGCATCGCTAAAGGACCTGACGTTGAAAGCAGTCTTCCTGGTGGCTATCACATCAGCCAGAAGAGTTTCCGAGCTCCAGGCACTCTCATGTAGAGAACCGTTCCTGCGATTCACTGAGGCAGGAGTATCGATTCGCCCAGTGCCTTCCTTCCTGCCCAAGATTGTTTCTCGATTCCATGTGAATCAGCAGCTTTACCTACCCTCCTTTCGTAGGGAGGATTGCCCAGAGGAGTACCCTACGCTCAAATACCTGGATGTTAAACGGGTCATCATCAGATACTTGGAAGTGACCAATGATTTCCGGAAGTCGGATCATCTGTTCGTGCTGTTCGCAGGCCCTCGTAAGGGTCTGCAGGCATCTAAGCCTACAGTGGCACGTTGGGTCAAGGAGACGATCGCGTCAGCTTATGTGGTGCCGGGGAAGATTCCGCCTATTCAGCTGAAGGCACACTCTACTAGAGCAAAAGCAGCCTCGATGGTGGAGTCCAGTTCTGTCTCCTTGGAAGAGATTTGCAGAGCGGCTACTTGGTCGTCGGCTCATACCTTCTCACGACATTACCGCTTGGATGTGGCTGCTCGGGCCAAGGCCCAGTTTGGGGCTTCAGTGTTGCGTTCAGGGATTTCCATGTCCCGCCCTGGGTGAGTACTGCTTCGGTACATCCCACCAGTCTATGGATTGATCGGCTTGATGATAGGGAAGGTAAAATTATGTATCATACCTGATAATTTTCTTTCCCTTAATCATAGCCGATCAATCCATAGCCCCTCCCAGATATCTGTATTGTTTGTGTTCTGGTTATATTTCAGGTTCAAGTTCAGTCTTCATTTCCTGTTCACGAGGACTTCGTGTTCAAGTTCTTCCAATTGAAGTCTCTTCGAGTTGAGACAATTTTGTGTTACAGTGAGCTGCTGCTTCCTCTCCCCCTGTTTTGGCAGTGGCTGGATTGATAACCAAATTACGCCGGCGCTCCCTCCCGCTTCGTGCGGCTGTAGGGTAGCTTTGTATCCCTCCTGCTTCGGCTGTGTTAGGGTAAGTCAGCTCCTCCCGCGGTTGCGGTAGCAGGATAAGCCAGTTCCCCCCGTGTTGGCGGGTGTGGTTTCCCGCCCACCGCCCCGGCGGTGGTGCGCTGGAATATTTCCCCTCCCCCGCTTCGGTGGTGGTGAGCTGGGCAGAGTGTCCCTTTGTGGGTGTAATTCTCTAAGTGCTGAGTCCTGCGGATGGAGCTTTGATATCGACATACTGAGGAATTTCTGGTAGCACATGACCACATATAGGGAGGCAAAAGATTGCTCTCTATCTCCACCTGCTGGTAGATGGACACAACCCACCAGTCTATGGATTGATCGGCTATGATTAAGGGAAAGAAAATTATCAGGTATGATACATAATTTTACCTTCCTTGGGTTACTCCTAAGCCTATTCCTTCTTAACTTTGTCACATGCCCTCTCATTCCAGAGCTCTCCTTCATTTGAAAAAGGCTCTCTTCCTGTACATAAATGCCCTTGAGATATTTAAACGTTTCTTTCAGGTCTCCTCTCTCCCTCCTCTCTTCCAGCGTATACATGTTGAGGTTCATAAGCCTGTCCCTATAAATTTTAGCGTTCAAGACTGTTTACTAATTTCGTAGCCGCCCTCTGGACCGACTCCATCCTGTGTATATCTTTCTGTAGGTGTGGTCTCCAGAACTGCACGCAGTACTCCAAATGAGGCCTCACCAGAGACTTATACAACCGGCACTATCTCCTCCTTTTTCCTGCTGGTCAGGCCTCTCTTTATGCACGCAAGCATCCTTCTGGCTTTGGCAGTCACTTTTTCTACCTGCTTGAAACCTTTAAGGTCGTCAGACTCAATCACCCCCAAGTCTCACTCTTCCTTCGCACACTGAAGCACTACACCCCCTATACTGTACTGTTCCCTTGGATTTTTGCAACCCAAGTGCATGACCTGCATTTTTTGGGATTAAACCTTAGTTGCCAAATATCTGTCCAATCCTCTAGCTTTGCTAGGTTCTTCCTCATGTCATTCACACCCTTTTGTGTTCTTCATAAAGTTAACATTCTGTGAATATCTGACTTGAATTTTGAAACCTTAGCCTAAGCCTTAAAATGGGGACTCTTCCAATGAACTGGACACAGGAACATGACGTAATTTTAAATGGCATAATGTTCTTTTCTTTTTTTTTTTAAACAAGATATGCAGGATGTATACAGATCTGGTCAGTAGCATAGTTATGTGGGGCCACGGGAGCCTGGGCCCCCTCTAATTTCCTCTGGGCCCCTGGTTTGCTGGCGGGGGTCCTCAACTTACACATGCTGAAGCATTGTCCAGCACCTGTCTCCAGCACCGCCGCGTTACCTGCCCTGCTCTGTCTTCCCCTCACAACCGGCATGCTGCTTTTAGCGAAACTGAGCATGCTCAATTTCACTAAAAGGAGCGTGTAGGACATGAAGGGAAGACAGAGCAGGGCAGGCAATGCGACGCTGGACAATACTTCAGCTGGTGGGAGTTGGGGACTCCTGCCAGCCAAGGTATTTACTGCGACAGTGGGTGGGGAGCAGCAGGGGAGGTGGCGGGGCGGCAGAACAAAATGTGCCCCTACCCCACCTCGGGCTCTGGCCCCCTCCCACCGTGAAGTCTGGCTACACCCCTAGATCTGGTAAACCTAAAACTGAATATGCAGTCACACGGGTTGCAGGATTCCTTTGTAACCTGGAGCTCTTAGTTCCTCTATCCTTCTTTCGTAAAATAAGTGGTTGATAATAGGATGAGCAGGTTTTGAAGGAAAATGTATTTTCTGTTTAGTAATTGCCAGACCTCACATAATGGTGATTATTACTGACAAGTTGTCATTTTTAGAAATTCCTTAAACTATTCATTTTTCACATACAGCTGGTAACTGATTTTTTTCTGTGCAAAACTTACCTAACATGCACTGAACGTAGTTGGTCTATATATATATATATTTTTTTTATTACATTTGTATCCCACCTATTTGTAGGCTCAATGTGGCTTACATAGTACCGGAGAGGTGTTTGCAGACTCCGGTGAGAACAAATACAAAGTGATGTAGTGGTCCGATAAAGTTTGAGTGGCATATAGCCACATTAGGGAAACGTACAACGGAAGAGTTGAGTTTTGTCCATTACGTACTTTTGTTGTGTTGCAGGGAGGCATCTAAGTTGGATCGGTGGGGTTTGCCCTTTTGAAAAGGTTGGTTTTTAGTGATTTCCGGAAGTTTAGGTGGTCGTACGTCATTTTCAAGGCTTTTGGTAATGCGTTCCACAGTTGTGTGCTTTTATAGGAAAAGCTAGATGCGTAAATCGATTTGTATTTAAGTCCTTTACAACTTGGGTAGTGCAGATGCAGTTACAGATGGCATCACATGCTGTATGAGCTAATCATTTTCACTGTAGTGATTTTTAATTTGTGGCTGCCTCAGTAATGTAAATAACAGAAAAGCAGACTATTTCTTTCTGTTCCAAATATCTGTCATGTAAAAGCTCTTCAGACTTTACTCATATTAACTTTAAACTTTTTTTTTCATGCTCTCAGGCACTGTACATGGGTTGAGGGACAGGGTTTGAAATCTGGCTTTCCCAGTCAGCCTGCTGCTCTAACCACTAGGTTACTCTACTCCATTGATGTTCAGTTGAATCCTTTATTCCTTCCACTCGCACAGTATTTCCTTTGCCACTGACTGTCATACAGCTCCAAAGTACAGTAGATCACCTCTGTGCTTAATGTTTGGCACTGGGTTCTTTTCTTCAAATGATTTGGCTTATCTTCAGAGGGAAAAGAATCTTGTGTGGTTATGGCCAAACAGTTTGATTTTCATATCATCAGTCCAAAGTGCTTTGTTACAAAACATTTCAGACTTAACGGTTTTCTTTGACATACTTTAAGCAATATAACACTTGTTGTGAGGTCATGGAAAACGTTTCCTTTTGCAAAGGAAAGTTGTCTGTAGTAAAATGTTTACAATACAAGAATGTTGTGACAAACTATTCCTATATTAGGTATATACAAAAACTAATACATCAGGAGGGAAATCCTCAGAATTGGCACTAACTGTGCTCCTAGAAATTCAGGTCATTGGAAAAACTTTTCATCGTGTTCATTTTATATCAAAATAATTTTTATGTGAAAAAATGTGTAACCCAACTTTTAAATGTGGTGCAAACAAAAATGGGTCCTCTCAATGGCGGCCAGCATTTCACAGTTAAATTAATTGCTGCATCAGAGGATCTCGGGGCAACAATAATTTTCTCAGAGAGCTCTGTCCTGGAGTCTCTCTAATTCTGGAGTGCTGCTCCTCTTCTTTGGTGTGTGTCTTCTTCCAAGAGGAAGAGTAGAGCTCCAGGTACACAGAGAAGCTCCAGGAGAGAGCGCTCTCAAGAAAATTATTGTGATTCTCAAGAGTCTCTGATGCAGCAGTAATCTAACTGTGAAACGCTGGCCACTGTTGAGGGGACCCATTTTCGTTTGCATATTTAAAAGTTAAACATTTTTTCACATAAAAATTATTTTGATATAAAAAGAACAAAATGGAAAGTTTTGCCAATGATCTGAATTTCTATGAGCACATAGTATAATTGTGAGGCTTTCCCTCATGATTTAATAGTTTTTGTATATACCTATAGGTGTGGAACTTCAATATTGTGGAGTTGTGTTATAAATAAATTTGGGACTGTAATATGTACTTATACACAGACATATGCACTCCCTCTTCCCAAATTGTAGTCTCCTATATACCCGCATGGCTCCTAAAATACATTTTTTAAGTTCTGATAATCTGAGAATAAGTTGAATTCTTGAACCAGTGAGATGGATTCTCACGGTATATCTGATAATTTCAGCCAAAGTTAAGCAAGCATGTAGCATAGCTGCTTAAAAAGGATGAAATGCTAATTCCATGTATCCAAAATGTTTAAGTAGTATGCATGTTTTGTGTTCAGCTACTGAACCAGATGGATGGATTTGACACCCTGCACAGAGTTAAAATGATTATGGCTACAAACAGACCAGACACACTGGATCCCGCATTGTTGCGTCCTGGAAGACTGGATAGAAAAATCCGTAAGCTATATAGAACAGTTCCATTGTGACTATAAGACCTTTATTTCTTTGTATACTGGTACATGTTTACATTTTCTGCTCCTCACATTTTTCTGCTTTTTTTTTTTTTCAAGATATTGAATTACCAAATGAACAAGCCAGGCTAGATATCTTGAAGATTCATGCAGGCCCCATCACAAAGCATGGTGAAATAGGTAAATACAGTGTCTGGAACCAAAGACTCGCATATGCTGTGCATGGCTGTGGAACTTCCATGTGGTGTCTTTCTTTCCTTAAAAAAAATAAATTCTATATTTGGGGGGGGGGGGGGGGGGGGGGGGGGGGGGGGGGGGGGGGGGGGGGGGAATGGGTGGAAGCTCATGTGTGTTCTGGTTTGTTGTCTCTTTTGTGTGTGTGTGTGTGTGGCCTCAACACTCTGCTCTGGATGTAGCAGCTGATTCTAGAATTTTAGATACTCAAAATTGTTCCACTCTGAGTTATTTATTAAAAGAAAACTTTCTATACCCCCTCTGTGGCATTGCAAAATACCAATCAAGATGATATACATAGTAACATAGTAGATGACGGTAGAAAAAGACCTGCATGGTCTATCCAGTCTGCCCAACAAGATAAACTCATATGTGCTACTTTTTGTGTATACCTGACCTTGATTTCTTTCTGCCATTTTCAGGGCACAGACCGTAGAAGTCTGCCTAGCACTAGCCCCGCCTCCGAGCCACTAGCCCTGCCTCCCACCACCGGCTCTGCCACCCAATCTCGGCTAAGGTTCTGAGGATCCATTCCTTCTGAACAGGATTCCTTTATGTTTATCCCACACATTTTTGAATTCTGTTACCGTTTTCATCCCATTAAGTGGGCCTTTTACAAAAGCGCATTAGTGTTTTTAGCGTGCACTAAACGCTAGAGATGCCCATATCTTCCTATGGGCGTCTCTAACATTTAGTGTCAGAAACGGGCCTTTTTTTTTTTTACTAGTTTTGAATATTGCATTGAAGAGATGAAAACTAGAGACCTGCTGTCTGTGACATATTTAATGTTCCATATCTTCTTTTTGGCAGTTTGCTTAAGAAGGCACAGCTCTGCATGATTTCAGTCCATTCTTTTCTATGGGATCATTTAGTGCTTCACAAGAGCACTGCATTGCTTAGCGCAGTTAAATGTAAGCCATGATGCTAAAACATAAGAATTAACAACACGTAACCATGCTAAGCACTGTTGTGACAGTACTGTATTATTTGTAGAGGCTTCCTACTATTATAGAATGGTAGGAAGAATTCCTTCAATGGGATTATTGCCAAAAGGCTCTTTCCTTTACCAGTATCCAATGATATATATATATATACCAGGCAGCTCATATGTAAATTTGGCAGCAAGGGTTGAAAAATTCTGCATAACAGCTTTTGAGCTTATATGTGCATATAAATTAACACAAGTCCCAAATTTTAGTGGGTTCAGATTTTAAATGTTAAATATTGGAAACATTTCTTTAATATGCATCTGGGGCTCTTTCATTCGCTTCAGTCTCATTTTTTTTTAAATTCTTTTCCTCACCCCCTCCAGATTTTTTTCTTCTCTCCTTATTCACTAACAGTCTCCTTCCCTCCTTCAAAATCTACACTACCACTTTTGTTTTGGTTTCTCTAGAGCCTCTTCCCAGGATGTTTTTAATTAAGTGCATGTGCCTTCTGTCATTCTGCTTTTCCTTTCTCCATTTTTACTGCTGTTTCCACTACCCACCACCCTTCCTACATGGTATGCTGGTAAAATATAGTTCGGTTTGCTAGGTCATATGCATACCAGCTGTAGCTCTGTTCTTCTACAACAGCATGGGTTCTACTGGCACTGACCAGTTTAGTAAACAGAAGCATATGGTGCTGACAGGAAGTAGAGCCTCTGCATGAGCAGACCTGCTTCATGATGGGGAAGAGAGAACCAGCAGTGGCAAGAGCAGTGCTGCTGAAATCAAAAGGAGACAAGTGGTGACAGTTACATCCAGGGTGTGGTGGGATGGCAGCAGTGTTCAGTCTGTTGTAGTATGTTGTGTAAGTTTGTATCCTTGTTTGTTTTATGTTCTCTCTACCTCTCAAGACAGTTCTCTGTTGATGATCACCTTGCCACAGTACTTGTAATCATAGGGCCTGAGGTCATTATCTTTTGTCACTCCTCCATGCTCCACTTGTCATGATGGACAGGAGACTTAACAGTATATACAGTGATGAACCTATGACTAGAACACAACAGAAAATTGTAATTTACATTCAGACCATCACATCTTTAATTTTGGTTTCTCAGGCATTCCAGCTAGAAAAGACCTGACCATGAGATTATCCTTCTAGCTAGCAGATGGAAGACAGAATAAATTCTTCACTGGTGGCGTCTCTCATATAGATGTATATTGATATAGCTAATCCAAGCTCGCCTGCTTCAGTTTTGTCTTTTATGATTGTTCTGATCTTGTTTGTTGGAAGTATATAGAAAATCTAATTTATAAGAATCTTGGCATAGATTATAAGCCTACTCACCTCAGAAGAAAATGTTGCTGGCAGCATGGCATGGCCCTTGCTCTATTAAACACAGCGAAGGAGACTAAAACAGATCACTAGACAATGCTGAACAAACTAAGGGCCCCTTTTACCAAGCTGCAGTAAAAGAGGGTCTGCGCTGGCGGCTCATGTTTTTTTGATGAATGCCAAGGCCCCAATTTACCACAGCGGGTAAAAAGTAGGTCTGTTTTTTTTCAGGAAATGGCTGTGCGGCAAGTGAAGCACTTGCTGTGTGGCCATTTCAGGGGGAGCCGTTGCCACCAACCATTGAGGTGGCGGTAAGGGCTCTCGCACTAACCCGGTGGTAACCGTTCAGCACACGGCACTGCCCGATTACTGCAGAGTAAACACTGGCGCTACAAAATAAAAATATTTTTGTAGTGCCAGCTATGACGGGCTGTTGTGGTAGACCAGCGGTACTTCCTTTTTAGCAAGCGGTAAGCGATCAGGCGACCCTCAGGGGGAGGAATGCTGGCTTCGGCCTAACCCCTGGTAAGCCTTTCCTCAGCTGAGAGGTACCCACCTCTACCACCGGCTGCCTTTCAGGTGCTGTGGAGGACTTGCAGCTCATCTGCATATCCTTACAGCCTTCTCCGGGGTGACACCCAGGTCCACCCCGATCCACTCAGGGCCTCCGCTCTAGGTGCCCAGCGCTCCCACCAGGTGCTGTGGAGGACTTGCAGCCCTTCTGCATTTCCTCATAGCTGTATCCGGGGTGACTCCAGTTCCACCCCGATCTTCCCAGGGCCTTCTCTCCAAGTGCCCAGAGTTCCCCAGGTGCTTTTTGGCTAGGATCAGGCGACCCTCAGGGGGAGGAATGCTGGCTTCGGCCTAACCCCTGGTAAGCCTTTCCTCAGCTGAGAGGTACCCACCTCTACCACCGGCTGCCTTTCAGGTGCTGTGGAGGACTTGCAGCTCATCTGCATATCCTTACAGCCTTCTCCGGGGTGACACCCAGGTCCACCCCGATCCACTCAGGGCCTCCGCTCTAGGTGCCCAGCGCTCCCACCAGGTGCTGTGGAGGACTTGCAGCCCTTCTGCATTTCCTCATAGCTGTATCCGGGGTGACTCCAGTTCCACCCCGATCTTCCCAGGGCCTTCTCTCCAAGTGCCCAGAGTTCCCCAGGTGCTTTTTGGCTAGGATCAGGCGACCCTCAGGGGGAGGAATGCTGGCTTCGGCCTAACCCCTGGTAAGCCTTTCCTCAGCTGAGAGGTACCCACCTCTACCACCGGCTGCCTTTCAGGTGCTGTGGAGGACTTGCAGCTCATCTGCATATCCTTACAGCCTTCTCCGGGGTGACACCCAGGTCCACCCCGATCCACTCAGGGCCTCCGCTCTAGGTGCCCAGCGCTCCCACCAGGTGCTGTGGAGGACTTGCAGCCCTTCTGCATTTCCTCATAGCTGTATCCGGGGTGACTCCAGTTCCACCCCGATCTTCCCAGGGCCTTCTCTCCAAGTGCCCAGAGTTCCCCAGGTGCTTTTTGGCTAGGATCAGGCGACCCTCAGGGGGAGGAATGCTGGCTTCGGCCTAACCCCTGGTAAGCCTTTCCTCAGCTGAGAGGTACCCACCTCTACCACCGGCTGCCTTTCAGGTGCTGTGGAGGACTTGCAGCTCATCTGCATATCCTTACAGCCTTCTCCGGGGTGACACCCAGGTCCACCCCGATCCACTCAGGGCCTCCGCTCTAGGTGCCCAGCGCTCCCACCAGGTGCTGTGGAGGACTTGCAGCCCTTCTGCATTTCCTCATAGCTGTATCCGGGGTGACTCCAGTTCCACCCCGATCTTCCCAGGGCCTTCTCTCCAAGTGCCCAGAGTTCCCCAGGTGCTTTTTGGCTAGGATCAGGCGACCCTCAGGGGGAGGAATGCTGGCTTCGGCCTAACCCCTGGTAAGCCTTTCCTCAGCTGAGAGGTACCCACCTCTACCACCGGCTGCCTTTCAGGTGCTGTGGAGGACTTGCAGCTCATCTGCATATCCTTACAGCCTTCTCCGGGGTGACACCCAGGTCCACCCCGATCCACTCAGGGCCTCCGCTCTAGGTGCCCAGCGCTCCCACCAGGTGCTGTGGAGGACTTGCAGCCCTTCTGCATTTCCTCATAGCTGTATCCGGGGTGACTCCAGTTCCACCCCGATCTTCCCAGGGCCTTCTCTCCAAGTGCCCAGAGTTCCCCAGGTGCTTTTTGGCTAGGATCAGGCGACCCTCAGGGGGAGGAATGCTGGCTTCGGCCTAACCCCTGGTAAGCCTTTCCTCAGCTGAGAGGTACCCACCTCTACCACCGGCTGCCTTTCAGGTGCTGTGGAGGACTTGCAGCTCATCTGCATATCCTTACAGCCTTCTCCGGGGTGACACCCAGGTCCACCCCGATCCACTCAGGGCCTCCGCTCTAGGTGCCCAGCGCTCCCACCAGGTGCTGTGGAGGACTTGCAGCCCTTCTGCATTTCCTCATAGCTGTATCCGGGGTGACTCCAGTTCCACCCCGATCTTCCCAGGGCCTTCTCTCCAAGTGCCCAGAGTTCCCCAGGTGCTTTTGGCTAGGATCAGGCGACCCTCAGGGGGAGGAATGCTGGCTTCGGCCTAACCCCTGGTAAGCCTTTCCTCAGCTGAGAGGTACCCACCTCTACCACCGGCTGCCTTTCAGGTGCTGTGGAGGACTTGCAGCTCATCTGCATATCCTTACAGCCTTCTCCGGGGTGACACCCAGGTCCACCCCGATCCACTCAGGGCCTCCGCTCTAGGTGCCCAGCGCTCCCACCAGGTGCTGTGGAGGACTTGCAGCCCTTCTGCATTTCCTCATAGCTGTATCCGGGGTGACTCCAGTTCCACCCCGATCTTCCCAGGGCCTTCTCTCCAAGTGCCCAGAGTTCCCCAGGTGCTTTTTGGCTAGGATCAGGCGACCCTCAGGGGGAGGAATGCTGGCTTCGGCCTAACCCCTGGTAAGCCTTTCCTCAGCTGAGAGGTACCCACCTCTACCACCGGCTGCCTTTCAGGTGCTGTGGAGGACTTGCAGCTCATCTGCATATCCTTACAGCCTTCTCCGGGGTGACACCCAGGTCCACCCCGATCCACTCAGGGCCTCCGCTCTAGGTGCCCAGCGCTCCCACCAGGTGCTGTGGAGGACTTGCAGCCCTTCTGCATTTCCTCATAGCTGTATCCGGGGTGACTCCAGTTCCACCCCGATCTTCCCAGGGCCTTCTCTCCAAGTGCCCAGAGTTCCCCAGGTGCTTTTTGGCTAGGATCAGGCGACCCTCAGGGGGAGGAATGCTGGCTTCGGCCTAACCCCTGGTAAGCCTTTCCTCAGCTGAGAGGTACCCACCTCTACCACCGGCTGCCTTTCAGGTGCTGTGGAGGACTTGCAGCTCATCTGCATATCCTTACAGCCTTCTCCGGGGTGACACCCAGGTCCACCCCGATCCACTCAGGGCCTCCGCTCTAGGTGCCCAGCGCTCCCACCAGGTGCTGTGGAGGACTTGCAGCCCTTCTGCATTTCCTCATAGCTGTATCCGGGGTGACTCCAGTTCCACCCCGATCTTCCCAGGGCCTTCTCTCCAAGTGCCCAGAGTTCCCCAGGTGCTTTTTGGCTAGGATCAGGCGACCCTCAGGGGGAGGAATGCTGGCTTCGGCCTAACCCCTGGTAAGCCTTTCCTCAGCTGAGAGGTACCCACCTCTACCACCGGCTGCCTTTCAGGTGCTGTGGAGGACTTGCAGCTCATCTGCATATCCTTACAGCCTTCTCCGGGGTGACACCCAGGTCCACCCCGATCCACTCAGGGCCTCCGCTCTAGGTGCCCAGCGCTCCCACCAGGTGCTGTGGAGGACTTGCAGCCCTTCTGCATTTCCTCATAGCTGTATCCGGGGTGACTCCAGTTCCACCCCGATCTTCCCAGGGCCTTCTCTCCAAGTGCCCAGAGTTCCCCAGGTGCTTTTTGGCTAGGATCAGGCGACCCTCAGGGGGAGGAATGCTGGCTTCGGCCTAACCCCTGGTAAGCCTTTCCTCAGCTGAGAGGTACCCACCTCTACCACCGGCTGCCTTTCAGGTGCTGTGGAGGACTTGCAGCTCATCTGCATATCCTTACAGCCTTCTCCGGGGTGACACCCAGGTCCACCCCGATCCACTCAGGGCCTCCGCTCTAGGTGCCCAGCGCTCCCACCAGGTGCTGTGGAGGACTTGCAGCCCTTCTGCATTTCCTCATAGCTGTATCCGGGGTGACTCCAGTTCCACCCCGATCTTCCCAGGGCCTTCTCTCCAAGTGCCCAGAGTTCCCCAGGTGCTTTTTGGCTAGGATCAGGCGACCCTCAGGGGGAGGAATGCTGGCTTCGGCCTAACCCCTGGTAAGCCTTTCCTCAGCTGAGAGGTACCCACCTCTACCACCGGCTGCCTTTCAGGTGCTGTGGAGGACTTGCAGCTCATCTGCATATCCTTACAGCCTTCTCCGGGGTGACACCCAGGTCCACCCCGATCCACTCAGGGCCTCCGCTCTAGGTGCCCAGCGCTCCCACCAGGTGCTGTGGAGGACTTGCAGCCCTTCTGCATTTCCTCATAGCTGTATCCGGGGTGACTCCAGTTCCACCCCGATCTTCCCAGGGCCTTCTCTCCAAGTGCCCAGAGTTCCCCAGGTGCTTTTTGGCTAGGATCAGGCGACCCTCAGGGGGAGGAATGCTGGCTTCGGCCTAACCCCTGGTAAGCCTTTCCTCAGCTGAGAGGTACCCACCTCTACCACCGGCTGCCTTTCAGGTGCTGTGGAGGACTTGCAGCTCATCTGCATATCCTTACAGCCTTCTCCGGGGTGACACCCAGGTCCACCCCGATCCACTCAGGGCCTCCGCTCTAGGTGCCCAGCGCTCCCACCAGGTGCTGTGGAGGACTTGCAGCCCTTCTGCATTTCCTCATAGCTGTATCCGGGGTGACTCCAGTTCCACCCCGATCTTCCCAGGGCCTTCTCTCCAAGTGCCCAGAGTTCCCCAGGTGCTTTTTGGCTAGGATCAGGCGACCCTCAGGGGGAGGAATGCTGGCTTCGGCCTAACCCCTGGTAAGCCTTTCCTCAGCTGAGAGGTACCCACCTCTACCACCGGCTGCCTTTCAGGTGCTGTGGAGGACTTGCAGCTCATCTGCATATCCTTACAGCCTTCTCCGGGGTGACACCCAGGTCCACCCCGATCCACTCAGGGCCTCCGCTCTAGGTGCCCAGCGCTCCCACCAGGTGCTGTGGAGGACTTGCAGCCCTTCTGCATTTCCTCATAGCTGTATCCGGGGTGACTCCAGTTCCACCCCGATCTTCCCAGGGCCTTCTCTCCAAGTGCCCAGAGTTCCCCAGGTGCTTTTTGGCTAGGATCAGGCGACCCTCAGGGGGAGGAATGCTGGCTTCGGCCTAACCCCTGGTAAGCCTTTCCTCAGCTGAGAGGTACCCACCTCTACCACCGGCTGCCTTTCAGGTGCTGTGGAGGACTTGCAGCTCATCTGCATATCCTTACAGCCTTCTCCGGGGTGACACCCAGGTCCACCCCGATCCACTCAGGGCCTCCGCTCTAGGTGCCCAGCGCTCCCACCAGGTGCTGTGGAGGACTTGCAGCCCTTCTGCATTTCCTCATAGCTGTATCCGGGGTGACTCCAGTTCCACCCCGATCTTCCCAGGGCCTTCTCTCCAAGTGCCCAGAGTTCCCCAGGTGCTTTTTGGCTAGGATCAGGCGACCCTCAGGGGGAGGAATGCTGGCTTCGGCCTAACCCCTGGTAAGCCTTTCCTCAGCTGAGAGGTACCCACCTCTACCACCGGCTGCCTTTCAGGTGCTGTGGAGGACTTGCAGCTCATCTGCATATCCTTACAGCCTTCTCCGGGGTGACACCCAGGTCCACCCCGATCCACTCAGGGCCTCCGCTCTAGGTGCCCAGCGCTCCCACCAGGTGCTGTGGAGGACTTGCAGCCCTTCTGCATTTCCTCATAGCTGTATCCGGGGTGACTCCAGTTCCACCCCGATCTTCCCAGGGCCTTCTCTCCAAGTGCCCAGAGTTCCCCAGGTGCTTTTTGGCTAGGATCAGGCGACCCTCAGGGGGAGGAATGCTGGCTTCGGCCTAACCCCTGGTAAGCCTTTCCTCAGCTGAGAGGTACCCACCTCTACCACCGGCTGCCTTTCAGGTGCTGTGGAGGACTTGCAGCTCATCTGCATATCCTTACAGCCTTCTCCGGGGTGACACCCAGGTCCACCCCGATCCACTCAGGGCCTCCGCTCTAGGTGCCCAGCGCTCCCACCAGGTGCTGTGGAGGACTTGCAGCCCTTCTGCATTTCCTCATAGCTGTATCCGGGGTGACTCCAGTTCCACCCCGATCTTCCCAGGGCCTTCTCTCCAAGTGCCCAGAGTTCCCCAGGTGCTTTTTGGCTAGGATCAGGCGACCCTCAGGGGGAGGAATGCTGGCTTCGGCCTAACCCCTGGTAAGCCTTTCCTCAGCTGAGAGGTACCCACCTCTACCACCGGCTGCCTTTCAGGTGCTGTGGAGGACTTGCAGCTCATCTGCATATCCTTACAGCCTTCTCCGGGGTGACACCCAGGTCCACCCCGATCCACTCAGGGCCTCCGCTCTAGGTGCCCAGCGCTCCCACCAGGTGCTGTGGAGGACTTGCAGCCCTTCTGCATTTCCTCATAGCTGTATCCGGGGTGACTCCAGTTCCACCCCGATCTTCCCAGGGCCTTCTCTCCAAGTGCCCAGAGTTCCCCAGGTGCTTTTTGGCTAGGATCAGGCGACCCTCAGGGGGAGGAATGCTGGCTTCGGCCTAACCCCTGGTAAGCCTTTCCTCAGCTGAGAGGTACCCACCTCTACCACCGGCTGCCTTTCAGGTGCTGTGGAGGACTTGCAGCTCATCTGCATATCCTTACAGCCTTCTCCGGGGTGACACCCAGGTCCACCCCGATCCACTCAGGGCCTCCGCTCTAGGTGCCCAGCGCTCCCACCAGGTGCTGTGGAGGACTTGCAGCCCTTCTGCATTTCCTCATAGCTGTATCCGGGGTGACTCCAGTTCCACCCCGATCTTCCCAGGGCCTTCTCTCCAAGTGCCCAGAGTTCCCCAGGTGCTTTTTGGCTAGGATCAGGCGACCCTCAGGGGGAGGAATGCTGGCTTCGGCCTAACCCCTGGTAAGCCTTTCCTCAGCTGAGAGGTACCCACCTCTACCACCGGCTGCCTTTCAGGTGCTGTGGAGGACTTGCAGCTCATCTGCATATCCTTACAGCCTTCTCCGGGGTGACACCCAGGTCCACCCCGATCCACTCAGGGCCTCCGCTCTAGGTGCCCAGCGCTCCCACCAGGTGCTGTGGAGGACTTGCAGCCCTTCTGCATTTCCTCATAGCTGTATCCGGGGTGACTCCAGTTCCACCCCGATCTTCCCAGGGCCTTCTCTCCAAGTGCCCAGAGTTCCCCAGGTGCTTTTTGGCTAGGATCAGGCGACCCTCAGGGGGAGGAATGCTGGCTTCGGCCTAACCCCTGGTAAGCCTTTCCTCAGCTGAGAGGTACCCACCTCTACCACCGGCTGCCTTTCAGGTGCTGTGGAGGACTTGCAGCTCATCTGCATATCCTTACAGCCTTCTCCGGGGTGACACCCAGGTCCACCCCGATCCACTCAGGGCCTCCGCTCTAGGTGCCCAGCGCTCCCACCAGGTGCTGTGGAGGACTTGCAGCCCTTCTGCATTTCCTCATAGCTGTATCCGGGGTGACTCCAGTTCCACCCCGATCTTCCCAGGGCCTTCTCTCCAAGTGCCCAGAGTTCCCCAGGTGCTTTTTGGCTAGGATCAGGCGACCCTCAGGGGGAGGAATGCTGGCTTCGGCCTAACCCCTGGTAAGCCTTTCCTCAGCTGAGAGGTACCCACCTCTACCACCGGCTGCCTTTCAGGTGCTGTGGAGGACTTGCAGCTCATCTGCATATCCTTACAGCCTTCTCCGGGGTGACACCCAGGTCCACCCCGATCCACTCAGGGCCTCCGCTCTAGGTGCCCAGCGCTCCCACCAGGTGCTGTGGAGGACTTGCAGCCCTTCTGCATTTCCTCATAGCTGTATCCGGGGTGACTCCAGTTCCACCCCGATCTTCCCAGGGCCTTCTCTCCAAGTGCCCAGAGTTCCCCAGGTGCTTTTTGGCTAGGATCAGGCGACCCTCAGGGGGAGGAATGCTGGCTTCGGCCTAACCCCTGGTAAGCCTTTCCTCAGCTGAGAGGTACCCACCTCTACCACCGGCTGCCTTTCAGGTGCTGTGGAGGACTTGCAGCTCATCTGCATATCCTTACAGCCTTCTCCGGGGTGACACCCAGGTCCACCCCGATCCACTCAGGGCCTCCGCTCTAGGTGCCCAGCGCTCCCACCAGGTGCTGTGGAGGACTTGCAGCCCTTCTGCATTTCCTCATAGCTGTATCCGGGGTGACTCCAGTTCCACCCCGATCTTCCCAGGGCCTTCTCTCCAAGTGCCCAGAGTTCCCCAGGTGCTTTTTGGCTAGGATCAGGCGACCCTCAGGGGGAGGAATGCTGGCTTCGGCCTAACCCCTGGTAAGCCTTTCCTCAGCTGAGAGGTACCCACCTCTACCACCGGCTGCCTTTCAGGTGCTGTGGAGGACTTGCAGCTCATCTGCATATCCTTACAGCCTTCTCCGGGGTGACACCCAGGTCCACCCCGATCCACTCAGGGCCTCCGCTCTAGGTGCCCAGCGCTCCCACCAGGTGCTGTGGAGGACTTGCAGCCCTTCTGCATTTCCTCATAGCTGTATCCGGGGTGACTCCAGTTCCACCCCGATCTTCCCAGGGCCTTCTCTCCAAGTGCCCAGAGTTCCCCAGGTGCTTTTTGGCTAGGATCAGGCGACCCTCAGGGGGAGGAATGCTGGCTTCGGCCTAACCCCTGGTAAGCCTTTCCTCAGCTGAGAGGTACCCACCTCTACCACCGGCTGCCTTTCAGGTGCTGTGGAGGACTTGCAGCTCATCTGCATATCCTTACAGCCTTCTCCGGGGTGACACCCAGGTCCACCCCGATCCACTCAGGGCCTCCGCTCTAGGTGCCCAGCGCTCCCACCAGGTGCTGTGGAGGACTTGCAGCCCTTCTGCATTTCCTCATAGCTGTATCCGGGGTGACTCCAGTTCCACCCCGATCTTCCCAGGGCCTTCTCTCCAAGTGCCCAGAGTTCCCCAGGTGCTTTTTGGCTAGGATCAGGCGACCCTCAGGGGGAGGAATGCTGGCTTCGGCCTAACCCCTGGTAAGCCTTTCCTCAGCTGAGAGGTACCCACCTCTACCACCGGCTGCCTTTCAGGTGCTGTGGAGGACTTGCAGCTCATCTGCATATCCTTACAGCCTTCTCCGGGGTGACACCCAGGTCCACCCCGATCCACTCAGGGCCTCCGCTCTAGGTGCCCAGCGCTCCCACCAGGTGCTGTGGAGGACTTGCAGCCCTTCTGCATTTCCTCATAGCTGTATCCGGGGTGACTCCAGTTCCACCCCGATCTTCCCAGGGCCTTCTCTCCAAGTGCCCAGAGTTCCCCAGGTGCTTTTTGGCTAGGATCAGGCGACCCTCAGGGGGAGGAATGCTGGCTTCGGCCTAACCCCTGGTAAGCCTTTCCTCAGCTGAGAGGTACCCACCTCTACCACCGGCTGCCTTTCAGGTGCTGTGGAGGACTTGCAGCTCATCTGCATATCCTTACAGCCTTCTCCGGGGTGACACCCAGGTCCACCCCGATCCACTCAGGGCCTCCGCTCTAGGTGCCCAGCGCTCCCACCAGGTGCTGTGGAGGACTTGCAGCCCTTCTGCATTTCCTCATAGCTGTATCCGGGGTGACTCCAGTTCCACCCCGATCTTCCCAGGGCCTTCTCTCCAAGTGCCCAGAGTTCCCCAGGTGCTTTTTGGCTAGGATCAGGCGACCCTCAGGGGGAGGAATGCTGGCTTCGGCCTAACCCCTGGTAAGCCTTTCCTCAGCTGAGAGGTACCCACCTCTACCACCGGCTGCCTTTCAGGTGCTGTGGAGGACTTGCAGCTCATCTGCATATCCTTACAGCCTTCTCCGGGGTGACACCCAGGTCCACCCCGATCCACTCAGGGCCTCCGCTCTAGGTGCCCAGCGCTCCCACCAGGTGCTGTGGAGGACTTGCAGCCCTTCTGCATTTCCTCATAGCTGTATCCGGGGTGACTCCAGTTCCACCCCGATCTTCCCAGGGCCTTCTCTCCAAGTGCCCAGAGTTCCCCAGGTGCTTTTGGCTAGGATCAGGCGACCCTCAGGGGGAGGAATGCTGGCTTCGGCCTAACCCCTGGTAAGCCTTTCCTCAGCTGAGAGGTACCCACCTCTACCACCGGCTGCCTTTCAGGTGCTGTGGAGGACTTGCAGCTCATCTGCATATCCTTACAGCCTTCTCCGGGGTGACACCCAGGTCCACCCCGATCCACTCAGGGCCTCCGCTCTAGGTGCCCAGCGCTCCCACCAGGTGCTGTGGAGGACTTGCAGCCCTTCTGCATTTCCTCATAGCTGTATCCGGGGTGACTCCAGTTCCACCCCGATCTTCCCAGGGCCTTCTCTCCAAGTGCCCAGAGTTCCCCAGATGCTTTTTGGCTAGGATCAGGCGACCCTCAGGGGGAGGAATGCTGGCTTCGGCCTAACCCCTGGTAAGCCTTTCCTCAGCTGAGAGGTACCCACCTCTACCACCGGCTGCCTTTCAGGTGCTGTGGAGGACTTGCAGCTCATCTGCATATCCTTACAGCCTTCTCCGGGGTGACACCCAGGTCCACCCCGATCCACTCAGGGCCTCCGCTCTAGGTGCCCAGCGCTCCCACCAGGTGCTGTGGAGGACTTGCAGCCCTTCTGCATTTCCTCATAGCTGTATCCGGGGTGACTCCAGTTCCACCCCGATCTTCCCAGGGCCTTCTCTCCAAGTGCCCAGAGTTCCCCAGGTGCTTTTTGGCTAGGATCAGGCGACCCTCAGGGGGAGGAATGCTGGCTTCGGCCTAACCCCTGGTAAGCCTTTCCTCAGCTGAGAGGTACCCACCTCTACCACCGGCTGCCTTTCAGGTGCTGTGGAGGACTTGCAGCTCATCTGCATATCCTTACAGCCTTCTCCGGGGTGACACCCAGGTCCACCCCGATCCACTCAGGGCCTCCGCTCTTTTTCCAGTTGCTAAAGTACCTTAATCATTTATGGCCCCTATTCACATTCTCTTCCTAGCTCTGTCCCTTCCTAATCTTTTCCCTCACCCCCTACCTCTCTCCGCTACAGGAACTCACTTCCCATCCATTGACTTCATCACCTCACCTTCTCTCCTACCCTCTTCCTCCCTCTTGGCTTTTAATCTCCGTCTCTTTCTTCCCTCCATTTTGCCTTCCCCATTCCACCTAAATACCTCTCGCCTTCGACGCCTTCGTGGCCACACCTCTCCTACTCTCCTCCGCTCTCTTTTACTCCTTCTCTTACTCTCAGCTGGTGACATCAATCCCAATCCTGGCCCTCCTCACCAACTATTATCCAAACTCTACAGATCTCACCGTGACCTCTCTAACCTCATCTCTATTCCTCTACTCCCCTCCTCTTCTCTGCCCTTCTCTTGCGCCCTATGGAATGCCCGCTCTATCTGTAACAAACTCCCCTATATCCAGGACCTCTTTATCTCGCGTCACCTCCATCTGCTCGCCATAACAGAAACCTGGCTCTGCCCTGATGACTCTGCTTCAGTCGCAGCCCTGTGCCATGGCGGTTATCTATTTTCACATACTCCTCGCTCTGCTGGCCGTGGGGGCGGTGTTGGACTACTTCTCTCTCCCTCCTCCAGATTTCAACCCCTTCTTCCACCTCAATCTCACTGTTTTTCCTCCTTTGAAGTCCACTCTATCCGCCTTTTCTCTCCTCTGCCTCTTCGAATAGCGGTCATTTATCGTCCCCCTGATAAGTCCCTTTCATCCTTTCTCAGTGACTTTGATGCCTGGCTTGCCTTCTTCCATGATCCTTCCTCCCCCTCTCTCATCCTTGGTGACTTTAATATTCCTGCTAATGATCCTTCCAACTCTTATATTTCCAAGTTACTCGCTTTAACGTCGTCCTTTAATCTCCAACTATGCTCCACCTCCCCCACTCATCAAAATGGTCACTGTCTTGATCTCATCTTCTCTTCCAACTGTTCACCCTCTAGTTTCCTTGCCTCCGATCTTCCCCTCTCTGATCACCATCTTATAACTTTCACACTTAAATCTCCTCCCTCCCAGTCCCGTCCTATCCTATCTAATTTATCTAGGAATCTTCACGACATTGACCCTTCATCTCTATCCTCCCATGTTTCAAACCTCCTCTCTACTGTGGCACCATCCACGTCTGTCAACGAGGCTGTTTCTTCTTACAACAATACTCTATCCTCTGCCTTAGACACTCTTGCACCTTTGATGATCCGCCCTGTAAGGCGTACAAAACCCCAACCTTGGCTGACTTCTAATATCCGCTATCTACGTTCCTGTACCCGCTCCGCCGAACGCCTCTGGCGGAAATCTCGGGCCCTTGCTGATTTCTTACACTTTAAGTTCATGCTGACCTCCTTCCAATCTGCTCTTTTACGTGCCAAACAGGATTATTATATCCAACTGACCAACTCTCTTGGCTCTAATCCTCGACTTCTCTTCACCACATTGAACTCTCTCCTCAAGGTGCCCCCTCCCCCAACTCCCCCTTCATTATCTCCTCAGACCCTTGCTGAATTCTTTCACAACAAGGTTCAAAAGATAAACCTTGCTTTCTCTACCTCACCAGCTCTCCCTCCACTAGTCCGTTCCCCTCTCTCTCCTTCCCCTCATTCCCTTTCCTCCTTTCCTGAAGTTACTATTGAGGAAACTACACTTCTCCTTTCTTCCTCAAAATGTACCACCTGTTCCTCTAATCCCATTCCCACCCACCTTCTTAATGCCATCTCTCCTACTCTTATTCCTTTTATCTGTCACATTCTCAACCTCTCACTTTCCACTGCGACTGTCCCTGCTTCCTTTAAACATGCTGTGGTCACACCTCTCCTTAAGAAGCCTTCACTTGACCCTACTTGTCCCTCTAATTACCGACCCATCTCCCTCCTTCCTTTTCTCTCCAAATTACTTGAGCGTGCTGTTCACCGCCGCTGCCTTGATTTTCTCTCCTCACATGCTATTCTTGACCCACTACAATCTGGTTTTCGCCCTCTCCACTCAACTGAAACTGCGCTTACTAAAGTCTCCAATGACCTATTACTGGCTAAATCCAGAGGTCAATATTCCATCCTCATTCTTCTTGATCTTTCCGCTGCTTTTGACACTGTCGATCACAGCATACTTCTCGATACCCTGTCCTCACTTGGATTCCAGGGCTCTGTCCTTTCCTGGTTCTCTTCCTACCTCTCCCTCCGCACCTTTAGTGTTCACTCTGGTGGATCCTCTTCTACTTCTATCCCTCTGCCTGTCGGTGTACCTCAGGGTTCTGTTCTTGGTCCCCTCCTCTTTTCTATCTACACTTCTTCCCTTGGTTCATTAATCTCATCCCATGGCTTTTCCTACCACCTCTATGCTGATGACTCCCAAATCTACCTTTCTACCCCTGATATCTCACCTTGCATCCAAACCAAAGTTTCAGCGTGCTTGTCTGACATTGCTGCCTGGATGTCTCAACGCCACCTGAAATTAAATATGACCAAAACCGAGCTTCTCATTTTCCCCCCCAAACCCACCTCCCCGCTCCCCCCGTTTTCTATTTCTGTTGATGGCTCTCTCATTCTCCCTGTCTCCTCAGCTCGAAACCTTGGGGTCATCTTTGACTCTTCTCTCTCCTTCTCTGCTCATATCCAGCAGACCGCCAAGACCTGTCGTTTCTTTCTTTACAACATCCGTAAAATCCGCCCCTTTCTTTCCGAGCACTCTACCAAAACCCTCATCCACACCCTTGTCACCTCTCGTTTAGACTACTGCAATCTGCTTCTTGCTGGCCTCCCACTTAGTCACCTCTCCCCTCTCCAGTCGGTTCAAAACTCTGCTGCCCGTCTCATCTTCCGCCAGGGTCGCTTTACTCATACTACCCCTCTCCTCAAGACCCTTCACTGGCTCCCTATCCGTTTTCGCATCCTGTTCAAACTTCTTCTACTAACCTATAAATGTATTCACTCTGCTGCTCCCCAGTATCTCTCCACACTCGTCCTTCCCTACACCCCTTCCCGTGCACTCCGCTCCATGGATAAATCCTTCTTATCTGTTCCCTTCTCCACTACTGCCAACTCCAGACTTCGCGCCTTCTATCTCGCTGCACCCTACGCCTGGAATAAACTTCCTGAGCCCCTACGTCTTGCCCCATCCTTGGCCACCTTTAAATCTAGACTGAAAACCCACCTCTTTAACATTGCTTTTGACTCGTAACCACTTGTAACCACTCGCCTCCACCTACCCTCCTCTCTTCCTTCCCGTTCACATTAATTTGATTTGATTTGCTTACTTTATTTATTTTTTGTCTATTAGATTGTAAGCTCTTTGAGCAGGGACTGTCTTTCTTCTATGTTTGTACAGCGCTGCGTATGCCTTGTAGCGCTATAGAAATGCTAAATAGTAGTAGTAGTAGTAGTAGCATTGGGCTTACCACCACTCTGTAAAAGGGGCCCTAAAATATTTACTGTATCCAAGAGTTGACACTGGCCATATTCTGGCTACTAGGCCTGCATCAGGAGTCTAAAAGCAATCAAAACACATATACATCCATCAATCACCTAATATAATAAAATACAAAGAAACAAAGTACTTCTAAAAATTCAAGAATGAATGATTTTTAAAAAAGGGAAAATGAGAAAAATACAATTGAAATTAAAAACAGAACTGATATATACAATAAGTTCAAATGTAAAATAGCTAAAGGAGTCACCTCTTCAAAGATGTCACAAAGCAGTGCTAATATTACAAAAATTAGTATGTATCATATGTAGTAATAATGGAAGAAGTGAACACAGAACTAATGTGCAGAATAAATTTAAATGTAAGATGACTGATAAGAGCCACCTCCCCAAAAATGTCACAATCCAGTGCTATCACAATAATCAATATGCAACACATACAGTGCTAAAAGGAAAACTAAAACCACTTAATTGTAATTAAAAAAAAAAAAAAAAGCACCGGTAGATAACCATGAGCTAATATTGTACATTTTATCTAAAAATCAGAACTGCTCTAGTGAAGAATATAGTATAAAAGAGTATAGTATATATCAGGGGCGTATCTGCGTGGGGCCTCAGGGGCCTGGGCCCCCGCAGATTTTGCCCTGGACCCCCCTACCGCCATCAACCCTCCCCCGCTGCCGTTCTTACTTTTGCTGGCGGGGGACCCCAACCCCCGCCAGCCGAGGTCTGCTTCCACCTGCCGCTGCCGTAAAAACTTCTTCTTCAGCCGGCGGGGGACCCCAAACCCCCGCCAGCCGCCCCGCGGTGTTTAAAATTCATCTTCGGCCTCCGTGGCCGTGCTGCTGTGATAGGCGCTGTTGAAATCCACTTCGGAGTCTGACGTCGTTGTACGTGCTGCGACGTCAGACTCCGAAGTGGATTTCAACAGCGCCTATCACAGCAGCACGGCCACAGAGGCCGAAGATGAATTTTAAACACCGCGGGGCGGCTGGCGGGGGTTTGGGGTCCCCCGCCGGCTGAAGAAGAAGTTTTTACGGCAGCGGCAGGTGGAAGCAGACCTCGGCTGGCGGGGGTTGGGGTCCCCCGCCAGCAAAAGTAAGAACGGCAGCGGGGGAGGGTTGGCGGCGGGAGGGGGGGTGGAGAGAGTCATTGGTGGCGGTGGGGGCTCGGCGGCGGCGGCGGGGGGGGGGGGGGGGCTAAAATGTGCCCCCTCCCTCTGGCTCTGGCCCCCCCTACCGCCGGAGTCCAGATACGCCCCTGGTATATATAAAAAAGAAAACACAGTATAGAAAGAAACAAAACTAGAAATGTGTTAGGGAAAGAAGACAAAAGTCCAAGAAATACCTCAGAAAGGATGTTTGTAGATTAATCTGTCCTGTGGCTAAAAGGAAACATAGGAATAGAAATAGCCATATGAAGTGAGACTGGAAAATAAAAAAACAAAAGTACTGTATTTCAAAGTTTACGATGTCTCATGTAAAGTGGGGAAACAATGAAAGACAAAAAAATGCTGTGTACTAAAAATTCGCTCTTGCAAATAAATGTGCCTTAAACTATAGGTAGTGTGCAAAAAGTATCAATGAGTGAGTAAAAAATCTCAATGCACCTTGCAAAACAAAAGCTTAGCAAAACTTGACAAAGTCGAAGGTGCCTAAACAAGAAAGTAGTACAATTGTGTGAACATTGAGAGAACATCTCAAAGTGCATGATACGTGTAATATAACTAAAAAATATTTGATATGAAAACACCCCTATCAGTGTTGGTAAACAAAATGCAGATTAATCAGTACACGGAACTGTGACGCAATGACCATATGTGATGCAAATTCTGAGCAGACACAAATTATTTATCTAGACGTTTGCCCTTTGAGCTTAGCTGTAAGTGCTCTAAAAGCTGCCAGTCTATTCCACATTCCGCCCTGTACTGGAACAAACTTGCCACTGCACACCTTGTAAAAAACCTGACAAATGGTGGACGGATATGGGTCTGGTGATATATACTTTAAAAAAAAATATCTCCAACAAGAGTCTATTTAACCAAAAAAATAAAAACACTCAGTTATGCTCGGAAAGCTAGTTTAAAGAGAGATACTAAAAAATATTAAACATAAATAACAAATGCCATTACTCCACAAGCAGTACCACCACTAGATCCGATATGGTTTGCAGAGTAAACCTACTCTGGAAATATCTATTACTTTTGTTTTTTATCAAATTTATTCATACAAAGAAGAAAATACAAGGTATTCTAGGAAAAGAAATTATTTAAGCATCTTGCTCTTTCACATGACAAAGATCAAGTCCACATCAGGGAGAAAGATAAACCACCAAATAATCAATTTAAGCAATAACAAAAAAAATCATGGAGATACAGTCAACCCCTGCCCCCCCCCCCCCCCCCCCAAAATAAAACCTACCTTATAATAAATGAACTACTTTTAGCAGGCAAGAGTCCCTCAAGATGTATAGGATACAAAAAGATATATGAATGATTCTCATAAGTGAGCAGACTTTGGGCAAGATGCACTAAAGACTTGTTAAAGCCCTTTCCTTACCGATTCCCTTAGCGAATCGGTAAGGAACGGGCATGCGTCAAGGAATAGGAATGCAAATGAACTGCTCGTTGTAGCTCACTTGCATTCTCTATTCCATCGTTACACAGTCAGCCAGTCGAGCACGCGCAGAGCAGCCAAACGTTATGCTGGCTGCTCTGCGCATGCCAAGGACATCCTTTATGAACGTCCTTCACTATATATTAAAAAAAAAAAGACGAGCTGTGCCTATGGACGTCCTTTGCTCCCCCTCCCCCCTGCATTGAAATGACAGTTTCCCGCAGCCCCCCCCCCCCCCCCCCCGAGGTCGTCGCCGCCACTCCCCTCCTCCATCTGCCACCGGGCCGGGCCCTCACAGCACCTCTTACCTCCGTGTGAAGGTGCTGCAGCAGGCAACAGCTGATCGCCTCTCTTCGGACTTCCCTCCTTTCCTCCCTGGCCCGCCCTCGTCTGGCCCTTTATCTGGAAACATCAATATAGTCTGATCATGGAAAGGGATTGCCTTCTTCTGAAAATAAATCTTTAACAAGGACAGTTTCTTTTCCATAGAGCGATTTTGTTTCTTTTTGTGTACCTGTATGGTTTTTAGTGGACTATCAAAGCCACACAGATACCACAATGATGTTTAAATGTCATCAGCAGTTTTATCTTTGGGTCTTTAAATTCCCTGCCAAAGTTCAGCCTTGTTTTCACTATCACCAGATTTTAGCGATAAACTGTGACCAGATTGGTAAGGAAATAAATCTTAGAATTATATATGTTTTCATGGCTTAGAAATAGATATTTCCAGAGTAGACTTACTCTGCAGACCTTATTGGATCTAGTGGTGGTACCACTCGCAGATTGTGTTTTTTGGGTTTTTTAAAAATGTTTTAAAATATTTTTAAAAATATTTCTCCTTAAACTAGCTTTGTGAGCGTAATTTTCCAGTTTTTATTTTTAGGTTAGAAACTCAAAGCACATATCACCAGATCCGTATCTGTCCACCATTTGATGGATGCTGGCATGATACTTTTTGCACACTACCTAGTTTAAGGCACATTATTTGCAAGAGCGCATTTTTAGTATACCGCATTTTTTTCTTTCATTGTTTCCCCACTTCACATGAGCACATTGTAAACTTTGATGTATAGTACTTATTTGTTTTTTTTTATTTTTCATTCTCAGTTCATATGGCTATTTCTATTCCTATGTTTTCTTATAGCCACAGGACGGATTAATCTACAGACATCCTTTCTGAGGTATTTCTTGGACTTTAGACTTCTGTCGCTAACACATTTCTAGTTTTGTCTCTTTCTATACTATTTTTTTTTCTTTTATATATATACTA
The DNA here is from genome assembly GCF_901765095.1 of Microcaecilia unicolor. NCBI lineage: Eukaryota > Metazoa > Chordata > Amphibia > Gymnophiona > Siphonopidae > Microcaecilia > Microcaecilia unicolor. The sequence goes on from NC_044039.1 coordinate 166,382,900, forward strand.
TTTTATACTATATTCTTCACTAGAGCAGTTCTGATTTTTAGATAAAATATACAATATTAGCTCATGGTTATCTACCAGAGCAGTTTTTTTATTAATTATAATTAAGTGGTTTTAGTTTTCCAATTAGCACTGTATGTGTTGCATATTATTATTGTGATGGGGTTGCAACGTTTTTGGGGAGGTGGCTCTATCAGCTATTACATTTAAGTTTATTCTGCATTTTAGCTCTGTTCACTTCCTCCATTACTATTGTATATGATATATACCAATTTTTGTGATATTAGCACTGGTTTGTGACATCTTTGAAGATGCAACTCCTTTTAACTATTTTACATTTGAACTTATTGTATATATTCTGTTTTTATTTTCAATTGTATTTCTCATTCTCCCTTTTTTAAATCATTCATATTTGTATTTTTTAATTTACTTTGTTTCTTTGCATTTTATTATATTAAGTGATTGTATGTATATGTTTTTGATGCAGACCTAGTGGCTGAAACACAGCCTGTGTGGATTCGTGGATGCAATAAATATTTTATTTTGATGAGCATCATCTGATGATTTGCTTTAATCTCCTTTACTCAGGTCTCTTAGAACAGCATGCAGGTCCCTGGAATAGTCTAGTTGTGGGTGTAGTGCATTGCAGATAGGTGGACCATGCTCATACCTCTCCGTACCTGTTACACTTGTGGAGGAAACTGTGAGCCCTCCAAAACTCACCAGAAACCCACATATAGGTGCCCCTTTCACCCGTAAGGGCTATGGTAGTGGTGTACAGTTGGGGGGGGGGGGGTGGATTTTGGAGAGCTCAGCAGACAAGGAATCAATGGTGAGATGTGTACCTGGGTGGATTTTATGAAGTCCACTGTAGTGCCCCCTTGGGTGCCCTATTGCTTTCCTGGGATGTTTGGTGGACCAGTCTACTAAAAATGCTGGCTCCTCCTACATCCCAATGGCTTGATTTTGTGCGTTTTGCACTTGTACATTTTTGATTGAAAATGGACCAAAAAAACAAAACGTGCAGATCATAAAACCTTGTTCAAAACAGTATTTTTGAAAACAAAAGATAGACTTTTTTTTTTTTTAATGACCTTCTTTCCTATTTAGATTTTGGATGTTTTTTGCAAAAAACATCCAAAGTCTGACTTGGATGTCATATCGAAAATGGCCCTCCGCATCTCTTAACTGCCCCAGGAGGACTTTAGGATTACTCAGTGAAAGCAGTATTTACTTGAAGAAAAACTATAAAACACTATGAATTAGACATGAAAGCATCCACTGATGCTCTTCTTAAAAATTTTATCAGGTGTGGAATGGAAGGGGCCACAATGGGCCACATGTTCTGGACATGCACAGGGATTGTAAAATATTGGACAGATATAATAGCAAGAGTGTCTGGAATGTGGAATGCGAGATGGCCATGCGACCTGTCCCTCCTGTTTGGATTTCCTGCTCTGCACCCACCCACTCCAAGAGGAATACAAAAATTTGTGAGGAAAGCTATTATAGTAGCCAAGCAAGTTATACTGACAGAATGGATAACCAACAGCTACCCTACAGTGCAGCAGTGGAGGACACGGATGATTGTGCTTTTAAGAATGGAACGAATGGGTATACATGACTTTTCCTCAAGGCGAGGAGAGAACTTGCAGCAATGCTGGAGCCCGTTTTGGAATACCTTGCCCCCCCAATGGCAAGGAGCCGCTTACTGAACAGATAGGTCTGTAATCAATAGGAAGAACTCGCAGCTGAGGTAGTGCAATGGTGTGCATAGAGAAAAGGGTATAGAAAGGGTAAAAAAAAAAAGGGGGGGAGGGACGTTAACCTCACTGTATAACTTACAGATATGTACCTTGTTGATAATAAAAAGGATTGAAATATAAAAAATTTATCAGTTAAGAAAATTGTCTCCCTGCATGATTGTTGTAAGTGGAAGGGCTGGAATATGGTTTTCCTTCCAAATAAAAAGGCTTCTTGAAGCTTTACCAACAAAACAATCCCTCATAAGATTCTATAAGCTGGTAATGAGAAAGTATAACATGAAGTGTTATACAAGTACCAGGATGATTCAGATTTAAAGGTTGGGTCAAGGTGTAAAGAATACTCTTGAGCTTGGAGATATTGTGCCTAAGGCAAGGGAACATGCATCAGTTATGAATTGTAGAGACTCTTCTGTCTAAGACTTTATTTTGTGTTGTGCCAATTGTGAAAACAGTCTCATGGAACTGTAAGAAACCACCTTTCTACAAAGACAGTGATCCTGACTGAAACTTGTTTAATTAGAATTGTCAATCATTCCAGAATATTAAAATATATTTAATTTGTACTTGTAATGAAATTTCACTTTGTTGTAATTATTCCTTCCTTTATTTTTTATGAATAGATTATGAAGCAATTGTGAAGCTTTCAGATGGGTTTAATGGAGCAGATTTAAGAAATGTTTGCACTGAGGCTGGTAAGGAAAAATGCTTGCTGTAGTCATTTCAGGTTTGTTAGCAGAATATCATATATTTTTGTGTTTATAAGTGCACTACTGTCTTTGCCTCAGAGACCAGGAGTAGCCTTCTGGAGGTCTCCTGGAGGGTGGACCCTCAAAACCTTTTCCTCTATTCCTCTCTTCCCCCTACCCCCCCCCCCCCCCCCCCCCCCCCCCCGGCAGAGCCCCAGGCAAGAAAAGCTCTGGCTGCCAGATAAGTATTAGACTTAATAAATGTTTGTTCAAAATAGCAAAAGAAGCCAATAAGTAATTGTTAAAATATTTAAAAAAAAATAAAATCCCAATAGAGTATAATATGTAGCAAATAAAACTTGAGTTTTCCCTGGGAGCTATCAATATGTCCACCTGCTAGTGTAGACACACTGAGGCTCTCCATCCTCAATTCTGTTTCTTCTTATATACCTTTTCTTCCTTTCTTTATTATCTTAATTACCCTTCCTACCTAATGAATATGCATCTTTCCAGAACATTCTATTTCCTTTTATGGTGAATCCTGTTCCAGCACTTTCTACCATCTTCCAACTCTTTTCATTGGTTCCCTTATTGCATGGACAGTTTAAGGCCTGTCATGTACATAAGCATAAGTTTTTATTAGATAATGGTTGACCTATATCCAAGTTATGCATAGCATGATATTGCCTACACCCTTTTGCTGAAGATTCAATTTTACCCAAACCCACTTACTTCTCCTTTTGATTGTTTATCTGGATACTGCAGGTGTCCTTAGTCATAGGAGTCTCTGGTTGTTGGTTGCTGACAAGGAACTTATCACAAGTTAGCTTAGGCCAAATGTCAAACCACAAATTTCTACAGCTTTGGAAGAGTAGTTATTATAAAAAACACTTTTATAGCTGTCTTGCAATTTCAGGTCTGCTCCCAGCTCAAGAAATGCAAGATGGGTATACTAAAATTAAAACTAGAAATATGGAGGGTTTGCACCTTGCTATGGTCTCTGTGATATATTATCTGTCAGTGTAGAGGGGAGAGGGACTTGATTTATTGCCCTTCGTACCCAGATTGACCTAGGGGTTCTGAAATAAGTCATCCTCTGGAGTGGCTTAAACCTTATCCAGATGCTTACCTGACACCAATCTTTTTATATTTGAGATTTGAACAATGAAGGAATCGTATTACCTAAGGGGCTGAATGTGAAATATCTGATTAGGTTGTACCTGGAGTATATACTATTTTGACCAAGTACCACAATTTCACTCTTATTTAGTAGGGTGGACCCCTGTTGGCCCTAATAAAATATAGGGTAAAGATTGGCACCTTTCTTCCCTCCATACAGGTAGAAGTATGGGTGTGCTGATGGCACATGTACTTCTACTTTACTAGAAAAAAGACAGAGGGAGGTTGGGGATGGAAATTAAACAGGCAGACTGCTTGATCGTATATAATTCCTGGCATTTGTTCTGCAATTTTTCCTTTGTTGCAAGTACAAAGTCATATACTCCGTATTCATGTGCCACGTGCTGGCCAAATTGGATACAAAGGAGCCACTGGACTGTAGTCTCTCTATAGGGCACTGCTTCTCAACCCTCTCCTTGTAGCACACTTTGGCAACTGGGTTTTTAGGATTCCCACAATGAGTATGCATGAGAAAAATTTGCATATGTGAATCTATTGCATGCATATTTATTGTGAGAATCCTGAAAGCCTAGCTGAGGTTAAGTGTGCCTACAGGAGAAGGTTGAGAAGCACTGCTCCACAAATAAGCTCATTATTGCCCTTGAATGTAACTTTGTAACCAAATGCCTATATGAGAAGTCCAAAAAGGCGCCCTTGATTCTCCACGGTGAGGTTGCCTTAGTGTGTCTTTACATGGTCTGGTATTTATAACTTTTTTCAGAAAATTATTTTAAAGTCACTCTTTACACTATGTAGTGAGATTTGGCTTGACACTATTGCACTAAGACCGATGGTTTCCCCGAGTCATAATGGGGATAAGTAAAAATAATATGATGGTCCTTTTAATTAATAGTAATGACTTTTCTAGTCTTGCATCTGGTTAGATTTTCTTTAAGCTGCCTTCTACGCCTTCCCGCTTCAACATCTCCTTTTTCAGGTATTCCTCCATTTTATCAAAATCAGTATGTCTGAAATCCAGTACTTTTAGTTTTGTGCGGCGAAGGCACAGTGTGGACGCACAAAACTAAAAGTACTGGATTTCAGACGTACTGATTTTGATAAAATGGGGGAATACCTGAAAAAGGAGCTGTTTAAGTAGGAAGACGTAGAAGTGGAATATCAGTGGTCAAAGCTGAAGGCTGCTATAAATATGGCGACTGATCTTTACGCGAGGAAAGTAAACAAAACCAAGAGAAACAGGAAGCCTATATGATTTTCCAACCAAGTAGCTGAAAAAAATAAGAGCAAAAGAGGCTTTGTTCAAGAAATACAAAAGAATGCAACAAGAGGATCATGGAAAAGATTATCGGATTAAACTCAAAGAAATGAAGAGAGAAATATGGCTAGTGAAAGTGCGAGCGGAAGAAAAAATAGCTAAAGATGTAAAGAGAGGTGACAAGACCTTTTTCAGGTATTTTGGAGAAAGGAGAAAAGATAGGAATGGAATTGCAAGACTGAAAGATAATGAGAGTGGTTATGTGGAAAGGGAGGAGGATAAAGCGAATGTGCTAAACAATTACTTCTCTTTACTGTTCACGGAGGAAAATCCTGGTGAAGGACCGCGGTTGGCTGCTGAAGGAATATTTGGGAATGGAGTGGATACTGCGCCGTTTATGGAAGAAAGAGTTTATAAACAGCTGGAGAATCTGAAGGTGGACAAAGCTATGGGGCCGGATGGGATACATCCCAGGATACTGAAGAGCTCAGGGAGGTCCTGGCGGGACCTCTTAAAGATTTATTTAATAGATCTTTAGAGACGGGAGAGGTTCCACGAGATTGGAGATGAGTGGATGTGGATGAGGGAGGGGGACGACCCTGGCACACACTCTCAATCTCACACACACACTCGCACCCAGTCTCGCTCTCCTCTCTCTGTCACACACACACACTCGCACATTCAGTCATTCTCACACACACTTTCTCAAACATACACACTCCGAGGAAAACCTTGCTAGCGCCCATTTCATTTGTGTCCGAAACGGTCCTTTTTTTTACTAGTTTTTAAAGATTTCCAGAAAGGAATTGGTGGGTAATCCTGAACTGATGGAGAGTACTCCGCTCAGAACTTAATTTCAAGTTCTTATGTTGAATGTATATACACTGCCTGCAGGCCAAGAAGATGGGTATGCCAGTACTTGAGGAACTGTATAAAATGCAACCACATGGGGGGGGGCACCTTAAACCATTGTATGTGGGATTGCACAAGAATTCATGAATTTTGGGCTGCTGAATGGGAACATTGGGTGCCATGTTCAGGATGAGAATAAATGCAACACCACAAATGAGTTTGCTTGACAATGTGGATGATTTGATGGAAGGGGTACAAGCGCTGGCCCTGTTTATCGATCAGGCATGCTTGATAGAGAAAAGATGTATTTTATTGCAATGGATTCCTGATTAATCTCCAACTTTGGTGTTATAGAGAAATCAGATGCATGAATTGTTACATATGGAAAGAATGTCTATTGAAATAGCTAAGTATGGTCAAAGAAATATGTTCTAAACGTTTGGAGCCCTTTTTGGCACTTGAATGATGAGATTTCAAACTGCTTCGTTAAATAAGTTACTTTAAAAAAGGGGAGAGGGGGCTGAATCTGTAGAAGCTGCAGTCTGAGATGGGGAAAAACTAATTTGTCACATAATTTGTTTTTCATGAGGCAGATTATTTAAGATTTGAAAATAAAATTTGACATATGATATTTAAAACACAGTTTTTGGATTTGTTACAGCCATTGCACCCATAAGCATTCTTCACATTTTAGTGACGTGATATGTTAGGAGTACTCTGGGATTTCGTGGGTGAAAGAGATTTTTCTGAGCTGTAGGGCTGGTTCACCACTTTTTTAGGGTTGTTTTACTAAAGTTTATCGTGCACTAATGGAATTAGCACACGCAAAATGCTAAGAAGCCAATTTTATATCTGGGTTTCTTAGCATTTAGGGCCTCTTTTTTACCTAACCATGTGGTAGTGCTGACAAAGCTCTTTCAAAGTAAATGGGCTTTGTTGGCATTACCGCACTGGGACTTTCTAGCAAGGTTTGGTAAAAGAGGCCCTTAGTGCTCTATGGCTATATAGATCTCAACAGGATTAGTGTACTAAATCCATTCTAATATATTGGTGCCTTTGTGAAACATCAATCTGATCCTGTCTAGCTAAAGTCTGAGAATTTTGTGTATTTTGGTTTATGGCTGATATTTCTACAGTTTCACAAATAAAGTGAGTTTTGCAAATTCTTGTTTCCTACCTAAATTTTCCTTTTGATTATAGGTATGTTTGCTATTCGAGCAGATCATGATTTTGTTGTTCAGGAAGACTTCATGAAGGCTGTCAGAAAAGTTGCCGATTCCAAGAAACTAGAATCTAAGCTGGACTATAAACCTGTCTAAGATAACAGTCTAGTTTTTGTTTGCTTTTTGAAAGATGTTTGTAATATTAAATGGGGTAATTCATGTGTCTCTTGGCTGTGGTCTTATACAAGTCTTATGTATAACACTATTCAAATAAAAAAGAAAGTAGTGATTTGATAACTTAAGTCTGCTACTGAAATGTATCTTGTGAACATCTGAAAACAGAGCATTTCAATACAGGCTAAAATCTACTCCTATGAAGTGCTCTGAATTAGAATGAGAAAAATGTTTTAGGGCTCCCACAGCAACCCTGAAATACCCTACTTGATTTTTGTGGTATGGAATGCTAATGGATGCAACCAACAAAGTAGTACTTGGAGCAGCAACTTAACAGAAAACACACCTTATTATTTCCCCCCTTTTCATAAGAAAACATAAGTGCTGCCATACTGGGACAGACCAAAGGTCCATCAAGCCCAGCATCCTGTTTCCAACAGTGGCCAATCCAGATTACAAGTACATGGCAAGATCCTAAAACAGTACAACACATTTTATGCTGCTTATCCTAGAAATAAGCAGTGAAATTTCCCCAACTTTTAGGAAGTTATCCAAACCTTTTTTAAAACCCACAAAGCTAACTGCTTTTACCACATTCTCTGCTAATGAATTCCAGAGTTTAATTACACTGATTGAAGAAATATTTTCTTTGATTTTGTTTTAAGTTTACTACCTTGTAGCTTCATTAAGTGCCCCCCCCCCCCCAAAAAAAAAAAAAAAATCCTAGTATTTTGGAAAGAGTAAACAAGTGATTCATGTCTATCCGTCCTACTCCACTCATTATTTTATAGACCTCTATCATATCTCCCCTCAGCCATCTTTTCTCCAAGCTGATGTGTATAACTTTTTAATATACCCCCACAGTGGGAGCATTTTTAATTAGCCTGAATTAAGCAGGCTATGTTGAAGTGCTACTTTGAGCAATGAGAATGTGGTATGGATTCCCTCTATTCCCCTTCTCCATCAGTCAAAAATGTATGATATGACCAGGTTAAACACACCAAGAGGCTCACTTTCAGAGCACATAGACTTACAAAGTTACATAGGTTTCTATCAGGCATATTTTCAAAGCACTTAGCCTTCCAAAGTTCCATAGGTTTCTATGGAACTTTGGAAGGCTAAGTGCTTTGAAAATATGCCTGATATGTAACTTTGTAAGTCTAAGTGCTTTCAAAATATGCTTCTATGTAACTTTGTAAATCTATGTGCTTTGAAAATGAGCATGCAGATGACTCGCTACTACAGGTTTTGTTTTTTTTAAATATTGGTTCATTTTTCAATCTCCTTTGAGTTGAATAAAAATTTTCACCACCATGTTCCTTTGTGTAGTGCTGGTCTGTTTGTTTATTACATTTGTACCCTGCGCTTTCCCACACACAGCAGGTTCAATGCGGCTTACATAGTAAATAGAATTAGAGTCTTGTAAGGAGAATATTACAAACTGTAATAAACATAATAGTAAGATTTTAAGAATATATGAATTGGATATGGGAAGGTAGACAAAGATAGGATAGGCAAAAGGAAAGGAGATTGGGAGGGGTATGGTGTAGGAAAGAGGGTGTAGGAAAAACTGGGGGGTGAGTATAAGGAGTTTGGGAGACAAGGTCAAAGGTATAATCGGTGTCAGAGTTTAGAAGGGCATGTTTGCTCTCTGAGATGTGATATCTCAGCAACCATACTCTGCTTTTAGTAAACAGTAGGGAGATCCAAGCCATAATATTACAACTGACGTGTTGTAGTTGGCAGTATTGTCAGAATCCAAAAAGGCTGATTTCCATTTGTTTTTTTTTTAATTTTTAGAAGTCTTTATTGAATATTGTTATTCCAACAAACACATTACACATCGCAGCATAATACAAGTAGGTTACCGAACAGAAACTGTGTACCAAACAATTCAACCAACCACATAACAATAGCTTATCTAGAGCTTAATGTACTTCACACATTTTTGGTTTTACATAACTTTCCCTGTCTATTATTCTTAAACCCCCCCCCCCCCCTAACCCAATCATTCCCCTCCCACCCCCCCTCCATTATGTCCTCCCGGTCTGCAGTCCTATACAATCGTTGTCTCATTATTCCAAACACCTATTCAAAAAGGGGTCCCAAATTCTCTGCCATCTAGGCAACATTTTTCTCTTCAGAGCTGTAAGTCTTTCCATTTCACAAATGTATCTGATCTTAGTTATCCATCTCGCCAGTGGAGGGACCAGCGAGGATTTCCAACTTTGCGCTAAGTTCACCCGGGCAGCATTCAGAGAGGCGCGCACAAGAAGCCACTGGTCTGACGTAAGGCCCTCTGGTCGTCCCCCCAAGAGGAAGATCGAGGGATGCCACTGCACAGCTCTGCCAGTCCATTTCTGAAGACGTGCTCGCACCCCCCTCCAGTAGGCTTGCGCTTTTGGGCAAGTCCACCAAATATGCCCCGCTGTTCCCACCTCCCCACAATTACGCCAGCAGTTTTGGGATATCTGGGCGCTCATATGATGTAGCCTAGCCGGAGTCAAGTACCATCTATAGAATACCTTAACGGCGCTTTCTTGCAAAGCCACCGCCGTTGAAGATTTCCAGATCTGTTTCTCAAGTGCCCGCCAGCTAGCCTCTGGCAAGGTAAGTTTTAGCTCTTGTTCCCACCTCTGTCTGTGTAATATAGATGTTTTTGCACCTCTCATTTGATAATCATAAAGAAAAGATATCAATCCCCGTGTACGCCTAGTATCTACACATATCTCCTCCATCGGGTGAGTATCGCGTCTTAAACACCCCCCATATACAGGCCCCTTGAGAAAATGGTGGAGCTGCGAGTAAGCATATCTGTCAGCAAGACTGAGTCCGTAATCCTCCACCAATCTCCCAAAGGGCAAAACAGTCTCTCCCACGTGCAGCTGCCCCAACAGATCCAAACCCGAGGCTGCCCATCTACAAAAAACACTATTCCCTATACCTGGCTCAAATAAGTGGTTGTCCACAATCGGGGCGAGGCCAGATATAACCGGCTGTCTCTCCGGGAACATACAGTCCCAGTAGTAGAAAGTAGTCTGGACTGTCGGCGGAAATCTTTCCACCCTTCCTCTACATCTACCAGGTAACCACATGAGTTGCCCAAGTGCCCGCGATCCAACCAGGGCTTGCTCAATATCTACCCATCTTTTATGCTCTTCCTTCCGAAACCAGTCGATTGCCGCTCTGGCTTGTGCTGCCCAGTAGTACCAGGTGAGATTGGGGACACCCAGACCTCCCTCTCTTCTACTCTTATATAACACTGCTCGGGGCAAACGTGGTCTCTTGTGACACCATATGAACCTGATCAAAGAATCCTGAATCCCGGACAGGAAGGACCTGGACAGCTTCAGAGGCAGTACCTGGAATAGATACAGCAATCGTGGCAAAATATTCATTTTAATCGTGGCAATGCGCCCAAACCAGGATAATCCCATAGATGCCCATCTATCCAGGTCCCTCTGTATTTCCCTTCTAAGGGCTAGGTAGTTATCGTCAAACAAAGCATCTAAGTTGCGCGAAATCTTGACCCCCAAATAACCCAAGGCTCTTTCTTCCCATTTGAAGGTAAAGGATGCCTTCAATGATTCCATTATATTTGAGGGTACTCCCAGCGCCATGCCTATAGATTTGCCCGCATTAAGTTTATACCCGGAGATAGCAGCATATTCCCCTATCACCTTCATTAGATTTGGCAATGAAATTAAGGGGTTGGTCAGGGACAACAGGACGTCATCCGCAAATAAAGCTACTTTATATTCTTGTCCACCCACCTTTACCCCTGTTATGTCTGGGTGCTCCCTAATCGCCTCTGCCAAGGGTTCCATTGCCAGCGCAAAAAGTAAGGGAGACAGCGGGCACCCTTGTCGCGTACCTCGTCCCAGCATAAACGTCTCCGAGTGCCCACCATTTATCCTCACACACGCACGCGGTGCCGAATACAAAGACCCAATCCAGGCTCTGTACTGAGATCCTATCCCCACCCTGGCCAGGACTTTATCAAGGAACCCCCAGTGGACCCTATCAAAAGCCTTTTCGGCATCCAGCCCCAACAACACCACCTGACTGGCCCTTGTCTGGGCGGCATACAAAAGGTCCACCGTTCTCCGGATGTTATCCATAGCTTGCCTATTGGCTATGAACCCTACCTGGTCAGGGTGGATCAGGCTAGGCAACAACCTCGCCAACCTGTTGGCCAGAACCTTGGCCAAAATTTTTACATCGGCATTAAGTATTGATATTGGCCGATATGAAGCACACTCCGTTCTATCCTTACCAGGCTTGGGAATTACTGCCACCCAGGCCTCCATCATCGTCGCTGGAAGAGAGGCCCCTTCTCTCACAGAGTTGGCTATCAAAGTTAAGTAAGGTGCCAGGAGTGGTCCAAAGATCTTATAAAATTCGTTTGTAAAACCATCCAGACCCGGCACCTTCCCTGCTGGAAGTGCTTTAATAACCTGCACAACCTCATCTACTCTCACCGGCTCATCCAATGCCTCCCTCTGCGATTCAGACAGGACCCTCAAACCCCTTTCAGCCAAGTATTCGTCTATTTTTGCCGTCTGTACAGTGGCATCCTCCCGATACAGGTACTTATAGTATTGTGCGAAACAGTCCCTTATCCCCGCAGCCTTGTGCTGAACCTCTCCTCCTGCTCCCTTTATTTTTAATATGTGCCGATCAGATGCTATTTTCCTTAATTTAGCTGCCAATAGTCTACCTGGTTTATTTGTACATTCGTAGTATACCTGCTTGGTCCTTGCATGTGCAAACTTCAAACTATCTTCATGGAGAGAGGCTATTTCCAGTCTCTTTGCTTGCAACGTCCGGTAGTCTGACCCCAACCCGGACAGCCTATATTTACTCTCCAAGTCTCCCAATGCACCCATGCATTGGGCCAAACGTTCTCTTTGGGCTCTAGACTTCTGAGCAGCTTGTTTAATAAAATACCCTCTCGCTACTGCCTTGAAAGCATCCCATACTGTTCCCAGTGGAGGTCCAGAATCTATATTGAGATCGAAATACTCTTTCAAGATTGGGCGAAACCTCGTCACCAGCTCTGGATCTTGTAGCAGGGAATTGTTAAGCGCCCATCTCTTATCCCGCTGCTCAGCTTGTAAGGCTGAAATTTTGGCCCAGACTGGGGCATGATCCGAGATGGTAATATGACCTATAGTGGCCCCCCCCACCCCATCAGACAGTGTCTTATCCATGAAAATATAGTCAATTCTGGAGTAGGAGAGGTGCACCGTTGAATAAAAGGTATACTCCCTCCCCCTAGAATTAGCCAGTCTCCATACGTCATATAAACCCAGCTCATCAACCAAACATTTCAATGCACGGGACAGTCTGCAATCAGTCGGAGCAGGAGGAGCTGATCTGTCCAGACCTGGCTGCATAGTGGCATTAAAGTCGCCAGCGACTATTAGTTTACCCCTAGCAAAATTCTGCAGTTCCCTCCTCAGGCGCAGGAAAAAAGTATCCTGCCTTTCATTTGGGGCGTATACACTGGCCAGTGTACATTCCTCCTGCTCCAATAACACATGTAAAAATAGGAATCTACCCTCCCTGTCCTTTCTGGAGTGCAATATCTGTACCTGGATATCTTTGTGAAACATTATAGCCACCCCACGTTTCTTTGTACCCGTGACATCTGAGGCACAATAGATCTGCTTGTATTGTCTAGATAGCAGAAGACCCTCATGCTTTTGCAGTAAATGGGTTTCCTGTAAAAAGACTATCCGTGGCTGCATCAGGTGCAGCTCACGTAGCAGTGCATGCCGCTTATATGGCGAATTCAAACCCTTTATATTATATGTGCAGATCTTAATGTCTACCATTGAAACTTATCAAGAAAGGATGAGATATAACATGTTGACCAGTGAAGACTGAAATCTAGTACTAACCTCCCCCCTCCCAAACTAACCCCGTCCCCCCTTACTCTGATTCCCCCCAACCCTACCCCCCTGATCCCCTCTCTACTCCTTAAATCCTCTCTACTACCCCCTAATTTAAATCCCCCAGCCAGCGCCACTCGGCACTACCTGGGACTTGAAGGAAGAAACCCCCTTGACCGAGTCACAGAGTGTCTTAACCAATTTAACAAACAAATTGAAATACATCCCCCCAATCCCCTTCCCCCCCAGTCCCCCCTCCCGCTCCTTCCAATCACAGTGTCGCATTGTCATCCACTACCATTTAGTACATTATCTTTTAAATAACTCTCACAAGAACATGTTCTCAACTTTACCCCCGTCTGGGATAGAAAACTGCACAGCTGAATTCAGGCCAAGTCTTTCAGCTTCTACGGTTCAGGTCTGGTGTCTTGAGCTCTTCGCCCCTTTCTCAACTCTCTTCCATCTCTGCAACCGTGCTTTTGTTGTGGGGGCCAATCCCGTAGGCATATTTTCCGTGGGGGTTAAGCCCGCTTCATGCAAGCTTTTCCACGCCTCTCCCACAGACCGGCATCGGAGCCTCTCTCCCTTAAGTTCAAAGCAAATGGCAAATGGAAATGCCCATCTATATATAATCTTCTCCTTGGTTAAGATCTCTATTACCGGCTTCATGGCCCTCCGTAGGCTCAGCGTGAACAAGGAGAGGTCTTGGTAAACTGCAACTTGAGCTCCATTAAATTCCAGGCTAGAGGACTGGCGAGCCTTTTGCCATATTTGTTCTTTACAGGCGTAGGTGGAAAACTTCACCACTATGTCCCTTGGCCTGTTGTCTCTCGCAGGGCCCAGTGCCCTATGCGCTCTGTCCATCACAATCTGGCTAACATCAAACTCTGGGCCCAATAGCTGCGCACATATAGCACGCACTACCGTCGGGACGTCCTCGTTCTCAGCGTTTTCCTGGACCCCTCGAAACCGGAGGTTTTGGCGTCTCCCCCGGTTTTCCAGGTCATCCATTTTAAACTGCAGATCTTCTGTCTTCTCTAAGAGCCTCTGCATGCGCCTTTCTGTTTCGTCGTGCCTCTCCCCCATCTCGTCTGCACGCTCCTCCAGCACTTCTACCCTTCCCCCAAGCTCTCTCAGGTCGACGCTCAGGGCGTCCACGTGCTCCAATATTTCTTCTTTGGACGCTACAATTTCAGCCCTAAGCGCCTCCAAGCTTTTGGTCAATTCTTGCGCGAATTCCTGATTAGGGGCGGGTTCGTGGTGTTCTTCGCGGGCCATGTTTTGGCCCGATTCTGAGATTCTGCGTACCTTGGGGGAGGCGGGCCTAGCTAGGCCTCGGTCTGTTTGTCTCGCCGACAACCTCTCGCTCTCCCTATGCAGCGCGCCGCTTTTTTTACTCATCTTCTTTATTAGCTTGAGAGAGTCGGCGACAGTTTGCAGATCTTGTAGCTGCTGTGAGAGGATTCTTTGTGGTAAGTGGAGCTTTAAAGCAGGAGGGAAGAACGGAGCTCCGGGTTTAGGCGGCCATTCAGTCCCGTGACGTCCGATTTCCATTTGTTTTTAACTAGGTATGTCACAAAAATTATGTTTAATATTGGCAAGAGGCCTGATTTAAAGTACATCTGAATCTACTACAAAAACCTTTTGTAAAATTCAGGACCATAAGACGTGATCATTTTTACTTCAAATATACTGGAACTAAGAAACACTTGGGGGGACATTGAATGCATGTAGCAGAAGGCTGTGTGGTTTGATTTATGATGTTAAACTGCATGTCACCCTTTTAACACCATCTCTACATTAAAACATAGTGGTATTACCATTACATTATGGAGATGTTTTACAGCAGTAGGACCAGGGAGACTTGTGAAAATCTCTGAAAGGGGAGGATTACCTTTCAGAAGGGCAGTGATCTAAGTACCAAACAAGAAGGAAGTGGACATTCTCGAGTGAACCAGTCAAAGCCCAGATCTGAATCCAATAGAAAAGCTGTGGAAAGACTTAATGTACTTTTTAATTCTATTTGTAGACTAGTATATGAAGAACATACCAGGGTGTGAAGACCTATTGCATGACACTGTAGAGCTACTCGTAAGACAAAACAGTGAAGATGACTCAAAAAGTGGATGACTCTCCAGATAAAAATAACTTTATTGAATGATGAACAAGACGAAACAGCTGTGTTTTGGCCTATATGGCCTGCATCAGGAGTCTAATTACAAAATGACATATACAATGACTAAATAACATAAAAATAACATTAAAAGTGAAAATCTGAAGATAAAATATTAGATCAAATTTTGACACAGTAATGATAAATAGTACAGGTGGGACCAGGCTGCTGGCATCGGCATTTAAAAAGGAGATAGAGCAGCTTTTAAACTAGAAACTGGGGAAAGGCCAACAGTTGCTCAAAAGCGCATGGTTCGGGATAAGGTATCTTTCAAAGATATCACCAAAACAGGGAAGATAGGGTATTCTGATAGGTTGCAAAAGAGACCATAATAGATCAAGTGTCCTTAAATAAAAATCAGACAAAAATTGCAAATTAATACTGTCAAGTACTAAGTATGATGTAAATAGGAACAATAAACATACTTTAAAATGTCTATATGCGAATGCCAGGGGCCCAAGAAATAAGATGGGAGAGTTATAATAAACTAGTATAAAAAGGCATGTTTCTCATTGAAATGAAACAGGCGCTAGCAAGGTTTTCCTTGGAGTGTATATGTTTGAGTGTATGTGAGAGAGAGAGAGTGAATGGGCAAGTGTGTGTGTGAGAATGAGACTGTGTGCCAGGGGCTCCGCTCCCCCTCCCTCCGAGTTCCAGGGTTGTCCCCCCTCCCTCCCTCTGAGTTCCATGCCCCCCCCCCCCCCAGTTCCAGGGTTGTCGTCTCCGAATTTTAAAAGTCATCCTGACTTACGCAGTCGGGGTTACGGCGGCCGGCAGCAGTAAAAGGCTTGCAGGCTCGGCCCTTTTCTCACTCTGAGCTCTGGTCTCGCCCTTGCGGAAACAGGAAATGAGGGCGGGACCAGAGCTCAGACAGAGAGAAGGGCCGAGCCTGCATGCTTTTTACCGCTACTGCCGGCCGCCGTAAGTCAAGGTCAGTGTTGCTGGGCTGGTGAACTGAGACGGGGTGGTGGAGAGCTTGGAGGGGGGTCAGCGTTGCTGGGGGTGCTGTATGAGGGAGAGTGAATGAGTATGCAGCCTTCCCTTCCCTCCGAGGGCGGGGCAGTGAGAGCGAGTGCAATTACGAACCCAGGAACACTACATGGCTTCACTGCCACGGAGTCAGTTTCGCAAAGTTGGAGGTGCGAATTATTATATTAGATTGCGCTAAATGAAAAATTATATATAGGCATCTCTGAGACCTGGTGGAAGGATGATAACCAGTGGGACACTGTCATACTGGGGTACAAATTATTGTGGTGATAGGGTGGATTGAATTGGTGGAGGGGTAGCATTGTCTATTAAGGAGAGCCTTGAATCAAATAGACTGAAAATTCTGCAGGAAAGAAAACATCTTGGAATCCCTGTGGATTGAAATTCCATGTGTAAAGGGGAAAAGGATAGTGATAGGGGTGTACTACCGTCCGCCTAGCAAGGATGAACAGACAGATACAGAAATGTTAAAGGATATTAGGGATGCAAACAAAGTGGGCAACATGATAATAATGGGTGATTTCAATTACTCCAATATTGACTGGGTAAATGTAACGGGCACGCTAGGGAGGTAAAATTCCTTGACGAAATCAAGGACTGCTTTATGGAGCAGCTGGTACGGGAGCCAACGAGAGAAGGAAAAATTCTAGACCTTAGTGGAGCGCATGTACTGGTGCAGGAGGTAATGGTGCTGGGGCCGCTTGATAACAGTGATCATAATATGATCAGATTTGATAATTAGCTTTGAAGTATACATAGAAAATCAAATACGTTAGCGTTAAACTATGACAAAATGAGAAGAACGGTGAAAAAAAAACTTAAGAGGAGCAGCTGCGAGGGTCAAAACTTTACATCAGGCGTGGATGCTGTTCAAAAACACCATCCTGGAAGCCCAGGCCAAATATATTCCAAGTATTAAAAAAGGAGGACAGAAGACCAAACGACAGCCGGCGTTGTTAAAAAGTGAGGTGAAGGAAGCTATTAGAGCTAAAAGAAAATCCTTCAGAAAATGGAAGAAGGAACAGACTGAAAATAATAAGAAACAACATAAGGAATGTCAAGTCAAATGCAAAGCACTGATAAGGAAGGTTAAGAGGGACTTCAAAAAAAAGATTGTGTTGGAGGCAAAAACACATAGTAAAATGTTTTTTAGGTATATTAAAAGCAGGAAGCCGGCAAAAGAATCGGTTGGACTGCTAGATGACCAAGGGGTAAAAGGGGCGATCAGGGAAGACAAAGCCGTAGCGGAGAGATTTAAATTAATTCTTTGCTTCGATCTTCACCGAGGAAGATTTAGGAGAGATACCGGTGCCTGTTATCTGTTAGATATCTGTTAGAGGGGCAGCCTTCTATACCAGTTTTTCTTGAGAAATCCATCTTTTTTACAGATTAACTGGCTGTGCTGCAGCTCTGTCTGTACATTTTAGACTTAGATCCCTCCCACCCACCCCTCTACCCACCCACCCCTAGGGTGATAGTTCTTATATACCCTCCCAAGCAACCTAATCTGCCTGCAGATAACTGCTCTGTCTCTGTGTTCAGGCTCTTCACCTCCTTTCCTCCCACATTTTTCAAACATAGTGGGTGTGACTTGTTCTTACTGGGCAGTGCCTACCTGCCTGCTGCCTACCATTCCAGTTTTAAGCCTCTAATCCAGCTCTGCCGTTCTATCTATCGCTTAACACCTCAGTCACTACATATATACCCATAACACCTCAGTTACTACTTATGGCCCCTTTACACATTCTCTTCCTTGCCCTGTCCCTTCCTAATCTTTTTCCCCTCCCCCTACCGCTGTCTACCACTGGAACTCACTGCCCACCCATGTCCTCTCCCATCTTGCTCACTACTGCAATACCCTACTCACCCCCGTCCCTCACCACCTCACCATCTCTCCTGTCCCCCTCCTCCTTCCTAGCTCTCAACCTTCAACACTTCCTTCCTGCCATTAACCCATCCCCATTCCTCCTAAGCGCATCCCGTCTTCGTCGCCTTCGTCGCCCTACCTCCCCCACCCTCCTCCGCACTCTCTTGCTCCTCCTCCTGCTATCCGCAGGAGACATCAATCCCAATCCAGGTCCCCCACACCTGTCTTCGTCCTATCCATGCAAACGTTTCCGGGATGTCTCCAATCTCATATCTATTCCCCTCCTCCCCCCTCTTCCCTCCCCTTCTCATGTGCACTGTGGAATGCCCACTCGGTCTGCAACAAACTTCCCTTCACCCACGATCTCTTCATCTCTCATTCCCTTCACCTGCTTGCCCTAACTGAAACCTGGCTCTCCCCTGACGACTCTGCCTCAGTTGCGGCTCTATGCCATGGAGGCTATCTCTTCTCCCATACTCCCCGCCTAGTTGGCCGTGGAGGAGGCGTCGGGTTACTACTCTCGCCCTCCTGTAGCTTCCAACCCCTCCTCCTACCACAGTCTCACTGCTTCTCATCCTTTGAAGTCCACTCCATCCGTCTATTCTACCCGTTGCCACTCAGAGTGGCAGTCATTTACCGCCCCCCTGATAAATCCCTCCCTTCCTTCCTCACCGACTTCGATGCCTGGCTTTCTGTTTTTCTTGAACCCTCATCTCCATCCCTCATTCTCGGAGACTTCAACATACACGTTGATGACCTGTCCAACTCTCACGCTTCTCAGTTCCTCACTCTAACATCATCCTTCAACCTCCAGCTTTGTTCCACCACCCCTACTCACCGTAATGGCCATTGCCTTGACCTCGTCCTCTCCTCTTCCGGCTCACCCTCCAATTTCCACACCTCAGCTCTTCCTGTCTCTGATCATCACCTGATCACCTTCACACTTCTTCACCCTCCCCCTCAGCCCCGCCCAACATTAACCACTACTTCCAGGAATCTCCAGATTATTGACCCTCCCACCTTATCATCTAGTATTTCTAATCTCCTCCCCTCCATCATGTCCTCCGAGTCTGTTGACGAGGCTGTCTCCGCTTACAATGCCACTCTCTCCTCTGCTCTGGACACCCTTGCACCATCCACCTCCCGTCCCACAAGGCGTACTAATCCCCAGCCCTGGCTGACCCCTTGCATCCGTTACCTTCGCTCCTGCGCCCGATCTGCTGAACGCCTCTGGAGGAAATCTCGCACCCATTCAGATTTCCTTCACTACAAATTCATGCTATCCTCCTTCCAGTCCTCACTATTCCTTGCCAAACAGGACTATTACACCCAATTGACTAATTCTCTCAGCTCTAACCCTCGTCGTCTCTTCGCCACCCTTAACTCCCTCCTCAAAGTGCCCTCCGCTCCCACCCCCCCCGTCACTCTCTCCTCAATCACTGGCTGACTACTTCCGCGACAAGGTGCAAAAGATCAACCTTGAGTTCACTACCAAGCCACCTCCTCCTCTTCACCCTTCAACCCTCTCCCTCAACCAACCAACCCAGACCTCTTTCTCCTCCTTTCCTGATATCTCCGAGGAGGAAACCGCCCGCCTTCTTTCCTCCTCAAAATGCACCACTTGTTCCTCTGATCCCATCCCCACCAACTTACTTAACACCATCTCTCCTACTATCACCCCCTCCATCTGTCATATCCTCAACCTCTCTCTCTCCACTGCAACTGTCCCCGACACCTTCAAGCATGCTGTAGTCATGCCACTCCTCAAAAAACCATCACTAGACCCTACCTGTCCCTCCAACTACCGCCCCATCTCCCTCCTACCCTTCCTCTCCAAGACACTTGAGCGCGCAGTCCACAGCCGCTGCCTTGATTTTCTCTCCTCTCATGCCATCCTTGATCCGCTTCAATCCGGTTTTCGCCCTCTTCACTCGACAGAAACAGCACTTTCTAAAGTCTGTAATGACCTGTTCCTTGCCAAATCCAGAGGCCACTACTCCATCCTCATCCTCCTGGATCTATCCGCTGCTTTTGACACTGTCAATCATGACTTACTTCTTGCCACACTGTCCTCATTTGGGTTCCAGGGCTCTGTCCTCTCCTGGTTCTCCTCCTATCTCTCCCACCGCACCTTCAAAGTTCACTCTCATGGATCTTCCTCCACCCCCATCCCCTTATCTGTTGGTGTTCCCCAGGGATCGGTCCTTGGACCCCTTCTCTTCTCAATCTACACCTCTTCCCTGGGCTCCCTGATCTCATCTCATGGTTTCCAGTATCATCTCTATGCTGATGACACCCAACTGTATCTCTCCACACCAGACATCACCGCGGAGACCCAGGCAAAGGTATCGGCCTGCTTATCCGACATTGCTGCCTGGATGTCCAACCGCCACCTGAAACTGAACATGTCCAAGACCGAGCTTATCGTCTTTCCACCAAAACCCACTTCTCCTCTTCCTCCACTTTCTATCTCAGTTGATAACACCCTCATCCTCCCCGTCTCATCTGCCCGCAACCTCGGAGTCATCTTTGACTCCTCTCTTTCCTTCTCTGCGCATATCCAGCAGATAGCCAAGACCTGTCGCTTCTTCCTCTTTAACATCAGCAAAATTCGCCCTTTCCTCTCTGAACACACCACCCGAACTCTCGTCCACGCTCTCATTACCTCTCGCCTGGACTACTGCAACTTACTCCTCACCGGCCTCCCACTTAGCCATCTATCCCCCCTTCAGTCTGTTCAGAACTCTGCTGCACGTCTCATATTCCGCCAGAACCGATATACTCATATCACCCCTCTCCTCAGGTCACTTCACTGGCTTCCGATCAGATACCGCATTCAATTCAAGCTTCTCCTTCTTACCTACAAATGCACTCAGTCTGCTGCCCCTCACTACCTCTCTACCCTCATCTCCCCTTACGTTCCCGCCCGTAACCTCCGTTCACAGGATAAATCCCTCCTCTCAGTACCCTTCTCCACCACCGCCAACTCCAGGCTCCGCTCATTCTGCCTCGCCTCACCCTATGCTTGGAACAACCTTCCTGAACCCTTACGCCAAGCCCCCTCCCTGCCCATCTTCAAGTCTTTGCTTAAAGCCCACCTCTTCAATGCTGCGTTCGGCACCTAACCCTTACCGTTCAGTGAATCCAGACTGCCCCAATTTGACTGCCCCGATCGGACCGACCGTTCACTTGTCTATTAGATTGTAAGCTCTTTGAGCAGGGACTGTCTCTCTTTGTTAAATTGTACAGCGCTGCGTAACCCTAGTAGCGCTCTAGAAATGTTAAGTAGTAGTAGAAATGGTATTCGCAGCTGACGAGTCGGAGAAACTGAATGAATTGTCTATAAACCTGGAGGATGTAATGTGGCAGTTCTACAAACTGAAGAGTAGCAAATCTCCTGGACCGGATGGTATTCATCCCAGAATACTAATAGAACTGAAAAATTAATTGCGGAGCTATTGTTAGTAATATGTAATTTATCCTTAAAATCGAGCGTGTAATTAAACTCTGGAATTCGTTGCCAGAGAATGTTGTAAAGGCAGTTAGCTTAGTGGAGTTTAAAAAAGGTTTGGATGGCTTCCTAAAGGAAAAGTCCATAGACCGTTTTTAAATGGACTTGGGGAAAATCCACTATTTCTGGGATAAGCAATATAAAATGTTTTGTACATTTTGGGGATCTTGCTGGGTATTTGTGACCTAGATTGGCCACTGTTGGAAACAGGATGCTGGGCTCGATGGACCTTTGGTGTTTCCTAGTATGGCAATATTTATATATATATTTTTTACTTTTCTGTATATACAATTTGTACATTTTTATGCTAGAAGTGTTTGTATATGCTTGATGGTTTCTATAGTTGCATTATATTTATTTACAAGTGTTCATATATAATTATTATTTTTGATTCCTAAGGCAGGCATTTGTTGCCGAAACACAGGTCCAGGCTGAGTGTATTGACAGTTAATAAATATTGCATTTAATACACCTTTGCCCCTTGGTTTCTTGTAAATAGCTATCCCATATCCCTACTCCTTTTTTGGACCTTCTGTTTTTCTCCATAGAGGCTTTTGTGTTCCTCCGCCATTTGGTGGTCTTCTTTCTGAAAATAGCAAGGACAGATAAAGCATGGGTATTTAATTTTACATTCATATCATATGGTTTATCTCAGAGGGGGACAAATGAAAATGCATACAGAAATTAGGAAAGCTGGCAACATTATTATAATAGGCGATTTCAGTTATCCCAATATTGACTGGATAAATGTTACATCAGAGAGTGCGAGTGAGGTAAAATTTCTAGATGTAATAAATAACTGCTTCTTGAAGCAACTGATCCAGGAACCGAATACAGGGGAAGCTATTTTGGATCTAATTGTTGCTGGAATGTAGGGCATAGTATGAGAGGTAACAGTGTTGAATCTGCTGGGAAACCAGTGATCATCAGAACATGATCAAATTTCAGCTGATTTCTGAAGTAATTGAAGAAATCTACTGTAGTAGGTTTTAATTTTCAAAAGGGTGACTATGCGAAAAATGGTTAAAAAGAAGCTGAAAGGGTCAGCCACAAAGGTTAGGACTTTAAATCATGCATGGACATCGTTTAAAACTACCATCGTGGAAGCTCAGACTAGATGAACTCCACGTGTTAACAAAGGTGGAAAAAGAGCAAATGACAGCCAGCATGGTTAAACGGAGAGGTGAAAGAGGCTATTAGAGCCAAAATAACGTCCTTCAAAAAATAGAAAAAGGTAAGAAAATATGAAGCAACAAAAGCCAGATGTAAAGCATTGATAAAGAAGGCTAAAAGAGAATATGAAGAAAAACTTGCCGTGGAGATGAATACTCATAGTAACACTTTTTTCAGATATAGCAAAAGCAGGAAGCCTGTGAGGGAATGTGTGGGACTGTTAGATCAGGAAGGAGCAAAAGGAGCACTCAGGGAGAAGGCCATAATGGAGAGATTTAATTAATTCTTTGCTTTGGTCTTTACAGAAGAAGATGTAAGATATATCTGTACTGGAAATAGTTTTCAGGGATGACGATGCGGAGGAACTGAAAGAAATCTCAGTGAACTTGGAAGATGTACTGAGCCAAATTGACAAGTTAAAGAGTGATAAATCACCTGGGCTGGATGGTATACACCCAGGGTATTAAAATAACTCAAACATGAAATTGCTAATCTGCTGCTAGTGATCTGTAAACTGTCGTTAACATTATCCATAGTACCTGAAGACTGGAGGGTGGCTAATGTGATGCCAATTTTTAAAAAGGGTTCCAGGGGTGATCTGGGAAACTACAGACCAGTAAGCCCGACTTCAGGGCCGGGCAAAATAATGGACACTATTAAAGCCTAAAATTATAGAACATGTAGACAAACATGGTTTAGTGGTACAGAATTTATTTATTGCATTTGTATCCCACATTTTCCCACCTATTTGCAGGCTCAATGTGGCTTACATGATTATGTTAATATTGTCATACCAGGATATCAAATACAGTAGAATTGTGCATAGTTTAAGTAAGGGAAGATAGAAGAAGGAGGGAGTGATTAGGGTAGTTATAGAGGGTGGGCATAGAATCAGCATAGATTCAGCCAAAAGAGGTGATGCCTAGGACAGCAAACGTGATCCAATCTAACCTCGTCAAAGGCCTTTTCCACGTCTAAACTAATAGCCAACGCTGGTAAATTTAGCTTCCAACAGTGGGCCATTGCTATTAAGATTTTACGAACATTGTGTACAGGCTGCCTGTTACAGATAAACCCAATTTGCGCGTCTCCAATCAAGGTTCATAAGTAAACTGCCAAAGTTATATATATAAAGCTGGTTGATCTGCAAAACCAAACAGCTCTATACTAAACACTGCTAGAAAACCATCCACTAGCAAGTCATTTCTCTCAACTCCTCAAACACTCTTCCATCTTCTACTAAATTTCCTTAAATAGTTTTAGTTCATATTTCTGCCTACCTCAGAAATGTTCCCCTTTCCCTCCCTTTTCCAACTGTTGACTTGTGCCAAATCACAATATAGTTGGACGTGTGTGTCTTTCCACATTTTCTTGGTCTCTGATTGCAGGTATTGGTAATCAGAGAGCTTGACTTTTTCCATATATACTACAGAATGGTCACTTGGACCTCTATTAATAAGCCATTCTTGTATGTTTCTCCTTTACCGCCATGTCTGATTTTCTTACATTAAGCTTTTTATTGGTATAAATGGGAATGTCCCAGGTGATAACAGCTTAATTCTTATCAGTTCTGTCAGTCATGAGCCCAATGCTCTTTTGA
The DNA here is from genome assembly GCF_901765095.1 of Microcaecilia unicolor. NCBI lineage: Eukaryota > Metazoa > Chordata > Amphibia > Gymnophiona > Siphonopidae > Microcaecilia > Microcaecilia unicolor. The sequence continues at coordinate 166,407,144 of NC_044039.1, forward strand.
CACAGCTGTTACTGTTTCTGGTGGATGAGATGTATTACTTTATTCTGCCCCTCCAAACTGAAGCTACACTTATCACTCATCTTGAGACTGAGGTTCACCTCTCCTTAACTATTCCTTTGTCAGGTTTTGATCAACTTATGATTTCTAACACTATAGCCACACTGTATTCATAGTGAATGCATTTTTTGTTTTCAATTTTCTTTTTCTCAGGTGTTGGTGGGATTCTCATTCTGTGTAATGGAACACTTGTCCAAGCTTAAGTATGGAGACCAATTATGGATGCTTGCTTTCGTATTTCAGCAGGTGCTCCTCTGCTAAGTATGGCTTGGAAGATTTATGACAGTTTTATCCAGATGTTTCTCAAAGAATTCCACTTAGGTTTAGAAACACAATCAGGCACATAATTTTAACTTGTAACCTAATATTTATTTTTAAATATTACAAGTGGTTGTATTTATTGAAGAGGATATATTGATTGAGCACGAGGTAATTTTAATAGATTCTATTTTACTATTTTTTTTTATTAAGTATCATAGCTCTAAGGTTAAATTGTACAAAGATTTGAAGCTGTTCAAAGAAACGATTGTCGTAAGTTTATAATTTTACTTCGGAATAATTATAGCTTTATTAATTATCCACAAAACCTTTTCTGAGATAATACCAATTATCTATTGATACCCTATATTGATCCTACATGAGTACGTAAGTATTGCCATACTGGGACAGACCAAAGGTCCATCAAGCCCAGCATCCTGTTTCCAACAGTGGCCAATCCAGGTCACAAATACCTGGCAAGATCCCAAAAACGTACAAAACATTTTATACTGCTTATCCCAGAAATAGTGGATTTACAGTGGTCTACAGACTTTTCCTTTAGGAAGCCATCCAAACCTTTTTAAAACTCAGCTAAGCTAACCGCCTTTACCATGTTCTCTGGCAACAAATTCCAGAGTTTAATTACACGTTGAGTGAAGAAAAACTTTCTCTAATTAGTTTTAAATTTACTACTTTGTAGCTTCATCGCATGCCCCCTAGTCCTAGTATTTTTGGAAAGCGTGAACAGACGCTTCACATCTACCCATTCAACTCCACTCATTATTTTATAGACCTCTATCATATCTCCCCTCAGCCGCCTTTTCTCCAATCAGTACAGACAAGGTAAGAAAGGATTAGCCAGGTAGAAATGAGAGGGAGGGGAGGGGGGAATGCAGAAAATGTGGCTTATCTCAGACAGTGAGGTTTCAATCCAAAAGGCAGATCTTAAAGAAAGACCATGTGTTTGTAGTAATAATATTTAGTGCATTTTTATAATATGGGGAAAGCGACTTGATATACTACCTTTCTGAGGTTTTTGCAACCACATTCAAAGCGGTTTACATATATTCAGGTACTTATTTTGTACCAGGGGCAATGGAGGGTTAAGTGACTTGCCCAGAGTCACAAGGAGCCGCGGTGGGACTTGAACTCAGTTCCCCAGGATCAAAGTCCACTGCACTAGCCACTAGGCTACTCCTCCATATACCACTGCATGCTACAAAAGGAGCAAGTTCCCACAAACTATCTTTCTCTTTTGATCTAGGCAAAGGGAAAAAAAACTAATTCATGTTTAATGTGGGATATAACTGCCATAAAGGGGAAACAGACCAATAAGTGGCTTCAACTTTTTGATGTCATGCAGTCTCCTGCAAACCTCCCAGAGTACCAGTCTTGACATTCAGAAGTGCCCCCTTAAAATCCCACTGCTGCTCCTGGTGATCTTGGGCAACACACTTAACCCTCTGTTGCCTCAGAAGTAGTAGTAGTGAGCCCTCCAGGGACAGGGCAATATCCAGTGTAGTTGAATGTAACTCACCTTGAGCTACTACTGAAAAAGGTGTGAACAAAATCCCCAAATAAAAATAAGACATTAGCACACGGTCATTAATACAAGAAATACAAAAGGTAATTTTATAGCTGCAGTAAAAATGACCTTAGCACGTAGGAAAAACCTGTACAAGGTTATACTAAGGCCACTTTTTATTAGAGCTTAATAAAAATGCCCCTAAGTGACTTGCCCAAGATCACATGGTACTGTAGTGGGATATGAGCTCTGCTCCCCTGGTCGCGGCTTGCTGCTCTAATCATTAGCCTATTTCTCCACTCCAGTGCTAGAATTAAAAAAGGTGTGACATAAACACATAGGATCCCATATAGGACGAGGGTAGAAACCGTAGCCATCTTACTAGCCACAATAAATGAGTGATGATGATTTTTATCGTTTACTATATTACCCAAAGTCTACGTAGCAAACCACAGAACCAGTATAATTCTATGATACGAACAAGTGCCCTCAGTGCTGTTGTCGTCTCAGCTGCCGTAGGCCAAACAAAACAACTGAGTTGAGAGCTCTCTACCGTTAGTAGTCTGCAATTATGCGGAAGTGTAGCTAACAGACAGCCAATCCCTGTACTGGAGTGGCAGGCGGCAGCAGGGTGGGCGGGAGAAGAGGAGGAGCAGAGGCGGTGGCCGTGGACGTTTGGTGACGTCATTTCAGAGACAGAGCGAGGCGTAACCCTACCGTACGCATGCGCAAGAGAAGAGGCAGCATGGCGGCCCAAGGCGAGCCGTTGGGTGCTGTTGTGTGGTATTATCGGGAGCTGTTGTTTCTTTTTAAATAGATGTTGAGGTGTTCTCTTGGCCCTCAGCCTCCCCTCTAATCTCCGAGAACTATAGGCGCTGGGGTGGCTTTCCCTGGAGTGGCAGACGGGCTGACACAGGGAAATGGATGACGTGAAGATAGAGTTCCCTTCTCTGCCGCGGTCTAAGGAAGAAGCCGAGGTGAGGGCTGAGGGAGGTCGGAGCTCCTGGAGGGACTGCAATGGAGATGTGGGCTCGGGGCAATACTTAACTGTGAGAGCTCCTAGATGTTCGCCTTAATGCTTGGGGTTACCACGTGCTATCTTCAAACGTCTCTTGTAACATAAGCTCCCTACCCCCCCCCCCCCCCCCCCCCCCCACGACTTGGTGATGATGTGTGAATGGAAGGTAAAAGTGAACGCTAAAACTGTACAATCCCTTTTCCGTAGTTCAGACTTTTCAATTCGATTGGATTTTTCTTAAGCAATGAAGCAAGAGTGAAATGATTATAAGTTAATGCGAAACTAACTTCGACAATAAATTGAGAGAAAATCCAGGCTGTACGACAGTATTAACAGAAAAAAAGCCACTTGTGTTAAATTGAAAATTAAGCAACTGTTATGTCATTTACTTTGATACTTGTCTATTTGTAGTGCAAGTATGTAGTTTTAGTATATAATGTGAGAAATATGACGGCTGTTTCACACTGGGTGAAGTCTTTCAAAGTTTTCAATACATGTCCGACAAGTACTATTGGTATTTGAATGGAATGGATCACCGTCTGCACAGGTTGTGTTGTTTTTTAATGACAAACTGAGTGATGTTCAATGAAAAAGCTATCTCTAAATACATTCGTTCTTTAATATTTTAAATCATTAACGCATGACGTTTTACCTTATCAATGTAGTAAATGACAGGTAAAATTCAGAGGGCTCGTTTTCCCCAGGTAGAATCATTGCTCTTAATTTAATTTTTTTATTTTTAGCTGAGTAACTTCTTGGTTATAGTTTCTGAAAACTTGTGCTATTTTGGGAGCAGATAAGCCCTCTAGTTATGTTTAAGCTTTTTATTACATTATTCCAGAGATTCCCAAACCTGGTCCTGGAGGCACCCCAGCCAGTCAGGTTTTCAGGATGCCAACAATGAATATTCATGAGATAGATTTGCATGCAGTGGAGGTAGTGCATTCAAAACTCGCTTATGATTATTTATTTGTATCCTGAAAACCTAGGTGGCAGGGGTGCCTCCAGGACCAGGTTTGGGAACCACGGCATTATTCATAGATGCATAGAACACATCTATCCAATCTATCCATTCTGTTTTGTTTTTAAAGGTGGTATATTAAGTATGTGAATAAATTAAACATGCAAAACCAAATAAAATGAGACAACTAAAAAAATTAGGATTCCAGTAGCATTTCACTTTGCAGCAGGGTCACTGGTTTTCTTGCACAAGCATTTCATCTCTGGAATTCTTGTTTTGTTGTTGGTTATTTATTTATTTATTTATTTTGTTGCCTCACTTTCTTTGATTTGCAGTTGCACATTCATGAGGACTTGGACCTCCTTCTCTTCTCAATAAAGTAAACATGTTCAGTTGTACAATTCCTTCCTCTCCCCGTCCCTAGGAGATTCTGTGCTGTATATTCAGATAGTTTTTTCGTTTCTACCACCTCCACTAGAATGCTCTTCCAGACTTCCACCACCCTTTCTGTAAAGGAAGTCTTTTTTAAGTTATGATTTCACATTTATCCTATATCTTGTAGTTCAGAACTATGTTTCCCTTAAGAGGCTGGTCTTGTATGTGTTTATACTTGGAGATAAATACATACAGTCATGTTGTAAGCCAGGCCAGCCATTGTCGGAGACAGGATAGGATGCTGAACTCAATGGACTCAAGTACCTGGAAGATCTCTAAAAATAGATGTTTTCTGAAGCTCATTTCCAGAGACAGGCTTGGGAGAGCCATTGCTGATCTGACTAATAGAAAAAAAAAGTATTCCTCCAGGAACTTGACCAAACCTCTTTTAGATCCACTGTTAATTGCTTTGAGCATGTCATCAAGTAACAATTCCACAGCTTAATTATGTGCCTCATGGACAAGTACTTTTCTACAATTTGTTTTAAATCTGTGGCTGTTCATGGCGTGTCCTTATGTTTTTCTGCTCATATTGCCTTTGCTGAAACCGTGCTATCTCCCCTAGCTTGTCTCTTACAGAATTATACACATTTCAGTTTTTATCCCATTTTGTCTCAGATTTTTTACTATTTCAGTAGCTGTTTTCTAGACCAGCTCCATCTGGTTTACATCCTTTTGAAAGCGAGTTCTCCAGAATTGTACACAGTACATCAAATGAGGACTTGCTAGAGATTCTCTTTATGTAATCAAGATTGACAGGTGCAGTATTAAATCTGAGTTGAAGTTGTGGAAATCTGGAAGTGCTCATTTTTATAGTGATATATCTGTTTTTGAAAGATGATTAATTTTGTGCCTGAAATTGTGGGATAAATTTTGTGACTTCACTAGTAGAGAGGTGTGGTAGCCTTGTTAGTCCACTCTTAAGGTTATCAATAGAAATCAAACAAAATAAAATAAAACATGGAAAAGAAAATATGATGATACTTTTTTTATTGGACATAACTTAATACATTTCTTGATTAGCTTTCGAAGGTTGCCCTTCACTAGGTTGTGACTTCACTAGAATTTGAAGCAAAAATGTTGAGAGCCTGTTTTGAAGAAGGAGATAAAGAAGAGAGAATTTAGGGCCAGATTTACTAATGCTTTCCCCCTATTTTTTTATCCATGGGGGGAGGGGTTAGAGCTTAGTAAATATAGGCTCTTCATGAGCTGCTCAATTTAATCTTTGATGGGAAGAATGTATGTAGGTGGGTGGAATGAGGGGTGAAGTATTCATGGGAAATTGATTTCTAATGGTCATGATGTTCGCAAGCTGTCACTGCAGGAGAATCATGGAGTGAGTAGGAGTTGCAACAAACATTTGTTCCATGTTTGAACTGTTATTGTGTTATAAACCACTTTAGGTCTCTCTCTGTGAGAAAGATGATATGTAAGTATTAATATAATACATGTAGCACTATTAGAAACAAGATTTGTGCTATCTCAGTACCACATTAAGGGGGGTCTTTAACTAAGCCGTTGTAGTGTTTTTAGCTTGCGGTAAACGCCGAGACACACACGTTCCTATGGGCATCTCAGCATTTACTCCAGCTGACCTCTACCGCGAGCTAAAAACACTACCGTGGCTTATTAAAAAGACTCCCTAAGAGCATTAGACAAACTTTTTGGAACAATGCTATTTACAAAATATCACCCTATGGTAAGTGCTAAATGTTTGATTACAATAAACTCTGGTGTGGTGTGACTCAATATTAGTTTGGTTTGATTTGGAACTGTCATTCCAGCAGTGAACCTAGAGATTAATATGTATGATTTTGTGGACCTAACTGCACAGTGGGACATCAGTAGGAACACTTGGTTTCCCTTATTAATTCATATATAGTGGGGGTTTTTTTTTTAAGTGTTTTCTCTTTTAGGGGCTCTTTTACTAAGCTGTAGTAGGCCTACCACGTGCTAAAAGAGCACTACCACAGGATGTGCTGAGGCATCCAGCGATAATGTTCCATTTAGCACGAGCTAACCCTAAACTGGAAAATATTTAATATTATTTATTTTCCAGCATGGGAGGCATGTCTGAAGGTGGAGAGTAAGTGTTCCTGTAGCTAATTGGGTAGCCTGGGCACATTACCGTGCACTACCCAATTAACACAGAGGTAGTCCAAGAGCCCTTACAGCCACCTATTTAGGTGGCGGTAATGGCCACAAGCTAATGGGGAAATATCGTGTGACGACTTCTATTATATATATTATGAGCTAGAGAGCGTTTACCATGGGTGATTAAATATATGAAAAAGAAAACGTGGCAGTACCGGATGCCTGCCAGAACAGTGAAAACTATCTGCTATGGACCCTGAGGAAGGATCGGAACTCTGTAACCAAAAACAGCGAAGATGACACACAAAAAAGGAAAAGAAAAAAAAAATAATTAAAAAAAAAACCAAACAAACAGATGACACAAAAATAATGATAAAACTATGGATTTATTAAGGTGGTATGACTCGACACAGCTGTGTTTCGGCCCAACTGGCCTGCGTCAGGAGTCTGTTACACCATGTGCCTATTCTCTGGTTGTATCAATATTTCTGTGAAGAATGTTCTGTTAAACGATACCTTATTGTAATCACTCTCCCTTAAAAACGGCTGTGTGCGCAATCTTGCAACAATCGCTATAAAGAACTATGGCTAGAAAACGTCTCACTGGAGTGGCTGCAGATGAGCTTCTCATTCACTGCCAGTGAGACGGTTTCTAGCCATAGTTCTTTATAGCGATTGTTGCAAGATTGCGCGCACAGTCGTTTTTAAGGGAGAGTGATTACAATAAGGTATCGTTTAACAGAACATTCTTCACAGAAATATTGATACAACCAGAGAATAGGCACATGGTGTAACAGACTCCTGACGCAGGCCAGTTGGGCCGAAACACAGCTGTGTCGAGTCATACCACCTTAATAAATCCATAGTTTTATCATTTTTGTGTCTGGTTTTTTTTTTCTTTTCCTTTTTTTTTTGTCATCTTCGCTGTTTTTGGTTACTGTTGTTTTTTTGCGAAGACTGGTTTCTTCTGTGTTTTGGATAGGATTGGAACTCTGGCCATAGTCCTCCGTGGCGCTTTGAGAACACTGAGCAACGTGTACAGATAAGTCGTGTTACTAAGAAATTGTATTTGAATTAAAATTGCGTGACAATGGACAGTTAGTGGTGGATGGAAGTTTTTTGCCTATGATGAGAAAGTAAGCTCCTCAATACGGAAGGCTTTTTGCCACATTGTATAGGAGTTACACTTTTGAGGCTTTTTCCTCCACATTTTTCTTTTTCATATATTTAATCACCCATGGTAGATAGGCTTATGATTGAGAGAGTTAAATTGTAAAAGCTAAAGGAGAGTCATGTTTTGAAGGGGACTATTTAATTGGGTATCATGTGGCCATAAAAAAAAAGCTGTGTTGAAAGTGGCTGGAGCGTGAGGCAACCACACATGCTAATTATTATTATTTATTGCATTTGTATCCCCCATTTTCCCACCTATTTGCAGGCTCAATGTGGCTTACAGAGATTTGTTATGGCGTTGCCATTCCAAGTTATCAGATACAATTGGTAATACAAAGAAATAAGTATGATACAGTGAGTTGGTACAGAGATTTGTTTTGGCATTGTCAATCAAGGTTATTAGATACAATTGGTGATAATAAGAGATTAAGGATAAGAAAGAAGTTTTAGGAAAATAGATATTGAAAGATGATTTTCAGGCTGGGTTGGTGAGGTGATATATTTAAGCTAAGGGTCCTCTTTGTAGGCCTTGTTGAAGAGAGACGTTTTCAGAGCTTTACGAAAGTTGGATATTTCATTGATTGACTTCAGGTCAGCTGGTAGTGCGTTCCACATCTGTGTGCTCATGTAGGAGAAGGAGGTCGCATGTGTAAGTTTGTATTTTAGGCCTTTACAGCTGGGGTAGTGTAGATTAAGAAATTTTCGGAATGATCTTTTGGCATTTCTGGGGGGCAGGTCCTCAAGGTTTGACATGTATGTCGGGGCGTCTCCGTGTATGATTTTGTGTACAATTGTGCAGATCTTGAATGTGGTTCGTTAGTGGGAACCAGTGAAGTTTCTCTCTTAAGGGTTTTGCACTTTCATATTTTGGTTTTCCAAATATGAGTCTGGCGGCAGTATTCTGGGCTGTTTGAAGTTTTTTGATGGTCTGTTCTTTGCAGCCAGCGTAGAGTGCGTTACAGTAATCCAGGTGACTTAATACCATAGATTGTACCAGTATCCGGAAGATAGATCTCGGGAAGAAGGGTTTTACTCTTGAGTTTCCACATGGATTGGAACATCTTTTTCGTAGTATTCTTTGCGTGGGTTTCGAGTGTGAGGTTTCGATCAGTGATGACTCCAAGAATTTTCAAATTGTTTGAGATGGGAAGAGAAAAGTTTGATGTGGTTATAGTGGTGAAGTTGCTTGTATTGTACTGTGAGGTGAGTACAAGACATTGTTTTTTTTCTGCGTTAAGTTTTAGCTGGAATGTGTCCGCCCAGGAGTGCATGATTTGGAGGCTTTGGTTGATCTCGGTGATTTCATTTAGATCATGTTTAAACGGGATGTAGACCGTGACATCATTTGCGTAAATGTAGGGGTTGAGGTTTTGATTAGCTAGTAATTTAGCTAGGGGTATCATCATCAGGTTGAAGAGGGTTGGTGAGAGGGGAGATCCTTGGGGGACTCTGCATTCGGGTGTCCATGGGTCTGATATATCCGTGCTCGTTGTTACTTGGTATGATCTCGTGGTCAGGAATCCTTTGAACCAACTGAGAACTTTACCTCCAACTCCGAAGTATTCTAGTATATGTAGTGGTGTTCCGTGATTGACCATGTCGAAAGCACTGGACATTGTAGGAGGAGTATGTTATTGCCACTACTACTGCTATTTAGCATTTCTATAGCGCTACAAGGCATACGCAGCGCTGCACAAACATAGAAGAAAGACAGTCCCTGCTCAAAGAGCTTACAATCTAATAGACAAAAAATAAATAAAGTAATCAAATCAATTAATGTGGACGGGAAGGAAGAGAGGAGGGTAGGTGGAGGCGAGTGGTTACAAGTGGTTACGAGTCAAAAGCAATGTTAAAGAGGTGGGCTTTCAGTCTAGATTTAAAGGTGGCCAAGGATGGGGCAAGACGTAGGGGCTCAGGAAGTTTATTCCAGGCGTAGGGTGCAGCGAGACAGAAGGCGCGAAGTCTGGAGTTGGCAGTAGTGGAGAAGGGAACAGATAAGAAGGATTTATCCATGGAGCGGAGTGCACGGGAAGGGGTGTAGGGAAGGACGAGTGTGGAGAGATACTGGGGAGCAGCAGAGTGAATACATTTATAGGTTAGTAGAAGAAGTTTGAACAGGATGCGAAAACGGATAGGGAGCCAGTGAAGGGTCTTGAGGAGAGGGGTAGTATGAGTAAAGCGACCCTGGCGGAAGATGAGACGGGCAGCAGAGTTTTGAACCGACTGGAGAGGGGAGAGGTGACTAAGTGGGAGGCCAGCAAGAAGCAGATTGCAGTAGTCTAAATGAGAGGTGACAAGGGTGTGGATGAGGGTTTTGGTAGAGTGCTCGGAAAGAAAGGGGCGGATTTTACGGATGTTGTAAAGAAGAAACGACAGGTCTTGGCAATCTGCTGGATATGAGCAGAGAAGGAGAGAGAAGAGTCAAAGATGACCCCAAGGTTTCGAGCTGAGGAGACAGGGAGAATGAGAGAGCCATCAACAGAAATAGAAAACGGGGGGGAGCGGGGAGGTGAGTTTGGGGGGGAAAATGAGAAGCTCGGTTTTGGTCATATTTAATTTCAGGTGGCGTTGAGACATCCAGACAGCGATGTCAGACAAGCACGCTGAAACTTTGGTTTGGATGCAAGGTGAGATATCAGGGGTAGAAAGGTAGATTTGGGAGTCATCAGCATAGAGATGGTAGGAAAAGCCATGGGATGAGATTAATGAGCCAAGGGAAGAAGTGTAGATAGAAAAGAGGAGGGGACCAAGAACAGAACCCTGAGGTACGCCGACAGGCATTGGGATAGAAGTAGAAGAGGATCCACCAGAGTGAACACTAAAGGTGCGGAGGGAGAGGTAGGAAGAGAACCAGGAAAGGGCAGAGCCCTGGAATCCAAGTGAGGACAGGGTATCGAGAAGTATGCTGTGATCGACAGTGTCAAAAGCAGCGGAAAGATCAAGAAGAATGAGGATGGAATATTGACCTCTGGATTGCCAATTGCTATTGTTTGTTTGAATGAGTTCATTACAGACACTAGTACAGTGCATCACTGGTCACTTTTCTAACGCGCCTTAGTAAAAGGACCTCTTAATTTTTGTCTTTCACTGTATCACATCTGTTCTCTATTATTTCTCCTAATATTGTGGTCAGCTTTTCCTACCACACCTTACTTAGTTCCCCTTTGGCTAGTAGACCTCCAGCTTTTTAACTAGCCCTAGCTAGTTCAGGGGCCTTTATACTAAAGCTTAGCACGTGCGAAAGGACATTAATGTGTGCTAAGTACCACATGGCCCATATAAAATAGAATGTGCAGCATTTAACGCCCACTAAGCTTTAATAAACGGCTTTCTTAGTGCGTATTTTCTAAATGATAGATGTAGACACATTAGGAAGACGCAGGACAGTGTTTTTTTTCTTCCCTCTAAAGGTGATTTAACAGCATGATCAGTTCTGCCCACAACTTCCAAAAGAACAATCGAGTTGACTGTGCAGTACCAGAATATCAAACTAGTGTTTGAAGTGAGCCATTTTTCTTTAGATGTTATGACAGTTCTGTTTACTCCCTGCAGAAGTTTTGGATTAGTATGCCCTGGATTGTGTCACCTGACACTTTCTGTGACAGGCATCAGGGTTTCCATTAAAAGGATTCCCTGTCCAGGAGTGAGGGCTTTTTGGGAGAGAATTAGGAGATTTCTAATCACAATGTTGGGGACGCCTGTGACGGATACCTGGGATCACTTTGTTCTGGATACGCAAAGGGCTTTTCGTGCCCAATCTAAAGGCACTCGCCTCTTGTCGTAAGGTGAGCTTGGTGGCTCGGAAAACCATATTACAGTATTGGACAGTCCTGGAGTCACCCGCCTTTTGGCATTAGAGGAACCAGGTGCACCAGCTAGCGTTGTCGAAGGCGAGGGAGGTGAAAGGTTCCCCGAAGCGGTCCATGTGTTTCACACAGATTTGGGATCCTTATTTGCGAGTGTTGAGTCCCAGAGGGCGCAGTCTGCTTCTTATTACGTTATAGCACAGTGATTTAGAGTAACTTTTTGGGTTTCCTCAGGTACACACAGTTCAATTAACAGCCATCCCCGGGGGGGGGGGGTCCCTTGGACTATCGAGAATACAAGTCCAAAGGGAAATAGGGTAGGAGGGGTGGTTTGGGAGAGTGGGTGAGGGGAGGCGGGACAAAGGGGAGGTTGGGTTGAAGGGAAATGGAGGGGGGAGATAGGTTTTAGAGTGAGGTTTGTTAGTGAATTTGTGGTAGGCGGGGGGGGGGGGGGGGGTGGATGGATAGGGGGAGGAGAAATGAAAAATGTAATGATCGTTTTTTTTTTCCGCTTCTTTACATTCTACCCGACTTGAGTCTTTCCTTTATTGATATTATATAACCCGGTATCATTTGGATGTTGGAAGAATGTATATTGTGTTAATAAAAATATGAAAAACTAAACCAAGGATTCCCAAGTCCAGTTCTGGAGAATTGCCAACAGGTTTAGAGTTTACATAGCAAAAATACCCAAATATTTATCTAGGTTTTTGGTAGATACATGCCCGTACGTCTTAAGTATTCAGTGTGGAGAAACCCAAAACTGCTAGAGGTTATCAGAAACGAAGGCGTCACTTCTTAGGACTTAGGTGCTTTTTCTCAGATGCATCCAAGAAGTAGTTGGCCTTCTGAGGTTTGTTTAAAAATATATATATATTTATTTGAGGAGGCCTATTTGGGTTTGAGGTAATAAGAGTCCAGACCTCGACTGTGGTTTTCTCTGTCTAATGTTGTCTTGTTTTCTTGAGTGGTGGGTAGAGTTGTATCATTTATGCTTGGTTTGTTAATAGATTTTATTTTTCCTATTGATATAGCTTTAATAAAAAGATTTTATAATAAATCTGTGTTTGATTTCTACCTTGATAGCTATTCTTTTGTTTTTAATGCCCTTTTTATTTGCCTGATCAATATAGCCATCATTTTAGTGTGAGGGAATATAAATATTATGTAACTATGCAAATTAAAATATTATGTCTGACAGAGGTTTAAGCAAGATATAGGTCTATGAAAGACAGTTAAAAGGACTACTTCATGTGAAATGGCCATTTTACATTGTGTTTTGACAGCTGCCCAGCAATACCTTAACTTTAAAATAGATTTGCATGACTGCTAGCATGTACTAAAAGCTATCCATGGCTTAAGTTGCTATGAACCTCCAGTATTGTACAGTGTGGCAGAATATCCCCCCCTCATTTTATCTCTAGGTATTGCTTCAACTTGCACCAAACCCTTGACAAATTCATGTCTGCTGTTTCTAATTGTTGTAGGTTTCTTCATTAATACATTCAATTAAATATTTATAAAACTTAGTTATTGTCCCTTTGTCTCTTCTGAGATATCCATACCCAGCTCCATAAAGGATAAACCTCCCTCGCTTTGCAAACCCATTCCTTTCTTTTGGATATAGTTTTGAACTTCATTATTCTGATAGACTACTCCAGACCAGTGGGTTATGTTAACCTACCAGCAAATGGAGACAGAGAATGTGAACTTTCCAGTGACATCCCCAATAAAAGAAGTGGTGCAGCCTGGAACAACTCAGCATTTTTCTGCCTCCAGCAGAGGTTGTTGCAGGATTTGGAGATAGGCCTGACTCTGTAGGGTGCAGCCTGCAGCCCTCAAATAGAGTTTGTGACCAGTTCTCCAGGGCACTGCTCCACAGACCACCACCCCCCTCCTCTTGCTGTGTAGCCGAGAGCTTTCACTGTGGATGGTCAGTGTGGCAGTTGGCTCACAGGGCCCCTGCTAGCAGAGTGAGTCACCTTTTTGTTTTCTCTTATAGCCCCCCCTCACCCCTTGATCTCACTCTGCTGTATAAAGAAAAAAAGGGGGGGTGCAAACTACGGACAATTTGAAGGTATGGGGGTAGGGTCAAAGGACTTGGCAGACAGGATTTTGTAGCCCCCAGGGAGTTGGAGTTTGGGTCAGTTCAGAAGTCCCGAGGGCGGTCACTAAGACTACTCTTCCAGTGGAAGGTGGTGTGGCACTTAAGATATGCAAGACAAATGGCTAGAGGCCTCTTTAAAACGTGCCTTTGAGGTGGCCGCTTTGACACTTCAAGCTTCTGTTTGCATTTCTTATGCGGCTAGAGCTTGTCTCAGTTGGCTACATTCTGTCATGGATTTGATTTCGGATTCTGATATGCCGGGAACTCCACAGATGTCTCTGATGGATATTGGGCTGGCATACTTGGCGGATGCCTTGTATGATTTGGTCCATGCTTTGGCCAAACTCATGGCCTTGACCGTTTCCTCTCGACGTCTTCTGTGGCTCTGTCATTGGGCCGCAGATATGGCCTCTGAGCAACGGCTCATTAAATTGCCTTTCCGAGGGAAATTGCTTTTGGGGGAAGACCTAGAAAAGGTTGTTAAAGATTTGGGGGATTCCAAATCTCAGCGTCTTCCAGAGGATAGACCCAAGTCTACTTCCAGGCAGGGAGCCTCGAAGTCACGTTTCAGAGAGACACGACGGTATCTCCCGGGGCGGTCCAATGCAGCCTTTCAGCGTCCTCGTTTTGGGCAGTGTTCTTCTTTTCGCAACGAGAAGCATCCAGCTGGACCCCCCTCTTGTTAGGGGGCTCTTTCTCTGGCCTCCCAATGATAGGGCACTGGTCCACTCAGGAGGAGAGCAGATCGGTGGTCGGTTTTCTCTGTTTCTTCCAGAGTGGGCCAGAATTACTTCGGACCAGTGGGTCCTCGATGTGGTGCGAGAAGGTTACAAGCTAGAATTCTTCTCTCCCGTCACAGACTTTTTTTCTGGAGTCCCGCTGTGTATTGCGGGCCAAGAGGACAGCGGTTCTGCAGTGTTTGCGAGACCTGCTAAGGATAGGGGCTATTGTACCTGTTGCTCCTCTCGAAAGGCGCACAGGTCGGTACTCCATCTTCTTTGTGGTTCCAAAGAAGGGAGGGGCTTTTCAGCCTCTTCTCGATCTCAGAAAAGTAAACCATTTTTTGCGGGCTTGTCACTTCCACATGGAGACATTGAGGGCAGTTATACCTCCTGTTCAACCAGGCGAGTTTTTGATGGCTCTCGATTTGGGGGAAGCTTACCTGCACATTCCCATTTGGCAGCCCCATCAGAGGTTTCTCAGATTTGCAGTGCTGGGTCAGCACTTTCAGTTTCGGGCCCTTCCTTTCGGAATGGCCACTGCCCCACGCACTTTTTCCAAGGTCATGTTGGTGGTGGCGGCGTTCCTGTGGAAGGAGGGGATTTGAGTGCATCCATGTCTCGACGACTGGCTGATTTGGGTGACGACAGCAGAGGAGAGTCGAGTGGTCACCAACCGAGTGATTGCGGTGTTGCAATCCTTAGGTTGGGTGGTCAATATGGACAAGAGTCATTGGTTCCTACTCAGAGTCTGGAGTATCTTGGAGTTCAATTCGATACGAAGTGGGGGAAGGTGTTTCTCCCCGAGGGGCGAAGGATCAAATTGCTTTTTCAGGTACGGACCTTATTGAGTCGTTGCGCTCCCTGAGTGTGGAACTATGTTCAGCTCCTCGGTTCCATGACGGCGACCTTGGAGGTCATTCCACGGGCAAGGGCTCATATGCGGCCTCTTCAGAATTTCCTTTAGAGCAGATGGTTGCCAATGTCGCTGGATTATCAACGACGCCTTCCTTGGTCTAGCTGGGCTAGGGACAGTCTCGCGTGGTGGCTTCGGTCAGCCAGTTTGCTGAAGGGTGTTTCTCTGGCGTCTCCCAATTAGGTGGTAGTTGTGACGGATGCCAGCCTTGCGGGCTGGGGAGCCCATTGTCTTTGAGTAGCCCAGGGATCGTGGACCCCTTTCGAAGCGACTTGGCTGATAAATCGTCTGGAGTTGCGAGCAGTCGTGAATGCGTTGCGGAGTTTTCAGGACCTTCTGCAGGGGCAGGCGGTTCGTGTATTCTCAGACAACACCATGATGGTGGCCTACATCAATCGGCAGGGGGGCACTCAGTCTTCCCTTGGCAGTGGAAGTGTCCCGTCTTCTAGTATGGGCGGAAGCGCATGTTCAGTCTGTCGGCAGCGCACATTGTGGGTCAAGACAATGTTCAAGCGGATTTTCTCAGGCGGACTCATTTGGACGCAGCGGAATGGACGCTGTCAGACTCGGCTTTTCGGCTGATCTGTCAACGTTGAGGAAGACAAGTAATGGATCTCATGGCCATGGCTTGCAATGCCAAAGTTCCCCAGTTCTTCAGCCGCAAACGGCAGCCAGGATCTGCAGGATTGGACGCTCTTCTCCAGCCGTGGCTGGAACAACAGCTACTGTATGTTTTTCCTCCGTGGCCTCTGATAGGGAGAGTTCTTTGCCGCATAGGTCGGCATCGGGGGCCGGTCGTTCTAGTGGCCCCAGACTGGCCCCGACGGCCGTGGTACGTGGATCTCATTTGAGCACTCTCAGAGCCACCATTGCGACTTCCGGTGACTCCCGATCTGCTGCATCAAGGGCCAGTTCAGATGGAAAATCCCTCCCGCTTTGGTCTTATGGCCTGGCTATTGAGAGGCGGCTGCTGAGGAAGAAGGGATTTTCAGGACCAGTCATTGCCACTCTTTTGGGGACACGGAAGCAGTCTACTTCAGCAGCGTACGCACTAATGTGGAAAGCTTTCTTGGCGTGGTGTGCTTTGCGTGCTGAATCACCTTTTTCGGCGGACATTCCAGTTATTCTGGAGTTCCTTCAGGATGGTCTTCAAAAGGGATTGGCATATAATTCCCTTCGAGTGCAGGTGACCGCGCTAGCTTGTTTTAGGGGCAAACTGGATGGTTCCTCTTTATCAGCTCATGCTGATGTGGTCTGTTTCCTACGCGGGGCTCTTCGGCTTCGGCCTCCTCTGCGGAAGCCGTGCCCGGTGTGGCATTTGAATGTGGTACTGCGAGCCCTCCAGGCCCCACCGTTTGAGCCATTGAATAAGGTTTCTGAGAAGGATCTAATACTTAAGACAGTGTATTTGGTGGCCATTGCTTTGGCTAGGAGGATTTCTGAAATTCAGGCTTTGTCTTCCAAAGATCCTTTTTTGCAGTTTTCTGAATCAGGGGTGTCGATCCGGACGGTGCCGTCGTTTCTACCTAAAGTGGTTTTGGCTTTCCATGTCAATCAGGCGGTTTATCGTCCGTCTTTTCGAAGAGAGGATTATCCGGGGGAATTTGCCTCACTATGTTTCCTGGACGTGCAGAGAGCCTTGTTTCGGTACTTGCAGATCTCTAACGAGTTTCGATGCTCGTATCATCTTTGTGCTCTTGTTGGGATCGAAAAGAGGTGAGGTGGCTTCTAAGGCTTCCATTGCTTGCTGGATTAGGGAAGCCATTGGGAGCGGTGTATCTGCTACAAGGACAGGTGCCTCCAGTGACCCTGAAAGCGCATTCTACTTGGGCACAGGCAGCTTTTTGGCGGAGGCGTCGGCCTTATCTCTGGAAGAGATTTGTCGGGCGGCTACTTGGGCATCCCGTCATACTTTTGCAAAGCATTTCAGGCTAGACGTGTCTGCTCGGGAGGATGCGAGTTTTGGGGTGGGAGTGTTGACGTGGGGAGCGTCGGCTTCCCACCCTACTTAAGGAATGCTTTGGTACATCCCACTAGTTCCTGGATTCATTTGCTGCAAGTGACAAGGAAGGTAAAATTATGTCTTACCTGATAATTTTCTTTCCTTTAACGCAGCAGATGAATCCAGGATCCCTCCCTAGTTCAGCCAACGTTTTTTTTTTCATTTTCCGCGCAGTGTGGCTATTTTTTTCCTTCCGGATTCTCTTTTGCAGAGTTCAGACAGATATGGGAACACGGAACGGATTCCGATTTGTGGATCAAGTTGCAGTTATTTCAAAGTTCTTATTTGGTTTTCTGTGTTTCATAGTGAGGATGGTTTCTGGTTGTTGTTGGTTTCATATTTTTGGCCTTGGCAAATGCTTATGAATTACATACTAACTGAGGAAGGAGCTGGCAGTCTGGCATCACTGCCTTTAGTTTATTTATCTCTGTCTCCACCTGCTGGTAGGCGGACTTAATCCACTAGTTCCTGGATTCATCTGCTGTGTTAATCAGGTAAGACATAATTTTACCTTCCATGTGAACCAGGTGGTCTGTCTGCCCTTCTTTGTGGATGAGCGATCAGACATTTCTGATTAGAGGCTTCACAAGCTGGTCTTTCACAAGGTTCTACTCAAGTACTTATGAGAGACAAATGAGTTTCTCCTCTGGGTCATCTTTTTGTTTTCTGTGTCCCTTAGAAGGATCATGTGGCATCTAAGGCCTTCATTCTGCATTGGATTAGGGCAGACATTGAGGCCGCTTACATCTTTAGGAATAACAGAATGGAGCGGAGGAGTAGCCTAGTGGTTAGTGCAGTGGACTTTGATCCTCGGAAACTGAGTTCGATTCCCACTGCAGCTCCTTGTGACTCTGGGCAAGTCTCTTAACCCTCCATTGCCCCTGGTACAAATAAGCACCTGAATATACTATGTAAACCGCTTTGAATGTACTTGCAAAAACCACAGAAAGGCGGTATATCAAGTCCCATTTCCCTCCCAGGTTGAGAGCTCACTCGATTTGGGCTCAGACGACATCCTGGGCGAAGGCCTGAGCAGCCTCTCTGGAAGATATCTGTCTGGTAGCAATATGGTTGTTGGTCCATTCCTTTTGTAATCATTACAGACTGGATGTGCTGGCCATAGCCCATTCAGACTTTGAAAGAGCCATCATTCAGTGGGTCATTGTCTTCACCTGCCCAGTGATTCTGCTTTGCTACATCCCATTTGCTCAGGATGGTACAGCCCAGACGCTAAAGAAAGTGAAATTTGGTCATGCCTGTTATTTTCTTTTCTTTAGTTAGGCTGTACCATCCTAGGACCCTCCCTCAGAAGACTAAGGCTGCTGGGACTCTTAGGTTTCTTTTTCTGCTGTTCTCCCCTCCCACCCCCACCCCCCAAAAAAAGAAATTGGAATTTGATTCATTATAGCTGCAGTGATTGATTGTTCCTTGTCATCAAGCAGATGAAGCCATTACGTATGGGTTGTGTCCATCAACCAGCATGGTGAGATAGAGAGCACTCAACTTTTCACAGTGCCTCATGGATCCTAAGGAGCTTAGCCGAGATTGGGTGGCAGAGCCGGTGGCGGGAGGCGGGGATAGTGCTGGGCAGACTTATACGGTCTGTGCCAGAGCCGGTGGTGGGAGGTGGGGCTGGTGGTTGGAAGGCGGGGATAGTGCTGGGCAGACTTATACGGTCTGTGCCCTGAAGAGGACAGGTACAAATCAAAGTAGGGTATACACAAAAAGTAGCACATATGAGTTTATCTTGTTGGGCAGACTGGATGGACCGTGCAGGTCTTTTCCTGCCGTCATTTACTATGTTACTATGACTCCGTGGCAGTGAAGCCGTGTAGTGTTCATAGGGTTCGTAATCGCCCTGCCCTTGAGGGAACTGTGTGTAGTTGCCAGCCTCCCTCCCTCCCTCTCTCTCTCTCTGCCCTCCAAGCACGACCTGTCCTCCGGCAGCCCCTCACCTTCCTAAGTGCTGGCTATATTTTAAAAATTCTTAACCTTGGGTTGTGGTGTCCACAATGAAGGCTAGCGGCGCTTCAGACGGCCTTCGCATGTGTCTCAGCTCTGCCTCTGGTGCCGCCCTTGTGGAAACAGGAAATGAGGGCGGGACCAGAGGCAGCGCTGAGACACATGTGAAGGCAGTCTGAAGCGCCGCTTGCCTTCATTGTTGGACGCTGCACCCCAAGGTAAGAATTTTTAAAATACAGCCAGCACTTAGGAAGGCGAGGGGCTGCTGGAGGACAGGTTGTGCTTGGAGGGCAGAGAGAGGGAGGAAGGTGCGGGGGCGTGGATCTCGGAGGGAGGAAGGGAGGGGGCATCCTGCAAGTTGAAGGGGAGGGGGGGGGCCTTGAACTCGAAGGGGAGGGATGGAGGCGCGGGAGTGTGGAACTCGAACGAGAATGGGGGGTATGGAACTCGGAGGGGAGGGAGGGGGGGACCTGGAACTCGAAGGGGAGAGAGATGGAGGGAGGGGGGCCCTGGATATGGATGGATGGAGGAGAGGCCAGGGGAGAATGCAGAGTTGATGCTCAAGTAGGGGGGGAGGGCAAGGGACAGGAGTATTGCTGCACCACGATGGATGGAGGGGGCAGGGGAGAGATGCTGCACTTGGATGGATGAAGAGGGCAGGGCACAGAGGATGTTTGCTGCAAGTGGAGGAGTGGCCTAGTGGTTAGGGTGGTGGGCTTTGGTCCTGGGGAACTGAGGAACTGAGTTCGATTCCCTCTTCAGGCACAGGCAGCTCCTTGTGACTCTGGGCAAGTCACTTAACCCTCCATTGCCCCATGTAAGCCGCATTGAGCATGCCATGAGTGGGAAAGCGCAGGATACAAATGCAACAAAAATAAAATAAATAAATATGGATGAATGCAGGGGAGAGAGCATAATTGGTGCACACGGGACACACTACACTCACACAGACAGTCTCTCTCTCTCTCTCTCTCTCACACATACTCTCTCCTAACAGTTCCCTTAAAAACATAATTGCCATTAGAGGACAACCTTGCTAGCGCCCGTTTCATTTCTTTCAGAAACAGGCCTTTTTTTTTACTAGTAGTATATATAGGAGAACTGAATAACTTTGACAGTGATGAATTGGATTAATAAAATGTTATTACAAAATTTAAAAGGTCAGTACATTTATTGAAGTGATTTCTTTTTTCCTGTACCTGGTTTTGTGTATGACCTTGCTGTTTTATGTGTATTCTGTTTCTTTTGTGCTTAAAAATTCTAGGACTGGACATATCCTATGAGAAGAGAGATGCAGGTATGTTTCTTCTTAGTTCAGTTTGAAATGCTAATTACTTAGCTTATTCTTGCTATATACCACCTTGAGTGAATTCCTTAAAAAAAAAAGTGGTAAATAAATCCTAATAAAAAATAAAATAAAAATATTTAAATGTTTGGTTTAGCCCAGCAATTTTTTCCTCCTCCACCTTTTGATGTCTGGCACCATTGAAGAGGTGAGTTCCAAAACCTGTTAGGTACATTTTTTTTTCTCAAAAATGAGTTCATACCGGAAACAGACTGCCTTTATGAATAACCATAGGTTGTGTGAAGTTTGCACTAAAGGCATTTATTCATAAGGTATATAATATTCAGTGAAAAAATGTATTTTTTTTTTTTGTTGGATAGAGTTCTTGCTTACATTTATCCAGAAAACAGCTTTTTGTTCTTAACAGGTTTTGGAGCTCACCCCTTCAATTGTAATTGGATTACAATTCCTGGAGCCCTCATTTG
Source organism: Microcaecilia unicolor (assembly GCF_901765095.1). Taxonomy (NCBI): domain Eukaryota; kingdom Metazoa; phylum Chordata; class Amphibia; order Gymnophiona; family Siphonopidae; genus Microcaecilia; species Microcaecilia unicolor. The sequence goes on from NC_044039.1 coordinate 166,427,947, forward strand.
GAACACTTTGGAAGTTTTTATTCATTTTTTTCATAACTCGCTCTTCCCTTGTAGCCCAGCCATCACAGCAATAGCTGTTCTCTGTAGTCCCTGGCTCATTGTAGAGCCCAGCAGTATACATATATCCTGAGTTAGCCGTTAGGTATCATTGTTGTGCAGCGCATGGGACACTTCTCTCGTCATCCGCTGTGAATTCTGCTTTTACGGTATCCCTGTCCCAGCTTTTATTTTCTAAATTTAAGATGGCCCTTAAAACTTATTTAAAACTGCTTTTGGGGACACTTGCTGAACACTTTTTTTTTTTGCACAGAGCAGCTGTGACCTGTGTTCTGTTCTGGATGTGTGTGGTTGATGTTTAGTTTTTTAAGATATTGTTTTGGACCGGTTGATGTTTGTCTCTTTCCTCTGTTCTGTTTGAATTGTAGCTGTTTTCTGTTTCATAGATTTAGTCTTGAAACTGTAAACCACTGTTTTATAATTTTTATGAACGGTGGTATATCAAATTTTAAACATAGACCAGGGACCAAGTGCTGGAAGTGAGAGGTATAAGGGACATGACTCTTTGTTTAACAGCATTTAATTTGTCAAAAAATTAAACTAGAATTTCTAAGGGAATGTTTTTGTTCAGATATTTTCTATTTTCCCTTTAGGAAATTTTGCCTGGGTTGTTTTTAGGTCCCTATTCCTCAGCTATGAAAAGCAAGGTATGATTTACAGAACTTATTCCTGGGCCCATATACATTTTCTGTGCATTGATTGTTATATTATGTACTTTAGTTATTACACAAATGGGTGCAGGGTAAACTTGTATACATGTATTCACAAAACAGAATTCTATCTGGCTTTCTAATTCTGCTTTTTTTCCCCTCCCATTTTACAGTTACCTATGCTTCAGAAATGTGGCATAACCCATGTAGTATGTGTACGGCAAAATATCGAAGCAAACTTTATTAAACCAAATTTTGAACAATTATTTAGGTAAGACTTTAGTGATGGTGGTAAGTTATGTTTGGATATGTGGTGCTAATTTGATCTTTTTTTTTTTTCACTTTATTTTTCAACTGTCAAAGTACAATTAAAGAAAAGTATGCAATATTACAAGCAATAATATTTACTATAGTCCACATCAGGAGTGAAGAAAGCAGAAGACAATTTCTCAAAAATACTAATATTTAAGTTAATCTAGATTTAAACCCCAATCAACTTAACCACCAAGAAAAGTACAGGAAAATTGACACGTGACTACTTTACTTCATTTCCCCCCAAAGGGATTTTAATTTGTCAAATGTTTAGGTATTCTCCTAGTAAGTAATAACACACTTTCAAGGACACCTAAGAAAAAGTTGCTTCCAGCTGCAACACTTTTTAGGCTTCAGTGTCACAATGTCTCCTATGCACCTGTGTTGCCCTGGACACATCAGGGAAAATGTTAACTTTTTGACCACAAAAAATTGCATTCTTATATTGAAAAAAAAACATTATAGCTATTTTATCTTCCTCTTTAACAAAGCAAACCAAAAGAGTAGGTCTGGTGGAAATCACATCATGAAATGCTGACGCTCCATCCACCAGGTCTCAAGTTTAGTAGAAGAAATATAATCCATGTTAGAAATCAAAATAGAATCGGCCTTGGGCAACTCCAAGGCATCCTTTAAATATTTATTAAACAGCTCCTTAGGGGCTAGTAAATAAAATTTAGGAGTCTTAGATTCCTTGCCCAGTATGAATTTTCTAAAAATTCATTCTGCCTTTGCAGGAACAAGCTATCATTAATAAATGAATCATTAGCAGACTGAATAGCTGAGATCTGGTTCTCCAAAGTCTCCAAAGAAAATTTGAATTAGCCAGCCTAGAGTCCCATTCTTCAAGCTTATTCAGACTGCTGAGAGAATTGAGCAACTTGGGGGGGGGGGGGGGGGGGAACCTGTTGAATCATAGTTTTTGTCTGATACAAGAGTACAAATATCCTTCAAGGAAACATCCACTTGAGTATCTTCATTAGGAATGTTCTGGCCCTCTCCTAATCCATACAGTATTTCAAGAACAGATGGCAAGGGAACCAATTCCTTTGGTGAGGACACAGAATGAGCAGACGGGCATGGGGAGGTAGAAATCTGCCCTATCTTTGGAGTAGATATATCTTCCTCACCACTACTAATGAACTGGGGTGGTAAAAGAGGGTTCTGTCAATAGGACTCAGAGAAGCACTTGATGCAGAGGAAAGTGAACCAGAAATACCCAGTACATTCTTAATTACTTGAGAAGCAGGAACAACATTCTTAACCCTAGGACCAGTACCTATAGGAATTGAAGCTGGAGATATACACTGGATTTAGTTTTTCTTTTCCCTAGTATTGCTAAGTTATTCTGGGTCTCACAAACTTCACACAAGCGCCAAAAGAGTGGGTTGAAACCCTTAGATCATACACTCGTGACCATGCCATGGGGAGACTGCTGTTTTTCAGTGCAGGCTGGTATACTGATGTCTTTGGGGGGGGGGGGGGGGGGGGGGGGGCGTGGGGATAGAGTGCACTCCTCAGTGGCTCTACTGTCCACAAGTCCTCTGGTGTTCTGAGGCTATTCTATCACCTGGCTCCCCACTGAAAACCAGCATCTGTGCTCAAGGTAGTATGCTCCTTCCTCCTTCAGGCATTGACCTTATTTGCTATGTTTTCTCCATTTTGCATTTTTGCTTTCCTGGCTACTTTACCAGCTTCTGTTAGCTGTTCCAGATATTGTCGCCTGTCATCTATTTTTCTGCAAACACTTATAGTTTATGAAGGCTAACCTCTTTCCACTTTTGAGAGCCCAAGTGGCCTTCTTTTCTCTTACGTTTATTTACTTTGCTCACAAAAAGGTTTGTTGCCCTTAAAATAGCTCTCTTCAGTTTTGCCCACTGTTTTCCTCCTCCTTCCAGATGTTCTCATCCAGCTAACTTTCCTGCATCTCAACAAATGAATTTTTTGCACCTGTCTTAATACTGAACCATACCATCTGGTGATTGCTGGATGCCAGATGATCTCAATTTTATAGCATCAGAAACACTCTACTGATGTGTGAGCGGCAAGTCCAGTATGGCCCCATCCCATGTGAGTTCCATTACCAACTGCCTGAACAGTTTTCCCTGTAGAGAATCCAGGATCTCCCTACTTCTAGATCACACTATTCGGGTGTAGAAGGTCTTTGAGCAGTGGTTTGCTGATCAGGGTCTGTGCCCTTGGAAGGCTGTATTTAGCCTTTCTACAGTTTGGAGAAGGTAAAGGTGGTTAGCTTAGCGGGATTTACAAAAGGTTTGGACTGCTTCCTAAAGGAAAAGTTCATAGACCATTATTAAAATGGACTTGGGGAAACTCCACTGCTTATTTCTGGGATAAGCAGCATAAAATGTTGTACTTTTGGAGGATCTTGCCAAGTATTTGTGACCAGGATTGGCCACTGTTGGAAACAGGATGCTGGGCTTGATGGACCTTGTTCTGTGTCTGTCCCAGTATGGCAATACTTATCTACTATAATAAAACTCACCCTCAACGTTCTGAAGTCACTCAGTCACTCCCTGAAGGGTTCGTCAGTTCATGGTGGTGAAGCCACAACACTGACCATGTCTCTCTGCCCCGCCCTCGCATGACGGACCAATCAGAAAAAACACCCTCAACATTCTGAAACACAAAGGACCATCACAACACCATTCCCAGGCAACGCTATGCAACATAAGATGGACCAATCAGAGGAAACTACATCACAATAAGGGAGGAGCATTCACCAGCAGAACGGCTCATTATCTGTACAGCACGGAGAGCACAGAACCACCGCTGGAATGAGAGAAGAATATTCCTGCTGTGGGTATGTGCAAAAATAGACCGGGGGGGGGGGGGGGGGGAGAGAAATTTTTAAATGCCTAATGCCGGTACTAAAGAGTGCCGGAGGGCCTATAGCACAGAATATATTTGGGTTCGCTTGACATGGAGTCGGAGGAGCCGGAAAACAATGTGCCCCTCACCATCTGGGACGTGGGCGAACAGGACAAGCTGCGGCCCAGCTGGAAGGATTACCCGTGACCCAGCCAGCAGCAAACAGCCACCAAGGAAGGGGAAGGAGTAGGGAGGAATCTCTGGAGACTGGCTGCCAAACTAACGAAACAACCGCACACCGACGCACCACCTCCATCATTCGAAAGGCATCCACTCTTTCTTCAACAGAAATGCAAACTAATACAAAACAAAGAATACCCAGTTTCTCACGTGGCTGCAGGTAACTCCCCTCCCCCTTCCTCTTCCCCTTTTGCCGAAGCGGCCAAGGACGTGCCCTACCATCTCCAGCCTCAGGCAAGTTGTTTCCCACCTCGGGGATTCACCGAGCACCCGGAAAAAGACGGCGCTGATTCCCGCAGCGCATAAATGTTCCAGCATTCCCCTGCAGCCGACCTGAAATGGACTGAACATACCGGATCACCCCCCGACGGCCCAAGACCGTGCTCTTCTCCCTTCCGCCAACTTAAAACAACCATCCCCGTCCTCAGGCAAGCTGTCACTCACCTCCAGGATGCCCAGAACCCCAGCCCAATGGAAAAAGACGGTGCTGCTTCCAACAGCACATTTCTCTTCCAGCGTTCCCCTACAGCAGCCCTGAAACGGCAAAAAAATACTGACAGACCAAGAACGTGCTCCTCTACCTTCCACCCATCTAAAACAACATTGCTGCCTCAGCACAACACACAAAAAAAAAAAACTGGAAAAAACAATCCACCACTCAGCAAAGGCTGACCCTCCTACAACCACATTTACATTTCACCAACAGAAAGACCCCCCTCCACAAACCTCCTTGACAGACAAAACCACACACACACAATACAACAGAAACACACCCTCAAAGCCACACACCAATCCATCCCACTTTGCCAGCACAGCACATCCCCAACCCCCCCCACCCAAAAAAAACAAAAACAAAAAAAAAGACACATCAACAACCTGCACACACACTCCACACTCACACTCAAAATAACTCTGTGACACACACACACACACAAAAAAAAAGCCACATGCTAGCGCCCGTTTCATTGGTTTCGAAAACGGGCCTTTTTTACTAGTGTATAAGGGGTTGGCCTTGAATTCTCTCAAAGTTCAGGTTGCAGCCCTTTCTGTTTCAGGGGAGAGGTTCAGGGTATGTCCCTAGCTGCCCATTCCGATGTTGTGTAGTTCTTGCACAAAGTAATGCATCATCATTCCCTGCTTAGGGCAATCCTTCTCCAGTAGGACTTAAATCCAGCTCTTAATGCTTCGTCAGGAGTCGGACTTCCATTTGGTCTACTAAAGAGAGCTATGATGAAGGATCTTATTCTCAGAGTACCCTTTTTGTTGGCAGTTCAGCTACATGGGTATCTTAATTCCAGGACCTTTCCTGCAATGATAGTTTCTACTTGGACTGGCCCATCCTTTCTGCCCAAGGTGGTCTTCCTCTTTCATGTCAATCTGGTTCACCTGCCAGTATTTACAGAGGTGGGATTCCAATGTAAGATTCATAAGCTAGATGTCTGAGAATGCTGCTGCACTCTCTGGAGTTCACTAATCTTTTCAGCAATTCAGATGAACTTTTGTGTTTTATGGGCTGCATTGGTTTCTGAGGCCTCCATAGTGAGATGGATTAAGTCTGCTATTGAGTTGGCTTATGTAGTTTGGAGTGAAGTGGCTCTGAAGGCACACTCCACCAGAGTACAGGTAGTGTCCAGGTCAGAAGCCAGGTTTTTCTGCATGGGATATTTGCAAGATGGCAACCTGGGTATTGCAGCTCTCCTTTGTAAGGCATTACAGGATTGATGTTTTGGCCGGTGGTAATGCTTGCTTTGGCAAGTTGTGTAATAGTGAGCTTTGTCTTCCCTCACCTCCCCCCCCCCCCCCACCCTGTAAGGGACTATTCTGGTACACCTCATTCATTAGACTGGTTTAAGCAGGATGAAAAGGAAGGTGAAATTTATTCATACCTGTTAATTTCCTTTCCTTGAATCTTTCTAGTCGCTTGCTCGTTCTATGTTAATTTGTGGAGAAACTGATTATATGTTGTTCCTGGTTCAAGGACTGTTTACTGAGGGATAGGGATGTAGTTAGGGGATATTGGGGGGAGGGTGAGATGGGATGGGATATAACTTGAGCAGTTTGGGAATGGGAAGGAGAGATGGTATTTTGAATATATTGTGTGTTTGTTTCAGATTGTTTTGTAACTGGTATTTTGAGAGTACCACTTCACTATCATTTTGTACTGGTTGTTTTTCAGGTTACACTCAAAAATTATTCAAACATAACTGTTTGACCTTCGAGGTCCTTAAAGGAAATGGTCCAGAGTTCTTGAAGAACAGTATCTCCCTTTACTCACCACCAAGGTCACTAAGGTCCTCCCAAGGAGTATCCCTAACCACACCCTCTCCAAAGGACATCACACAGTGTGAAGCCCACCAGCGAACCTTCTCCGAAGTAACCCCCACACAATGCACTAACTCCCTGAAAGACTTCTCTTAACACGACTATCTCTATTTTCAGGAAGCAGGTGAAAGTTTGGCTCTTCAACCAGGCCTTTAACAGAAGAAGTAAATGAATCTATATGTTTCATTTTTGCTTATACCCTATGCTGTCTATTAAATGTTTTATTGTGTATTGTGTTTGCATTATAATATAGTACACTATGCCATACTTTGTATTTGAATATTTTTACTTCTGTAATTGTCTATTGATTATGTTTGACTTATTCTTGCTGTACACCGCCTTGAATGAATTCCTTCAAAAAGGCGATAAATTAATCCCCTGGAAGACTAAAGCGGTGCAGGTTCTGGGAACCTCTTCTGCCTCCTTTCTTTGAAAGGCAAGTTTAGATTGTTTGGGTGGGGAGATTTTGGGGTTCTGTCGTGGTTTTACCAAGGGATTCGCTTTGGTAATGTCCTTTGTTTAGCTTTAGCAATAGAATACTGAGGAATTCCAGCCTGTTCTAGCCCTTATACTGATGTCATCAGAATAGATAGTGTCGCTACCTTCATCTGCCAGTTGGATAGGGATGTGTAACCCATCTGTGTGAATTGGTCTATCAGTATTCGAGGAAAGAACATTACATTTTACCATACACCTGCATTAAGAGGAAGAATATGTACTGAGCAGTCTGGATGAGCTGTTTTGCTTTTTGTCTGATACCATTTGTGTTTCATCAGATTTTTATTCTTTGCCTGAATCCACTCAAGATGAGTTAAATGTATCCAACCACCATCAAATCTTTTTGGAGCTTAGTTTTTAATTTTGCTGGTCTTTCTGTAAGCTTCAAGCTGAGGGGGACATCTGTTTCTGACAGGAGCAAGACAAAATCAATGCTGTTGCCTTCATCAGGCAAAAATTCAAGTTCTCTTGTTAGACTTGGAGGGAATGGTAGGGAAGAAGTGACGTCACCCACCAGCATGAGTTCAAGCTCCTGCCCTTCACAGTAAAATTTGACTGTAATCCTCCACCATCGTAGCGTACTTTAGTGAATTTCCAGGAAATACTTTTATACTAATGTCTTGGATAAAGGATTTAGTGCAAAGGAGGCCCTTCAGTAGTTTTGTCACTTGGCTAGCGTGGCCTGCTCTCAGCTGGTGTCTCCCAAATACTGCGTGGACTCCAAGTTGTCAGAGAGCTCGAGCAGTGAGGTGGAAGAGAGAAACCCGCAGGGTCCTGCTCGAGCTATGCCAGCTGTTTCGGGAACTAAACACTGATCTTAAAACCATATGCGATTGATATTTCTAACAAAATTGATTAATTAAATCTCAAGACATGCAAGAGATAGGAGCCCAAGTTGAGGGCCTTGAGACTCAAGTGGATGAACATGCCGATGTGCTGCTAGAAGTGCAAAGCAATCATGACACGCTCATGTCTAAATATGAGAAACTTTTGTATAAATTGGACAATATAGGGCATCGTGGCAGGTGCAACAGCCTGCAAATTAGAGGTGTCCCGGATAGAGGAGAGCAGTAAAATGTGATGTATTTAGTTCAAATTATTTGTAAGCAGGTACTTCCATAGCGTCCCACAGATAAATCCAGAGACTTGTGGGGTTATGTCCCTGGTGGAGATAGAGAGAACTTCAGAGGTTTACTATATGTGGCCATGTGCAGTCACCTTAACTTCAGTATTCTATGTAGCAGGTGGATCTGTGCAGCTCTAGATTGATTGGCTCCTGGCCTGGTCCCCTGGGTCTAGTTGAGCTTCTGAGGTCTGAGGTGTCTCGTTCCTGGGACTTGTGTTCTCACCTTGTGGTGCCATGTCCCTCCCTTCTTCCCTTTTCAACCCCTCCTCTCTGCCTGACTGGGGTTTGTGGGTATCACTCTCCTGACTTTAAAAGGAATCTGAGGTTTCTTTTGTTCCGGCGTCCTCTCCTGCCTTAAAAAAAAAAATGTTGTTTGAGCACTGTTTAAAAAAAAAAAAAATGTCTGAGATTTGTCCCGCACGGCAAGCTCATGCCGGTTTGCAGTACCAGCTGAATGGTGTGAGGACCGACTTGGCATGCGACAGTGATTCCCATGGGGGTGAGTAGTCATTATCCTATCTGCGCCAGTGGGCAGAGCAAAAGTGGCTCCCAGTGTGGGAGCCACTGGGCTGCTGCAGTTTCCCGTGTTGGAGATCCACTGTACAGCCCAACTCCGTGGAGCGGTGTGCTCCTTCCCTTCCAGCTCATTTTGGTGGGCACAGGGCAGTTGTTTTCTTGGGTGTGTGTGCGCGCTTGATGGCGCCATCTGAAGCCCCAGCGCTCCCCTGGGTCCTGATTTGCTTGCAATTCAGGCAGTTTCAGGCTTTTCAGAAATGTGACTGGGGAACTGGTGTGGATCACTCCCAGTTTCTTCATATTTGTTATTTAAGGGCTTCTAAGAAAGGAGACCTGAGGGGGTTTGCAGACTCCTATGGGAGTCCTCGGGTCTCCCACAGCTTTCCAGGGGCAAGTTCAGACACCCATTAGTCCCCTGCAGCTGTTCTGTGACAGCGAGAGCCTTAAGCTGCAGCTTGGAAAGTTTTCTGGTAGTAGTGCTATAGAAGTGATTAGTAGTAGTAGAGATGCCTGTGCTTCACTAGGTGATTTCCACTAAGAATATTTCTGGACTCTCCTTGAGGAGGTTCAGGGTGTGTGTACATCATTAATGGAAGGGAGAAAGGGATCAGGATTAGGGATCCTACTCTAGGCTTTTCACTCTTTCCCTCGTCCCCTTTCTCAGAGCATGGCAGTACAATTTGTTTAGTTAGTTAGGCTTAGAGTTGTTGACTCCATGTTTCTGTGAGAAATGTTACATTTTGAGGCTAGTGCAGGCCTTCGGTTTCCATGGTAATCCTGCACCCTCTGTGCTTCCCTGGTGGCATTTGCTCTGTGTGTATTGTTTACATCAAACTAGTTTTATTCAGGAGGGTGGCTGGCCTTTCAGCCTGAAGGTTACAGGTTCAAGGCTGGTTTTAGCCATCCTATTAGAAACTGGGCTCAGCTAGGTTTCCAGTGGGGCATATTTTATTTAATTCTTTCTTATTGCTTGCGTGGCCAAGTAGTTCTTACATGACTGGAACAGTTACCAGAACTCTAAAGTACTAAAGATTGCCCTTCTCTCTTTCTTTGCACACTGATACTGGCCACACCTTTGCATACTAGCCTCAGCTACCCCGGTATCTGCAGCGTACCCGGTACCTCTAATTGCTTCTGTGGTATTTTTGGCATCTTTTCATGGAATGGGGTACCTACATTTCATGAGGAGTGGTCCAGGAGCTACTAAGGTGTAGAGGTAGCTTAATAGTTGTTGCAGTCAGCTGAGAGTAAGCATAGAGCTCTAGGGGTGCTGCTTCACGACCCACTGCAGCTTGCTATCTGTAGTGCACAATGGTGCAACAGCCATATTCTGCTACGCCATCTGTCTCTGGTTCTTATCCGCACTTGTTAGCTCCAATGCGCAGCAGTTATAGTGCACAGTCACACCAGCTAATTCTTGTCCCTAACGGCAAGAAGTTAGCATTGGCTTAGGCATCAGACCAATGCGGCTTCCAAGTCACATTTGTCAACCTGCCTTTTGGAAGTAATCTTGGGATTGGAGAAGATCTAGGGCAGTTGGGTAAAGACCTGAGGGACTTCCAAGTCTCAGAGATTGCCAGGGGATGAGTTTAAGGATGATTTTTAATCCGCTTGGTTTTGTCGTAGGTTTTGTGGGGCCAGGAAAACCACTTTCAGGATTTCCACTTCGACAAGCCACCTGGCTGCTGGTAGAATGAGCTCTTGTTTCAACTCCAGGTCAGCCTATGCCTGCTGCATCTTCCAATGATGGAGTCTCAGTTCACTTCTCAGGCAGGACTCCTGTACTGGTTTCAGGAGGAGTGGACCAAGATTACCTCAGCTCAGATGTGTCTCAGTTTTTCTGTTGCACAGTTACAATCTGGACTTCACTACAGATTTTTTGTGGAGTCTACATGCAAGCTCAAACACTGTCAGGCAGTTCTTGCCACCTTGCCAACGTTTCTTACTTTGGGCACAGTCGAGTCTGCCCCCAGTTGCAATTGGGGAATGGGAAGTTCCCTTTGCTTTGTAGTTCCAACCAGGGAGCTTCCTTCCAGCTGAGTTTGGACATAATAAGAGTCTAGGGTACGGTTCAGCTTTTCATAATGGGAAACTTGCGGTATGTAATAGTTCTGTCTGGTGGGGAGAGTTTCTAGCCTCCCTGGACCTCAAGGAAACTTATTCCCAGTGCTCCTTGCTATAGAGGGATCTTAGCAATTTGACATGTCATTCAGCCTTTCCATGTTGCCAAGGACATTTTTGCAAGGTCATGGTGGCAGCTTTCCTTCGTGAGGATGGATTGCAGGTTCATCCATACTTCATGACTGGCTGATTTGTGGCTCTCTCTATCAAGAGACTCTGCAAACTTCATCCAAGATACCTACTCGTCTTCAGTCCTTAGGATTGGTAATCAGTGTCACCAAGAGTCAGTTGTTTCCCTCACAAATCTTGGCTTATCGGGGAGTGTTGTGCCATATAGGCATGGGAAGTCCTTTCTTTCTTTTGCTCCTCAGCAACAGTTGCCAACCCAACTCAGGTTTTACTTTCTCTACCAGGTCCAGGATATGGGAATAGGTTCAAGTTATGGGCACAAGGTTCTCTTTTTTTGGACATTCCCCCATGGGCCTGAGTCCATATCAGACCACTTCAGGAGTTCCTTCTCTGCTTTGGTCCCCATCTCTATGGTTCCCTTCAAGCCAACTTAGTCTCAATGGTTGATTTCAACACAGCTTTCTGTTGATATTTCAGTTCTGTCTCCCTGAAGGTGGCTATCTGCAGCTTGTAGGCTGCTAGGCTGTGCCGTAGCTGGCGGCAACAGATTTCTGATCCCTTCCAGAAGGCAGGCAGTCAAACACCTCCTCACTTGCCAGATGTAGAGTCGAGGCTGGCTTATTTGCCAGTTTTCTTCTATGATTTGTTTCGGGCGTCAGATAAACAGACGTTTTTGGCAGTCACAGCCTGCCATTTGATGTGGTTGCGCTGCTGGGTGGTGAATGCAGCTTCTAATGATGGCTGGTTCAGCTCACTTTTCACGGCAACTATTGTTTGAGGACTCCATGAAGTTGGTGGAAGACCTGGGTGACTTATAGACCCAGTGTCTTCCTGAGGACATGTCTACAAGTTCTTTTCGGTTGGGTCAGGCGTGCCCTTATCTTTACGATACCATGGCTATTGCCCTGGGCAGCCTAGTTTTCTTTAGCAAGCCAGTCCAGGCAGGTTCTCTGAACTCCCGACTTCATCCGTTTGACGGGCGCACAGTACTGTCTTTTCTGCATACGGTGGTTTCTGCCTTCCATCCCTTTCCACCTTTTCTCTTCCTGCTTCTTGGATGTTCACCATATATTCCTATACTATTTGGAAGTGGCCAGCGAGTTCCATTGGTCAACTCTTTGCTTCTTGCTTTGCTCGGGACCATAGGAAGGTACCATGAGAAGGCTCGCCATTTTTAGATTGGCAGATGTGGGCATAGCGGTTTTGATGTCAGGAGGAGCAGACCTTTTGTAGAATAGGCGTCATCGTGAAGCTGAAGAGCTGTTCCACATAAGTGCCATTTTATTCAAAATCCTTTTAGGGGAGCAGCTGCTCCCCTTGCACCCCACCTAGCTCCGTCTCTGCATAGTGGGGCAGTGCCTGGGATGACCCACTGAGCAGAAGTGACTTCCTACATAGCCTTATGCACTGCTAAAGACTGTAGTGGTCGTCTAGTGCTCTCCATTTTAAGATTAGTAGATGTAGTGGTGGCAGGATCAGAAGCAGAAATATTCAGAACCTGGAGAGCCTTAGGTATATAGGAAGGTGGCGACTCCTTACGAAACACCCACACTGCGGTAGGATCATCAGATTCCTGACCTGCTGAGCAGAAATGCCTCCCAGCATACCCTCATGTTGTCGTCTGGCTAGTCTTAAGAAAGGGAATCTGGCTTCAAGCGCTGCAGTGGCCGTTGGCTGAGAGAGGCAGTTTCTTCAGCTGGCCTCTGTATGGGACAGTCTCTCCTGTTGTGGGTGGCAGCGCTTTCTTCCAGAGCGCAGTTGACTTCCTTTTCCGTGTCCCGTCTGGCTTTCGTGGCTGCCCTTTGCAGTTCGACCACTTGGTCCTCTGTCCTTCCGTGGATGGCTTTTGCAGATCGCCCACTTGATCTGCTGTCCTTCCCTTGCCAGGCTTTGCAGGCTTGGTGTGGCAGCGCTAAGCATTCCAGATTTGAAGTGGCAGCGCATGTAACCATGGCCTGTGGATCATTGCTCCAGTCTGCTGAGGTTGTAGTGCCCCGTCCCACTTGGACTGCTTTGGTACATCCCACAAGTCTCTGGATTGATCTGTGGGACGCTGTGGAAGGTAAAATTAGTTCTTACCTGATAATTTTCTTTCCATTTGTCCCAACAGATCAATCCAGAGGCCCGCCCTTTGTTGTTCTGGGTTGAGTGTTTTCTTCTAGTTGCCTCAGTTTCATCAGATTCCTTCATTTGATTTTTGGATACAAAAAAAAAAAAAGGCAAAACAAATCAAAACATAAAGGAAACCTTCTGTTACCCTCCCTCAGGAGCGGTTGAGGAGTTTACATGGGCTTTATGCAGGCAGGAGAGGACTTCCTCTTTCGTCTTCCACTGTTTTGGTATCGACAATACTGAAGTTAAGGTGACTGCACATGACCACATATAGTAAACCTCTGAAGTTCTCTCTATTTCCACCTGCTGGTAGAGGGACATAACCCCATAAGTCTCTGGATTGATCTGTAGGGACTAATGGAAAGAAAATGATCAGGTAAGAACTAATTTTACCTTGGCAGTGAGGACCTGATCCCTGAGCTGGAGAGAACTCATTACGCCCTCAAGCAGCCCCTGCCTAACAAATCCTTTGACATTATCTGCTTTTCTAAATATGCAGATAAGGAGAGACTTCTACAGAAGGCATGAGCAAGTAGGGCGATTCAGTACAATGGCCAGGCAGTTCATATCTGTCAAGATCTCTCCGCCTATACCCCAACTAAGTGCAGAGTGTTTTGACCGTTATTGGAAGTCCTTCAAAGGTTCTTTTCCTTTTCCCTGGGCACTATTGTTTCCCACTTAAGGATAGAATGCATAGACTGAGAAGACCCAATGAGGCCTGGCCCTTATTGTGAAAGGCTGGGATGGTATCTATAGAGAGACCTGCATCATCAATGGGGAGCCCCCGAGTTCTGAGGCCAGCTGCACAGAATCGGGTCCCCAACAAAAGAGCCGACCTCCTCAGACAGCTGCACAAACCTGACCTGGTGTGGTTTGAGTGCTTTGGATTGAAGTCTGCCATTTTGGATCTTGCTACATTTTAGTGTTGGCAGGTTTTTCCTCTTCTGCAGATGAGTGGCACCTATGTTACATGGCCCTTTAGGGCAGTGTGTGGTAATTTGATACACTTCTGATTTCCACGCTTTGGACCTGCAGAGAAACACTTTACATACATCCTGGTTTTCCATTTCTTAGTTTTAGGTGGGGATAGTGTGTTTGCTGTATGAATGGTGTTGGGGGGGCTGGGGGATGGTTACTTGTAGCTTCTGTGCTATCAGGGAGAGTAGTAGATGTATATGGAGTGCGGGTGGGAGGCAGGTTGTGTACTTTCTGTGATTCTTTTGGAACCCTTTGTGTAGTGTTTCAGGTAGGAGAGTGGCAGTATTTACTGAGTGAGTCAACATTGAATGCTCTTACCTGCATTTGTTATGGCTGTCTGTATTCTTACCCTTAATGTCAAGGAGTTGAATTCTCCTGCTAAGCGGAGCCTGCTGAAGAGGGAGCTGGAGTCTAAAGGGGCACATGTACTCCAGGAAATCCACTTTAAACTGTGTCATGAAGCTGTATTACATTGTAGACCCTACCCAACTGTCTTTTTTGCTTTTGACAGGAGTGGGAGCAAGACCAAAGGGGTGGCAGTTTTTTCATCACAGCTTAGCTGTCCAAGTAATTGAGATCTTGAGGGAGATATCTTTTCATGCAGATAACAGTTGATCAGAATACATTCATAGCTAATGTATGTTCTGCTAATACAAATCAAGTGGATTTCTTTGTTGCGATAAGGCAAGGCCTGTCCACGTTCCTGGGGGGGGGTCCCTTAATTCTGGCTGGGGGGGGATTTTAATTTGGACCCAGCCATGGACTTTGGGGAAGGACATTGCAGGAACTGCTAAAACTGCCAGGGTATTGTGGGATCATTGGAGTTGGTGTTGGTGAATAGTTGGTGGGATAGTCATCTCACCCAATGTGACTTCTCATTTTATTCTCCTGCCCATCTTATGTACTCTAGAAGACTACCTGGGAGGCTAGAGAGAAGCGTTGGTCCCCGAATACACAATTGCTTAAGAATGAGGTTATAGTTCAGGGTTATAGAAAAGTCTTACAAGAGTATTTGGAACATAAACTGAACTCTGTCCCCTGCTACAGTGTGGGATGCTATGAAGGTGGTCACCCTTGGCTATTTTATCAAGGAGACTGCCCAGTGTAAAAGGCAGAGAGAGAAAGCTAAATTACACCTTGAGCAGCAGATTGCAGTTTTAAAGAGACAGCATAAACTGACCAGAGAGAAATCCACATGGACGGAGATCCAAGGGGCTCGTTTGTCTTTGGAGGCCATTAGGCAGGATGAACTGGCCCTCTGGATGGAGAGGGTTAGGCACATTGGATGCTGGTCAGTCCACTTTGTAGAGCCTGAGTGGACAGACATACAATGACATCCCAGTCTTTAATTTTACCTGTAAGTCAGTGGAAATACGAGAGATTTCGGGAGTACTTGGGGGGGGGGGGGGGGGGGGGGGGGGGAATTGTATACCAGAGATGGGGGTATCTCGACATCCACTATTGACACCTATTTGGCCTCTGGACAGCTGCCTCGTCTCACTCCAGACAAACAGAAACTACTAAATGTGGATGCTACTCCTAAAGAAATACAGCAAGCAATTAAGGCTTTGCTGGTAGGGAAGGCTCCAGGTTTAGATGGGTACCCCCTGGAGTTGTAACGTTCTTAGGGGAGGTGGCACTCTTGCTGGCAGAGGTCATGAACAGTGTTAGAAGGGGGGAAGCTTTGCCCGCTACCATGTTAGAAGCGTGGATCACAGTCATTCCCAAAGAGAGGAAGGATAGGCATATCTTGGTGTTAAATGATGATGTCAAAATAATATCTAAAGTGTTAGCCACACAGCTAGGGGGGCTTCTGCTTGGTCTAATACATGCTGACCAGTTTGGGTTTATTCCAAAAAGGCAGGCGGCAGACAATATTGTTAATTCATGTGGCTAAAGTGAGGAATATTAACACCTCTCTGTTGGGAATAGATGCCGAGAAGGCGGTTAGGGTTCACTGGGGTTTTATGGAAAGGGTATTAGGCTACATTGGGGTGGGAGATGGATTTCATACATGGGTGGGAAGACTTTATTCTGAGCCCTAAGCCTGTGTACATGTTAATGGGGGGAATTTGGGGATGTTTTCTTTGACTCGGGGCACATGGCGGGGTGCCTTTGTTTCCCCTGCTTTTTGCCCTGACGATAGAGCCTTTTGCAGCTGCAGTGAGGGAGAATCCAGATGTAGGAGACCATGATTACAAAATAAGTTTGTTTGCTGACCTTAACGAATCTGATAGTGACTACTTTAATTTGATGGAGGCCTTTTCCTCGCCCTCGGTCTTCAAGGTCAATAAGAGGAAAAGAGGCCTTCAACATTTCTTTGTCAGTCTCGGTGGTAGCTGTGTTGCAATCATCCTTTCCCTTTCGTTGGGTAAATGACAGGCTGTGATGGGGGTTTGGCTATCGGCTTCTTGGAATTATTTGAGTTAAATTACCCTAGGCTTCTTGGGGTGGTGCGGGAGGACCTGAATAAGTAGAAGGATTTAACCCTTTTGTGGTTTTGAACTCATTACCACTGTCGAGATGAATATCATGTGCCGCTTTCTTTATCTGTTTCAGGTCCTTCCATTAACTGTCTAGGAGATTCTTGGACACTGCAGGATTTATTTTTAAAGTTCATCTGGGAGGGTGGAAATACAGTTTTAGCAGAAAAAATGTATTCCGCACTAGGGAAAAGGGAAGGTTGGAAGTTCCCCACTTAAGCATATATTACAAGGCAATTCAAGCTTGTGCTGCTGTAGAATGATTTCAGAGCCATCCCTATAAATTTTGGATAGGACTGGAGCAGACCTTGGTTGGCAAGATTCCATCGAGTGATCTCGTTTGGCTACCTAGACGGTGTCAGATACTGGTACCTTCTACATGACATAGACTTCGTATTTGGAATTCCCTGGGTACCCATACAGATTTTCCTATATCTAGGGACACTCCCTTAAGGTATAATTCCTTGTTCCAGCCTGGGAGTCCACAGGGTGGTGCAGCTGGGGTAGTTTGTGGATAAGTATATGCTCTTCGGAGACTCTGGCGGGGGAATTTCAGCTTCCAGAAGTGCACTGTTCTTATTGTCCAGTGATACACATTCTGCAGAGTAAAACTGTCAAACCTCACCTATTTGGGGTATATACTGAGTTGGAAAATATATGTGAGGATTTTAGATTCACTTGACAGCTCTGTATAGACATGGTCAAGATTTGTCGCTAATAGTCATGAACCATCGAATGAGATGGGAATGTGAGCTGGGAGTTAAATATGAATTAAGTGACATGGAAGCAGAATTGGGCACAGTTGCTATAGCTGCCAATGTTTAGGAAAATAATTACAAACTTATGGAATCCCAGGCCAAATATATTCCGTGTATTAAAGGAGGATGGATGACCAAACGACAGCCGGCGTGGTTAAAAAGTGAGGTGAAGGAAGCTATTAAAGCTAAAAGAAAATCCTTCAGAAAATGGAAGAAGGAACCGACTGAAAATAATAAGAAACGGCATAAGGAATGTCAAGTCATATGCAAAGAGGGACTTCGAAAAAAAAAAATTACGTTGGAGGCAAAAACACATAGTAAATTTTTTTTTGGTATATTAAAAGCAGGAAGCCGGCAAAAGAATCGGTTGGACCGCTAGATGACCGAGGAGTAAAAGGGGCAATCAGGGAAGACAAAGCTGTAGCGGAGAGATTAAATGAATTCTTTGCTTCGATCTTCACCGAGGAAGATTTGGGAGTGATACCGGTGCCAGAAATGGTATTTGAAGCTGACGAGTCGGAGAAACTTAATGAATTCTCTGTAAACCTGGAGGATGTAATGGGGCAGTTCTACAAACTGAAGAGTAACAAATCTCCTGGACCGGATGGTATTCATCCCAGAGTACTGATAGAACTGAAAAATGAGCTTGCAGAGCTATTAGAAATATGTAATTTATCTTTAAAATCGAGTGTGGTACCGGAAGCTTGGAGGGTGGCCAATGTAACGCCGATTTTTTAAAAAGGTTCCAGAGGAGATCCGGGAAATTATAGACCGGTGAGTCTGACGTCGGTGCCAGGCAAAATGGTAGAGACTATTATTAAGAACAAAATTACAGAGCATATTCAAAAGCATGGATTGAGACAAATAGGCATATTTTCAAAGCATTTAGCCTTCCAAAGTTCCATAGAAACCTATGGAACTTTGGAAGGCTAAGTGCTTTGAAAATATGCCTCTTTCTAAAGTCAACATGGATTTAGTGAAGGGAAATCTTGCCTCACCAATCTACTACGTTTCTTTGAAGGGGTGAACAAACATGTGGATAAAGGTGAGCCGATTGTTACTGTGTATCTGGATTTTCAGAAGGCGTTTGACAAAGTACCTCATGAAAGACTCCGGAGGAAATTGGAGAGTCATGGGATAGGAGGTAGTGTTCTATTGTGGATTAAAAATTGGTTAAAAGATAGAAAACAGAGAGTAGGGTTAAATGGTCAGTATTCTCAATCGAGAAGAGTAGTTAGTGGGGTTCCGCAGGGGTCTGTGCTGGGACTGCTGCTTTTTAACATATTTATAAATGACCTAGAGATGGGAGTAACTAGTGAGGTAGTTAAATTTGCTGATGACACAAAGTTATTCAAAGTAGTTAAATCACGGGAGGATTGTGAAAAATTACAAGAGGACCTTATGTGACTGGGAGACTGGGCGTCTAAATGGCAGATG
This sequence comes from Microcaecilia unicolor, assembly GCF_901765095.1. Classification (NCBI taxonomy): domain Eukaryota; kingdom Metazoa; phylum Chordata; class Amphibia; order Gymnophiona; family Siphonopidae; genus Microcaecilia; species Microcaecilia unicolor. Next base: position 166,446,515 of record NC_044039.1, read on the forward strand.
ACGTTTAATGTGAGCAAGTGCAAAGTGATGCATGTGGGAAAGAGGAACCCAAATTATAGCTATGTCATGCAAGGTTCCATGTTAGGAGTCACCGACCAAGAAAGGGATCTAGGTGTGATGATATGTTGAAACCTTCTGCTCAGTGTGCTACTGCAGCTACGAAAGCAAATGTGTTAGGTGGTGTTAGGAAAGGAATGGAAAACAAAAAGGAGGATGTTATAATGCCTTTGTATCGCTCCATGGTGCAACCGCACCTCGAATATTGTGTTCAATTCTGGTCGCCGTATCTCAAAAAAGATATAGTGGAATTAGAAAAGGTGCAGAGAAGGGCGACGAAAATGATAAAGGGGATGGGACGACTTTCCTATGAGGAAAGGCTAAAGCAGCTAGGGCTCTTCAGCTTGGAGAAAAGGCGGCTGAGGGGAGCTATGATAGAGGTCTATAAAATAATGAGTGGAGTTGAACGGGTAGATGTAAAGTGTCTAGGGCTCTTCAGCTTGGAGAAAAGGCGGCTGAGGGGAGCTTTGATAGAGGTCTATAAAATAATGAGTGGAGTTGAACGGGTAGATGTAAAGCTTCTGGTCACGCTTTCCAAAAATACTAGGACTAGGGGGCATGCGATGAAGCTACAATGTAGTAAATTTAAAACGAATCGGAGAAAATGTTTCTTCACTCAACGTGTAATTAAACTCTGGAATTCGTTGCCAGAGAATGTGGTAAAGGCGGTTAGCTTAGCGGAGTTTAAAAAAGGTTTGGACGGCTTCCTAAAGGAAAAGTCCATAGACCGTTATTAAATGGACTTGGGGGAAATCCACTATTTCTGGGATAAGCCGTATAAAATGTTTTGCACTTTTTTGGGATCTTGCCAGGTATTTGTGATCTGGATTGGCCACTGTTGGAAACAGGATGCTGGGCTTGATGGACCTCTGGTCTTTCCCAGTATGGCAATACTTATGTACAAGTGGTACTTCACTCTGGATAGAATCTCAACACTGGTTACGCAGGTACCATTGGACTTTTGGAGGCTTTCTGGCTGCAGAGGTACCCTTGGTTATGTTTGGTGGTCTAGTCCCAAGGCCTTCTGGAAGAGCATACAGTACCAGATTTCTCGCTGTATGGGTTTGTTGGGTACTATGGGACTCGGGGATATTTCTATTCAATAGTTATGCTGGGTTTGAAGAGGGCCCAGGTACAATTGGTCTGTCATTTGTTCAATGCTGCGAAGCTGACTTTGATGACGTTTTGGAAAAGGGTGGAACTGCCCTCTATAAGTATTTGGACAGCTAAACGAGCTACATTTATGGATGGAGAAGCTCATGGCTAAGAGACTCAACTGAATGCCCAGATGGAGGAAAGTGTGTGGTCCTCTGAAGAATTGTCAGTTATCCTGAGGTTGTTTGAGTGTACTCATGGGTGAGTTGAGGGGGGAATTGGTTTCTTGGGGGGGGGGGGGAGGGGGTAACATAGGGAGTCTGTTACATGGGGTTAAAAAACAAATTGTGAGGTTGATGTTAGCATTAATGTTTGAGTTTTGATATCTTTGTTGCAGTTTGTGTATGCTAGTTACATTGGAATATTTTGTACCTTTGACTCTTTTTGTCAAACTTCCTTTAAATTAAAAAACAAAAAAGGACTTGAAGGGAATGTTTTTGAAATTCCCTTGTGCTCCATAGTATCAGAGAATTATATATTGATATGCTAGAATAATTTAACTAGTGGTACTGTACTGCATCTCAGGTGTTTCTCACCTTGTCTGGAGTAATACCCACAGATCTATTTAACCCCAGTCTTTCTCTGCTTCCCGTTTTTCCTCGCCAAAACCCATGGCTCTTTGCCATGTGGTTCTCTGTTCCCCTCCTCCCCCACCAATAGGCAAACAGCTCCATTTTTCTTTCTATAGCTCCCTCTCCAAAGCTTTCTGTCAACCTCCCCTCACCTACATATACTCTTTCTTCTCTCAGGCCCAGATGCACAAAACCTAACTAGCCAGCTGCAGACCTCCCCTTAAATTTGAGTGAACTTAACACAACAAAATAGGGCAGAGGGACTGCTTTTAACCAGAACACAAAAAAGTGTGACAAAATTGGGCTGCTCTGTGTATGCTCAACTGGCTGATTGGCTTCCTCTGTATCGCATGCAAATGAGCTGGGTTGTAAAAGCAAGGAGCAGCTCATTTGCATGCCATTCTCTTTGGGAATCCACCTGTATTTCCAAATCGGTAATTTTTACTGATTTGAATATACGAATAGATTCTTAATGGGGATCTTAGTTCTTCTGGGTCTCAGAGCTAGGGTGACTGGGAGGAAGAGGATGCGGACTGATGATCAGATGCTCTTTTCTGCCAAACGGTGTATAGAGAGAATGAGCTGGAGTTGCCTACCATGGTTGGTGGCAGGGAAGGGAGCTGTTCTGCTTTCTGTTCCCTGTGCAGAAACATAGAATTCCTAGGCACTAAAACAGGCTTGTCAAACCTTTTTCTTTCAAGGGCCACATTTTATATTTTGCAGCATTTAGAGGGCCAAAACACGCACCGTTGTATTTTGCCACATGTTTTATCTCTCATGAACTCGTCTTCACCCAGTCTCTTTACCCTCACCTGGTATCAGCTGCAGAAGAATCAGTAAGATTCCTGCTTCCCCACCATGACACGTCTGCAAGCTTGGGTTATGTGAGACTTGAAACCGCAGACCAACCCCAATTTCCAGCACCACATGGCTCAAGCTTACAGAGAGCTGAGGCATGGCGGGGAAGCAGGAATCCTGCTGTAATCATCATCGCAAGAATTTCCAAGCTTCCAAAGGCCAAAAAACAGCACTTGGTGGGCTGGAGGTTGAACAAGCCTGCACTAAAAGGTCACAAGCTAAAATTCTGTTCATGTTAACCATTCAGATTTACTTAGAAGTGTGGTATCAGATTACATAAACATGTATATGAATGACAGTATCTTAATGATAATCTACTGTTTTTTATTTTCAGGTATTTAGTTCTGGATATAGCGGATAATCCAGTTGAAAATATAATACGTTTTTTTCCAACGGTATGTATGTTCATAGTGAATTAATACAAGCCAAACTTGGTTGGGCTGGCTTAGTGGCAGTGGTCTGCCAAGCGGAGGAAGGTCTTCAGTTTTATCTGAGTTGGGTTTTCTGTTTGGAATGCTGTGGAGGTGGTTCACAGAGAATGATATGGGGACAAATTTGCCCCCAGTCCCAGCGGGCTCTGTCCTCATCTGCAGAAGCCTTGAACACTTATGATTTTATATTTAAACCTTTTTATTAAAGTATAAAAAGGAACAATATTCTCAGCAAATGTTTATAAATCACAAATAGAAAATAATAATAACGAGCAGCTATAATAACCGCACCACCACCACCCTTTACCCTTCCAACCCCAACAATAGCTGACTTCTACTATCCCAAAGAACCCTAATCTACCCTGTTAAAATGTCCATAATACAACCTGCTCTGTATTACCTAGCTGGAGAAGAAATATGCCCTACGATGCACTTTTATGATTTGTTTAATCTGTGGATGAATAGGAAGTCGTCAATAATCTCAGGATTCAGTCTAGCTCTCCTGTCTTCCACAGTCCTTCCTGCAATAGAAAATGTCTTCTCAGAAGATGTGCTGGTAGCAGGAACGCATAGGATCCCTGTGCAAATTTTGTTGGCTGTGGCCAGCACTTTTGCTTGTTTTTCCAAAAAATCAAAACATCGTCGTCTGCATCACTCAAACGTAACTGTCCAATTCATTAACAGCCTTCAAAGTAGAGAATGACAAAAATACAAAGTTTGTCCGCAACCCCGCAGGCTCTGTCCCCGCCCCATCTCTGTGTCATTCTCTGATTCACAGCCCCCAAGAGGAGGGACTCGTGGTCATTGCTTAAGGGTGACACCTAGTGGCTTAATTCAGGAAAGAAAACTGGTGCATGACCCCTGGCCTGAGATTTTTGCTGTAAAGACCCAGGTTAGGAATATTGGGTAGGGAGAACTCCAAAATAGGGTGAAGAATTCCCCCGAGTAGTTGCAAATGAAAACATGTGGTGCTAAATTCCAGTCATATTAAGATAGACTTGGGGAAATTCACTGCTTACTCATGTCTGCTTTTTAGGATCTTGCCAAGTACTTGTGACCTGGATTGGCCACAGTTGGAAAAAGGATACTGGGCTTAGTGGATCTTTGATTTAGCAGCTCTTAAATTCTTACCAGCTAAAACTATAAAGAAGCAGGAGGAACATGCAGGGTCTAAAACTATGGGCCTGGTATTTTAAAGGACTTATGCACTCGGCACCTGCGCCAATCGCAAATCATTTTTGCTAAATATGTCCCACTTATTTGTATGCCAAGCAGCAGGGTTAGGGCTGGGCTGACACAAAAGTTATATGGAGAGCGACAAAATTCAGCCACTTTCCTTGTAACATATGTATGAGTTAGGCCTACTTTTGTGTGAACAGGAAAGTAGTTGCCTCTCGTATGCATATTCAGTAGCTTCATTTAAAGGGGCCAGCACCACGTGATATACACAGAATTGATTGGGCACTTTCAATATCTGACCCTACTTGATTGCTAAGTACTGCAGGGACATTCTTTTCCTTTGCCACAAAACCATGCCAGACCAATGAAATCTTTGTTTGAATTCCTGTGAATAAAATTGAATTTAAATGAACTATACTCCCTGAAGCTGTTCAGTCTGCAGATTGTTAGCATTTCTTGGAGGGGGCTGGTAAAGTATCCTCATGCTCCTCAGTTTTGTGTGTTTAATGAAAGTCTGTATACTGTGCTTTGAAAAGGCCAGCAGTGTGGTTTACAGACAGTAACTTGCAGGAAAAGCCCAGTATCTCAAGCTTTTACCCTATATTGTATGTGTGGACAGTTAAACCCATAGATTTGTTATAGTATTATCATGACTTGAACTCTTTATTGTTAGATTCAAGTTGCATTTTAGGCTGTTCCAGAGGGTAAGAACAAAGGTGGAGGACTGGGTTTGTGTGTTCCTGGGTTTGTGTTTTTATAATGGTGCTGTTACCTGGTTTTTAAAGAAACCACCTGAGGACTAGGACGTGATGTTCCTGAATTGTACCCAGAAGGGGTCTGGGAAGGGAAGAATTAATTTCAGGATGCTGTTCTATATATAGCCTATAAACAAACTGACAGAAGGATTATTGATAGCAGACAGAACCCCCTCTGCTGTTCTTTCTTCTGTAAAGGTAAGTGGGAAATATTATGCTGTGGAATTGGTATATTGAGTGCTGTTGAATTTGTGGCCCTAGTAGAGGAACTGATCTAGAAAAAGAGCACAAGGGGCTCTCAAGAATGGAACAAGTGTGCTTTTATTGATGACCCGACATGGATCGTGTTTCAGCATAATATACGCCTATCTCAGGGGTCAGTTCTTGATTACTGCGTTCTTTACGTCATGGAATAAAATCCTCCCAACTAAGGAGACTTCAAATCAGGGAGAACATATCTGTTAAATTTCTCTCCCCATCAGTCCCTCTATAGCAGAGGAAGAAAAAGGCATCTGCGATAATAGCGACCACAGTTAATCCAGAGGTCCTCTCCTCAATGAAACTAAGTAGAAAGCAAATTTACAAGACAATCATAAACCAGAAGCGTGCGGTAATCAAGAACTGACCCTGAGGCAGGTGTATGTTATGCTGACAAAACCAAGAAGTAAGGGGTGGACCAAGAAGTCTCGCCAGCCAAAGGTTGATTGAAGTAACCTTATTAGCACCAAATATGTGTATGAAACACGACCCATATTGGGTCACCAATAAAAGCACACTTGTTCTGTTCTTGAGAGACCTTTGTGGGGGGTTTTTCTGGATCATTTGTGCTGTGTACTTGGACCCTCCTGTTGGATATTGTCCTATTAGAGAAACTGGCAAAACAACCTGGCTTGTTGTGTAAGCTTCTGTGTGAATGACATGTTAAATTATTGGAACCGACTCAGACTATTTTCTTTAATAAACTTTCAAGTGTCACTCAGATTTTTATATTGTACTAGCTCTACCCGACCACGCGTTGCTGTGGCTCAGTCTGGTTAAATGGAAAAGAAAGAAAAGAGGAAGTGCACGTTTCTAATATGTTTAATTTCACAATGCTTGTGGGTATACAATATTTTTTGTTGTTCCATTGTGTGTGCAGAGATAGAGATTGTCTGGTTTGCCGACTGTGGAACATGCAACATATAATTGTCCATGTGAGAAGCAATCCGTGTGTAGATGTAAATGGGTGAATTCTAAAGACTGGCCCTGAGCTTTGTTGATGGTGATGCAAACGCCAATCGAATTGGGAATTGCAATCTGTTAAATTGAAATGGCATATCTGTTGGAATCATAGGAATGCGAGGAACGAGGACATGTTCACCTTTGAAAGGTCCTGTCAAGATTGTTGCTTGTACGACATTGCTCATAAATTTTTTTTTACTGCAAGCCGCGTGCGGTTGGAAAGCTTTGGCTGGTTGATATTTCGCAACATGATAATTGGCACGCCGATTTTCAATTGCAGTACGTGCGGTGGCATCCCTGGCAGATCGAGTGAATTGAAAAAGTCTGTTGGTTAATTAAGCGCTTCATCTGCTTCCAGAACAGTGTCGATGTACTTGTATGTGAGTGGCTCGCTTTGAATGTTAGACTGAATAATATTGTTCAGTTGGTAGACGTCTTTGTTCTTGGCCACAAGAATAGCTCGTTCACTCAGCAAATCGTGATTCTTATAATTGGTTTGAATATTGGGAAATACTTTTTCAACCAATTGTTCTTTTGAGGTCACTAAATTGTAGAAGTTATGAGGCAATGAAATTCGTCCTGAGGTCAGATCAACCGGCACCTTTCAGTTCCCAATTTTCAGCAATTGATGTGAGAATATCTGAGCTGATTGATCGTTTTGCAGCTGGACACGCATATTTGTAGTTAAGTTTAACGTCTTTACGTGTTGCCACAAAGTAGAGTATTTTAGGCAAGCATTTATTTCGTCCGCTGGTGTCGATCGAGGAACTACAGGTAATGTTTGCCTGAAATCTCGTGCAAGCAATATTAATGTGTTCCCAAATGGTCTGATGTTTCCACGCAAATCTTGCAATGATCGATCAAGAGCCTCGAGCGATGTTTTTCGCTGTGCTGTTTCCTCGGCACGTATTTGAGCCATTCTTTGTCTGTTTTGCTCGTTCGCTGATGCCTGTTTTCCTCAGTTTGATTTGCAATTGTAGGTATATAAAAACACGCGTGTATTCGAATGCAACGTTGTGTCGAAATTTCAAAGCGATCGGTGAAGAACTTTTGGAGATTTAAGCCACTCTCGGCCTGTCGTGTTGATTCTGTTGAGAACGAAGCAGATCTGAAGCTGCAGAACGCGATCGCCATGCTCGCAACTGTGCATCGTCAAGTCTGGCTGCACATCGCTCTGCTGCTTCCTCGGCACGTATTTGAGCCATTCTTTGTGTGTTTCACTCGTTCGCTGATGGCCGTTCTTTCTCAGTTTGATTTGCAATTACTTGTCACACTGCTTCCGCTCCACGAGTACGACAGCTGTGACATCTATATAATAGTAGGTATATAAAAACATGCACGTAATTTCAAAGCGATCGGTGAAGAACTTTCAGAGATTTAAGCCACTCTCAGCCTGTCGCGTTGATTCTGTTGAGAACGAAGCAGATCTGAAGCTGCAGAACACTATCGCCGTGCTCGCAACCGTGCATCATCAAGTCTGGCTACACGTCGCTCTGCTGCTTCCTTGGCACATATTTGAGCCGTTCTTCCTCAGTTTGATTTGCAATTACTCGTCGCACTGCTTCCGCTCCACAAGTACGACAGCTGTGACATCTATATAATAGTAGGTATATAAAAACATGCGCGTATTCGAATGCAACGTTGTGTCCAAATTTGAAAGCAATCGGTGAAGAACTTTCGGAGATTTAAGATTTTGAACAAACAAACATTTACATTTTTATTTATATAGATTGAGCAAGAGGGTAGGTAAGTGTTATTCTCAAATGTCACAAGCTAGGTGCTCAAGACATCTACACTGAAGGTGCATAAGATTAATTTGTTTGCACTGCCTCCATGTGTTTGCAAACAAATTGTATGTCTTAGCTCTTTTTCTTTCTTTTCTTTTAATTGACTGGTTTTGTAGGTGTGGGGGTTTTTTGTGGGGGGGGGGGGGGGAGGTCTTTATGGGAACACATCAGCCCTGCTAGCTCAAGTCATTTAGACTGAAATTCTTCCCTGAGGGTATATTGTGTTGAGACACTGCTGTAATATTCATATTGGCAATTTTTAAAAATACACATCTGTTGCCCTGATTCAGAGGATTAGTGCACATCTTTGGGAGGGCAAAAGTACCTTCTTGCATCCCATACTTAGAAAAGGCAGTATAATGCATTTATCTTCACATTGTTGGTGTGAAACATTTCAAGTTAGCCCACACTTGGTTTGCGTAGTGTTCATTTAAAGATAAGCTGTGAATAAGTTATTTTCTGGATTCTATAGGGTCTCTGGATTATAAATGTAGAGAGACATAATTTTGTTGCCGCGTGGTGTCTGGTTAACGTGCTTATTGTGATGCTGTGTATGTAGTTGATGTAAGATACCAGAGTTTTTGCAACAGCTCACTTCGCATATTATGACTCCCGGTTTTAATTACTGCTGTACAAAAGTTATCTTTGCTATTGTATTTTTCAGTCTCGTTATTGTAAACATTTTTATTAGAAAGGTGAAGAAATGCACATATGCAGGTGTTTTTCATATCTTTACCCCTCTAAGCACTATTTTTGCATAATTGCTGAACACTTTTTCTTCCAGACTAAAGAATTCATTGATGAAAGTTTACAGACTGGAGGTAAATTTATTTCTATTGCTATAAAATATGATTGCATGCAGATGCCTAGACTTGCATTGCTTATACATAAATATTAACAATTACAGTAGTAAAAAGATTGAAATGGTTTTCAAACCACTCAGTGGTACTTGATTTCTAGGGTGCTCTTTGCAGTGTTTGTGCCTGAAGTCATTTTTGATTTAGAACTGCACAGAATGCATTTTTACAGCTTTTTTTCTAAAATATTTTTAATTGTATTTTGCTTCCTGTGTGTAGAACCGTTCTGTTTAAGGGGGTCTTTTACTAAAGCTTAGCTCGAGTTATCTGCAGCAGGGCCCATTTTGTTCCTATGGGCCATGCTGCAGATAATTCGAGCTAAGCTTTAGTAAAAGACCCCCTAAGTGACCAATTTTTCAGGACTGTATATGTATATAAAAGTTGGTAACCAAAAAAGCTTGTTTCAGTAATACTTATGAATCAAGATAGATTTGTACTCGCCAGCGTGGTCAAAAGCAATATATGCCCACCAAGACAATGGCTTAAATATTTAAAGCAGAAAAAAATGGTGAAATAAATTTAAAAAGGGTTTTTTCTTCAGAGAAACGTTCACCACAAGATGTCTGTATCCTTTCACTATAGACAATATTGACACCTTGTAATTGTTTTGAGATACCCCTGTACAGTCTGCAGTACTCAATCTTCCCTCGTCCCAAAGAACGATATTGAAGGCCAGATGGGGTAACACTGAGATTGAAGAGTGTGTAGAGGTGGGCACAATGCCTTCTAGCATGGTGTACATATCTCCATGCATAGCCTGCTATACTTCCTGGCCCACTGGCGCTACTGAGGAGCAAGAAGTGATAATGTGAGGAGAGGGGGACAGGTTACTACAGCTGCACAGATCTCCAAATACTCTTGTTGGTTCTTCCCCCCCCCCCCCCCCCACCACACAAAACAAAAGCCTTTAGAACAGCCCTGTGTAGTGGTGGTGGCACCCGTCTTTAAGCCAACTTAAATTTTGAATTTTATAAAGAAAACAAACGATGGTTTGTTCTCCATTTCTTGTTTGGATTCTAGTGATGTCTGAAGGCACAGTTATATATAAAGTTAGTCTCATGTATCCAGATCAGTATTCTACGTTCTCTCGTTCCGTATTAAAAACTGAGGAGCATATGCTATTTCGTTGAGATGATAAACTGCAAAACCAACTGGAAGAAATGGTTAGAGCAGTAAACTGTGAATTACAGAAGCTGAGGTTCATAGCCTACTTTACCCTATGCTGCTCCTTGGGAAATCATTTAAGCATGTGTTCTTTCAGATACAAAGTGTTTTAAATTGTAAGCTCTCTGGGCCAGGGAAATGCTGGCTGAACCTGCTTATAACTCACCTTGAGTTGGAAAGGCAACTGAAAATCCAAATCTGTACAAATTTTCAAGGAGCCAAGATATTATCTGAGTAATGTACCTCACAACACCATGTGTGTTCCTAATTTTCCCTATAATTAAGTAGATGGATTGCCAGAGGATCTACCTTGCAGCTTTTATAGACCCTGTCAGCTTTGGCCCAGTTGACCCTTTATCAAGCATGGATAGGCTGTGTTCAAAGAACAGTTATGGGCTACTTTTTTTCTTTCTTCAAACTGGAAACGCTTTAAATAAATCTCCAATGTTCTTGACGGATTACAATCATTAACGTACATAATTTCTAAAAACACATACATATAACAATAATATAACATCAGATCTCCATTTTCCTCTTCACAAATAAAAAGATCTTGCACCTTCATTTAGTAAATTATAACTCATCTCAAACTCCTAGGTATGCCTGCTGAAACATCAGTTTTATGTTCTTTTTTAAATAATCCCAAGCTTTGCATCTCTCATTTCCAGTGGCAGATTATTCCAAAGGTGTTGTCCAATAACATAAAATATTGATGAACGGTATTCTTCTGACTTCATTTTATGATGGAACTTCCAAAACTCTATTTGCGGACCCTAACGCTTGCAATGATAAATATGTAACTTGGAAGCGATGATCATAGAAACTTGCTTTAAAAAGACTTTAAAAACATATATAGCATTTTAAATCTAATCCTATACTGTATAGGGAGCCTGTGAAGTTGTTTTTTTTTTAAATAGGGGAAATATGAATAAACTGGCTACAACCCATTAAGACTCTTGCTACTGAACTCTGTTCTACCCGAGGAGCTTTCAACTGATTCTTATGTATTCCCATAAGGAAGCTAATATAATAGTCAAAACAGGGAGGGGTATTACTTTAGATCACCATATTAAAGTTCTCAGGACTAAATCATTTAATCATCTTGAAGTCGCAGTTTGAAAAAGGTAACTTTAACAATTTTACTAACTTGAAATTACACACTAAGTGATGAATCTATAATTATCCCCAAATTATGAATTTTATCCACAGTAGGGGATGATAATTTCACATGTGAATGAAGTTGGATTATTAGAGCAGGAATAACTTGATAGAAATCTGAGTTTTAGCAATATTTAATTTCAAGTGATTAGCTCTAATCCATTGTCTGAGTTCAACTACAATGTTCTCTGAATGTTGCCTCTACAGATTTATCAACAGCAATGATAAAATGAATGTCGTCAGCATAGATTCTGAACTGCAGATTCAAACAGTTCAGCAATCTGCACAATGGCAAAAGAAAATATTAAAATAGCTGATCCCTAGGGAATTCCTGTGGGATTAGGCAAATTACTTGAAATGTCTAAATCCCTTTTCACACACATCTCTCATGAAGAAAGGATGAAAAGCATTTCAGAACAGACCCATTCATACCAATAGATATCGCTGTACCAAAATCACATGATTTATGGTGTCTAAAGCTGTGGATATATCCAAAGTTACCAGTAAAAAAAAACATACTCCATCAAATCCTATTTTGATTACATCTAAAAGAGAAATCAATAAAGTTGATTTGTGTCTAATATATCTTATTTTTCCAAAAAATCAATTAGCTGATCATAGACCACCTTCTCCATTACCTTAGCAAGAAATGATAAGGAGTAGATTGGTCTATAGTTGTCAACCAGATTTGAAACAAAAACCTTATTTCTCCCTCCAACTCCCACGCCAGATATAAATACCAACTCTGGAGAAGACAGTATGTTTGTGGATATTAAGGTACCAATACAGTTAGTACCTGTGGCTAGAATTTATTACCAGCTTTTTCCTGTTTCTGATGGCTTTGGAACATCGATCATAATGTTAACTCTGGATCTGGACAGAAAATGGCATTTAAAGCTATATTTCAAGCATAACCAATAATCTAGCTTAGGTAAGAAAGTCAGTCTACCTAAACATGTCCTTTGTAATGAGACCAGCATCCTGTAGATAGGAACTGTGGCCTCAGAAATTCCTTGCAAATGTGGTGTCTATTACTTTTGTATATGCTTAAACATTTTTGGAAGCTAATTAGCTTATTGTTTCTCAGCAGTACAGTAGTACAGGAAGGGTCTTTCCTCTGTACACTTATTTCCTAACTTAATGTCCCTTTATATTAATCTCTCTCCCTTCAGATCATGGATTTGTCTTTGTGGCCCTGAATGCCTCCATTCCTGTAATCTGGGGTCGGAGATTTTTGATTCTGCCATCTTATTTAGTCTCGTATCATAGAACGATATTCCTCTTGCACTGGCTCGCTCATTCTTAACGTGATCATCCGGTTCAGCGAGTACCATACATGTAGGACTTCTAAATATTCGCTCACTTTGAGGTAAGCAGTTTTTAATACATGATTTTATAATTTCCCAGGGTCTAGATATCCTATGCCTAGTTGAGACATGGCTACAAGCTGGGGATTTAGCATATTTTTTGACTCGAGCAACCCCCAATCCCCCAGGATTATACATGCGATAGTCGTTTCCGTATTACAGGTAAAGGTGGGGGATTGGCTATTATCCTCCGCTCGGGCTTCAGAATTAAGACAGAGCCTTCTGGTCAATTAAAGGGGATAGAATGCTTTTTTTTGTGCCTTCTATCTCCATTGCTTTTCGATCTACTTCTCTGTCATCCCCCACCACCTACAACTAACTCAGTTACAGTCTTACTGAGCATTATTGCTCAACAATCTCTTGACTCTCCCAGCTTGTTTTGGGAGATTTTAATATTTAAACTGACGATTTAAAGGCATCTTTTTCTAGAGAACTTTTGACATTTTTCCATGACCTGAATTTTTCTCGTCATAGCTTTCAGCCTACCCATCGGGATGGTCACTTTAGATAATTTACCAAATTTGACTCTTACTGGCTTCCTCCTACACACAGTTCCCTCTCCCTTTCCCAGATCATCAACTATTACAATTCACCTTGAGCACTGCTTACCCATAATGCCCTTGTAATTAAGGAACAGCAAACAGAACCTCTACATTGACCAAACTAAACAACCAAGAGTAGAGGCTGACCAAAAGACAAATCCAGCTAAAGAAGTGGTTCTTGAAAGATGCTTTATTTGCTGCTTGGACAAAGGACCATTCATGGTCCGTGTTTCGGCATCACAAAACGCCTGCCTCAGGGGTCACAATGGTGTTCACAGGATATACTAAACAGACAAAGTTGCCAAAAGGCATGCGCTCAAAGGAAGAAACTGGAGAAACACGCATGCCCAAAAGATATAGAAGATACCACTGTCAGCCAAATGCCCTTGGATACTCAAGCGGAGACCTTAGATCTCGCCCTTCAAAAAGCAGTGGATGCTGTAGCACCTAGGACAACAGCTCGTCCTTGGGTTCCTAATAAACTCTGCTGGAATTCAGCTGATCTTAGACTACTGAAGACACAATTATGTCACCATGAGCATGCCTGGAGGAAGTATAAGAGCCAACAATCACTATTAAACTATAAACATACAGTTTATTTGTACAAACAAAATATTTAGGTAGCCAGAAGGAAATGTTCACAGCATATAACACAGGTCCATGACTCCAGGACACACTGTAACATCTTGAGGTCCTGTACAGACCCACCAGCCTCCTTGCCCTCAATTGCTTACAGTGACAGATTTGACTACATATTTCTTCCAGAAAGTCAAATTAGCCCACATATCTATGCTTTAGACTCGGACCCTCAAGGTGATATTCAAACTTTAAACTGAAATATATTGGCTCTTTCATTCTTTGACTCCTCCCTATTTGTCCTCTGTATCCCAAGCTATTCAGTCTATTAGACCTACTACTGCATCACATGATCCCCGTCCCTCCAGTTTAATTAAACTTTCAATCTTTGCTCTTCATTGCTCAATTACCACTATTTATCCACTAGTTGCACTTGTGGTCAGTTTCCATCTCTCCGGAAGATGGCAGTTATGGGACCCAAGCAGAAAGATATCCACTCCGCAGATGGAGAAGCATCTAACTACCGCCTGAAATCTAATCTGCTATTCCTCGCTAAAGTAATACTCTTGTACTGATGCACCTATCAGATTATGTTAATTAAGTTTCTGCTCTTTATCCCAATCAGACAGGATTTTGTCCCTTTTATAGTACTGACTGCCCTTATTGCTTTACTCACTTCAGTGCAGACTGCCCTATCTCGGAATTTGGCTGTTTTTTTAAAATATCCATTGACTTTTCCTTGGCGTTTGATCTTGTGGATCATACCTTACTTTTAAAGAGGTTATAGCACATTGGAGTTACTGGTACAGCATGACATTGGTTCCAGTCTTACCTGACTGATCACTCCTATCGCATTCTTTGGTAAAGCACCCAACTTGACCCTTCTCCAATACACTATGGAGCCCCTGAAGGATCCCTTTTAGCTCCATTACTGTGCTAACATCTTTATGGTGCCTTACTGATTCTGGCTTCACACCTTTCATTTATGCCAATGACATACAAATCTTGGTACCTTTTGATCTTTCTGATCCATCAGCACAATCCACCCTGATGTCTAAACTGGAAACAATCCTGCATTGGATTCACCTTCATAGAATGATGCTAAATCTGGCAAAAATGAAAGATATGATATTCTCTCGTACTTCTGCGCCTACTATCCTAATCCGGATATACTTGCTTGACACACTCATCCCCATTTCTGACTCCATTAAAATTTTGGGAGTTACTGTTGATGGTAATCTGTCCTTTGCTTTTCACATTTCTGCTATTATGTTTAAATGTTTCTACTGACTCCATTAAATCCGGTCTATTCATCTTTTTCTGGAGCTCAGCACCCTATGTGTTATTATACGTGCCTTAACCCTCACCAGTGTTAATTACTGAAACGCATTCTTTAATGGCTTGTGCCAACACAAAATACAATGCCTTCAAGTAATACAAAATGTGACAGTTAAGGTGGTCACGGCAAGTGGCAATATGACCATGGACAGGAGCATTGACTCCTTGTGAGCATGCGTATTCAATACAAGGTATTAACGTTAATTCATAGAACTCTTTACCCTGGCCAAACCCTATTTTGTCATGGTGCTTACTGCCTTACTCCCCCAGTTGGACACTTTGTCCTTCAGACCAATATCTCCTTATCGTTTCTACTCTACATAAGGTGACTGTGACTATATTCTGGAAAACTACGTTCTCGGTTTCTGGACCTGTTCTTTGGAACCCACTTCCCATAGGTTTGCGACTGCTGCACTCTTGAGTTCAAAGTGGCTCTTAAAATCCACCTATTTAGGCAAATATATGGGCCCACTACTTTCTAGGACCAATTTTCTGGAGAGGTATATTCCTAACACATAGCCTATTGGACTCTGTTACCCTGTTTCTGCAGTAATCCCTCTATTCTTTCTCCTCCCTTCCCAGTTTATACCTTTTTCCCTACCTCTTTCTTGACTGTTCTATAAGTATATTATAGTTTCTTTTCTACTATGGCTCCTCTTATTGATATTGTAAACCACTAAGATGGTATATAGCCTTGGGGTTATATCAAATAAAGAAACCTGAAACCTGTTGCTCCTGCTTGTAACTTTGGAATTTTAATGACCAATTTCTCTTACATTGGGACTTAGCGTGTCCATATTTCAGTTTTGTAGGGTGTGTTCCTCTCTCCTCCCCCCCCCCCCCCCCCAATTGAAGCTGTAATAAAAAAAAAAATGTTAAAAAATCTGCAGATGGGCTTGTGCATATAAGTTGATATCTGTACCTTTATATGCAAGCCTATGAATACGAAGCACTTGTGCTCTTTTACAGGAAAGGTTCTTGTCCATGGAAATGCAGGGATTTCGAGGAGGTAAAAACAATGTAATTCTTGGTCTAAATATTTTTTGCGTAATATGTAGCAGTTGAACAACATATTTTCTTTTTCTTTATAGTGCTGCCTTAGTTATTGCATATATTATGGAAACATTTGGTATAAAATACAGGTAAGTGGAGTGGAGGAGTGGCCTAGTGGTTAGGGTGGTGGACTTTGGTCCTGGGGAACTCAGGAACTGAGTTCGATTCCCACTTCAGGCTAAGGCAGCTCCTTGTGACTCTGGGCAAGTCACTTAACCCTTCATTGCCCTATGTAAGCCGCATTGAGCCTGCCATGAGTGGGAAAGCGCTGGGTACAAATGTAACAAAAAAAAAAAAAAAGGAAACAGATGTCAAGTGCAACTATTTCAAGACTAGATGAGCTTTATTCATTTTATTACAAAGCAAGAATCAGTTTCTTAAGATGAATGCTTTGACATATGGCAAAATGTTATAAAGGGTCAAATGAAGAATACAAAGAAGAGACACAGAGGAATATTGTTTTCAGAAACAATTTCAGCATGATTCCATAGATCAATTCGTATGAAGTCAAGGTGCTGTATGTTCTGTGTGCCAGTTCAGCGACATAACTCCTGAGTTCAGTTTCCAAGTCTGTTTGCTCGTCAGGTGGGATGGGAATACTTCTTCAGAAGCACCATTCACGCTACTTGGGAGGAGAGCCACAGACACCATGGTATGAACTGCAGTTTGTGGCCCCAGCCAGTTATTTTTGCTGCAAAGAGTGGGCTAGCTGGAAATGAGAGAGTTTGGATTCAGCTGAGATGAAAGCTCAAAGGATCAAGAAGAAAGCACTAGTTATAAAAAAAAAAAAGAAAAAAGTGCTTTCGCTGTAGAAGCTTTAGGGAAACTAAAACACCCAAGATGAAAGTACATTTAAAAAGAAAAATACAAAATTATTTCTGAATCTTTAATTTGTGCCCCAAAAAAATGAAGTTGAAGAAATTAGTGTGAGTTCTTGTGCAGGTTTGTGTAATCATTTATCCAAGTGAGCCTAGCCTATAAAGAATTAACCTGGCTTATGTGAATGCTTTATAATCTAGATAACAGATGTAGATGGTGTATTCTCTGAGGACAAACAGGCTATAATAGTCTTTCGTGTGGGTGATGTCATCCACTAAGCCTGGTGCGGAAAACACTGCCTAGTCTTTAAAAAGAGTTTTAGGCAGCGCTCCCATTGCGCATACGCAGGTGCTTTCTCGCCCGAGTTGTAAGCGTGGGACCAACAGTTTTTGTTTTCCCCCACCCGTGGTGAAGAGGTCATGGTCGTCTGAGGTTCTCTTCAGCTTGTTGGTTTTTTCATCTGGTACCTTCCTCATGGGGATTTTTGGCTTTGTTCCTCATAATTTTCTTTTTGTACCAAGTATACCTTTCCTGTACCCTTCTTAGAATTTTGTCCTTATTTTTAAATTTTCTTTCTTTTTCGGCTCTGAAGGCCTGCTTAGGCCTGAGCACCAGCAGGGTAACATTGAGTTTTTTTAATCAATACCCAAGAAGCATCTGCACTGGGGAGGTGCCTTTGTGCTGGTCTCCAGGTAGCCAGGACCCAGTTTCTACCATGACACTGGCAATTCTTCAGGCTATCTCCAGCCCAGCATCCCAGCCTTTACCCATGTTGGCCCTCAAATGGATCTGGGCCATGCTCCAAGAGCACTTGGCGGGGCTTCTACAGGCGCGGAGTTCATCGGCATCATGTGCACTTGTGCCAGCCTTGACTGTGCTGTTCCCCTCCTGTGGTGTCATCACTGATGCCAGTGCCATATGAGACATCGGTGTCAATACCTGCCCATGTAGTACCCCATCAGCATCTGTGGAGGAAGCTTTATGGAGTCTGGGGAGAGCCTACATTTCGGCACCATTCCAGGCCTGGACATGGTTCCTCTCATCTGAGGCAGGTGCAGACTCGACCCTCCCATTCGAAGTATTTTACTGACACTGATTCGGACTGTTTATGGGAGTTTGATGATGATCCAAGTGGAATTCCATCAGACCCCCTCTCCTCCAGAGGAGAGATGTAAATTTGCACGTGTATCTCTTTTTGCTTTTGTAAAGGAGATGGCTGTTGCCCTCCCTATTAAGTTAGAGATGGAAGATGAGCCCAGGGCTGAGATGTTTGAGGTTCTGGATTACAGTTCACCTCCTAGAGAGGCTGTGACTGTCCTTCTGCACAGAATCTTTCAAGATGTTTAGATAAAGAGTTGGGTCCCTTCTGTCTGTCCCAGTTATGCCCCCCCAAAAATTCACATCATGTATTGGATTCTAAGATTTGCATCATCATTCCTTGGTGGTTGAATCTGTGCTGAAGCGGGCCTGGAGCTCCATGAACTTTGCCTCTGCTCCCCCAGGCAGAAAAGCCTGGACACTGGATTCGTTTGGGCATAACATGTATTGGGCCTCTGCTCTCCCATATTAAATCATACAAGCTCTACATGAGCCTGTACTTGAGGTCCTTGGTACGCAGTATGTTAGACTTGGCAGATACTCGCCCTCAGGAGCAGGTGGAGTCACTTCGCTAGTTGGCCAAGAAGCAGAAGGCCTGTTGTAAATTTTGGCCAGGAGCACTTTTAACAACTTTGACAAAGAGTCTAGGATGACTGCTCAGAGTATAGCAAAGCACAGATTCTCATAGCTGCATGTCTGACTTGGACCCTGCAGTCCAGCAGAAGTTGGCAAATGCTACTTGCTGTGGAGATAACCCTTTTTGGAGAAAAGGTGGAAGAGGTTGCTCACCTGATCAAAAAACATACTGATACCATCGACACCCTCTCCCCACAGTCAGCTTCTGTGGGGAGAGTAGCCTGGAGTGGAGGAGTAGCCTAGTGGTTAGTGCAGTAGACTTTGATCCTGGGGAACTGAGTTCAATTCCCACTGCAGCTCCTTGTGACTCTGGGCAAGTCACTTAACCCTCCATTGCTCCTGGTACAAAATAAGTACCTGAATATATGTAAACTGCTTTGAATGTAGTTGCAAAAACCTCAGAAAGACGGTATATCAAGTCCCATTTCCCTTTCCCACCTTTCCTCATCTAGGAAGTCCCTACTACTCTGAGGCACAGGTACACTCCTCACCCCGCACAGACTGTTCAGCTCCAGCGTGCTCATTCTCGTCAACAACATGTGCAAAACTCCCAACCAGCTCCCCAGTCAAAACAGGGGATGAGTTGTTGACTGGCTTCAGGATAGCATAGCCGCTGTCAAAGTGACCATTGCGGATAACTTTCTGCTGGGGGGGGGGGGGGGAGGCTGAGTTTTTACCAAGAAAGGTGGTCCCTTGTAACCTCTATAATCAGTGGGTTCTTCAAGTAGCCTATCTCTGTTACACTGTACATTGGCACGAGAAACCTCCAAATTGCCCACTGCAAATGTCTTTCCTCCACTCTTCTCAAGGTCCATGTGGTCAAACCTGTTCCACCAGGGGAAGAAGGGAAGGAATTCTGTTTCAGGTATTTCTTGTGCCAAAGAAAATGGGGAGTGGGAGAAAATGCATTCCATCCTAGACCTGAAGCCCTTGAGCAAATATCTAGTAAAAAAAAAAAAGTTCAGGATGATTTCCTTGGGTACTCTTCTCCCCATGGTTCAGGAACAAGATTGTCTATGCTCTCTAGACTTGAAGGATGCCTATACTCACATCCTGATACTTCCTGTGACTTGTAAGTATCTTCAGTTTGGAGTGAGGACATATCACTTTCAGTACTGTGTTCTGCTGTTTGGCCTCATGTCAGCTTCCAGGGTACTTGCAAAGTGTCTAGCAGTATTCGCAGCATTGCTATGCAGACTGGGAGTCTGTGTTTCCCTGTCTGGACAATTGGTTGGTGAAGAGAACTGTTCAGGTGCTGGAGTTACTAGTGTTCATTATCAACTATCCCAAGTCCTATCTATCACCAGTTCATCAATTGGAATTCATAGGAGCCCTGCTAGACCCAGTTCAAGCGCAAGACTTTCTCATTCTCACGGGCAGACACTCTCGTTGCCGAGTGGGTTTGCAGCAGCCAGCAGGTCATGGCTTAGCAGATGCTGAGGTTTTTAGGCCACATTGCCTCCATGGTGCATGTCGCCATATAAAAACGGCCCAATGGACACTAGTTTCCCAGTGGTCTCAGGCCAAGGGAAACCTAGCGGATGTCATCTGAATTACCCTAGAACTGGCTTGATCTCTCCTCTGGTGGACAACTTGGTCCAATTTGACCTTGGAACTATCATTCCAAATTCTTCCACCCCAAAAGGTGTTGACAACGGATGCATCCAACCTAGTTGGGGAGTTCTATTTAGACAAGCTTCGTACTGAAAGTTCTTGGTCAGCACAGGAGAGGCAGCTGCAGATCAACCTCCTGGAGCTCTGGTCAGTTTGGAACACTCAAGTCTTTCAGAGATTGGCTGCTCAACCAATCAGGTTGTAATGTATTATCTCAACAAGCGGGGGGGGGGGGGGGGTACAGGATCCTACCCTCTATGTCAGGAGGCTGTAAAGATGTGGAACTGCGCTGTCCAGCATAAGCTAGTCCTCAGAGCCATGCACCTGGTAGGAAAGTGCAACAGCCTGGCGACAGACTGAGCAGGGTAATGCATCCTCATGAGTGGTCTCTCAGCATGAGCATTGCCTGCGAGATTTTCAGAGAGAGTGGGGCATTCCCTCAGTGGATTTCTTTGTCACTCATTACAATCTCAAGGTCTGTCAGTACTGCTCCAGGCTTAAATCGCATGGCCGACTAGCATAGGTTGCCTTCCTCCTTCATTGGGGGGGTAGGTCTTCTGTATGCATATTCTCCCATCCCGCTAGTGGGGAAGACTTTGCTGAAACTCGAGCAAGACTGGAGAACCATGATCCTGATTGCCTTATATTGGCCCAGGCAGATATGATTCCTGCTTCTTTTGGAGTTATCCTCCAATGAACCATGGAGATTGGACTGTTTTCCGACCCTTATCACAGAACAAGAGATCTTGTCTGCGCCTCAGCCTCCAGTCTCTAGCTCTTCTGGATGTTGAGAGCATAGAATTTGCTTTCTTGAATCTCTCAGAGGGTGTCTCCAAAGTTTTGCTGGCTTCCAGGAAATATTCTACTAAGAAGTGTTATACTTTCAGATGGAGGAGGTTTGGTGTGAGGACAAAGCCAGGGGATGAAAGATCCTCTTTCATCCCCTACACAGAACCTGCTTGAATACCTTCTACACATCTCAGTCTGTTCTTAAGATCAACTCTGTAAGTACAATTAGTTCTTATCATGGACAGCTTCTAGTTGTTCAATTCATGTGAGGTTTACTTTTAACTGAGCCCCCTGGTCATACCTCCGCCAGTGTCATGGGTCCTCAATGTCATCCTTATCCAGCTGATGAAAGTTCCTTTCGAGCCACTGGATTCCTGTCCTCTGAAGTTCTTTACCTGGAAGGTCTTGTTTTTTGGTGGCAGTTACTTCAGCTCACAGGGTCAGTGAACTTCAGGCCCTAGCAGCAGATCCACCTTATATGAAATTTCATTGCAACAGTGTAGATCTCCCCACACACCCTAAGTTCCTTCCTAAGGTGGTGTCGGAGTTCATCTTAACCAGTCAATCCTTCTACCAGTATTCTTTTCTAAACCACGTGCTTATACTGGTGAAAGTGCAGTGCACAGCTTGGACTGCAAGCGAGCCTTGGCGTTTTACCTGGAGCGACTAGGCCCTATAGACAATCCATTCAACTTTTTCTTTTGATCCCAACAGGATGGGGTAACCATCGGTAAACACATTCTTTCAGATTGGCTGTCAGACTACATCTCTTTACTTATGGGCTCATAACATCAGAGCCATGGCTGCGTTGGTAGCCCACTTGAGATCAGCCTCTATTGAAGAAATTTGCAGGGCTGCAACATGGTCTTCAGGCCATACATTCACATCCCACCCCACTACTACCTTGAGCAGGATAACCCATGGTTTGGTCTGACAGTCCTGCAGAATTTGTTTGGGGTCTAGAATCCAACTCCATCCTCCTAGGCCCATTTTATTCTGTTCCAGGCTGCATCCTCACAACCAGTATGTATATAGTGCTAGGTGAACTGACTTTTTGGTTGCACCGTTGAATGCCTATTGTCCTCCATACTGGGTCAGACCAATGGTCTATCTAGCCCAGTATCTTGTTTCCAATAGTGGCCAACCCAGGTCACTAAACCCAGATAGTAGCAACATTCCATGCTACCAATCCCAGGGCAAGCATTGACTTCCCCATATCTGTCTCAATAGCAGGCTATGGACTTTTCCTCTGGGAAGTTGTCCAAACCTTTTTTTAAACCCAGGTATCCTAACCATTGTTACTACATCCTCCAGCAACAAGTTGCAGAGATTAATTATTTGAGTGAAAAATTATTTCCTCCTATTTGTTTCAGTGAGCCTAGGAGGGATTCCCACATGACTATTATGGCCTGTGTTATCCTTGAATAAAGTGGTTACTTACCTGTAGGAGATGTTCTCTGAGGACAGCAGGCCAATTAGTCTTACATACCCTCCCACCTCCTCTAGTTGGATTTATTATTAGCTATGTTATAGTACTGTTGGTCCTGCGCATGTGACTTGGGCATGCGTGGTGGGAGTACTGCCTCATGCTTAAAGTGAAACTACACTAGGTAGTGTTTTCTGCTCATGACTCTTTGGATGATGTCATCCACGTGTAAGACTAATTGGCTTGCTGTCCTCAGAACATCTGCTACACATAAGTAACTTTGCTTTGTCTGTAATTAGGATTAGTGAAAGCAATTGGATAATTGCAGTTCTGTTTTTGTTAAGGGATGCATTTACCTATGTTCAAGAAAGAAGATTCTGTATTAATCCTAATGCTGGATTTGTCCATCAACTTCAGGTACTTTTTATCTTTCCCGTTTTGAAGCAACCGAGCAGTGGTTAGTTAATCCACAAATTGGTGGAAGTGGTCCTTTTAAGTTGTAGCAATTATAAGAAACTCTTTTAACATTTTGCCCTTTTTAGGGAGGAAGGGGGTGTCTCTATCCTGTTGCTGTGTCAGAGTCTGGAGATTTCCCACTTCTCTTCAGGCTCACGTATGAAGCAGGGATTCAATGTTTTGTTCTACATTCATCCCAAGATATAGTGGCACAATTAATATAATGTGGGTTTATCAGATGCATAATCTGGCTGTTAGATAATATTATGGATGCATATATATAACCAGGACTGAATCCGTAATATTATCTAACAGCCAGATTATGCATCTGATAAACCCCACATTATATTAATTGTGCCACTATATCTTGGGATGAATGTAAAACAAAACATTGAATCCCTGCTTCATACGTGAGCCTGAAGAGAAGTGGGATTTGGATATATAAAAGAAGATGTCTATACTTGTGTTCAACATTCAAGGTGACTTACTAGCCAAAGAAGCTTATGGTTGTTTTTAGGACCTTCTTGTTGGCTGAACCAAATATGCTTTCTCTGATGTACAAAAGTCATCACTTTTCTCTTTGAAGGAAGCAATATTTTTTTGTGGCTGTTGCCCAAGGCCGTTTTCTGCTTCTGCAGCCTAGATAGTAGATGACAGTGACGGCAGAGAAAGACCTACACGGTCCATCCAGTCTGCCCAACAAGATAAACTCATATGTGCTATTTTTTGTGTATACCTGACCTTGATTTGTATGTGCCATTTTCATGGCACAGACCGTAGAAGTCTGCCCAGCACTAGCCCCGCCTCCCACCACCGGCTCTGCCACCCATTCTCCGCTAAGCTTCTGAGAACAGGATTCCTTTATGTTTATCCCACGCATTTCAGAAATATTGAGCTGTTGATCAGGCCTGAGAGAAACTGCATTGGTTTCCAATTAAGGAACATATCACCTTCAAAATCTGCACCCTAGTCCACAAAATTCTTTACGGAGAAGCCCCTGGATACATGACAAACCTAATCAATTTACCTTCCAGGAATATATCCAGATCATCCCATTCATACTTAAACCTCCACTACCCTAACTGCAACGGTCTCAAATATAAATCCATTTATGCATCCACCTTCTCCTTTATAAGTAGACAACTATGGAATGCACTGCCAAAAGCTGTGAAAACAATCCACAATCATCTTAATTTCAGGAAATCACTCAAGACCAGCTTATTCGGAAAGGCCTACCCCAAGGATCCAACATAAGTCCCTATATTCTGCAACGCAGCAAATTAATGGACCATATTGACCACTTTTACCCTTTCACCTTTTGCTCTTATACCCCGTTTGTTTGTTTTTTTTTTTTTTAATCTCCCTATACTCTAAACAGTGTTATCTGTATAGTTACTGGATTGGCGACTGCCTTTACGGTTTGATGTTAGCCACATTGAGCCTGCAAATTGGTGGGAAAATGTGGGGTACAAATGTGTTAAACAGAGCTGTTCTAACGGTGTAACTTTCCAGTTGTGGCAATCAAGGATGGAACTTGCTATTCTCTGTTGTACGATGAGCTGCATGTTCACAGAAAAACTTTACTAAAACATTTTTTGCTTTGAGTGGATACTATTTATTTATTTATTTGGATTTTGCTCACACCGTTTTCAGTAATAGCTCAAGGTGAGTTACATTCAGGTACACTAGGTATTTAGTTTAGCATCTTATACCAGTAAAGGGCATTTTAGCCTAGCTGCTTCACTTTATATCTCCAGTGGATCAGAATTGCCACTACAGTCCTTGCCTGCAAGGGGGAAGAGGACGAGAGGTAATTCAGTGATACCTGTAGCAAAGACCTGGTGTCATTAAAGGGCATCTAATTACTATGCTCATTGAATGGTACAAATCAGCAGACATCTAGATGTAAAACTAAGAAAGCACTCAGTCTGTTCAGGTTATGTGACCCAATGTTTTTCATAATTGGCAAGTGTTGCTAGAATAAAGTTTTCTTACTAGCGCCCTCTTGGGGGTATTTCACTTTGTATGGGAAGGAAAAGGAAACCAACAAAATTAGATTTTTTTTCAAATTTGTTGTCCTTTTTTAACAACTAAGGCCATTTGTGAAAACTGTTGTTAGAATGTTTGAACACAAATGATGGAAGCTGGAAGATCTTTGCATCATGAGCTATCAGTTGCATATAATTTTCACTCTTGTATAATTTGGTAGTCTTACTACGCTTTTTTTTTTTTTTTTTTAAATGCTAGGAATATGAAGCCATTTATCTAGCAAAATTAAC
This sequence comes from Microcaecilia unicolor, assembly GCF_901765095.1. Classification (NCBI taxonomy): domain Eukaryota; kingdom Metazoa; phylum Chordata; class Amphibia; order Gymnophiona; family Siphonopidae; genus Microcaecilia; species Microcaecilia unicolor. Next base: position 166,471,702 of record NC_044039.1, read on the forward strand.
GATCAAGATGATGTCACCTTTGCAGATGGGAAGATCAATAAGCGTTCAGCCAGGCACAACAGGTGATCTTTTTTCTTGTAACTCTCCAAGAGCATGTACAGCACACTGAAATTTACACACTGATACTTACGGGATAGCTATAAAGGAATTCCACTCGATATGCAGAAGATTTTTGAATTAAAGTTTTAAGAAAGCTATTTCTGGCAGATGCATACATTTGCCACCAGACCATGACCATATCTTCATCCAGTAATGGGCAACCATCTTTCCTCTCTAGGATCAGGTTTACTGTTTCCATGATGTACCTCATCTTTGAGATGGGCCACCCTTGGCATCTCTGAACTCCTTTACCTTTGCTGGAAGGGATACCGAGCCCTGCCAGCCAAATAAATGGACTGCCACTGCTCTCCACTGCTTGTTTTTGGCTCTGAGCAGCATGCCAGGACTTAATCATGCAAGTATTATGCGAGACTTCCTGGCATGCTACTCAGAGCCAGAAACCAAGCAGTGGGGAGTGGCAGTAGTCCATTTATTTGGCTGATGGGGCTCCGCATCCGTAGCAGCAAATGTATGCCTAGCGTGCCTGCATTGGGGGAGGAGGGAAGGAATGCATTGCATCCTAGTCCCCATGCACCCCCCCCCCCTCAAGTTGCAGGGCTGGCTACACCAGGAGAGAGAGAGCCTGTTAGAAATTTCCAAGCACACCACTGCTGGATATCCACATGAGTATGCATGAGATTGATTTGCATACACTGCCTCCATTGTACGCAAATCTTTCATGCATATTCATTGTGAGTATGGCAAGGGGGTACTCCAGGACTGACTTGGGAAACACTGGTGTACCTGATCCAGTCAGACAGGATCTGAGGCATGAGACTGTACCAAAGCATGTTAAAGCCACAGGGGGAAAAAAAATTATTTGCAAAACTAAGTAGTTGAGCGTTTCATGATGAAACATAGGCCATGTTTTGTTTTGTTTTTCCCCTCTCGTCATATTCTGTCTACTGCAGAAGACCTGGCCTCCTCCTTAGATTGAAACCCTTCAGTTTTCAGCACAAGTTGTTGTCGGTCGAAGAGAGAGAGGAGAAGGGGGAGGGGGATGGACATGGGTTTCAATGCTGCTAACAGTACTGATCCTTGTGGTAACCCTGTATTCTCCGAGGACAAGCAGGCTGCTTGTTCTCACGACTGGGTGACGTCCGCGGCAGCCCCCACCAACCGGAAAGAAGCTTCGCGGGACGGTCGGCACGCAGGGCACGCCCACCGCGCATGCGCGGCCGTCTTCCCGCCCGTGCGCGACCGCTCCCGCCAGTTCCTTTTTTTCCGCGTCTGGAGAGAGTTGTGCTTTGCCGCTTTCTCTGTTTTCAGCCGCCGGAATTTCGATCGCGTTTACGCGGATCATCGCTTTTCTTTTTCTCTCTTGTTTTTGGGTTATCGCCGGTTTCCCTTTCAAAAAAAAAAAAAAAAACCTGAGCGTGTGGAGCACGCGCTCCCCTTTTCCCTCGCTTCCAGCGGGGACGCCGCGTTGCGGCCTAGTGGCCGCTCGGTCGTTTCTTTTTTCGAGGTGTGATTCCAGCCACCATTGACGACTTTGACTTCGCCGACGCGATTTTTCCGTCGATGTCCTCGAAGGTCCCGAGTGGATTTAAAAAGTGTGGTCGCTGCGGCCGGCCGATCTCGCAGACCGACACCCACGCTTGGTGCCTCCAGTGCCTCGGGCCGGAGCACAATATCAAGTCGTGTTCCCTGTGTCTCGGTCTCCAGAAACGGACTCAGGTTGCGAGGCAAGTTCTGCGGGACCGTCTTTTTGGAACTTGCGCCGGCCCCTCGACGTCGGCCTCGACGGCATCGGTACCGACGCCCGGTCCTTCGGTACCGGTATCGATGCCCGAGACATCGGCACCGATGGCATCGACCCCAGGAGAACAGGGCCCGCCGGTCCTCCGGTGAGAGTGGAGGTGAGAGGCCGCGTGGGCAGTCGGCCCCGGTCACTCCCTCAGCTCGTGGGCCACGGGACCGAACCCTGTCTGACCCGGTACCTCGAGACCGAGGGGGATCGACCTCCTCCTCCTCCATGCCTTCCGGCGCCGGTGACGGGCATCGCAAGAAGGATAAGAAGCGTCGTCACCGGTCGCCCTCTTTGCATCCGGATATCGGAGAGGAGGCGACGCCGAAGCGTACTCGTCGAGAGGAGAGGTCCCCGTCGGTTGTGGAGGTACCGACGCGTCGGGGTTCCGGCACCTCGGTGCCGTCTCCTGGCCCCCATCAGCTTCTGACGCCGACACCCCTACTGGCCCCACCGCCTTTCCCGGCAGCGGGCCTGGACGAGTGCCTCAGAGCCATCCTTCCGGGGATCCTGGAAGGGCTGATGCGCCAGGCTGTGCCGGCGCCGGGGGTGCTTGCGCCCTCGGCGCCGATGTCTGTGGCGCCGGCGAGCTCTAGCCCGGCGCCGGGGCCGTCGACACCGCCGCCGCTTGCGGCGCCGGTCTCGACCGCCACGCAGGTGGAGTCCCCGTCGACGTCGATGGAGGGAGCTCCGTCCCCGCCGGCGCGGGAGTCCACCGCTCGACGACACCGAGACCCTGGTGCCTCGATGTCGAGCCGGGCCCGGTTCAGGACTCAGCTACATGAGCTTATGTCCGATACCGAGGATGAGGACTCGTGGGGGGAAGAGGAGGACCCTAGATATTTCTCCTCAGAGGAGTCTACAGGCCTTCCCTCGGACCCCACGCCTTCACCGGAGAGGAAGCTCTCACCTCCCGAGAGTCTCTCCTTTGCCTCCTTTGTGCGGGATATGTCTATTAGCATTCCCTTCCCCGTGGTCTCTGTGGAAGAGCCGAGGGCCGAGATGCTCGAGGTCCTCGACTATCCATCACCACCTAGAGAGTCCTCCACGGTGCCGCTGCACAATGTCCTCAAAGAGACACTGCTTCGGAACTGGGTGCGACCGTTAACTAACCCCACCATTCCCAAGAAAGCAGAGTCCCAATACAGGATCCACTCCGACCCAGAGTTAATGCGGCCCCAATTGCCCCATGACTCGGCGGTCGTGGATTCTGCTCTCAAGAGGGCACGGAGTTCGAGGGATACCGCCTCGGCGCCCCCGGGGCGGGAGTCTCGCACTCTGGACTCGTTTGGGAGGAAGGCCTACCAATCCTCCATGCTCGTGACCCGCATCCAGTCATACCTGCTCTATATGAGCATTCACATGCGGACCTATGTGCAACAACTGGCGGACCTGGTCGAGAAGCTCCCGCCGGAGCAGTCCAGGCCTTATCAGGAGGTGGTCAGGCAGCTGAAGGCGTGCAGAAAGTTCCTGTCCAGGGGTATCTATGACACCTGTGACGTGGCATCTCGTGCTGCGGCCCAAGGTATAGTGATGCGCAGGCTCTCATGGCTGCGTGCCTCTGACCTGGACAACCGCACCCAGCAGAGACTGGCCGACGTCCCTTGCCGGGGGGATAACATTTTCGGTGAGAAGGTCGAGCAGATGGTGGACCAACTGCACCAGCGGGAAACCGCCCTCGACAAACTCTCCCACCGGGCGCCTTCAGCATCCACCTCCACAGGTGGACGTTTTTCCCGGGCCCGGCAGGCTGCACCCTATTCTTTTGCGAAGCGTAGGTACAACCAGCCGGCCCGAAGGCCTCGTCAGGCACAGGGACAGCCCCAGCGCGCTCGTTCCCGTCAACAGCGTGCGCCTAAGCAGCCCCCTGCGCCTCCCCAGCAAAAGCCAGGGACGGGCTTTTGACTGGATCCACGGGAACCGCCCTCAAAGTGTCCGTACCGGACGATCTGCCGGTCGGGGGGAGGTTAAAATTTTTTCACCAAAGGTGGCCTCTCATAACCTCCGACCAGTGGGTTCTCCAAATAGTGCGGTGCGGATACGCCCTGAATTTGGCCTCCCTGCCTCCAAATTGTCCTCCGGGAGCTCAATCCTTCAGCTCCCATCACAAGCAGGTACTTGCAGAGGAACTCTCCGCCCTTCTCAGCGCCAATGCGGTCGAGCCCGTACCACCCGGGCAGGAAGGGCAGGGATTCTATTCCAGGTACTTCCTTGTGGAAAAGAAAACAGGGGGGATGCGTCCCATCCTAGACCTGAGAGGCCTGAACAAATTCCTGGTCAAAGAAAAGTTCAGGATGCTTTCCTTGGGCACCCTTCTGCCAATGATTCAGAAAAACGATTGGCTATGTTCCCTGGATTTAAAGGATGCATATACTCACATCCCGATACTGCCAGCTCACAGACAGTATCTCAGATTCCGCCTGGGCGCACGGCACTTTCAGTATTGTGTGCTGCCCTTTGGGCTCGCCTCCGCCCCACGAGTGTTTACAAAGTGCCTCGTGGTGGTGGCGGCGTACCTACGCAGGCTGGGAGTGCACGTGTTCCCATATCTCGACGATTGGCTGGTCAAGAACACCTCGGAGGCGGGAGCCCTCCGGTCTATGCAGTGCACTACTCGACTTCTGGAGCTGCTGGGGTTTGTGATAAATTACCCAAAGTCCCATCTCCAGCCAACACAGTCTCTGAAATTCATAGGAGCTCTGCTGAATGCCCAGACGGCCCAGGCCTACCTTCCCGAAGCGAGGGCCACCAATCTCCTGGCCCTGGCTTCGCAGACCAGAGCGTCTCAGCAGGTCACAGCTCGGCAGATGTTGAGACTTCTGGGTCATATGGCCTCCACAGTTCATGTGACTCCCATGGCTCGTCTTGACATGAGATCTGCTCAATGGACCCTAGCTTCCCAGTGGTTTCAAGCCACCGGGGATCTAGAAGATGTCATCCGCCTCTCCACCAGTTTCCGCACTTCACTGCTCTGGTGGACCATCCGGACCAATTTGACCCTGGGACGTCCATTCCAAATTCCGCAGCCCACGAAAGTGCTGACGACGGATGCATCTCGCCTGGGGTGGGGAGCTCATGTCGATGGGCTTCACACCCAGGGTCTGTGGTCCCTCCAGGAAAAGGATCTGCAGATCAACCTCCTGGAGCTCCGAGCGATCTGGAACGCACTGAAGGCTTTCAGAGATCGGCTGTCCTACCAAATTATCCAAATTCGGACAGACAATCAGGTTGCAATGTATTACGTCAACAAGCAGGGGGGCACCGGATCTCGCCCCCTGTGTCAGGAAGCCGTCGGGATGTGGCGTTGGGCGTGTCAGTTCGGCATGCTCCTCCAAGCCACGTACCTGGCAGGCGTAAACAACAGTCTGGCCGACAGACTGAGCAGAGTCATGCAACCGCACGAGTGGTCGCTTCATTCCAGAGTGGTACGCAAGATCTTCCGAGAGTGGGGCACCCCCTCGGTGGATCTTTTCGCCTCTCAGACCAACCACAAGCTGCCTCTGTTCTGTTCCAGACTTCAGACACACGGCAGGCTAGCGTCAGATGCCTTTCTCCTTCATTGGGGGACCGGCCTCCTGTATGCTTATCCTCCCATACCTTTGGTGGGGAAGACCTTACTGAAGCTCAAGCAAGACCGCGGCACCATGATTCTGATAGCGCCCTTTTGGCCCCGTCAGATCTGGTTCCCTCTTCTTCTGGAGTTGTCCTCCGAAGAACCGTGGAGATTGGAGTGTTTTCCGACTCTCATTTCGCAGAACGACGGAGCGTTGCTGCACCCCAACCTTCAATCCCTGGCTCTCACGGCCTGGATGTTGAGGGCGTAGACTTCGCTGCGTTGGGTCTGTCTGAGGGTGTCTCCCGGGTCTTGCTTGCCTCTAGGAAGGATTCCACTAAAAAGAGTTACTTTTTCAAGTGGAGGAGGTTTGTCGTTTGGTGTGAGAGCAAGGCCCTAGAACCTCGTTCTTGCCCTGCACAGAACCTGCTTGAATACCTTCTGCACTTATCAGAGTCTGGCCTCAAGACCAACTCAGTAAGGAATCACCTTAGTGCGATTAGTGCTTACCATTATCGTGTGGAAGGTAAAGCCATCTCTGGAGAGCCTTTAGTCGTTCGATTCATGAGAGGCTTGCTTTTGTCAAAGCCCCCTATCAAGCCTCCTACAGTGTCATGGGATCTCAACGTCGTCCTCACCCAGCTGATGAAACCTCCTTTTGAGCCACTGAATTCCTGCCATCTGAAGTACTTGACCTGGAAGGTCATTTTCTTGGTGGCAGTTACTTCAGCTCGTAGAGTCAGTGAGCTTCAAGCCCTAGTAGCTCATGCTCCATATACCAAATTTCATCATAACAGAGTAGTGCTCCGCACCCACCCAAAGTTCCTGCCGAAGGTGGTGTCGGAGTTCCATCTTAACCAGTCAATTGTCTTGCCAACATTCTTCCCCAGGCCGCATACCCGCCCTGCTGAACGTCAGTTGCACACATTGGACTGCAAGAGAGCATTGGCCTTCTACTTGGAGCGGACACAGCCCCACAGACAGTCCGCCCAATTGTTTGTTTCTTTCGACCCTAACAGGCTAGGGGTCGCTGTCGGGAAACGCACCATCTCCAATTGGCTAGCAGATTGCATTTCCTTCACTTACGCCCAGGCTGGGCTGGCTTTTGAGGGTCATGTCACGGCTCATAGTGTCAGAGCCATGGCAGCGTCAGTGGCCCACTTGAAGTCAGCCACTATTGAAGAGATTTGCAAGGCTGCGACGTGGTCATCTGTCCACACATTCACATCACATTACTGCCTCCAGCAGGATACCCGACGCGACAGTCGGTTCGGGCAGTCGGTGCTGCAGAATCTGTTTGGGGTGTAAATCCAACTCCACCCTCCAGGACCCGAATTTATTCTGGTCAGGCTGCACTCTCAGTTAGTTGTTCTTCGTAGGTCAATTTCTGTTGTACCCTCGCCGTTGCGAGGTTCAATTGACCTGGGTTCTTGTTTTGAGTGAGCCTGAAAGCTAGGGATACCCCAGTCGTGAGAACAAGCAGCCTGCTTGTCCTCGGAGAAAGTGAATGATACATACCTGTAGCAGGTGTTCTCCGAGGACAGCAGGCTGATTGTTCTCACCTACCCTCCCTCCTCCCCTTTGGAGTTGTGTGTTTCATCTTTTGCTAGTCATTCAACTGGCGGGAGCGGTCGCGCACGGGCGGGAAGACGGCCGCGCATGCGCGGTGGGCGTGCCCTGCGTGCCGACCGTCCCGCGAAGCTTCTTTCCGGTTGGTGGGGGCTGCCGCGGACGTCACCCAGTCGTGAGAACAATCAGCCTGCTGTCCTCGGAGAACACCTGCTACAGGTATGTATCATTCACTTTCACTGGATGCATATCTGATACAACAAGCAGGCAAACATAGTGAAGGTGACGACAAAGATGATGAAAAAAAGTCCAACGGACTGAGTGAGTTCACATCAGAAGTTTTATTCACAAAATGCAGTGGTCTCGACACGAATCGTGTTTTGGCCACAGAGGCCTGTGTCAGGAGTCCCTGAAGTGTTAGCATTAGATTTCTGAGCGCTCAACAAAGCCCGGAGACAGTGCGCCTAGTAACTGATGTGAAAAAACAAGAGCGTTCACAGCCAATGTCACCAAAATTGTACAGCAATGATAATTCTGTCCCCAATATATTTACTAGCTAAGCGAGTTGCATGCATCATTTATAGAGTAGTAAGTGTACACTTGCCCATTTAAGTGCTAGTATTCTATAAATTTTTGTGTGCAGTTGGCATGTCAATTTAAGTGCCATGTCATAGGCTGAGGAAGTCCAGTGTATTCTTGAATTTGCAAAGTGTGACTCCATAGTAGAGCTTTGTAATTCTTATCTTTTGACATAAGTAGGCTGAGTTTTGCAGTCTCCAAAAGGATTTTATCTAATTTGAGTTTATTTTGTTATAAGCACCCATCATCTACAAACAAAAGACACTTCAGTCTGTTGTTTGTATAATTGTTCCCTTATGGACATCTGGAAAGTAGCAATGGCTTTGGTCAAAAAGTCCTGAAAGTTGTTTCCTTAATAGCCCCAATTTTTCATATCCTGTTATCATTTTCCCTGGGTTGTGGCTGCTTCTAATCTATAGTTAAATGTATTGCACCACTAGCTTCAGCTTGGGAGTCTACACTTCTGTGGCTGGTTTTATCCTGTTTGTGAACCACAAAAATGGTTGCTTACTTTGTAACAAGGGGAACCTGTAGACAGGATAAAACTGGCACAGTCCCTCCTACCTTCCCCCTAAAAGCTAAAACAAGTTTAGATACAAAATCAAGGTACTTCTCTAGGCTAGCTGTTTTTCTGAGCACAGAGAGTGGCTAATTTATTCTGTCTGTAGAGAACCCATGTTACAGGTTTTTGTGCTTATGTTTGGTTATTTGTAAGTTTTATGTTAAACTGTACCTGCTGTACACCGCCTTGGGCGAATCTCTTCATAAAAGGTATTTAGTTTCTTTTTAAGAATGCACAATTAAGTATGAAAGAGAGGGTCTGGGGCTTGAGTTGGTACAGAACTGGGAATTAACCAAAAGTCACCACCTAAAATCTGGTTTATCTGGAATGATATATTTGGCTCAATCATTGTGAACACCTGTACAATCACAATTTCATGCTAATACCTTGATCAGCAGCCACAGTGGAGGGCAAAAATTGGTCTGACCCAGTATAGCAAAGGTTCATCTGTCTTACATGCTTCTAACAGTGGCTAATCCAAGTCTCAAGTAACCCACAGAGAATGGTAGATTGTGTGGGCTTTAAATTTTTAAAATGTATTCTATGGGTGACTTATATTCCACAATATCTCCATTTGGATTCATTGCTGATTGCAATCAAGGAAAAGAAGCACCCTAGTCTGGTGGAATTACATTTTATAAAAAGGCAGAAAAACATAGCAAACAAAAAAAATTATATGTAAATTAATCAATACCAATGGCAGAAAACATGAACTTTCAGGCGTTTCCCAAAAGTAGCAAGATTCAATGCTATTTAACCCCCAGGGATAAGCAGTGACTTTCCCCATGTCTGCCTTTATTGCTTTATAGATTTTACCTCCAGGACTTGTCCAAATCTTCTTCAAATGGAGCTCCGTTAACTGCTTTTACCACATCTCCAGCAATGAGTTTCAGAGCTTAACTATGTGTTGATTAAAATAATGCTTTTATTTACAAATTCTGTAGTTTGCTGCTGGAGATTTAATAATAACATGGTGTAAAGTGCTTATAAATTTAACATTTGATAGCCATGTTCCTAAGTGGCCAGGGGTGTATATCAATATAAGACATACGATTTATAAGACATTTTATTTTACTTCTAACTTCTGCTATTTTAGCACAGGTCCCATTTATTGCAATGTGACTTAATTACTAATATCTGATAGTAGAAACACATTTTAATAGCAAACCACATTGATGACAACCCCTCCCCCTTCATGTCAGTGTATTGTGAATGGCTTGAGCTGCTGGAACAATGTGAGTTATTTAGTTGTGTGATTACCTGTTGATACATTTTTAAATAATTATTTGTAAAGTATGTTGTTTCAAACAACTTTTTACAGGGCATTTGAAACGGACACATGAAGAAGATGATGAGTTTGGAAACATGCAAGTGACTGCTGCACAAGATAGCCATCTATATTCATAGATTTGGGCTCTTGTATATGATGTGAAGACACCTAAAAAAGGAGAATTAATGATGTAATATGGTAAATCACAAGTAGTGTTGATGATTGCTGCTTCCAGTCAGGTGTCTAATTCATCGAACAGCATTTTGAGAGGACATTGAACTTGTTAAATCTTGAACGAGAGAGTGGCACAGATTTTTACCCTCCCTTTTTTACACTTTACAGTTTTATTGTAAGCCAAGATTTGTGGGTTTACAAAGAGGTATTACTGCAAAAATGCACCTTTCATACTTGAAATTTATTTGTATGATATAAACTTATTTACATTAAAAATACAGATTCCTTTGGGGAAGGGAAATTTGTTTATAAAGATATTTGTAATTTATAATACAAGGCTTTAGTAAAAAAAAAAAAATTGCTAAAACTTGCTTTGTGTTTTGTATATACATTTTTATAGATTTAGAATTTGATCCAAATTTTTTAAACTGCCTTTAGCAGGAGAGTTTGTATTAGAACAGTACTCTGGAATTTCTTTGACAATTTTTTTTCAGAATAAACTGATTGTTCTTCCCTGCCTGCTGAACAATATTCATAGGATACCAATTTTTTTCCATCTCTGATAGAGCTATGCAGAAATGTTTTATATATACACGACACACTGAACATTCTTTCCTATATACTAGGTTCAAAGCTAGAAATGTAGCGGAAGCAAACATGTCAGTGGAAAGGATGTTCTAGAACAGGGGTGGCCAGCTCTGGTCCTTGAGGGCTGCAAATGAGTGTGGTTTTCAAGATATAGATGTAATGAATATGTAGATCTCATGTATGTTTGTTGTGGGCATATCCTAAACACAGTCGGATGTTCTTGTTCTGGGACAAGAGGCCATCTTGTTAAGCTCCAAAGATATACACTCAGAAAACATTCACAGATCCTTTTGGTGACAATGGTAGAGGCAACTGTCTAGGGAAGTTGGAAACCACCTAGGCATTGGAATAAGAAATAATTTCAGCAAACTAGTTAGATCTTCTGATCTTTATCTGCTGTCAAATTCTGTTTCTATATTGAATCCAAACTTGACCGGTCTACTTTTTCCGATACAGTGCTCTGTTTGGATCTTGCTGACGTTCAGTACAGGAGTATGTAGTGCCTCTTTTAAACGGATATTAGTATGTTTGGCATGGAGTCTTTCCCTATGGATTTAATGTTCTGTCACTTTGTTCTGCCTCAGTACTGGTTCTTAGGGCCATTGGCTTCCTATAAAGCTTCACATTTTATATCAGAAGGTCATGAAAGTCTGTTAACATATTCAGAAACACACATGAGATGGAAAAGGTTTGCTAGTTAAAATTATATATAGTCCACAAGCTGTGATTGGCTGTCAAAATCTGTTCTCAATGATTTTTGCAGTGGTGCTGTGCAATGATAGTGTTATTCTTCTACATTTTGTATGCTTGCCCACATGTCAAAATGCAGAGAATGTCTCTTCCTATGAGTAGGATGTTTAGTAGTTTTCCATCTATGCTATGTATATTTTGTAGACACCTCCCCCACCCCCTTACTTGATGATCAGAGTGTGCATCACAAAAGGAGCAATGGGGAGGTAAAACAAATTTTCTGTACTAGCCAAAATAATATTTAATAAGGTGAAAACAGCAATCAGACAAAAACCTGATATCTATGGTTTGAGGGTATGCCTGCATCAGGCACTGTAAACACTTAAAAATAACTACAGCAGAATTACGGTTATCCTTTGTGACTATTGTTTATGGTTCAATAAAGACTTATTAAAAAAAAAAAAAAAAAAAACTACATCAGAATAATGAGACTAAAACTAGTATATGATTCTCTAAATCCATAAGTACAACTACAGCAAATGAGACTCCAGAGCCATCCAGCACAACCAAAGCAGGTCCTGCTCCTGAAAGGTTATGGAATGTTTTCCTTTACAAGCTGGAAGAGAGTATGGAAGTCTACCTACTGAAAGCTTAATTTTATTCTCCGAGGACAAGCAGGCTGCTTGTTCTCACGACTGGGTTGACGTCCGCGGCAGCCCCCACCAACCGGAAGAAGCTTCGCGGGACGGTCGGCACGCAGGGCACGCCCACCGCGCATGCGCGGCCGTCTTCCCGCCCGTGCGCGACCGCTCCCGCCAGTTACTTTTTTTCCGCGACTGGAGAGAGTTGTGCAATTGCCTCTCTCTCCGTTCAGCCGCCGGATTTTTCGACCGCGTTTACGCGGATCGTTGCTTTGACCCGTTCGGTTCCTCTTTCTTTCTTCGTATTGTTAAAAAAAAAAAAAAAAAAAAGATTTTCGCGCGTGTGGAGCACGCGCTCCCCTTTTCCCTCGCTTCCAGCGGGGACGCCTCGTTGCGGCCTAGTGGCCGCTCGGTCGGCTAGTTTTTTCGTGGTGTGATTTTAGCCACCATTGCCGATTTTGACTTCGTCGACGCGATTTTTCCGTCGATGTCCTCGAAGGTCCCGAGTGGATTTAAAAAGTGTGGTCGCTGCGGCCGGCCGATCTCGCAGACCGACACCCACGCTTGGTGCCTCCAGTGCCTCGGGCCGGAGCACAATCTCAAGTCGTGCGCGCTGTGTCTCGGTCTCCGGAAACGGACTCAGGTTGCGAGGCAAGTTCTGCGGGACCGTCTTTTTGGAACTTGCGCCGGCCCCTCGACGTCGACCTCGACGGCATCGGTATCGAAGGCCGGATCTTCGGTACCGGTATCGATGCCCGAGACATCGGCACCGATGGCAGCGACCCCAGGAGAACAGGTCCCGTCGGCCCGCCGGTCCGCCAGTGAGAGTGGGGTTGAGAGGCCGCGTGGGCTGTCGGCCCCGGTCACTCCCTCAGCTCGTGAGCCACGGGACCGAACCCTGTCGGACCCGGTACCTCGCGCCGTCACCGGGAGCCCTCGGTGCACCCTGAAGGGGAGTCGACGCCGAAGCGTCATCGCAGAGAGGAGAGATCTCCGTCGGTGGTGGAGGTACCGACGCGTCGGGGTTCCGGCACCTCGGTGCCGTCTCCTGGCCCCCAGCAGCTTCTGGCACCGACACCCTTACCGGCCCCACCGCCTTTCCCGGCAGCGGGCCTGGACGAGTGCCTCAGAGCCATCCTTCCGGGGATCCTGGAAGGGCTGATGCGCCAGGCTGTGCCGGCGTCGGGGGTGCTTGCGCCCCCGGCGCCGATGACTGTGGCGCCGGTGAGCTCTAGCCCGGCGCCGGGGCTGTCGACACCGCCGCCGCTTGCGGTGCCGGTCTCGACCGCCACGCAGGTGGAGTCCCCGTCGACGTCGATGGAGGGAGCTCCGTCCCCGCCGGCGCGGGAGTCCACCGCTCGACGACACCGAGACCTCGGTGCCTCGACGTCGAGCCGGGCCCGGTACCGGACTCAGCTACATGAGCTAATGTCCGATACCGAGGATGAGGACTCGTGGGGGGAAGAGGAAGACCCGAGATATTTCTCCTCAGAGGAGTCTACGGGCCTTCCCTCGGACCCCACGCCGTCACCGGAGAGGAAGCTCTCACCTCCTGAGAGTCTCTCCTTTGCCTCCTTTGTGCGGGATATGTCTATAAGCATTCCCTTTCCCGTGGTCTCTGTGGAAGAGCCGAGGGCCGAGATGCTCGAGGTCCTCGACTATCCATCACCACCTAGAGAGTCCTCCACGGTACCGCTGCACAATGTCCTGAAGGAGACGCTGCTTCGGAACTGGGTGCGACCACTAACTAACCCCACCATTCCCAAGAAAGCAGAGTCCCAGTACAGGATCCACTCTGACCCAGAGCTCATGCGGCCCCAGTTGCCCCATGACTCAGCGGTCGTGGATTCTGCTCTCAAGAGGGCACGGAGTTCGAGGGATACCGCCTCGGCGCCCCCGGGGCGGGAGTCTCGCACTCTGGACTCATTTGGGAGGAAGGCCTACCAATCCTCCATGCTCGTGACCCGCATCCAATCTTACCTGCTCTATATGAGCATCCACATGCGGACCAATGTGCAACAGCTGGCGGACCTGGTCGATAAGCTCCCGCCGGAGCAGTCCAGGCCATATCAGGAGGTGGTCAGGCAGCTGAAGGCGTGCAGAAAGTTCCTGTCCAGGGGGATTTTTGACACCTGTGACGTGGCATCTCGTGCTGCGGCCCAAGGTATAGTGATGCGCAGGCTCTCATGGCTGCGTGCCTCTGACCTGGACAACCGCACCCAGCAGAGACTGGCTGACGTCCCTTGCCGGGGGGATAATATTTTTGGCGAGAAGGTCGAGCAGATGGTTGACCAACTGCATCAGCGGGAAACCGCTCTCGACAAGCTCTCCCACCGGGCGCCTTCAGCACCCGCCCCCGCGGGCGGGCGTTTTTCCCGGGCTCGGCAGGCTGCACCCTATTCTTTTGCGAAGCGTAGGTACAACCAGCCGGCCCGAAGGCCTCGTCAGGCACAGGGACAGCCCCAGCGCGCTCGTTCCCGTCAACAGCGTGCGCCTAAGCAGCCCCCTGCGCCTCCACAGCAAAAGCCGGGGACGGGCTTTTGACTGGATCCACGGGAACATAGCCGCCCTACAAGTGTCCGTACCGGACGACCTGCCGGTCGGAGGGAGGTTAAAATTCTTTCACCAAAGGTGGCCTCTCATAACCTCCGACCAGTGGGTTCTCCAAATAGTGCGGTGCGGATACGCCCTGAATTTGACCTCCCTGCCTCCAAATTGTCCTCCGGGAGCTCAGTCTTTCAGCTCCCATCACAAGCTGGTACTTGCAGAGGAACTCTCCGCCCTTCTCAGCGCCAATGCGGTCGAGCCCGTACCACCCGGGCAGGAAGGGCAGGGATTCTATTCCAGGTACTTCCTTGTGGAAAAGAAAACAGGGGGGATGCGTCCCATCCTAGACCTGAGAGGCCTGAACAAATTCCTGGTCAAAGAAAAGTTCAGGATGCTTTCCTTGGGCACCCTTCTGCCAATGATTCAGAAAAACGATTGGCTATGTTCCCTGGATTTAAAGGACGCATACACTCACATCCCGATACTGCCAGCTCACAGACAGTATCTCAGATTCCGCCTGGGCGCACGGCACTTTCAGTATTGTGTGCTGCCCTTTGGGCTCGCCTCTGCCCCACGAGTGTTTACAAAGTGCCTCGTGGTGGTAGCGGCCTACCTACGCAAGCTGGGAGTGCACGTGTTCCCATATCTCGACGATTGGCTGGTCAAGAACACCTCGAAGGCAGGAGCCCTCCGGTCCATGCAGTGCACTATTCAACTTCTGGAGCTGCTGGGGTTTGTGATAAATTACCCAAAGTCCCATCTCCAGCCAACTCAGTCTCTGGAATTCATAAGAGCGCTGCTGAATTCCCAGACGGTTCAGGCCTACCTTCCCGAAGCGAGGGCCACCAATCTCTTGGCCCTGGCTTCGCAGACCAGAGCGTCTCAGCAGATCACAGCTCGGCAGATGTTGAGACTTCTGGGTCATATGGCCTCCACAGTTCATGTGACTCCCATGGCTCGTCTTCACATGAGATCTGCTCAATGGACCCTAGCTTCCCAGTGGTTCCAAGCCACCGGGAATCTAGAGGATGTCATCCGCCTCTCCACCAGTTGCCGCACTTCACTGCTCTGGTGGACCATACGGACCAATTTGACCCTGGGACGTCCATTCCAAATTCCGCAGCCCACGAAAGTGCTGACGACGGATGCATCCCGCCTGGGGTGGGGAGCCCATGTCGATGGGCGTCACACCCAGGGTCTGTGGTCCCTCCAGGAAAAGGATCTGCAGATCAACCTCCTGGAGCTCCGAGCGATCTGGAACGCACTGAAGGCTTTCAGAGATCGGCTGTCCTGCCAAATTATCCAAATTCGGACAGACAATCAGGTTGCAATGTATTACGTCAACAAGCAGGGGGGCACCGGATCTCGCCCCCTGTGTCAGGAAGCCGTCGGTATGTGGCGTTGGGCGTGTCGCTTCGGCATGCTTCTCCAAGCCACGTACCTGGCAGGCGTAAACAACAGTCTGGCCGACAGACTGAGCAGAGTCATGCAACCGCACGAGTGGTCGCTCCATTCCAGAGTGGTACGCAAGATCTTCCGAGAGTGGGGCACCCCCTCGGTGGATCTTTTCGCCTCTCAGACCAACCACAAGCTGCCTCTGTTCTGTTCCAGGCTTCAGACACACGGCAGGCTAGCGTCAGCTGCCTTTCTCCTTCATTGGGGGACCGGCCTCCTGTATGCTTATCCTCCCATACCTTTGGTGGGGAAGACCTTACTGAAGCTCAAGCAAGACCGCGGCACCATGATTCTGATAGCGCCCTTTTGGCCCCGTCAGATCTGGTTCCCTCTTCTTCTGGAGTTGTCCTCCGAAGAACCGTGGAGATTGGAGTGTTTTCCGACTCTCATTTCGCAGAACGACGGAGCGTTGCTGCACCCCAACCTTCAATCCCTGGCTCTCACGGCCTGGATGTTGAGGGCGTAGACTTCGCTGCGTTGGGTCTGTCTGAGGGTGTCTCCCGGGTCTTGCTTGCCTCTAGGAAGGATTCCACTAAAAAGAGTTACTTTTTCAAGTGGAGGAGGTTTGTCGTTTGGTGTGAGAGCAAGGCCCTAGAACCTCGTTCTTGCCCTGCACAGAACCTGCTTGAATACCTTCTGCACTTATCAGAGTCTGGCCTCAAGACCAACTCAGTAAGGAATCACCTTAGTGCGATTAGTGCTTACCATTATCGTGTGGAAGGTAAAGCCATCTCTGGAGAGCCTTTAGTCGTTCGATTCATGAGAGGTTTGCTTTTGTCAAAGCCCCCTATCAAGCCTCCTACTGTGTCATGGGATCTCAACGTCGTCCTCACCCAGCTGATGAAACCTCCTTTTGAGCCACTGAATACCTGCCATCTGAAGTACTTGACCTGGAAGGTCATTTTCTTGGTGGCAGTTACTTCAGCTCGTAGGGTCAGTGAGCTTCAAGCCCTGGTAGCTCATGCTCCATATACCAAATTTCATCACAACAGAGTAGTGCTCCGCACCCACCCAAAGTTCCTGCCGAAGGTGGTGTCGGAGTTCCATCTTAACCAGTCAATTGTCTTGCCAACATTCTTCCCCAGGCCGCATACCCGCCCTGCTGAACGTCAGTTGCACACATTGGACTGCAAGAGAGCATTGGCCTTCTACTTGGAGCGGACACAGCCCAACAGACAGTCCGCCCAATTGTTTATTTCTTTCGACCCTAACAGGCTAGGGGTCGCTGTCGGGAAACACACCATCTCCAATTGGCTAGCAGACTGCATTTCCTTCACTTACGCCCAGGCTGGGCTGACTCTTGAGGGTCATGTCACGGCTCATAGTGTCAGAGCCATGGCAGCGTCGGTGGCCCACTTGAAGTCAGCCACTATTGAAGAGATCTGCAAGGCTGCGACGTGGTCATCTGTCCACACATTCACATCTCATTACTGCCTCCAGCAGGATACCCGACGCGACAGTCGGTTCGGGCAGTCGGTGCTGCAGAATCTGTTTGGGGTGTAAATCCAACTCCACCCTCCAGGACCCGAATTTATTCTGGTCAGGCTGCACTCTCAGTTAGTTGTTCTTCGTAGGTCAATTTCTGTTGTACCCTCGCCGTTGCGAGGTTCAATTGACCTGGGTTCTTGTTTTGAGTGAGCCTGAAGCTAGGGATACCCCAGTCGTGAGAACAAGCAGCCTGCTTGTCCTCGGAGAAAGTGAATGATACATACCTGTAGCAGGTGTTCTCCGAGGACAGCAGGCTGATTGTTCTCACCTACCCTCCCTCCTCCCCTTTGGAGTTGTGTGTTTCATCTTTTGCTAGTCATTCAACTGGCGGGAGCGGTCGCGCACGGGCGGGAAGACGGCCGCGCATGCGCGGTGGGCGTGCCCTGCGTGCCGACCGTCCCGCGAAGCTTCTTTCCGGTTGGTGGGGGCTGCCGCGGACGTCACCCAGTCGTGAGAACAATCAGCCTGCTGTCCTCGGAGAACACCTGCTACAGGTATGTATCATTCACTTTCACTGGATGCATATCTGATACAACAAGCAGGCAAACATAGTGAAGGTGACGACAAAGATGATGAAAAAAAGTCCAACGGACTGAGTGAGTTCACATCAGAAGTTTTATTCACAAAATGCAGTGGTCTCGACACGAATCGTGTTTTGGCCACAGAGGCCTGTGTCAGGAGTCCCTGAAGTGTTAGCATTAGATTTCTGAGCGCTCAACAAAGCCCGGAGACAGTGCGCCTAGTAACTGATGTGAAAAAACAAGAGCGTTCACAGCCAATGTCACCAAAATTGTACAGCAATGATAATTCTGTCCCCAATATATTTACTAGCTAAGCGAGTTGCATGCATCATTTATAGAGTAGTAAGTGTACACTTGCCCATTTAAGTGCTAGTATTCTATAAATTTTTGTGTGCAGTTGGCATGTCAATTTAAGTGCCATGTCATAGGCTGAGGAAGTCCAGTGTATTCTTGAATTTGCAAAGTGTGACTCCATAGTAGAGCTTTGTAATTCTTATCTTTTGACATAAGTAGGCTGAGTTTTGCGGTCTCCAAAAGGATTTTATCTAATTTGAGTTTATTTTGTTATAAGCACCCATCATCTACAAACAAAAGACACTTCAGTCTGTTGTTTGTATAATTGTTCCCTTATGGACATCTGGAAAGTAGCAATGGCTTTGGTCAAAAAGTCCTGAAAGTTGTTTCCTTAATAGCCCCAATTTTTCATATCCTGTTATCATTTTCCCTGGGTTGTGGCTGCTTCTAATCTATAGTTAAATGTATTGCACCACTAGCTTCAGCTTGGGAGTCTACACTTCTGTGGCTGGTTTTATCCTGTTTGTGAACCACAAAAATGGTTGCTTACTTTGTAACAAGGGGAACCTGTAGACAGGATAAAACTGGCACAGTCCCTCCTACCTTCCCCCTAAAAGCTAAAACAAGTTTAGATACAAAATCAAGGTACTTCTCTAGGCTAGCTGTTTTTCTGAGCGCAGAGAGTGGCTAATTTATTCTGTCTGTAGAGAACCCATGTTACAGGTTTTTGTGCTTATGTTTGGTTATTTGTAAGTTTTATGTTAAACTGTACCTGCTGTACACCGCCTTGGGCGAATCTCTTCATAAAAGGTATTTAGTTTCTTTTTAAGAATGCACAATTAAGTATGAAAGAGAGGGTCTGGGGCTTGAGTTGGTACAGAACTGGGAATTAACCAAAAGTCACCACCTAAAATCTGGTTTATCTGGAATGATATATTTGGCTCAATCATTGTGAACACCTGTACAATCACAATTTCATGCTAATACCTTGATCAGCAGCCACAGTGGAGGGCAAAAATTGGTCTGACCCAGTATAGCAAAGGTTCATCTGTCTTACATGCTTCTAACAGTGGCTAATCCAAGTCTCAAGTAACCCACAGAGAATGGTAGATTGTGTGGGCTTTAAATTTTTAAAATGTATTCTATGGGTGACTTATATTCCACAATATCTCCATTTGGATTCATTGCTGATTGCAATCAAGGAAAAGAAGCACCCTAGTCTGGTGGAATTACATTTTATAAAAAGGCAGAAAAACATAGCAAACAAAAAAATTATATGTAAATTAATCAATACCAATGGCAGAAAACATGAACTTTCAGGCGTTTCCCAAAAGTAGCAAGATTCAATGCTATTTAACCCCCAGGGATAAGCAGTGACTTTCCCCATGTCTGCCTTTATTGCTTTATAGATTTTACCTCCAGGACTTGTCCAAATCTTCTTCAAATGGAGCTCCGTTAACTGCTTTTACCACATCTCCAGCAATGAGTTTCAGAGCTTAACTATGTGTTGATTAAAATAATGCTTTTATTTACAAATTCTGTAGTTTGCTGCTGGAGATTTAATAATAACATGGTGTAAAGTGCTTATAAATTTAACATTTGATAGCCATGTTCCTAAGTGGCCAGGGGTGTATATCAATATAAGACATACGATTTATAAGACATTTTATTTTACTTCTAACTTCTGCTATTTTAGCACAGGTCCCATTTATTGCAATGTGACTTAATTACTAATATCTGATAGTAGAAACACATTTTAATAGCAAACCACATTGATGACAACCCCTCCCCCTTCATGTCAGTGTATTGTGAATGGCTTGAGCTGCTGGAACAATGTGAGTTATTTAGTTGTGTGATTACCTGTTGATACATTTTTAAATAATTATTTGTAAAGTATGTTGTTTCAAACAACTTTTTACAGGGCATTTGAAACGGACACATGAAGAAGATGATGAGTTTGGAAACATGCAAGTGACTGCTGCACAAGATAGCCATCTATATTCATAGATTTGGGCTCTTGTATATGATGTGAAGACACCTAAAAAAGGAGAATTAATGATGTAATATGGTAAATCACAAGTAGTGTTGATGATTGCTGCTTCCAGTCAGGTGTCTAATTCATCGAACAGCATTTTGAGAGGACATTGAACTTGTTAAATCTTGAACGAGAGAGTGGCACAGATTTTTACCCTCCCTTTTTTACACTTTACAGTTTTATTGTAAGCCAAGATTTGTGGGTTTACAAAGAGGTATTACTGCAAAAATGCACCTTTCATACTTGAAATTTATTTGTATGATATAAACTTATTTACATTAAAAATACAGATTCCTTTGGGGAAGGGAAATTTGTTTATAAAGATATTTGTAATTTATAATACAAGGCTTTAGTAAAAAAAAAAAAATTGCTAAAACTTGCTTTGTGTTTTGTATATACATTTTTATAGATTTAGAATTTGATCCAAATTTTTTAAACTGCCTTTAGCAGGAGAGTTTGTATTAGAACAGTACTCTGGAATTTCTTTGACAATTTTTTTTCAGAATAAACTGATTGTTCTTCCCTGCCTGCTGAACAATATTCATAGGATACCAATTTTTTTCCATCTCTGATAGAGCTATGCAGAAATGTTTTATATATACACGACACACTGAACATTCTTTCCTATATACTAGGTTCAAAGCTAGAAATGTAGCGGAAGCAAACATGTCAGTGGAAAGGATGTTCTAGAACAGGGGTGGCCAGCTCTGGTCCTTGAGGGCTGCAAATGAGTGTGGTTTTCAAGATATAGATGTAATGAATATGTAGATCTCATGTATGTTTGTTGTGGGCATATCCTAAACACAGTCGGATGTTCTTGTTCTGGGACAAGAGGCCATCTTGTTAAGCTCCAAAGATATACACTCAGAAAACATTCACAGATCCTTTTGGTGACAATGGTAGAGGCAACTGTCTAGGGAAGTTGGAAACCACCTAGGCATTGGAATAAGAAATAATTTCAGCAAACTAGTTAGATCTTCTGATCTTTATCTGCTGTCAAATTCTGTTTCTATATTGAATCCAAACTTGACCGGTCTACTTTTTCCGATACAGTGCTCTGTTTGGATCTTGCTGACGTTCAGTACAGGAGTATGTAGTGCCTCTTTTAAACGGATATTAGTATGTTTGGCATGGAGTCTTTCCCTATGGATTTAATGTTCTGTCACTTTGTTCTGCCTCAGTACTGGTTCTTAGGGCCATTGGCTTCCTATAAAGCTTCACATTTTATATCAGAAGGTCATGAAAGTCTGTTAACATATTCAGAAACACACATGAGATGGAAAAGGTTTGCTAGTTAAAATTATATATAGTCCACAAGCTGTGATTGGCTGTCAAAATCTGTTCTCAATGATTTTTGCAGTGGTGCTGTGCAATGATAGTGTTATTCTTCTACATTTTGTATGCTTGCCCACATGTCAAAATGCAGAGAATGTCTCTTCCTATGAGCAGGATGTTTAGTAGTTTTCCATCTATGCTATGTATATTTTGTAGACACCTCCCCCACCCCCTTACTTGATGATCAGAGTGTGCATCACAAAAGGAGCAATGGGGAGGTAAAACAAATTTTCTGTACTAGCCAAAATAATATTTAATAAGGTGAAAACAGCAATCAGACAAAAACCTGATATCTATGGTTTGAGGGTATGCCTGCATCAGGCACTGTAAACACTTAAAAATAACTACAGCAGAATTACGGTTATCCTTTGTGACTATTGTTTATGGTTCAATAAAGACTTATTAAAAAAAAAAAAAACTACATCAGAATAATGAGACTAAAACTAGTATATGATTCTCTAAATCCATAAGTACAACTACAGCAAATGAGACTCCAGAGCCATCCAGCACAACCAAAGCAGGTCCTGCTCCTGAAAGGTTATGGAATGTTTTCCTTTACAAGCTGGAAGAGAGTATGGAAGTCTACCTACTGAAAGCTTAATTTTATTAGCTGCATGTGGAGAAACATTTCTTACGTATAACCATGGCTGATTTCGGCAGAATAACTTAGGGCAGCTGTAAATTTATCTAACTGTTGTATGTTTTGTATTTTTGTTTTTATATGCCCTGAAATTTAAGAGGTGGTGAGTGAGGAGGAAAAGCCTAATTTTAAATGCATGCAAGTCTGTCACATTTACACAACAAAACAGAAAACTTTCAAGGTATAGTAGACTTTGTAGCCACTGTACCCTCTCAGCCTGCTTTGGATACTAATTTCTGATGAAGGTTGGTTGGTTTCAGGGGCAGAATTCAAATTCTTCCTCAAACTAATTTCATAGTTTCACATTTCCTTCCTAAGCATTAAAAAAAAAAAAAAAAAAAAAGTATAAAAACATGCTGTCCTGCCAATTGAATGAGGTTGCTTGTGGTGCTCCAGTAGGCTTTCAGTACTACAATGAATGATGCTCAATTTCCCACTCCAAAGGCCATACATTCTTAGCACTAGAGAGATGTTAGTCAGCAGGGCCGGTCTTAGCAAGTGCGGGGCCCTATGCAGACCAATTTGGTGGGGCCCCATCCTAGCCCCACCCCCACCATAGCCCCGCCCCATAAGATTATTCCATTTTTAGAACATTTTTTTATTTATGAAATTTCAAATAAAGACGAAGCTAAACTTGTACAAAAAACTGATTGAAATAATAAGCACAATGCTATCATGAAACCTCCCCTCCCCAGAAATTATTCAGTTCAAGTCCACTACAATTAGTAGTTCCAATTCTCATAACAAAGGAGAATAAAGGAAAAATATTAAAAGATTCAGTACTTTCAAATTCCCCTATTACTCTGTAACCCATATATGCAATAAAATAAAAATGAAAAGAAAAGATATACAATAAAATAGTGATATGTAAAATATAATGTACAATATAAAAACATATAGACCACCAAGGTATTAAAATTGTTTTAAAATATATACCACAACTCTCTGACTCAAGAAGACTCTGACTCTGTCATCCATAATTGTCTGACAACACACAGAAAAAAAATAAGTAAGTTCTGAGAGAAGAGGACATTTCTCTGGTAAGTGAACACTACTTTGCTTGTGCTTTGGGAACTTAAAGATTGGGGTTTAAAGGAGGAATTGTAGGTTAGTGTTAGGCAAACTTAAAAAGCAAATTTCAACAGCTAACAGAAAACAGCTAATCTCTATAGTCTTTTCCACTTAGTTTTAAAAGCCTTGTACCACAGCATTAACAGAATCTAACAGCCACTGCAGGATCTAATTTAGTATTAAGGGCGAATAAAAAGAGAGGGGGGAAAAGCAAACAGGGCCTAGTTTAGAGGAATAAAAAGAGAGAGAGAGAGAAAGCAAGCACCATTAACTAGTGGCCATAGTGTATAAACCCCTTCCCCACAGTTTTAAACTGAACTTTTCTCTAGAAATAGGCATTTTCCACATAGTTTTAAACTGAAACTTTTCTAGAGGTAGGAACTCCTTTGTTCTAAACGGCAGTTATTTTTCTTTTCCTTGGCTGCTGGAGAGTTAGCTCATCCAGTGACCTAGTTTTAAACTGAAACCTTTTCTAGAGGTAGGAACTCCTTTGTTCTAAACGGCAGTTATTTTTCTTTTCCTTGGCTGCTGGAGAGTTATCTCATCCAGTGACCTCAATTAAGTGATAATTAAGGTGTGGGGGAAGTAGAATACTTGCATAGGTTGCTCAAAAGAGGCCCCTTAGATTCAAAAGTATATAAAGAGGGAAGGTCCCACTGAACTTTCTTTCTGAGAAGTTCTGAGAGAAGAGGACATTTCTCTGGTAAGTGAACACTACTTTGCTTGTGCTTTGGGAACTTAAAGATTGGGGTTTAAAGGAGGAATTGTAGGTTAGTGTTAGGCAAACTTAAAAAGCAAATTTCAACAGCTAACAGAAAACAGCTAATCTCTATAGTCTTTTCCACTTAGTTTTAAAAGCCTTGTACCACAGCATTAACAGATAGAATCTAACAGCCACTGCAGGATCTAATTTAGTACTCCACCCCTAGGACAACTCCTCATTTATAGTCAGTTATTGTAATTAGGGTAACAAGCAAGGAGTGCTCTTATAGAGTTTTAAATACATTTCATTACCATCTAAGAAGGAAATACTAAAATCATACAATACACTATATAAAGTAAAAGACACTTTTATATTAGGCTAATATCCTTAATACTGTAGCAAGTTTTAAAATATTGGAAAACTCAAAAACATAGCGTGCAGATGACAAGGCACGATTGCCTCAGGTAGGCGCGAGACTGCGACTCCAGAGTCCCGACCCAGGAGGGCAGGGCAGCAGACAGCCCGACTGGGTCGGGACTCTGGAGTCGCAGTCTCGCGCCTACCTGAGGCAATCGTGCCTTGTCATCTGCACGCTATTGCGTCAACATATCGACCCCTGAGGCAGGCGCCTTTGTTAGCGCCGAAACACGGCCCGTGTCGGGTCACTGATCAATAAAGTACTCCTGTTGTCCTAGTTCTGAAGGCCCAGTGTTGCTTTTTTCTTTGGACTTGCTTGCTTGTATACTGTAGTACCCTCTCTGTCTGTATTGACTTCAATTATCCAAATATAGACTGGGTAAACGTAACATCGGGACATGCTACAGAGATACAATTCGTTGATGAAATCAAGGACAGCTTTATGGAGCAACTGGTGCAGGAGCCGACGAGAGAAGGAAAAATTCTAGACTTGGTCCTTAGTGGAGCGCATGATCTGGTGAGGGACGTTATGGTACTGGGGCCGCTTGATAACAGTGACCATAATATGATCAGTTTTAACATCAACCTTGAAGTAACTGTACACAGAAAGTCAAATACGTTAGCGTTTAACTTTAAAAAAGGAGACTATGATAAAATGAGAAGAACGGTAAAAAAAAACTTAGGGGGGCAACTGAGAGAGTAAAAACTGTACAACAGGCGTGGACGCTGTTTAAAAATACCATCCTGGAGGCCCAGGCCATACATATTCCGCGAATTAGAAAAGAAAGACGGAACTCCAAAAGACACCCGGCCTGGTTGAAAAGTGAGGTGAAGGAAGCTATTAGGGCTAAAAGAAACGCCTTCAGAAAATGGAAGAAGGAACCGTCTGAAAATAACAAGAAACAGCATAAGGAGTGTCAAAGCAAATGCAAGGCGCAGATTAAGAAGGCCAAGAGGGAGTATGAAAAAAAGATAGCATTAGAGGCAAAAAAACATAGTAAAAAATTTTTTCGGTATATTAAAAGCAGGAAGCTGGCAAAAGAATTGGTTGGGCCGCTGGATGACCGAGGGGTAAAAGGGGCGATCAAGGAAGACAAAGACGTAGCGGAGAGACTGAATGAATTCTTTGCTTCGGTCTTCACCGAGGAAGATTTGGGTGGGATACCGGTGTCGGAAATGGTATTTCAAGCGGACGAGTCGGAGAAACTTACTGACTTCACGGTAAACCTGGAGGACGTAATGGGGCAGTTCGGCAAACTGAAGAGTAGCAAATCTCCTGGACCGGATGGTATTCATCCTAGAGTACTGATAGAACTGAAAAACGAGCTTGCGGAGCTACTGCTAGTGATATGCAACTTATCCTTAAAATCGAGCGTGGTACCGGAAGATTGGAGGGTGGCCAATGTAACGCCCATTTTTTAAAAAGGCTCCAGGGGAGATCCGGGAAATTATAGACCGGTGAGTCTGACGTCGGTGCCGGGGAAAATGGTAGAGGCTATTATCAAAAACAAAATTACAGAGCACATCCGAGGACATGGATTACTGAGACCAAGTCAGCATGGCTTTTGTGTGGGGAAATCTTGCCTGACCAATTTACTTCAATTCTTTGAAGGAGTGAACAAACATGTGGACAAAGGGGAGTCGGTTGATATTGTGTATCTGGATTTTCAAAAGGCGTTTGACAAGGTACCTCATGAAAGGCTACAGAGGAAATTGGAGGGTCATGGGATAGGAGGAAATGTCCTATTGTGGATTAAAAACTGGTTGAAGGATAGGAAACAGAGAGTGGGGTTAAATGGGCAGTATTCACAATGGAGAAGGGTAGTTAGTGGGGTTCCTCAGGGGTCTGTACTAGGACCGCTGCTTTTTAATATATTTATAAATGATTTAGAGATGGGAGTAACTAGCGAGGTAATTAAATTTGCTGATGACACAAAGTTATTCAAAGTCGTTAAATCGCGACAGGATTGTGAAAAATTACAAGAGGACCTTACGAGACTGGGAGACTGGGAGACTGGGCAGCTAAATGGCAGATGATGTTTAATGTGAGCAAGTGCAAGGTGATGCATGTGGGAAAAAAGAACCCGAATTATAGCTACGTCATGCAAGGTTCCACGTTAGGAGTTACGGACCAAGAAAGGGATCTGGGTGTCGTCGTCGATAACACACTGAAACCTTCTGCTCAGTGTGCTGCTGCGGCTAAGAAAGCGAATAGAATGTTGGGTATTATCAGGAAAGGTATGGAAAACAGGTGTGAGGATGTTATAATGCCGTTGTATCGTTCCATGGTGCGACCGCACCTTGAGTATTGTGTTCAATTCTGGTCGCCGCATCTCAAGAAAGATATAGTAGAATTGGAAAAGGTGCAGCGAAGGGCGACTAAAATGATAGCGGGGATGGAACGACTTCCCTATGAAGAAAGACTAAGGAGGCTAGGGCTATACAGCTTGGAGAAGAGACGGCTGAGGGGAGACATGATAGAGGTATATAAAATAATGAGTGGAGTGGAACAGGTGGATGTGAAGCGTCTGTTCACACTTTCCAAAAATACTAGGACTAGGGGGCATGCGATGAAACTACAGTGTAGTAAATTTAAAACAAATCAGAGAAAATTTTTCTTCACCCAACGTGTAATTAAACTCTGGAATTCGTTGCCGGAGAAAGTGGTGAAGGCAGTTAGCTTAGCAGAGTTTAAAAAGGGGTTGGACGGTTTCCTAAAGGACAAGTCCATAAACCGCTACTAAACGGACTTGGAAAACTCCACAATTCCAGGAATAACATGTATAGAATGTTTGTACGTTTGGGAAGCTTGCCAGGTGCCCTTGGCCTGGATTGGCCGCTGTCGTGGACAGGATGCTGGGCTCGATGGACCCTTGGTCTTTTCCCAGTATGGCATTACTTATGTACTTATATAAAAAAGTCACAATTAATACCTTATACACCAATATACCAGCCATACGGAAAATGCAGATTATCAACAATATCAAGCTAGCAAGGGATCATAATACCACAATTCTCATGCAGAGCCACAAAACACCCTTTTAGAGATAGTGTGTCATGATTTAGGCTCTACACCCTTTCCGATGTTTGGTGCCACCTTAGTAAGGCCAACACACAATCTCTCCACTGCAAAACACTATACACAAACGTGTGCAAACACACACTCATAACCTTAACAAACCATAAACAGCACTAATTCCAAGGACAAGACGAGCTACAACCTTATGCGTGGCGTGGAAAGACAACTGTAATTACACCAGGCTCTAAAACATCAGTGCACAACCTAGTGAAAAAAACAAACAAAAAGGGCTGCAAACTATACGCTAGCAGAATACTGCACCTTCCTTGATCACACCTGAAAAAACACATGAATGCAAAATAGTGAACTGGAAAGTTACCTCAAGAAGTCAGACTCAGCATGTAGCAATACTACAAAAATTAAAACTTACATGAAAAATATCACAGATGCACATTTCCAAAAACTAACATATTCCAATTAATAAATCCTGAATAAAATAGTTTTTTCTACCTTTGTTGTCTGGTGACTTTGTTTTTCTGATCATGCTGGCTCAGTATCCGATTGTGCTGCTATCTGTCCTCTTAACTCCGTTTCCAGGGCTTCCTTTCCATTTATTTCTTTACTTTCCGCCTTTCTTCTTCATTTCTTGCCCTACATCCGTAAGTAAAAGCTGGGTCCTCCGCAGACTTGACTGTCCAGTGGATCCAGCTTCTGCCTATTTTCTATATCCATGTGCACTTTTTCTCCTCTCTTCCTTTTCCCTCACCTCATCTCCTTCCTCACTCTTCCCTCGCCTCCATCCATGTCCAGCATTTCTTCTCTCTCCTCCATCTACCCATGTGTAGCGACTCTCCTGTCCCCCCTGCCATCCAACTATGTCCAGCAACCCCCCCTGTCCCCTCTGCCCTCCCCTGCCATCCACCTATGTCCAGAGACCCCTCCCCTCCATCCACCCATGTCCAGAAACCCCCTCCCCTGCCATCTGCCCATGTCCAGCGACCCTCCTGTGCCCCCTGCCCTCCACCTATGTCCAGAAGCCCCCCCCTCCATCCACCCCCATGTCCAGCCACCCTCCTGTCCCCCTTGCCAACTGCCATTCACCTATGTCCAGTGACCCTCCTGCCCCCCTGCCACCCATGTCCAGCGACCCTCCTGTGCCCCATGCTCTCCCCTGCCATCCACCTATGTCCAGAAGCCCCCTCCCCTCCATCCACCCTCCTGTCCCCCTTGCCAACTGCCATCACCTATGTCCAGTAACCCCTGTCCCGCGACACGAGTCTCCTCATTCCCTTGCTGCTCCCCCTCCCTCCAGCCACCTGAGACCCCTCCTGTCTGAGCCCCCCCTCCCCGCCAAACGACCCTCTTCTGCCGCCCGCACCTCACCTCACCTGACCCGACCCAGCATTTTTAAAAAACCTCCAAGCAGCGGTGCCGGTGCCTCACGTCTGAGCGAAGAAAACTCGTTTCGTCGTTGGCCGGCCTTCCCTCAAGTCCCACCCTTGCGAGTTTTCTTCGCTCAGACACGAGGCACCGGCACCGCCGCTTGGAGGTTTTTTAAAAAATGCTGGGTCGGGTCAGGTGAGGTGCGGGCGGCAGAAGAGGGTCGTTTGGCGGGTCGGGGAGGGGGGGCTCAGACGGGAGGGGGCTCAGGTGGCTGGAGGGAGGGGGAGCAGCAGGGGACCGAGGAGACTCGCGTCACGGGACATGGGTGGAGGGCAGGCGAGCGTGGTCGGAGAGGTGAGGCAGAGGCGCGCCGCGCGGGGCCCTATGCGGCCGCCTCGGTCGCCTCTGCCTAAGACCGGCCCTGTTAGGGTGAATTGTTCTCTAATGATATCAGCTCAATTATAGCATACAAGCAACAAAGCCTGTTTCATGAAAAATGAAACGGGCCCTAGAAAATCTATCTAAGCAATTTCTCTCCCCTCCATGGCCAGCGATTCCCCTTGCATCCAATCCATGTCCAGTGAGGTGCCCCAGCCCCCACCTGCCTCTGTTTTAAACACCCAAGGTCGAGTTGAACCCCAGCCCTCACCTGCCCGCCATTGTCTCCCACAACAGCCCTCTTGTCCTTCCTGCTGCCCTGCCTTTAAACCATTCATGTTACCTCAGGTTGTAGTTGTGGCAGGCTCAGCTTGCATCGCCTCCAGCCTTCCCTCTGTGTCCTGCCCTCCTCTGAAGTCATTTCATCTTTCTGTGAGGGCGAGGGCGAGACACAAGAGAGCAGGGAATGCTGGAGGTGAGCTGATATAAGCTCATTAGCATACAGTTAACCCAGCCAGCCAGGGAGGCAGATTGACCAATTATTATATAGATAGTTTGGAATGTAATAGCATATTTTATTTTAAAATTCTGTATCCTAAAAGTTTATAGTTTACCCATATGCAGAAGTCTAGGTGTGGTTCTGGTCCTAGTCCTGAACCATATAGTACATCCTTGCTGGGTGGAATTTGGTGGGTTTTTTTTTTTTTTGCTTCCATTAGCTCTACCTGAAACTGCTTGTGTAAATCTAAATATACTTCTAGTGTGTATAGTACACTAAATTTATTTAACGTAGAGAAATATAAAATGTTTCACATAAGGTTTTCCTGATGGTCCTCAGGATAAACTGTGTTGAGCTCTTCATTTTGATTATGACTTTCACCCAGCATATTTTTCGGCCTATTTTTGTAGCTGGCTGTAATCTCAACCTGGTTTTGGCCTACACTAGTTATACAACCACTACACTCCCTTGGAGTGATCACTATTGCATAACATTTCAGGTTGAATTATAATCGGTACTAATTCCTCCCCCCCCCCCCCCCCCACAAAAAAAATCAGTGCGTAGAGTCCATTTGTGGGTTATGAAAGCAAAATGAAAAACACAGGAAACTAAAAACAAATATTTTTGCCTCCATACCCTACTTTAAATGCCAATATGTATAGCTGGACATATAAAGTATGGTGTTGACCAAAATATTCCAGTTCTAAAGAAGGGAAAATAGCCCCCACCCCCTCTGAAAGCTTTCCTGCCTGTACATTTGTTGTTGCTTGGTGATTGTGTTGGTTTTTGGAAGACGTTGTGGTGCCTTGGTTGAGCAGTCAAAGGTTAGAAGCTTTGTATGATCAGCTAATAGAGAAGAAGTAATTGGCTAATAAGGAAGAGACCCCTGGGTGTGCAGAGGTGAAAGGCAAATATTTCCGCACTGTCTCCAAATTTTGTATTTAGTCATGGTGGCTGTTATTAAATTATTTACAACAAAACCTTGGCTACAGCTGTATAGAGTTATACACAGATTTTTTTTTTTGGGGGGGGTAGGGGAAGGGGAATTTATTGGTCATGTTAATGACAGGAGAGTGCAAAACTGGCACAGTGAGACAGGAACAAAAGGGGCTGATTTGTAGAAGCTGAGGATAGAGCAGAATTGCTTCACAAATATTTCTGTTCTGCCTTGAGATGAAGAGCCAAGTGGAAGACCACAGAAGACAAACATGAAAGTGACTGTCAGAAGACTGTGTTCATTAACTAACTAAACTAAAAGTAGATAAAGCAATGTTGCAACAAGAAACATGGATGGAAGGGTATTGAAGGAACTGACTGCGCCACTGTCTGACCTTTTCAAAGCCTCTTCAGACTCAGAGTTGGGTGTGGTCCTGGTTCCTCTTCACAAAAGAAGTAAGGAGGAGGATGGGAACCACAGGCCAATTAGTCACCTTTTTTCATGCCTACGCCCATAGGCAAGTGACTTTTTGTGTGTGTGTGTGGGGGGGGGGGGGGGGGGGGAGGAGGCTGAAGGGGTGGGTCCCAGGAGACACAGACAGCCCCCTCAATGATGTGACTAAAGGTGGATCATTAAAAACCTTGTCAAATGTACATGTTTTTACCACTGTCCCTATGACATATTTTATAAAAATAGAAATAAACCAACTTGTTTCAATATGGATTAATTTCTTCTGATTTTTTTTTTAATCTTTATTGGTCTATAACATGTACAAAGGCAAAAATGCATAAGTGCAATGTACATGATAGACAAAATTCTGGAGTCACCTCAGTAACAGCAACACTCTCCACTAGCAAGCAAAAACAAAACAACCCCCCAGAGC
Organism: Microcaecilia unicolor; assembly: GCF_901765095.1. NCBI lineage: Eukaryota > Metazoa > Chordata > Amphibia > Gymnophiona > Siphonopidae > Microcaecilia > Microcaecilia unicolor. The sequence goes on from NC_044039.1 coordinate 166,502,779, forward strand.
TATATGGAAAAACAGGCACTAATGTTCAGGACTCAATAAGGTTTAATTAAAACTTTATACACTGCCCACCATTTTCAGACCAGAGCAGTTTACAATAAACAATCCTACCTAGAAAAGGTAGCACCTTTGATATACTTACTGCTGGAAACACAGAACAAGTAAGACTGCTACAGAAACTAAACACTAGCAGAATACAGACAGCCTCAAACACAGAAAAGCAACAACCACAAACTAGAAGTAGGAACTCTGAGAAGTCTGAATACAACACAACACTGGAGAAAAATGCATTTCCTTCTGTACTGTGAAAAAAAAACAGTTATCAAGATTGCACATTTTAAAACCCCCAACCTAACAAGTTACAATTAAAAATGAAGAGCTATAGTCAGTAAATGGAGCTCAAAAATCATCACTCGATGCTATTCTATAAGGGGCACTCAAAGATGAGCATCCATTGTAGAAAAACATTTAGTGCTGATTTGGATGCCAGGACTTATCACGTCTGCTGAAATCAGATGTCATTCCCGGTGCACATCCCCAGTATCCTATAACACTGTGTGAAAATCTCAGGCACGCCCCTGACCCACCCATGCACTTCCTGTAGCCACGCCTCTTTTGGGTTTTGTGCTGTGTGACTTGGTAGCACATTGTTACAGACACGTAGGCAAAATGTGTGCCCAATTATTGGCACTAATTGGGTTGCTTAGCCAATTTAATTAGATGCACATTGTGTCTTGGCACCCAACAGAATCTGGGGAGCAATGTGTTCTACCTTTGGGAATGTATTTTATTACTCCACTTGGTCCCAGTATCTCCTTTCGACTTTCCTTGTGTTGTTTTCATCATAAGTTCTTTTCCAGTGTCTTGTTTTAACTTCTTCTTTATCTTGTCTTCCTTTCCTCTCTACATCTTTCTCTGACATATGTTTCCTCTCATAGTTTTTCTCTATTTCTCTCTTCTCTACATCTAAACTCAGAAGGTAGATTTTATCCTTCATTCTCTAACCCTTCAGTCCTCATTTTATTTCCACATCTCACCTTCTCATAAGCCTCCTCAGCCCTCATTTGTTTTCCTCCATTTCTTTCTCTCATCAGCCTCGGCTCCTGTCACTCATCCCCTTTATTCTTTCCCTTAGCTGCTACCCAGTTTCCTCATTCCTTTCTCTAAGCCACATCACAGATCTGTCCTTTTTGTCTGTTCCTTTCAGTGTATCTCAACCCTTTAGCCCCTCTAGATCTTCACACAATCCTACCCCTTCCTCTCACTCCCTACAGTCTTCTCTCTTCTCACCCTTTCCTCCTCCGTACTCTCTTCTCACTATTTCCTTCTCATTTTGTTCCATTCTGACTTCTTCTCTCCTCCTCCTCCTCCTCCTGCTCCACCCTACACTTCTCCCTCATTCCCTGCAATCTGAGCCCCTTCTTACCCTCTGCCATTTTCTATTGCCCATTCCTGGTCCCTGAATTTGCCCCTAGCTGCCTCCTCCCAGCCTCAGCATTAGACCCATCTCCAAGCTTCCAGCCCGAGCAGGAACCTTTTTCTGTCACTTCCACTATCTGCAAAGACACCCATCCTTATGTCAGCCCCAAGACCCATTCTTAGCCCCTCTGTCAAGCCTCAGCCTCACCTTTCTCCTTGCTGTTCTCTCAGCACCAGCCCACTTCTGCTCCCTCTCCAGCATCTCTACATTGACTGCAGGAGCTTCCTTCTTCATTCCCACCACTCTGCTTGTCCTTTCTGGCTCTGGCTGCCAGCACTGCACAGGGGATAAAATCAGAGAGCCCCCCCCCCCCACCCACCCCCACAATTCCATGGCACCTACAAAATTTGTTTTAAAGTGCCTATTTCATAGGAGGAGAAGCTACGTCTGAAAAGGTGTTAAAAATCTATATAAATGTTAGGCATCTATATGCCTTTATAAACTAAGGTTTGTACAATGATGACTCCCCCCACCCCCCACCCCCATACTACTACATAAATTCTTGCACAGCTTAACGTTTGCTCTGAAGAAGCACACAATGATGATGCAAAAGCTGAATGGATTGCAAAGAATTTGTTTAATACTGACTAAACTAAATGCATTGTCTCTGATTTGACTGGCCGAGGCACCAGTGAGAAGTAGAGGAATGATGCAAGACCATTGATAGAACAGAAAAATGAACTTGCAGAACTATTGTAATATGTAATTTATCTTTAAAATCAAGCATGGTACCAGAAGATTGGAGGGTGACCCAATGTAATGCTGATTGAACAAAAAAAAAAAAGTTCAAGAGGTTTTTCTGTGAAATTTATGGACCAGTGAGCCTGACGTTGGGGCCAGGCTAATAAAAATGATTTATAAAAAAAAAAAAAAATTTACAGAGCATATTCAAAAGCATAGATTAATGAGACGAAGCCAACATGGATCAGTGAAGGGAAAATCTTGCCTCACCAATCTACTGCATTTCTTTGAAGGGGTGAACAAACACGTTGATAAAGGTGAGACAGTCGATATTGGGTATCTGGAAGTACCTCATGAAAACCTCCAGAGGAAATTGGAAAGTCATGGGATAGGAGGTAGTGTTCTATTGTGGATTAAAAACTGGTTAAAGGATAGATAGAAAACAGAGAGTAGGGTTAAATGGTCAGAATTCTCAATAGAAAAGAGTTGATAGTGGGGGTCTGTTGGGACTGCCACTTTTTAACAATTATAAATGATCTAGGTATGGGAATAATTAGTGTGGTAATTAAATTTGCTGATGACACAGTTATTCAAAGTTGTTAAATTGCAAGACGACCTTACAAGACCAGGAGACTGGGCATCCAAATGGCAGATGTTTAATGTGAGCAAGTGCAAAATGATGCATGTGGGTAAAAGTAACCCGAATTATAGCTACGTGATGCAAGGTTCCGCATTAGGAGTCACCGACCAGGAAAAGGCTCTAGAAGTCATCATTGATGATACTTTGAAACCCTCTGCTCAGTGTGCTGCGCTGACAAAGAAAGCAAATAGAATGTTAGGTATTATTAGGAAAGGAATAGAAAATAAAAACGAGGATGTTATAATGCCTTTGTGTAGCTCCATGGTGCAACTGCACCTTGAATACTGTGTGCAATGCTGGTCACCACGTCTCAAAAAAATACATTGGAATTAGAAAAGGTACAGAAAAGGGCGACAAAAATGATAAAGGAGATGGGACAACTTCCCTATGAGGGAAGACTAAAGCAGCTAGGGCTCTTCAGGTTGGAGACAAGACAGCAGAGGGGAAAATATGATAGAGGTTTATAAAATAGTGAGTGGAGTGGAACAGATAGATGTGAATTGCTTGCTTACTCTTTCCAAAAATACTAGGACTAGGGGACCCGCAATGAAGCTACAAAGTAGTAAATTTAAAACAAAGCAGAGAAATATTTCTTCACTCAACATGTAATTAAACTCGAATTCACTGCCAGAGAATGTGGCAAAAACAGCAGGATTTAAAAAAGGTTTGCATACAGTGGGGGAAATAAGTATTTGATCCCTTGCTGATTTTGTAAGTTTGCCCACTGACAAAGACATGAGCAGCCCATAATTGAAGGGTAGGTTATTGGTAACAGTGAGAGATAGCACATCACAAATTAAATCCGGAAAATCACATTGTGGAAAGTATATGAATTTATTTGCATTCTGCAGAGGGAAATAAGTATTTGATCCCTCTGGCAAACAAGACCTAATACTTGGTGGCAAAACCCTTGTTGGCAAGCACAGCGGTCAGACGTCTTCTGTAGTTGATGATGAGGTTTGTACACATGTCAGGAGGAATTTTGGTCCACTCCTCTTTGCAGATCATCTCTAAATCATTAAGAGTTCTGGGCTGTCGCTTGGCAACTCGCAGCTTCAGCTCCCTCCATAAGTTTTCAATGGGATTAAGGTCTGGTGACTGGCTAGGCCACTCCATGACCCTAATGTGCTTCTTCCTGAGCCACTCCTTTGTTGCCTTGGCTGTATGTTTTGGGTCATTGTCGTGCTGGAAGACCCAGCCACGACCCATTTTTAAGGCCCTGGCGGAGGGAAGGAGGTTGTCACTCAGAATTGTACGGTACATGGCCCCATCCATTCTCCCATTGATGCGGTGAAGTAGTCCTGTGCCCTTAGCAGAGAAACACCCCCAAAACATAACATTTCCACCTCCATGCTTGACAGTGGGGACGGTGTTCTTTGGGTCATAGGCAGCATTTCTCTTCCTCCAAACACGGCGAGTTGAGTTCATGCCAAAGAGCTCAATTTTTGTCTCATCTGACCACAGCACCTTCTCCCAATCACTCTCGGCATCATCCAGGTGTTCACTGGCAAACTTCAGACGGGCCGTCACATGTGCCTTCCGGAGCAGGGGGACCTTGCGGGCACTGCAGGATTGCAATCCGTTATGTCGTAATGTGTTACCAATGGTTTTTGTGGTGACAGTGGTCCCAGCTGCCTTGAGATCATTGACAAGTTCCCCCCTTGTAGTTGTAGGCTGATTTCTAACCTTCCTCATGATCAAGGATACCCCACGAGGTGAGATTTTGCGTGGAGCCCCAGATCTTTGTCGATTGACAGTCATTTTGTACTTCTTCCATTTTCTTACTATGGCACCAACAGTTGTCTCCTTCTCGCCCAGCGTCTTACTGATGGTTTTGTAGCCCATTCCAGCCTTGTGCAGGTGTATGATCTTGTCCCTGACATCCTTAGACAGCTCCTTGCTCTTGGCCATTTTGTAGAGGTTAGAGTCTGACTGATTCACTGAGTCTGTGGACAGGTGTCTTTCATACAGGTGACCATTGCCGACAGCTGTCTGTCATGCAGGTAACGAGTTGATTTGGAGCATCTACCTGGTCTGTAGGGGCCAGATCTCTTACTGGTTGGTGGGGGATCAAATACTTATTTCCCTCTGCAGAATGCAAATAAATTCATATACTTTCCACAATGTGATTTTCCGGATTTAATTTGTGATGTGCTATCTCTCACTGTTACCAATAACCTACCCTTCAATTATGGGCTGCTCATGTCTTTGTCAGTGGGCAAACTTACAAAATCAGCAAGGGATCAAATACTTATTTCCCCCACTGTAGCTTCCTAAATGAAAAATCCATATGCCATTATTCAAATGAACTTGGGGAAAATCCACTGCTTATTTCTAGGATAAATACACAACCTAGAGCAGACAAAACAAATTTACTACAACAGGAAAATATTGATTATTGAAGGTGTCTCATATCATCATATAGGCATATTAATGCCAAATTGCTCTTAAGCTCGCAAGCTTATGGCTTGGTATAATCACAGACCACCTCCAGCCAACCAATAGTGCACGTTAGCTGCCAATTGTGAATACCTAAATGTCCAAGTGTTTACTCAAAAAATTTTTGCTGGAAAAAAAAAATATATTTAGTTAAGTGCACTACTGTTCAAAATGTACACACTGTTGCAATAAATATACTACTGATACAAAAATCAACTTGATAGCTCCGGGCATTACACGCCGTTTTCTTAAGCTGGAGCTTATCACATTTCCAGAGTTCAATGTCTCCAACGTTCATACAGTCTCCGGTATCGCTGTGAGCCCGACAGGACCCTGTTTCGCGGTCAACTGCTTTCTCAAGGGCATATCATTCTGAAACACGAAGAACAAAACTTTACCATCGACATCGTCATAATTTCAGCCTACTTAGTACATCAAGGCGATAACTAGTCTCACTTCAACAGCATCCAATACCGGTCTGTAACCAGTCAAAATGGCGCTGGCATTTTTGTTTTAAAGTGTTTAAGCCCCGCCTATCACCACATTACGTCACAATCAGCTGATTTGTTAAAAGAAACAGTTCCATTGGAGATGTGAGTTCAGACCATGAGGCTCTACAGTGTTTAAACGATAAATCCACTGAGTTTCTTTTTGCAGCAACAGTCTGTTGATATTACCGCCACGGGCATTTGGAAAAATACAATCTATCACCACACATCTTAATGACTCACTGGAGTGTTGTTTTGTGATGCAATGTTGCACAAGTGGAACTCCAACATAGTTGGCGGATATTCTCGATCTATGCTCCACCATTCTAGCATTTAATGACCTGTTGGATTTACCAATATATACCTTGTCACAAGGACATCTAATGTAATAAATGATGTGTGTTGTACGGCAGGTAGTTTGGTGTCTAAGCTGGAAAGTCTGGCCATTATGACAAAGGCTGATAAAGGTGGAGCTGTCGTCGTACAAAATAAGTCCCAATATCTGGCTGAAGCGACTTTACAACTATCAGACAACACAGCTTATGCTGAATTACAACATGATTGCACTCAGCAGTTGCAACAATTGATACAGGATATTACCAAGGAGGGCTTAGAATTAGGCTTCCTTACCAATAAGGAATTTCAATTTTTGAACAACAAAACCCCCCTGATACCGGTCATGTATTTATTACCCAAAATTCATAAAGATCCGAATAAACCACCAGGCAGACCGATCATTTCATCAAGGGGATCGCTTTTGGAGCCTCTTTCCATCTATTTAGACACATTTTTGAGGGACAATGTCCAACTATGCCCCTCATATATCAAGGATACCAACCATTTCTTGCAGATTTTGCGTGATGTAAGTCCACTGCATTCTCACTGTATAATGGCAACATTGGACATCAAATCCTTATACACGATGATCCCACAAGAAGAACTGATCGAAGTGGTGAATACAGTGCTAGAGGACAGACAGAGACCACACGAGGTTCCCACAAAATTTTTAATGTCCTTGTTGAAATTGGCGCTATGTAAGAACTTTTTCAAATTTGGCAGTAATTTGTATCTGCAGACCTCTGGTGTGGCTATGGGCGCTACGTTCGCCCCGACCCTGGCCAATTTATACATGGCAGCGTTTGAAAAGAAATGGTTGTCTAATTCTTCTTTTAATCACAACTTATTGATTTGGCGCAGATATATTGACGACATTTTCGTCCTTTGGAAAGGCACAGTAAGCGAATTAAAAGATTTTCATCAATGGCTAAACAGTTGTCACCCACGCATACAGTTTACTGTTACCTCTTCAGACTACAGGATCCATTTTTTGGACATTGAAATCATTTTAAGAGATCATACCGTTCAAACAAGGGTATATACAAAATCTACAGATAGGAACACGATCCTAGAATACGGCAGTTGTCACCCGAAAACGCTTCGTAAAAGTTTGCCTTTTTCTCAATTTTTACGCTTCAAGCGGATATGCACAGATGAAACTGATTTTCGTCAGCAAGCACACACATTTGGCTCTAGATTATTACACCGTAGTTATCCTAAGACAGTTCTTAAACAAGCGTATACTAGAGCCAAATACTTAAACCGTGACCTATTATTACAAAGCACTATACCAGAGCCACAAGAAGATTTGGTCATGACCTTTATTATGAGATACGTACAAGGAGGGGAAGCAGCATCACAAATCATCAAACAACATTGGGATATTTTGTGAGTTCATCCCATTTTTGAGAACTACCGATTAAGAATGGCTTTCTCTCGAGCACGTAATCTCAGTGAAATTTTAAGTCCGGCTGATTTCTCTGCCACTGCAATTACTGATGTTACCAGCCAGGGCAGCCATAAAAAATGTAACAAAAGCGGATGTAAAACATGTCCTCTATCCATAGAAACGTCGAACTTTTGTCATAATGGCCAGACTTTCCAGCTTAGACACCAAACTACCTGCCATACAACACACATCATTTATTACATTAGATGTCCTTGTGACAAGGTATATATTGGTAAATCCAACAGGTCATTAAATGCTAGAATGGTGGAGCATAGATCGAGAATATCCGCCAACTATGTTGGAGCTCCACTTGTGCAACATTGCATCACAAAACAACACTCCAGTGAGTCATTAAGATGTATGGTGATAGATTGTATTTTTCCAAATGCCCGTGGCGGTAATTTCAACAGACTGTTGCTGCAAAAAGAAACTCAGTGGATTTATCGTTTAAACACTGTAGAGCCTCATGGTCTGAACTCACATCTCCAATGGAACTGTTTCTTTTAACAAATCAGCTGATTGTGATGTAATGTGGTGATAGGCGGGGCTTAAACACTTTAAAACAAAAATGCCAGCGCCATTTTGACTGGTTACAGACCGGTATTGGATGCTGTTGAAGTGAGACTAGTTATCGCCTTGATGTACTAAGTAGGCTGAAATTATGACGATGTCAATGGTAAAGTTTTGTTCTTCATGTTTCAGAATGATATGCCCTTGAGAAAGCAGTTGACCGCGAAACAGGGTCCTGTCGGGCTCACAGCGATACCGGAGACTGTATGAACGTTGGAGACATTGAACTCTGGAAATGTGATAAGCTCCAGCTTAAGAAAACGGCGTGTAATGCCCGGAGCTATCAAGTTAAGTTGATTTTTGTATCAGTAGTATATTTATTGCAACAGTGTGTACATTTTGAACAGTAGTGCACCTAAAAAAAATTTTGCTGGAAAAAAAAAAATATATTTAGTTGAGTAAACACTTGGACATTTAGGTATTCACAATTGGCAGCTAATGTGCACTATTGGTTGGCTGGAGGTGGTCTGTGATTATACCAAGCCATAAGCTTGCGAGCTTAAGAGCAATTTGGCATTAATATGCCTATATGATGATATGAGACACCGTCAATAATCAATATTTTCCTGTTGTAGTAAATTTGTTTTGTCTGCTCTAGGTTGTGTGTTTGTGCAAAGATACAATTAGACAAAGCAGAGCCATTTTTTTGTTTTATTTTTTGTATTTCTAGGATAAGCAGCATAAAATGTACTGTTTTAGGATCTTACCAGGTACTTGTGACCTGGATTGTCCACTGTTTGAAACAGGATACTGGGCTCGATAGACCTTCTGTCTATTCCAGTATTGCAACACTTATGTACTTATGACCAAGTAGCCAATTTCTGAACACTCTAGATAAGCTGTTTCAAGAGAACTGGCAGCAGCTCTGATTTAATGAGGCTTGACTGTATGGATTAGAATCAGAATTGAATAAAGGACACTAACAAGTTAGGTAGTGTACACTTAGCTACTGTTGTTGTTGGAGACTAGAAGCTACATCAACTACCTTATATACCCTGTTCTTGTAAGACAGTAAATGACAGCCTGTTTGAAACCAGAGTATGGGAGCACCTTCTCAAGTTGGTGCATAGTACTTATCGACCTTCTCTCCTACACCTCCTATGGTGCATCACTTTGCACTGGTCCTCATTAAATTTTCTTTACCATTTGGATGCCTAGTTTTCCAGTCTACAAGGTCCCCCTGCAATTTTGCACAAGCTAATATTAGCCCTTGCTTCAAGTCACTTTATTGGCTCCCTATCAGTTTCCACATACAGTTCAAACTCCTCTTATTGACTTACAAGTGAATTCACTCTGCAGCACCTCAGTACCTCTCCACTCTTCTCTCCCTACACTCCTCCCTGGGAACTCTGTTCATTGGGTAAATCTCTCTTGTCTGTAGCCTTCTCCTCCACTGCAAACTCCATTCATTTTATTTTGCTGCACCATACACCTGGAATTACTACGCCAAGCTCCAGCTCTGGCCAGCTTCAAATCTAGGCTAAAAGCCCATATTGAGGCTGCTTTTAATTCCTAACTTGTATTCACTGGTACAGTAACCATGTCTGTTTTATAATTCCCACCTTAAGTAATTCCATTATCCCTGATCTGTCCTGATTAAGTTGTAAGCCCTGTCCAGCAGGTACTGTCTCTTACATGTTCAGTGTACAGTGCTGCAGATGGCTAGTAGCACTATAGAAATAAGTAGTTGCAGTAGAAGATTTAACTGAGTAATTTTGTGTCATCTTCAGATTCTCATCACCTCATTCATTCCCATTGCCATATAATTTTTATAAATGTTAAAAAAAAACACTATACTCATTACAGTTCCCAGTCTACAATAGAACATTGCCTCCTGTTTCATGTCTCATTTATTTCTTCAGGAATATGTCATGGCATAATTTGTCAAAGGCTTTCTGAAAATCCAGATCCACCATAGCAACTGGCTTGCATTTGTTATACCCCTGACACAGTGACAGGGCAGAGGGAGATACCAGCACAGAGATATATAACAAGAAAAAAAAGAGCAGTAGGCCGAAGTTTAGTTGAAGACTGAAATCTGACACAGCCAGTGTTTTAGCAAATTAGTGCCTACCTCAGGGGTTAAAAATTAGTCTCCTCACTCTGGTAAAAGAAAAAGTGTAGAACATCTCAAGTAGCATTGCTCTAATATTCTTATGTCATATTGAGACAAGTGGCTCCTGTATCGCCCACACATAGGAAAAGATGAATAGCCATACTGGCTCAGACCAATGGTCCATCTAGCCCAGTGGCCTGTTGTAGGTGTAATAAAATTTTCAATGTGTTAGAGGAGCTGTTGAAAAACTATTTTTTTCTGTAAATTTGGATAAATAACAGAGGTTAGAGATTAAACAATAGTTACTTGGTAGTCTTGGATCAGCTTTAGCTTGTTTTAGAATAAGTTTGATTGTGACATTGTAACATATGAGTTTAATCATAATTAAAAGTGTAGCATAATATTGATTATGCTGAACCAGATATAAAAATGCAGCTTTTAAAAGACATATTGAAACGGCAAAAGAGAAACTGGCTTTCATTTCAAGTCCCTCTTTCTCCCCCCCCCTCCCCCTCCCCGCTTTCCTGGGAACTTCTGATAGCAGGGCTAGTCAATTACAAACACTTAACAGAGACAAAAGGTACTGGGATATAGCTTCCTTCTCCTCCCACTTGAAGGACTGGTAACAAAAGCATGACTAAGGTGAGTACCTGAAGGCTCATCAAAACATCTCCACCAGCAGAGAGTCTGGAAAAGTGTAAATCCAGATACTGAAAACAAAGGAAACCATAAACAAGGCATTTGCTTGTCAAACCATTTGCTAGTTACCTCAGATATGTATATCTTTCCCCTCCCACCAGCTATCAGACATGAAGATGCCAGGACATGTGTAGAAAGGAAAGACTTATGTGATCATGTGAACAGACTACAATAACCATAATGCCTTGCAAGTTATCCAGTGCAAACCAGGAAGCAAGTGCTGGGATTCTGTGATCATATCCTCCTGCAAACTTGCAAGATATAAAAGGAAGAAGTGTTCCACACAACACATATTCTTCTCTTCAGCTGCAACCCAGATCCATCTCTGCTGATGCCTTGCTCCTGACCATGTGCTCATCAATCAGCTGGACCACAGCATGCTCTGTAACAAAGACTCTCCTGTAAGTTAAATTATAACCTTAACTTTTAAACCGGCTACCTTACTTTAAGCACAGATTCTCTGTAAGATCTCTTATGTGTAAACTGTTTTATTAACGATTCTCACAATACAAAGTAGTGTAGAATATGCATATAGCATTGCTTGATATACAAAACAGCATTCTTACAACATATTCAACTTCACCAAACACTTTTCGTCCCCATTTTCTCCCCCTTCCCCTCTTAACGATTCCTTGGCCCATGCTAACATTAGGTTTTAAATGGCTCTTGTTCCCAATAACATCCACTTGAATACTTCATTAGGTAAAATAGTGCTTATCACAAAATATCATAAAACTAAACATCAAAGCTCTAGAGTACTGCCAAGCTTTAGCCATATACATCTCACTCAACCCCTCCAACCCCCCACCCAATACCTCCCCCCCTTGCAAGCAGAATTCCACTTTAGACTAAATTACTACTCCAGGCTACCCATACTCTCCATTATTCCACTATTTATCAGGCATTGACAAGCAGACTACGTCCCCTTGGGCTGAGCATTTGCAGGTATGGTGTCCAAATCTGCAGAAAGCGCACTCTATGTTTAGGCGATTGTTTTGAATCCCTAGCCTCCCAAGAGGCCAGGAGATGCACCTGATTGCGCCAATGCCAGTAAGCTGGCCCTTCCGATGAGACCCAGTATTGCATAATGCATTTCCGCGCTACCAAGCTCAGCTTCCTGCATAACATTATAGCGGGGGCGCCTAATGGGGCAAACGCTCTTGGTTGATCCAACAGAAACTGCCGCTCCGTTCCTTGAACTCTGTTCCCCAATCGAATCAAAAACCCTCTTACCCTCTGCCAAAACATGCGCACCTTGGGGCATTGCCATAATGCATGATATAACGAGCTGGGACCCCCTCCGCATTTAGAACACCCCGAGTTGTCCGGCCCCAACATATGAGCCAGTTGTGTTCTAGACATATACCCCCGTAAGACCACTCTATAACCACACTCCCTCAGCCTCTCATCTGTTACCAACGCCCGTATGCCCTTCAAGGTAGTTGACACATCCCATGTTGCCAGGGAGGTCCCCAGATCTTGTTCCCATTTTCGCTTAAGATCAACATATTGCCTCTGAGACCTACGCCTAGCCAGTGCCCCATACAATGCTGATACAGATTGTTTCTCTATCTGCAACTCCTCAAAGAAAACCCTTAGCAGCTCCCCCATCCGCCCTCTCAGGGGTACTTGGCTCAGGGATTTCACATAGTGTCGGACCTGTGCATAGGCAAATCTATTGCCCCAAGCTGATCCCACTATCTTGAAGAGCATCAAATGTCATCATTTCCCCATTGTCCAATAATAGGTGTTCCAATCTTGTGATGCCCAGCCCTTGCCATCTGCCAAATGTCGGGTTATCTATCCCTGCTTCAAAAACAGGATTGCCTACGATTGGGATTTGATCTGTAACGTGTGGTTGGCCCCCCATTTGCCGCATCCACCACTGCCACGCCTCCCGAAGGGGTTGTAGTATTATACTTTTTTTAAATTTATAAGGGAGCTGACTACGAGGTAAATGGAGCAATGCTAATATATCATAGGGAGCAAAAAAAAGCTTCCTCCAAGCCCATAGGTGTGTAATACTGCGTGGCATTCACCACATCTCCTAAGTGGCGCAGCAAACACGCCTGATTATATAGGAACACATCCAGGATACCCATTCCCTCCTGTCTCCAGCTCCCTATTAACAGGTTTTGGCTAACTTTAGGCTTTTTGCCTGCCCAACAAAATCTACTAAAAAGGCGCATCATCCGCTTCAAATCAGACCGCGATAGGCGTATGGGTAAAGTTTGAAGAACGTACAACCAGCGCGGAAACAACACCATTTGTACTACATGTATCCGTCCCATTAATGACAGTGGCAGACTCATCCAAGAGTCCAATTTAGTTTTAGTATATTCCAGTAAGATTTTAACATTCAACTGATATAAATCTAATGTATTCATTGTGAGTCGGATTCCTAAATATTTAAAAGACTCTCTGGCCCATCTCAACGGAAATTCAGGAACCCAGTCCCTCTGGTTCACCTCTGGCGAAGCCAGCGCTTCTGACTTGTCTAGATTAATACGGAAACCTGAGTAGTCGCCATATTCACGAAAGGTTTCCAATAACGTGTCTAAGGATTCCCTTGGGTTTGTGAGATGTACCAAAATGTCATCCGCAAATGCTGCAATCTTAAACATGTGGGTCCCTAAGCCAACTCCCCGGATCAAAGGGTTTGCCATAATATCTCTGATAAGGGGATCTAAAACCAAAACAAAGAGAAGAGGGGACAATGGGCACCCCTGCCTTGTGCCCCTCCTAATACAGAAACTTTCCAATTCTATCCCGTTTACTCTCAGAGTGGCACATGGGTTGGCATATAAAGCATGAATTGCCTCAACAAATCTCCCTGAAAATCCATAATGTTCCAGCGTATCAAAAAGAAACTTCCAGTGAACCTTATCAAAAGCCTTTTCCGCATCAAAGCTGATCAGCAATGATGCTACCTTCGCCTGCGAGCTGTGTTCTAGTGATGTCAATATCGCTCTCAAGTTTTTACTCACTGCTCTACCTCCCACAAATCCCACCTGACTTTCATGAATCAACCTTGGGAGCAGCCTCGCCAGTCTATTAGCCAAGATTTTTGCCAACAACTTGGTATCATAATTTAACAGGGAGATAGGCCGGTACGATGCCGGCTCTAGAGGGTCCCTCCCCGGTTTCAACAAGACTATTATTTGAGCCCTATTCAAGTCTGGGGGTAACCTCTGTCTCTCTATCAGTTGGTTCAAAAATCTAGTAATTGCAGGTATAACTCCTCCTTCCATTAATTTATAGAATTCTCCCCTTAAACCATCAGGTCCCGGGGCTTTCAGTCGCGGGCTGTGGGCAATAACTAGACTGACTTCATCCTCAGTAATTAATTGATTGAGACTGTCCAACTCTTGTATTGTAAGCTTTGGTAAAGCCAGATTTTCTAAATACATCTGATTTAACAGACCGTCTTCCTCTGGGGAAGCGTACAGCTCTTGATAAAAGGCCTGAAAAGTTTCACATATTGCTTTGTCTGATGTGTGGAGCCCTCCCCCCCTTTGCCTCAGTGCCAAAATGTTCTTAGTCCCTCCCCGGGGGTTAATTATTTTTGACATCAACTTGCCTGTTTTATTACCATGTTTATAAAGCATATATCTATAGTAGAGCTGTGACTTGTGTGCCCTTTCTTGCAAAAGTACATTTAAGGCGGTTTGAAGCTCTAACACTTGTTGTTTATCACCTATCGCGTGTGTCTCCCCATATCTCTTCCGTGTCTTACAAAGTTGGTTACTTAAACGTAAGATCTTTCTATCTCGTGTCTTCCTCACAAAGTGCGTGTGACTTATAACTTCGCCTCTAAGAACCGCCTTAGCCGCTTCCCAAAACAAAACTGGGTCTTCTATGTGTTCTTGATTATGAGTGCTATATTCCGCCCAGCGAGCTTGTAATCTGCCTTTAAGCACTGGATCTGAGCTGAACTCCAGGGGAAATTGCCATTTATATTCCTGTGGGGTTGTACAGCTTGGTATCCATTCTATCTTAACCCAGGCATGGTCCGACACCATGTACGGTCCTATCTCCGCTGTTGTCACTTCCCCAAACATCTGACGTGATGTCAGAATATAGTCAATTCTCGACTGAGTGGAGTGGGCCCGCGACAGGTGTGTATAATCTTTCTCACCTGGATGCAGCACCCGCCACACATCAACCAGGCCCAACATCTGGCTCAATTGTAAGAGGCCTCTATTATTATAACATGAAGAGGCCGTCTCCGGGGCCGATCTGTCCAGAGAGGGGTCCCAAGCTGCATTTAAATCACCCCCCAGCACTATAGCTGCGTGCGGTTGCCTAAGCAAAAAATTAATCAAAGTTTGATAAAACTTCCGATCGTATCTATTTGGAGCATAAACATTACAGATTAGCAGTTTCTGTTTCCCAACTACCACTTTCAATATAACATAGCGGCCTTCAGTATCAATCAGAAGTGGATTAATTACAGAGGCTATGTCTTTTCTAATTAGTATCGCTACTCCTCCCTTTTTACCTTGTGCATTTGCTGCTATACAATCCCCAACCCACCAGGTGCTGAGCTTGGCATGTTCAATCTGGTTCAGATGCGTCTCCTGCAAGAGTGCTATGTCTGCTTTCTGCCTATTTAATTGTTGTAAAATCTTAGAGCGTTTGATTGGCGAATTAACTCCGCCTACATTCCACGTTAGTATTCTTACTATTCTTGGATTTGAAAGTGTGTGCCTATATCCATAGATGTCCACTGTTGTAATCGAGGGGGACATCCCAGCCTCTGCCCCCCCCCCCACTTGCACCTCCACTATGTCAGCTTCACTGCTATGTTCTACATCCTTCCTAGTTAAGACTTGTGCCCTGCTTGCATCCCTCTTCCCTCCCCCCACCCCCAAATCCTGTATCCCTTATTCTCAGGTCCACCAATTAGGACCTCGACTTCCTTACGTCTCTCCCTCCCCCCTCCGCATTATACAATCTGTAAGATCTCTTAAAAGAACTCTCTCTCTCGCTTGTAACCTTATACGATTGCATTAATCATATTATAACTTAATAAACCCTTTTGAAGCTAAATATATATATGGTCTGTTCTTTCTTAAACCTGGTAATGCAGGTTAATGCAATCCAATAAATACACTTAATTCCTTTTATTCTTGCAATTGTAAATCATTCTTACCTTATAGGTAAGTGGTGGAGAAATATTAGCGAGTGCTCTTAAAATATTCCCTGCTCTTTGTTCTTAAATATCATATTAGGACTGTGACAATTTTGTAACATTTTTAATGGATATTAAGAACATTTAAATTATTCCTTGTAACAACATGTTTCTGTGAGTGGGGTAGAAAACCTGAACTAAGACTTATTGATCATCACAAGGGAGAACTGCCTGTTTTGTGATCTTAAACCATGAAGATAGAATGGGGTCAAGTGAACAATTTGTGGAGCAGGTAGAGTTCACAAGTTTGATCAGAGAAGTTTAGGATGACAAAGTAAAAGAAGATGGTGTGTGTGTGAGGAAGTTTGGAAACTGAAGAACACGGAGCTGAAAAAGGCCCAGCATTTACATTCTTCTCTACCTCTTTGATTCATGCCTGAGAAGCAGGTTGAGAGAGGAGAAAATGCAAGAGAGCTTGAATTAAGTCTGCTACCTTTGTAGCAAAAAAAGATTGCAAGGGTTTCTGTGGGTGGGATCTCACAGCATAAAGCCTTACTTGGACATGTCAATTCTGGTAAAACTGCTAATTTTTTTAGTTGATTTATAGCACTAGAAATCCAAGTTGTGTAATAATTTTTATTTGCTTTTATGACTTATTCGTATGAGGATTGATAAACGTTTTAGCGCATCTAAGTTTTCTCCAACATTGGCACAGACTTTATTTCTTAAGACAAAGACCACATTCTAGAACATCTTACCACTTTATGTTAAGAACATTCATTTGATAGGTTTAAAACGGCCCTTATAACCTATCTGTTGAATGATGCGTTTAACTGACTGCCTCCAAATTTATACCTAATGGTCTAGTTCCATGGCTGGCATTTGAGGGTCTCTGCACTAGAAATCTGCAGTGTCACTGCTCTTCTTTACTATTTGAATTGTATTTCATTTTCTTAGCTGAGGTGAGTTTGAATTTTAATATTTATTTTGCTATAAACTGCATAGACAGTCTCTATAAAGTGGGGTATCATAATAAATGGAACTTGGACATGTAGTAAATAACAAGTCAACTTAAGGTTAGAGAAAACCAACACAGTACCACACTTTGGTAAATCTAACCCTACATGAGTTGTTAAATTACCTTTCATTGCTATCATTCTCCCAGACACTGAATTTATCCACTGTGATTACAAAACATTTAAGGGCCTCTTATCAAGCCACACATCAAAGCCGACAGAGCCCATTTAAAGTAAATGGGCTTTATTGGCATTACAGCACCGGGAGCCACTTGTGCGGCTTGATAAAAAGAGGCCCTAAGGACGATGAAACTGGATATTTTTGGAATCTTTTTGTTCTCTCCCTTTGCCTCATAGCAGGATGAATGTGTCCGATAGGTTCTTCCAAATCCTGGAAACCATTCAATATTAAGCCAACCTACGTAAGGTACAGAAGACCACCTTTGTCCCTGGAGCTTTTTAGATATATGATATTTAAGTACTTCATAAACCTGCTTGGTTGAGTTTCCTCGACCTTTGCAACTATGCCAAGAAGAGTCACAAAGGATATTACACAGCTATTTGGCTCATACACTGAATGTGATGTCATCTATGATATACTCAAATCAACAAGATATCAACTATGATCTAATTTGGGACACTTAAATCTTCCCAGGAAACTACATTTTAAAGAGGGAAAGCATTCCAAAAATTGACATTAAAATGTTTCACTGAGTAAATATTACTGTATACAGTTCTCAGATGTTGCTTGGAAAGCTGAGGGTAGATTCCTGTAAATTTATCCATTAAATGTAAGCAATATCCACATTACTGGGTACTAAAACTGTTGTCTACAGAGATAAGCTATAAATGAGTTTACTTTTGAATGTTCTAACAGATCTATCATGCGACTCAAAACTAATAAAATGGACTGTAGATGCCCTTGTGCATTTTCACATCATTAGGGGTTAATAACACCAGGAACTAGTAGCACTACTCACTGCTTAATGTATAATGTCAGTAGAACTGAAATAATGTTATTCCCACTTCTCTTCCGATTGAATACAGACTATCAGCATCAAGAATTTAGTAAAGTGCTTCAACAATGAATAACTTCCTTCATACCAATAATAAAAACACAAATGGGAAAAACATATAAATAAAAGGTTTTGCTTTTATTTAAAATAAAATGCATTTATACACAGTCTTTCAACCATAAAATACTGTAGCACACCACCAGTTGCTCCTTGGACAAAGGCAAGCGAGGACTCCAGATACTACTGTGGACTCTGCATACGAAGCTCATGTCTTGAATCTCTGGCTCCCTGCACCAAGGAACTGAGGACATGTGTGGTGTAATTAAAACTCACAAGGACATAAAATTTGGTACTACATAGGGATAACAATTTATTGTATTGCAATTAGCTATGATAAAATCGATGCATGTCGTTGAAAGCATAGAATATCTAATGCGGACATACTAGACCTATGCAATGTTCTAGCTAGCCTGTGGCAATAGTTTAAAAAAAACAACTGTACAAGTTAATAAAATTTGTGAGGTTTTTTGTTATGTTTTTGTTTTTTTTACACATTAGTTACACAAAGTATACTTCATAGACCTTTACTTCATATTGTAATGAAAAGGTTGCATATCCAAGGTGAAGTGACTATGCTGGTGAGTACTATATAATACTATCTGGTGTACACATTAAAAAAATATAAACGTTTACGAAAAAAAAAATAGTTAATCAAATAGATAAAAATAGGCTATAAGAAAAGTAACTTCCTTCAAGGCCACATAGTGTGTCATCCATTTCAGGCGTCAGTAGCCTGATCTATGTAGTGTGAAACTTTTAAAAATGTAGGCCTTTAAAACATGAGGTCAGATTTACAAAGCCAGAGCCAAAAAAAAACCCCACATGCATTAAAAACATGATAAATAGACTTCATACAGTCTGAACCCTGGACAATTATAGTAGATGGCTTAGAATTCTCAAAATTTGGTTAGCTTATCTTAAAGTCAAATTTAATTCTCACTGTCCATAATGTTGCCATATTTGATGGCTATAGGCACAAATTGCTACATAGTCATAATTGCATATTATTGGAAGTGCTCTTTAGTGCACATATTGTATACTGTTAACTGTTCTAGTAATGCAAAACTTCCCATGATAAAATATTTCAAGCTTACTTTTTAAGCAGCAACATTAATAAAATCAGCTCTTGAAGTTAAATATTCATATGGCCATGGAGTTCCTTTCAATTTACAAACTCACACCCAACCACTTGTCAGTTTGTAGAACATCTCTTCATCTAAACTTTCATTCTGGTCCTTAGCACGTGTAGACAGGAAGATGTAGCCACCAATGAATTCATGAACCACCTTGCAATCCACTTCAGTACATATGAAAGACAGTCTTACGTCATCTGCAAATTCTACCGTGACCTGTTATGAAAAAAAATGTTTAAGACATGAAGATTCACTATATCTTAAATACAGACGTATTAAAACACAGCAGAGATGAAACTAGTTTATTAATATTCACGCTTACTTCTTGCTCCAATGCCTTTATTGAAAAGTGAAAAATATGTTACATTAAAAGATTTAAACATTTCCAAAATGCATGAAAAAAAGAAAAAGGATTAACCCCTTGATGGCATTTCCAACAAATAGGGGTGTCCAGCTCTCCTGCTTTAAACACCCGCTCTTGTGTGAAATATGCATGTAACAATCGAAACTGGCATTCCCGGAGTTCAGCACTAATAGAAACCTCTGGAATCTGTCTAACCAACCTACACAGACACAGCCCTGAATCCCAGCACCACCAGTTTAAATGACTGCTCCCAAAGCAGCCTTGCATTTTTTTTAATTTTAATTTCTTATATCCAAATTTAAGAATTTTTAGACTTGTAGTTCTTGTGCTCTCAGTGAACTCACTAACACAGGACCTCAGTATTTGAAGAGTGCACAGTGAAAGGAGATACTGGAAGGAATCACAATTTTACTACTGGTAATTAAACACAACAAGGTCTGGGTTTCCTTGGGAAAAAAATATAGGCTGGTGAGGACTGCAGGTACAGAAGTACATACAGCCATTGTGCCTGCTCTACAATGCAAAGTATGTGATGGCATTTGAAAATGTAACCCGGGGGGGGGGGGGGGGGGGGGGGAAGAGAGAGAGAGGGAGTGTGTGTGTGTGAGAGTTTACATATCCATGCAAGATTAAGCAGACCATTTGCACATACCTCTGGTCAGTTGTAAAAATATTTTGGTGGGGTTCAATTTATAAAGTCACAATATGGATCCTTTATATGTACCAGTCTTCACAGTCTAACCCCTGTTCTTAAATTGCTCCCACTGCAAATGTATTGGGCTGGGGAGGAACAGTTGTTTGATAGCTGCACTAGCCAATTTCAAAATGGCTAGATTCTGATAGATGTAAAGGCAGTGGGCCTCAACCCAGTCCTTCGGACACACAATCATTTTTGCAGGGTACCCACAATGCATATGCATGATTTAGATTTGCATACAGTGGAGGTAGTGCACACAAATTTATCTTCATGCATATTCATTGTGGGTTTCCTGAAAGCCTGACTGTGTCCTGAGGACTGGGTTGATAGCTCCTGATTGAAAGTGTTTAATATTCCCTAGGAACAAAAAAAAGTGTTTCTTATACTTGACATGCAGTTAGGTTTCCCTTTTGCAATTAACAAGCTAATCATTCTTATAGGTCAGGCCCTGATTCATATCCTTCTTTCCTGTTTTCTCTGATGGTTAGCAAAATGATATCTTCATGCTAAAGATTAGATCTATTTAAGACATTTACAGCCTGTTTTAGACAAAACGTAGCAGTCAGAATTTCCATTTTAGAAACAAATGTGTATTTTCCCAGCACTGTCAAGAGCCAGTATCCCTTGCTACTGGGGGATAAAAAGGAGCATCCTCCCCTAATTCCTCCAATAGACTGTGCTAAATAGGAACAAATTGCCATAACTTAAACACACTTGGTGGCAGATGTAACTCTCAATGTCTACCTTTTAGGATAATGTCTATTAACTTGCCACACCCTTCTCTACCCACCAAACACCCAGACCACACCCCCTTGTGTTTCAGACATGCATATCCTGGCTTTGTAAAATGGGGACTTAAACGTTTATGCAACTGTCAGTTTATGCACATTTCAAACATGAATAGCCCTTCTAAAATGACTGCCTTCAGCTATTTATTTTCACCCCTCCTGCCTTATTTATTGGTCATTACACAGGTCTCTTACAATATGGGTCATCTAGTGTCTTACATTTTTACTCTTCATGTTGAAGACTATTTTGTGAGGGTCAGTGGCAAGTACAGGTAAGGAAATGAGTGTCTACTCTAATGTTGATAGGATGCTCCTTTAGCTAGGTGGCAAGAATCCTCTGTTTCAGAGATAGAAATTCACAGGTTTGAACCTGAAGGTTCTTGATTGTTGAAACAGGCTATACAGCAGCAAGTATAAAAAAAAAAAAGGGCATATTTGTCATCAAATGCAGAGAATTAAAATTAATGTTTTGGTAGTCTGCATACTATATATGTAAGGTGTCAAACTGCATAATTATGGTAGTCTCACCAAGAAAGCTAATTAAACCAACATCAACACCGTGCACTCCTGCCCCACACCAACCACCTGGGGGTTGGGCAGCTAGGGAGGCACTTTCATTGGGATAGGGGTAGGATCAGACTGGCGCACAAAGAAAGCTGTCTTGTACAGAACAAAGTGATAGATTTGGAATATAAAACTGAAGTCTGCCAAGGTGAGGGCCAGTATTAAAGTACTTTAAGAACGGAGTACCTCAAATTTTATCCTAAATGAGTCAATAGACTCATTTAGTGTGTCTTAGGCCCAACACAACACAGAGTTCCTGTAAAATTCCCCTCCTAACCTCTTAGTTTTTATAACACACTGGTTCCCAAACATACAGAGGAGGCAGTGCATACAAATATCTCATAAATATTCATTGTAGCTATCCTGAAAACCTGGCTAGCTGGGGTGCCTCCAGGACCAGATTTGGGAACCACCAATATAAAGGTTTATAAATTAAAAATCGAGGTGATGGAGGAGGATGGTGAGAATCAAATACCACTACTTTATAGAACGAGGTTTACATTTATATGTGAGTTACCTGGACTTTAGCAACAGACTAACTGGAGTCCTTTTATCTCAATACACTAACTTAAAATCTCTTAAATTATTTTAAACATCCCCAGACCTATATTAACTCTCACATTAAAACAGAAATCCAGCAGGAAGATGGGGCTACCCAGTATTTTGTACCAACTGCCACATATTATGATTAACACAGTTGGTAAGAGACTGTGTGCATCCAGTGCAAAAAGCTTCTGGCCATCAAGAGGATGAGGCGACTTTCAGGGACACAGTAGAGAAGTCTCATCTCCATCCATATGGCCTATGTGCTGCCTTGAACAAACAAGATTACTAGGAAAGAAAGTTATCACCTTGGTATGGCAGAAGTGATCCTATATCTAGGATCTGTCATCCAGGTGATACAGTATCCTTCTCCTACACAGGTGTGTGCCTAGGAAGGGCAGAGGTTAATGCTGCCATTAAATTTTATGATTAACTTACAAATTTGATACAAGCATTTCTTCACACCTGCACAGGCTGATGCAGGCACCAAACCCTCCCTGTAGACTGCTATGCTGCTCCTGTACCTGCTGTCTCTTGGTCCCACGATGAAATCTCAAGAGCAAATACAGACTTCTGCACAGGTGGGAAATTATATGCAAATTTTGCACTGCACAGAGAACTCCCCCAGTGTTTGCAAGCGGAATGGACACTGTTTAAAAATACCATTTTAGAAGCCCAGACAAATATAATCTATATATTAGAAAAGGTCAACAAGACACACTCCTGGCATGGTTAAATGGTAAGTGGAAAGTGGAAAGAAGCTATTGAAATCAAAGACATCTTTGAAACTATAGAAAGGGGATCCAGATGAAAAAAAAAAAAAACAAGAAAAAAAACTTGAACAATGACAACTTAAAACAAAAATTTAAGACACACCAAAAGAGAAATTTGAAAAGGTAGCCATAAAGTCATATGATAAAAAAAACTGTTAAACTATATTTTTAAGCTAAATGCTGTAAGGAAGTCAGTTGGACTACTAGCCATTAAAAAGGGGCACTTATGAAGGACAATGCTTTACATAAGAACACAAGTGTTGCCATACTGGGACAGACCAATGGTCCATCAAGCCCAGTATCCTGCTTCAAACAGTGGCCAATCCAGGTCATAATTATTTGGCAAGATCCCAAAAGAGTAAAACAGATTTTATGCTGTTTATCCTAAAAATAAGCAGTCGATTTTCCGAAGTCCATCTTAATAATGGCATATGGACTTTCCTTTTAGGAAATTATCCAAATTAAAAAAAAACTCTGCTACCCTAACTGCTTTTACCACATTCAATGGCAACAAATTCCAGAGTTTAATTACATTGCAGAGTGAAAAAATATTTTCTCCAATTTGTTTTAAAATTTACTACTTGGTAAAGAAACAAATTAGGTTAATATGGGAAAGATATTCAGTTGTGTCCTCCAAGGCAAGAAGTATGGTGCTTAACAGTCTAGACCTCTAAAAGTTTATTCACAGCTCCTTTCGTGGGGCAAACTCTATGGGGGAGTATATATTAAGGGAAGGGTTATTAGCTAAGTGATTGGTATTATGAGAGGTTATCAGAGAAAAAAAAATTCTCATTTTGGGTAGATTATCTCTTTGAACATTTCTTCGTGATCAGTTTAATTTATGTATGAGAAGCTGGTGTTATGTTAAGGGGGGAGGGATGGGAAGACAAGATAAAGTAAAATTGATTGCTGAAGGGCTGATTGTGTATCTTTATTGGTATAGGAGGGCCAGTTTTGCATTGGTTCAAGGGTTTCTTGACTTCAAGGTCCGACCAGGTCATGGTGAACTCCTACACTTCTGAACCGTGGAATGCTTCCTGTGGGGTCCCTCAGGGCTCTCCCCTTTCACCTACCCTATTTAATATTATGATGATGCCTTTAGCCACAGCACTTGCAAACCTGGACCTCAACCCTTTCATCTATGCGGACGATATTACAGTCTACATCCCTTTTCACTCCACAGTATCAGAAGTTGCCAACCTTATAGATGCCTGTTTCCAACCTTATAGATGCCTGTTTCTCCACTTTAGAACATTGGGCCAGGGTGTTCTGCTTCAGGCTAAACAGGGAAAAAACTCATTGTCTCATCCTCTCGTCCACGCATGCTCAGGTATCTGACACAATGCTTCCAGTTCTGGGCTCTGCCCTCCCGATTGCCAACAGCCTGCGGCTTTTAGGAGTGCATCTGGACTCACATCTCCAGCTGGTTGATCATGTACACTTGGTCTCCAAAAAAATGTTCCAGGCCATGTGGAGGCTTCGGCGCATCAGATACCTCCTTCCCAGAGACTTGTTTCGTACCCTTGTCCACTGGCTTGTCCTATCCCATCTGGATTACTGTAGTGGTATTTATGTGGGTTGCCAGGCCTCCTTATTGAAAACGTTCCAAACGGCTCAGAACACTGCGGCGAGGCTCATCCTTAGAGAAAGGCGTTTTGCACACGCCGAACCCCTGCGCTTTAAACTTCATTGGCTGCCTGTACAGGAGCGCATTGCTTTTAAGATCTGCTCCCTAACACATAAAATCATCTATGGGGCTGCCCCGGATTACATGCTCCCCTTGATCAACCTTCCGCCTAGAAATGCCAACCCTGCTGCTCGGTCCTATCTCCACCTCCATTTTCTGAATTGTAAGGGTGTCAAGTACAAGAAAATCTTCGCCTCGTCCTTCCGTTATTGGAGTCCCAAACACTGGAACACGTTACCTCGTCACCTTAAAGCTCAAGTGGACCATGCCCTTTTTAAGAAGTTGTTAAAGACATTCCTCTTTGCTAAGACTTACCCCTCAACTTACCATGTTGATTGATGCATCCCTTGTCCCTTACCCTGCCTAGTTCACGCTGTTAGTTTCTCCCCTCCTATTGGCTTCTTTTATGCTTGCCTAAGCTTTTAACTTTGTACTCCTATTTAATTCTCTGTAAGCCACATTGCGCCTGCATGAGTGGGAAAATGTGGGATATAAGTAACAAACAAATAAATAAATAAAATAAATAAATGTTCAATAAAAACTGTTTTAAAGTATATTTACTACTCGGCAGCTTCACTGAATGCCCTTTAGACCATTAATTTTTGGAAAAAGATAAACAAGCAAATCAAATCTACCTGCTCCCCTCCGCTCAGTATTTTACAACACTTTTTATTTTCAATAATTTTTACTGAGGACATATTACACTCTCAAAATCAACAAAATGAACCATTAACAATGGGCAATCCGTCATCAGCTTTTCTGTGTGGCATAAATATCTTTTACACCACTTCGTAATAGTTAACTACAGTCAGCAATACTTAACATTAAACAACAGTACCCCACCTCCCTACCTCCCCATCCTCCAACCCTTCCCTCCCTTATAATGTATACATTGATCTTAAATGTACATGCTAGTATAACAATTCCCTATCCCGACAGTACAATTAGCTAGTAAGCTTAGAAATTGTTCACAGTAATACTCTCCCTTGTACAGACCTACCTATGTCCTATGTTCGTATATCCCTCCTACCCAAGGTATAGTATTATAGGTGAGCACGTATCTAAATCCAATCAGCCCCCCTATTACAGGGGATATTGATTCATTAAAAGGCTTTGCACCTTAGGAGATAGAGCCAATATATAGGGTTCCCATACAGATCAAAACTTTTTTCTTTCTTTTCAATGTTACATTTGCTTCATGCCCTTCCATGAGTAGCAAATTATGGAAGGAATTCCTCCAATGCCAAAAAGTAAGCATTGTACTTTTGTATCCAATGTTGGAGTACACATTTCTTGCCCACCACCCCTGTCTTATAAATAAGAATGCGCTCTTTCAATAACAGTGAGCTGCATTGTCCCGTTTGACTCAAAATAATGCTCTTAGGAGAAGCCAGGATGCTCTCATGAATCATTTGCTCCCAGAATTGAATTAGCTGAGATCAAAAGCAATAAACAGGGGGACAGTACCACAGTGCATGGGCTAAGGTAGCTTCGGAGTTTCCACATTTTGTACATTTTGGTGATTCTACACAACCCGCATAAAATGCTTGTTTAGGGAAGAAATACGCCCTAGTTAGAATTCAAAACTGACACTCTCTATAATTTGCACTGTGTATATGTTGGGGGATCATTTGTATCAATCGATTTATCTCTCCTTCTCTGATACTTATCCTATGGTCTTTATGCCAACTTTGTATCATTGTCGTATAATCCCCTACCCGGGGTCACCAAGATCAAGCCCTTATGAAGTGTGGCCACTGATATGCAACCACAACTTACTGGCTGAAAGAATTTCTCCAGCAAGGGTTATTATCCCCCGCAAGCAATTTCCTAGATGGGACTTAATATAATGAGATATTTGCAGATAAGCAAAATAGTTTAACGGGTGTGGCTGTATAATTTGCATTAGTGAGTCAAAAGGCAATAATCTGCCGTCTTCCCGTAACAAGTCGGCAACATAAAATACACCCTGCAGTGCCCAATTATGGGCCAGGTTCAAAATCTAAATTGCCTATGATTGGTAGAAAGTCTGTGCACGTCGGGTCTTGTTTTAAATATCTCAGTAACATTCTCCAGGCATAACGCATTGAGTGTAATACATGAAATTTCCATCTCGGGGGTAGCTTCTGTTGTGGTGCACGTAAGAGATAGTGGGGGTGTAATGGTAAAAAAAAAAATATATATATATATATTTTTTTTTTTTAATCATTTTACTTAATTACATTCACATTTATCATATAAATGTAAGGAAATACAGAAATTAATATAAAAAGGAAAACATTTTCTCTCAACAATATATATTTACATAATTGTCCACAATTGGAAGATCTAAGATCAGGAAAACAATCAAAGAAAATAAGAAAAACTCAAAATGGTTAATCTTACACTTCACATTTTCTGAGGGAGGAAGGTTAATTAGTTATTGCAGCCGGTACAGTGGTAACTGAAGGAAGTTGCTGCAGAGGATTCTTCATCTGTTTCCACAAACTCTTATAATTTCTTAGGTTCACTACTACTACTACTACTATTTAGCATTTCTATAGCGCTACAAGGCGTATGCAGCGCTGCACAAACATAGAAGAAAGACAGTCCCTGCTCAAAGAGCTTACAATCTAATAGACAAAAAATAAATAAAGTAAGCAAATCAAATCAATTAATGTGAATGGGAAGGAAGAGAGGAGGGTAGGTGGAGGCGAGTGGTTACAAGTGGTTACGAGTCAAAAGCAATGTTAAAGAGGTGGGCTTTCAGTCTAGATTTAAAGGTGGCCAAGGATGGGGCAAGACGTAGGGGCTCAGGAAGTTTATTCCAGGCGTAGGGTGCAGTGAGACAGAAGGCGCAAAGTCTGGAGTTGGCAGTAGTGGAGAAGGGAACAGATAAGAAGGATTCATCCATGGAGCGGAGTGCACGGGAAGGGGTGTAGGAAAGGACGAGTGTGGAGAGATACTGGGGAGCAGCAGAGTGAGTACATTTATAGGTTAGTAGAAGAAGTTTGAACAGGATGCGAAAACGGATAGGGAGCCAGTGAAGGGTCTTGAGGAGAGGGGTAGTATGAGTAAAGCGACCCTGGCGGAAGACGAGACGGGCAGCAGAGTTTTGAACCGATTGGAGAGAGGAGAGGTGACTAAGTGGGAGGCCAGCAAGAAGCAGATTGCAGTAGTCTAAACGAGAGGTGACAAGGGTGTGGATGAGGGTTTTGGTAGAGTGCTCGGAAAGAAAGGGGCGGATTTTACGGATGTTGTAAAGAAACGACAGGTCTTGGCAATCTGCTGGATATGAGCAGAGAAGGAGAGAGAAGAGTCAAAGATGACCCCAAGGTTTCGAGCTGAGGAGACAGGGAGAATGAGAGAGCCATCAACAGAAATAGAAAACGGGGGGAGTGGGGAGGTGGGTTTGGGGGGGGAAATGAGAAGCTCGGTTTTGGTCACATTTAATTTCAGGTGGCGTTGAGACATCCAGACAGCAATGTCAGACAAGCACGCTGAAACTTTGGTTTGGATGCAAGGTAAGATATCAGGGGTAGAAAGGTAGATTTGGGAGTCATCAGCATAGAGATGGTAGGAAAAGCCATGGGATGAGATTAATGAACCAAGGGAAGAAGTGTAGATAGAAAAGAGGAGGGGACCAAGAACAGAACCCTGAGGTACGCCGACAGGCAGAGGGATAGAAGTAGAAGAGGATCCACCAGAGTGAACACTAAAGGTGCGGAGGGAGAGGTAGGAAGAGAACCAGGAAAGGACAGAGCCCTGGAATCCAAGTGAGGACAGGGTATCGAGAAGTATGCTGTGATTGACAGTGTCAAAAGCAGCGGAAAGATCAAGAAGTATGAGGATGGAATATTGACCTCTGGATTTAGCCAGTAATAGGTCATTGGAGACTTTAGTAAGCGCAGTTTCGGTTGAGCAGAGAGGGCGAAAACCAGATTGTAGTGGGTCAAAAATAGCATGTGAGGAGAGAAAATCAAGGCAGTGGCGGTGAACAGCACGCTCAAGTAATTTGGAGAGAAAAGGAAGGAGGGAGATGGGTCGATAATTAGAGGGACAAGTAGGGTCGAGTGAAGGCTTCTTAAGGAGAGGTGTGACCACAGCATGTTTAAAGGCAGCAGGCTCAAACAAATAAGTAATAAGGAAATAAAACACTTACAAGGGAATCGCGCTAGGAAGGTCCCACCTAGGGCAATGATTCCTGGCTTAAAAGCCAAGACCTCACTCCTCCCAGTCTGCGATTCCCTTGATGTGTCAGGAAATATATCATCTTTGAACCCAAAAAAACTATCAACCATGTATCGGAAATACAATTTCAAAACATTGTTCCTATCTAAATCAAAGACCAAAGTCACTAATAATAACTATCTATAACTTCTGAATTTTCCAAAATGTCAGTTAAACTTACAACTCTTTTCTCTGATAAAGAAGATTTTAAAGGAAATATAATTTTAGTCACCAAAAGGTGGCTATCAGAAGGTATTAGCAAAGTATCAGAGAAATATTTCTTCAAGAATTCAGTAGCTAATATATAGGATATTATAGGTAAATTTATCACAAGTTATTTTCCCTTAATTGGTTCTCCAGAAATTTCAATTTTTACAAGAAAGATAACTATTCTTCATTACCAAATTATCTGATTTTCATAGAGAAGCCATTTCCGTAATCAAAGTCTCTATTTTTATATCTTGGACTTCCACTTTGTTAGATAAGTATTAATATAAATTCTTTAACCCACATAGTAAAAATTTTTAAACATCTGAAGAAGAGAGTTATTCACATTCTGCTGCAGTTCCTATAGTACATCCATTATGATATTATTGGCTTCACCTAATCCAATTTCTCCACAGAAACCGCTCCAGATATCTTCGGGGGGGGGGGGGGGGGGGGGGGGGGGGAGAGCTCACTCTCCAATCCCCCAGTTGGTTTATTATCCGAGTCGATGCTGGGCCAGGACCTCCTCGGGTCACATGAAAATCCTAATCCACTTCGGGCGTTTCCATTATTGACCTCCATAGCGAAGCATTACTGTTTCTGGGTCTTGGAGGGGTCGTGCCAAGAGGGGGACTCAAAGTCACTCCTGCCACTGAAATTTGGCAATAAAGCCTTGCTGTTCCCCGAAGTAAAGCGAATGCTACATACCTGTAGAAGGTATTCTCCGAGGACAGCAGGCTGATTGTTCTCACTGATGGGTTGACGTCCTCGGCAGCCCCCTCCATCGGAAAGTTTACTAGCAAAGGCCTTTGCTAGTCCTCGCGCGCCCATGCGCACCGCGCATGCGCGGCCGTCTTCCCGCCCGAAACCGGCTCGAGCCGGCCAGTCCAGTATGTAGCAAGACAATACACTTCAAGGGAAGACACAACTCCAAAGGGGAGGCGGGCGGGTTTTGTGAGAACAATCAGCCTGCTGTCCTCGGAGAATACCTTCTACAGGTATGTAGCATTCGCTTTCTCCGAGGACAAGCAGGCTGCTTGTTTTCACTGATGGGGTATCCCTAGCCCCCAGGCTCACTCAAAACAACAACCAAGGTCAATTGGGCCTCGCAACGGCGAGGACATAACTGAGATTGACCTAAAAAAATTTACCAACTGAGAGTGCAGCCTGGAACAGAACAAACAGGGCCCTCGGGGGGTGGAGTTGGATCCTAAAGCCCAAACAGGTTCTGAAGAACTGACTGCCCGAACCGACTGTCGCGTCGGGTATCCTGCTGCAGGCAGTAATGAGATGTGAATGTGTGGACAGATGACCACGTCGCAGCTTTGCAAATTTCTTCAATAGAGGCTGACTTCAAGTGGGCTACCGACGCAGCCATGGCTCTGACATTATGAGCCGTGACATGACCCTCAAGAGCCAGCCCCGCCTGGGCGTAAGTGAAGGAAATGCAATCTGCTAGCCAATTGGATATGGTGCGTTTCCCTACAGCCACTCCCCTCCTATTGGGGTCAAAAGAAACAAACAATTGGGCGGACTGTCTGTGGGGCTGTGTCCGCTCCAGATAGAAGGCCAATGCTCTCTTGCAGTCCAATGTGTGCAGCTGACGTTCAGCAGGGCAGGAATGAGGACGGGGAAAGAATGTTGGCAAGACAATTTGACTGGTTTAGATGGAACTCCGACACGACCTTTGGCAAGAACTTAGGGTGAGTGCGGAGGACTACTCTGTTATGATGAAATTTGGTGTAAGGGGCCTGGGCTACCAGGGCCTGAAGCTCACTGACTCTACGAGCTGAAGTAACTGCCACCAAGAAAATGACCTTCCAAGTCAAGTACTTCAGATGGCAGGAATTCAGTGGCTCGAAAGGAGGTTTCATCAGCTGGGTGAGAACGACATTGAGATCCCATGACACTGTAGGAGGCTTGACAGGGGGCTTTGACAAAAGCAAGCCTCTCATGAAGCGAACAACTAAAGGCTGTCCTGAGATCGGCTTACCTTCCACATGGTAATGGTAAGCACTGATTGCACTAAGGTGAACCCTTACAGAGTTGGTCTTGAGACCAGACTCAGACAAGTGCAGAAGGTATTCAAGCAGGGTCTGTGTAGGACAAGAGCGAGGATCTAGGGCCTTGCTGTCACACCAGACGGCAAACCTCCTCCAATGGAAGAAGTAACTTCTCTTAGTGGAATCTTTCCTGGAAGCAAGCAAGATGCGGGAGACACCCTCTGACAGACCCAAAGAGGCAAAGTCTACGCCCTCAACATCCAGGCCGTAAGAGCCAGCGACTGGAGGCTGGGATGCAGAAGTGCCCCTTCGTCCTGTGTGATGAGGGTCGGAAAACACTCCAATCTCCACGGTTCTTCGGAGGACAACTCCAGAAGAAGAGGGAACCAGATCTGACGCGGCCAAAAAGGAGCAATCAGAATCATGGTGCCTCGGTCTTGCTTGAGTTTCAACAAAGTCTTCCCCACCAGAGGTATGGGAGGATAAGCATACAGCAGACCCTCCCCCCAGTCCAGGAGGAAGGCATCCGATGCCAGTCTGCCGTGGGCCTGAAGCCTGGAACAGAACTGAGGGACTTTGTGGTTCACTCGAGATGCGAAGAGATCTACCAAGGGGGTGCCCCACACCTGGAAGATCTGTCGTACCACACGGGAATTGAGCGACCACTCGTGAGGTTGCATAATCCTGCTCAACCTGTCGGCCAGACTGTTGTTTACGCCTGCCAGATATGTGGCTTGGAGCACCATGCCGTGACGGCGAGCCCAGAGCCACATGCTGACGGCTTCCTGACACAGGGGGCGAGATCCGGTGCCCCCCTGCTTGTTGACATAGTACATGGCAACCTGGTTGTCTGTCTGAATTTGGATAATTTGGTGGGACAGCCGATCTCTGAAAGCCTTCAGAGCGTTCCAGATCGCTCGTAACTCCAGAAGATTGATCTGCAGATCGCGTTCCTGGAGGGACCAGCTTCCTTGGGTGTGAAGCCCATCGACATGAGCTCCCCATCCCAGGAGGGACGCATCCGTGGTCAGCACCTTTTGTGGCTGAGGAATTTGGAAGGGACGTCCCAGAGTCAAATTGGAGCAAATCGTCCACCAATATAGGGATTTGAGAAAACTCGTGGACAGGTGGATCACGTCCTCTAGACCCCCAGCGGCCTGATACCACTGGGAGGCTAGGGTCCATTGAGCAGATCTCATATGAAGGCGGGCCATGGGAGTCACATGAACTGTGGAGGCCATGTGGCTCAGCAATCTCAACATCTGCCGAGCTGTGATCTGCTGGGACGCTCGCACCCGCGAGACGAGGGACAACAAGTTGTTGGCTCTCGTCTCTGGGAGATAGGCGCGAGCCGTCCGAGAATCCAGCAGAGCTCCTATGAATTCGAGTTTCTGCACTGGGAGAAGATGGGACTTTGGATAATTTATCACAAACCCCAGTAGCTCCAGGAGGCGAATAGTCATCTGCATGGACTGCAGGGCTCCTGCCTCGGATGTGTTCTTCACCAGCCAATCGTCGAGATATGGGAACACGTGCACCCCCAGCCTGCGAAGTGCCGCTGCTACTACAGCCAAGCACTTTGTGAACACCCTGGGCGCAGAGGCGAGCCCAAAGGGTAGCACACAGTACTGGAAGCGGCGTGTGCCCAGCTGAAATCGCAGATACTGTCTGTGAGCTGGCAGTATCGGGATGTGAGTGTAGGCATCCTTCAAGTCCAGAGAGCATAGCCAATCGTTTTGCTGAATCATGGGGAGGAGGGTGCCCAGGGAAAGCATCCTGAACTTTTCTTTTACGAGATATTTGTTCAGGGCCCTTAGGTCTAGGATGGGACGCATCCCCCCTGTTTTCTTTTCCACAAGGAAGTACCTGGAATAGAATCCCAGCCCTTCCTGCCCGGATGGCACGGGCTCGACCGCATTGGCGCTGAGAAGGGCGGAGAGTTCCTCTGCAAGTACCTGCTTGTGCTGGAAGCTGTAAGACTGAGCTCCCGGTGGACAATTTGGAGGTTTTGAGGTCAAATTGAGGGTGTATCCTTGCCGGACTATTTGCAGAACCCACTGATCGGAGGTTATGAGAGGCCACCTTTGGTGAAAAGCTATCAACCTCCCCCCGACCGGCAGGTCGCCCGGCACTGACACTGGGATGTCGGCTATGCTCTGCTGGAGCCAGTCAAAAGCTCGCCCCTTGCTTTTGCTGGGGAGCCGCGGGGCCTTGCTGAGGCGCACGCTGCTGACGAGAGCGAGCGCGCTGGGGCTTAGCCTGGGCCGCAGGCTGTCGGGAAGGAGGATTGTACCTACGCTTACCAGAAGCATAGGGACCAGTCTTCCTTCCCCCGAAAAATCTTCTACCTGTAGAGGTAGATGCTGAAGGCTGCCGGCGGGAGAACTTGTCGAATGCGGTGTCCCGCTGGTGGAGAGACTCTACCACCTGCTCGACTTTTTCCCCAAAAATGTTGTCCGCACGGCAAGGCGAGTCCGCAATCCGCTGCTGGAGTCTATTCTCCAGGTCGGCGGCACGCAGCCATGAGAGCCTGCGCATCACCACACCTTGAGCAGCGGCCCTGGACGCAACATCAAAAGTGTCAAACTCCTCTGGCCAGGAATTTTCTGCACGCCTTCAGCTGCCTGACCACCTCCTGAAAAGGCTTGGCTTGCTCAGGGGGAAGAGCATCAACCAAGCCCGCCAACTGCCGCACATTGTTCCGCATGTGTATGCTCGTGTAGAGCTGGTAAGACTGGATCTTGGCCACGAGCATAGAAGAATGGTAGGCCTTCCTCCCAAAGGAGTCTAAGGTTCTAGGGTCTTTGCCCGGGGGCGCCGAAGCATGCTCCCTAGAACTCTTAGCCTTCTTTAGGGCCAAATCCACAACTCCAGAGTCATGAGGCAACTGAGTGCGCATCAGCTCTGGGTCCCCATGGATCCGGTACTGGGACTCGATCTTCTTGGGAATGTGGGGATTACTTAATGGCTTGGTCCAGTTCGCAAGCAATGTCTTTTTCAGGACATGGTGCAAGGGAACAGTGGACGCTTCCTTAGGTGGAGAAGGATAGTCCAGGAGCTCAAACATTTCAGCCCTGGGCTCGTCCTCCACAACCACCGGGAAGGGGATGGCCGTAGACATCTCCCGGACAAAGGAAGCGAAAGACAGACTCTCAGGAGGAGAAAGCTGCCTTTCAGGAGAGGGAGTGGGATCAGAAGGAAGACCCTCAGACTCCTCGTCAGAGAAATATCTGGGGTCTTCTTCGTCCTCCCACGAGGCCTCACCCTCGGTGTCAGACACAAGTTCACGGACCTGTGTCTGCAACCTCGCCCGGCTCAACTCCGTGGAGCCACGTCCACGATGGGGGCGTCGAGAGGTAGACTCCCTCGCCCGCATCGGCGAAGCTCCCTCCGCCGACGTAGTCGGGGAGCCTTCCTGGGAGGTGGCCGCGGTCGGCACCGCACGCGGTACCGACGTCGGGGACCTCAACCTGGGCGATGGACCAGCCGGCGCCACGCTCGACGGTACCGGAGGCGCAAGCACCGCCGGTACCGGAGGGGTAGGGCGCAACAGCTCTCCCAGAATCTCTGGGAGAACGGCCCGGAGGCTCTCGTTCAGAGTGGCTGCAGAAAAAGGCTGAGAGGTCGATGCAGGCGTCGACGTCAGAACCTGTTCCGGGCGAGGAGGCTGTTCCGGGCTGTCCAGAGTGGAGCGCATCGACACCTCCTGAACAGAGGGTGAGCGGTCCTCTCGGTGCCGATGCCTGCTGGGTGCCGAATCCCTCGGCGACCCAGAGCTCTCGGTGCCGACACGGGGAGGAGGCCGGTGTCGATGCTTCTTCGACTTCTTCCGAAGCATGTCACCGGAGCTCCCCGGCACCGACGAGGAGGACGTAGAATCCATCCGTCGCTTCCTCGGGGCCGAGACCGAAGAGGGTCGATCCCGGGGGGGCTGTACCGCAGGAGCCCTCAGGGTAGGAGGAGACCCACCCGAAGGCTCACCGCCACCAGCAGGGGAATGGACAGCCCTCACCTGCACTCCTGACGATGCACCTCCGTCCGACGACATCAGCAGACGAAGTCTTGGTACCACCGACGTCGATGCAGTCGCCCGATGCCTCGGCACCGATGCAGAGGTCCGATGCCTCGATGCAGTCGATGGAGCGGCAGCCAAGGAAGATGGTCCGGACGCTGACGACGTCGATGCACTCGATGCCTCCGGTGCCGATGTCGACGAAGAGCCCGAGAACAAAACGTTCCACTGGGCTAATCTCGCTACCTGAGTCCGCCTTTGTAACAGGGAACACAGACTGCAGTTCTGAGGGCGGTGCTGGGCCCCTAGACACTGAAGACACGCAGAGTGCCTATCAGTGAGCGAGATTACCCGGGCGCACTGGGTGCACTTCTTGAAGCCGCTGGAAGGCTTCGATGTCATGGGCGGAAAAATCACGCCGGCGAAATCAAAGGCCGAAATGGCGAAAATTGAAGCACCAAAATTTAAAGGGAGAAAAATCTCGACCGAGGCCAAACTAGGCCTACCCCGACAACGAAAGAAAACTTACGGGGCAAAAGTTGAAAATTACGGGAAGGGCAGAAAACCCGAAAGGGTCTTCCGGAACACTTCCGGAGCGCTTCCCGAACTTTTTTAAAGAAAAACAAGGAAAAAACACGTCGAAAAGGACGCGCGAGGTCGACTCTCTGGGGCACGAACGGCGTAACACGACCGTACCGAGCGCGGACGAAAGAAGACTGGCCGGCTCGAGCCGGTTTCGGGCGGGAAGACGGCCGCGCATGCGCGGTGCGCATGGGCGCGCGAGGACTAGCAAAGGCCTTTGCTAGTAAACTTTCCGATGGAGGGGGCTGCCGAGGACGTCAACCCATCAGTGAGAACAAGCAGCCTGCTTGTCCTCGGAGAAGAACCGATATCCCCAACGTTATGACCCCGAATCTCTCCAAAATAGACTGAGAAGTGGTGAGAACCCCAGCCATGTTCGAGGAGGACAGCACCACGGCTTTGCCTTTTCTCTTCCCATACTCTGGGGAGCGCGCCCTCTTCTTCAGGCATTCTGGTGTAAAACGGAAATTCAACTAGCGTAGTCCTCCCTCAACGCCATCTTGGATCCTCCAGGTTGGGACACTCTTTGTCTGGTTTCTCCTCAGAGGCCTGTCTGATATGGGTTAACCTACAGCATAGCCCTCTGAGTCATTGAAACACGGAAGCCCCTCCACCACTTACAAGGTGGTGTCCTTCGGAGGGGAAAAATATTTCTTTTTCTATAGCCCAACAGGTAAAATGTTCTGTACCTAATATCCAATCAACTAAATGATGCAACAGACAGGCTAAATTATAGAGACGCATGTTCGGGAAACCCAACCCCCCTTGTGTCCAATTGCCAAATAAATATTCTAATTTTGGGCTTTTTACCCCCCCAGCAAAAATAAGTGACCATCTTCCGTAGGCGTTTGTAATCCCATTGTAATATGCACAATGGTAGCTGTCTTAATACATACAACCACCTAGGAAATATGATCATGCGATATAAACTAATTTTACCACTAAGAGATAAAGGCAGCGAATGGCAGATTTTTAGCTGCTGTTTAGAGTCTTGCAACAAACGATCCATATTAACTCTGTACAACTCCCGAGGGTTAGCTAAAAGTATAATGCCTAAGTACTGAAAGCTCCCCTTCGCCCACTGAAGAGGAAACTCCCTTACCCATCCAGTGCGTGTCTCCAGCATTGTTGGCAAACCTTCAGATTTATGCATATTGAGCCAAAATCCTGAAAAGGAACCATATTCAGCGCTCTCCAGAAACCTTGGAAAGGATCGAGCCAGTGAAACCAAATGTACTAAAAGATCATCAGCAAAGGCCGAAATCTTGAATTCGTAAGTCCCCAAATTGACCCCCACTATTTACTGGATTTACCATAATTTCCCTAATTAAAGGATCCAAAGTGAGCACAAATAATAGTGGGGATAACAGGCATCCTTGCCTAGTTCCATTAGCTATGGGGAACGTCTCTGACGCACAGTCATTAACAATGACCTTAGCTGTTGGTGCGGTATACAAGGTCCGAACTGCCTGCTCATAAAATCCTTCAATACCATAAGTACGTAATACTGTAAACAGGAAATCCCAATAAACCCTATCAAATGCTTTCTCAGCATCAAAGCTAATGAGAAGTGATGGTAGTTTAATTTCCTGTATTCTTTCCAAAGAGGCTAAAATAGTGCGGACATTTTTCACCGCCTGTCTTCCCCGAATAAACCCTACCTGGGGATCCGCGATGATTGATGGTAGTAATCGGGATAAGCGATTAGCTAAAATAGTTGCCAATAATTTTGCTTCATATCCAATCAAGGATATCTTTCTATATAAAACGCACCTCCAACGTTCTATTGAAGCCTCACTTTCCCAACGTTCTAAAGTGAGGCGGCTGAGACCGCTTTTCGTCCATTAGTGTCTGCCCCGCCCACGCATCAAACGTGATGACGTCGAGGGCGGAGCAATGACACAACCAATGAAACGAACTAGCGACCCAGGCAGGGGGAGGAGAATACTCCTCCCCCTGCCTACGATTCAGCTGTCACTGCCCGCTCCACGGACCTTAAAACTAGTCCCTCCCTCCCAAAGCACATAGCTCCCCAGCCCCAAGATTACCCACATGCTGTGCAATACGGAGTCAGCCTTGGCATTTTCAGACGGAACACATGTCGTTCTCCGGGAAAGGACTCACGTTCGATCACAAGAAACTGAGCCTGCGCACACTCACGAGAGTCACAATCAACCTCAAAAGGACCAAGACCATGTGCTGCGGCGCCGCTATCAAAGCACAAGAAAGGATCAAACAGGGGAATGCACAGCTTGATGCCCAGCAACGGCGCACGCCTCCACACCCACAGCTGATTCAAAGTTTGCTGTCTACACACAGAGGAAGGTTCGATGGCCCCAGCAAACGAACAGGACCCGAATTACAGCAACGGATTATGCCCATCTGCCGGCCCCAATCAAACAATTCAGTATAGAAGCAGCAAAAGACAAACAGCTCTCCCAAGCTTGCCAAAAAAAAAAAAAAGACACTGTCTCCAAAATACATCCAGCTCAAGCATGAACATGACTGTGTGAGAGAAAGAAGAGGGGGGAGGGGTCCAGAGGGGGAAAGGGGGTTCCTGAGACATGACAGAAGGGGGAGAGGGGTCCTGCAACCACACAGAGGGAGGGAGGTATCTCTGGCACACACACAGTGTGTCTCTCTCAATCTCATACACTGACCACCACACACTATGTCTCACACAGTGTCACATTCACACACTCGCACACTCTCATTCTCACACCCACACTCTCTCACAGACACGCTCGCACCCACACTCTCTCTCTCACACACATACATTCACTCTCTCTCTCACACACACTCTCTCAAACATACACACACCCAGGAAACCCTTGCTAGCGCCCGTTTCATTTGTGTCAGAAACGGGCCTTTTTTACTAGTAGATCTATAAGATTCCGGATAGCTAGGATCCTTCCCCGATTTTGGGAACACCACAATATGAGCCATGCGAAGAGAGCTCGGCAACCTTTGACTATCTATCACTGCTCGAAACAAATTTACTAGCACATGTTTTATGTCCGGTAGTGCCTTATAAAGTGGACTTCTCCCCACCGCCCATGTCACTTCATCAGCACTGATTGGCTTGTTACGATCCTCTAAGTGGGTCTGAGTTATTTCTGGCAGGTCAATACTTCCTAAATAAGCATTTGAGTCCAACTCTAGCGTCCTAACCGGAGTATACAATTTCTCGTAATTCCGAAATGTCCGCGCAATCTCTCCATCAGAGTGGACCAGCTGTCCTGAAGCCTGATGCAGAGCCAAAACCTTCTAAGATCCTTTCTTCTGTCTCACCAACCGGGCCAATAACTTCCCCCCTTTGTTACCATGTTTGTGGAGTTGATATTGATAGTACAGGGCTGACTTTTTGGTCCTCTGATGTATTAATTCATTGAGCATTCTGAGCTACTAGGTATTTATCTCTATTTTCAATCATTGGTGATCTCCCGAAGAATTGACGATAATGTAAAACTTCTCTAGCTGTAATATAGCGGCATCTCTTTTTTTCTTTTTCATGCTACTATATGCTACAATCTCCCCCCGGAGTACCACCTTAGCTGCTTCCCAATACAGTACAATATTAGAACTGTGCTGGTCATTAAATCTTCTATATTCCTGCCATTTATCTCTGAGATATTCTACAAATGTGTTATGATATAGTTCTAGGGGAAAGGCCCACCATCAAAACGGTCTAACTGTAGTATTCCCCCTATCTCCACCCATATGGCGGCGTGATCTGATGATATAGTGGCATCAATTGTTGCTGTTTAAATCTGTGAGAAAAGGTTCTCGGCCACTAAAATGTTATCAATATGGGAGTGTGTCTGATGTGATAAATGAGTATAGTCTCTCTCACTTGGGTGGAGAGTCCGCCACACATCCACTAGACCCAGTGTTGAACAAAGCAACGGTATCTCCTTGGCATTATTTAGTCGGGATCTCTGCCCTGGGTGGGACTTCCGGGTTCACCACCATATTAAAAATCACCTCCCAAAATAATTGGAAAACCCACAAAACATTGTAGAATATTAATGATTTTGCCTACATATTTTTTTTAATTATAAACATTGGGGGCATATACATTACAAAACACACAGGGCACTCCATCGATCATCACATGCACCAAGACATATCTGCCCATTGGGTCAATCTTTACTACTTTCTTCTCCATGTGTAGTTTTTTTATGGAACATAATGACCCCTGCTTTCTTCTTCTGTGCAGGAGCCTCGACAATCTCAACCCCACCATGTATGTAATTTCTGATATTCCACTGTAGTTAAGTGTGTCTCTTGTAACATAGCAATAGTGGCCCCTTTATGGTGCAAGTAGTGCAGAATCCTTTTCACGGGTGAATTAATGCCCCCCACATTCCAAGAATAAACCTTCCATCCCATCACGTGATAACACCCTGATACGTCCTAAATAACTGACCAAAGTGCCATTGATCTCGGACATGTTGCCCCAGCCTCCAACATGCCCCAGCAAGATCATTCTGTGTCTAATATCAATTGCTCTCCTATATCTATTCAATATCCTAGTCCCTTTTATCCCAAAGACCCACCTGCCCACCCCTGTGCCTTATCCCTACCCCCTCTATCACCACCTCCTCCCAACCCTCCCCCCTATCTCCTCCTCCCCCCTGTATCCTCAACATCTTCTAAAGACTGTCACATGTATATCACCTTCCCCCCTGACCTTACTAGCTCCCCCCAAACCTATATATTCATGTATTAAACCAAATCTAGTATTCAGTAATAATGAAGCCATATTCAATGCATATATAATGGTAATACCCAAATGAGCAATGATCCCAGCCCAACAAATAACAAAATTATTAGAAAGATATCTATTAACATTTGACATTTCCCTGCCCCAACCACCTTTGCAGGTTACCATCCTCCCTTCCCAATACCTTACTCCACACTTGCTATATATCTTTAAAAAAAAAAAAAAATGGGGGGAATGGGGGGAAGCCCTCTTGCATATAACGTTACTGACTAATATACTGAATACAAAAAAACAAATATGAGTGCCATACAATCCCCCTCCTCCCTATAGCATCATTTCTACTTTTGACAGACCCCGTGCATCATTCAGTCATCTGCATTATCATACAATTGCATGACAAAGAAGGGATTTAAAAAAAAAAAAGAACACACGAATTAGGAAGGGAGTCACGTAATGAACAATAGATCAGAAAGAGTATGATGACAATCATTACTTGGGTGTATGCAGCGCCGACCCCCATGTGCGCTCAACTCAGGCTGTACGAACACCCCACACTGACTTAGAACCACATTCTTCCACTGCGTACGCCTTGTAGCGCTACAGAAATGCTAAATAGTAGTAGCAGTAGTAGTAGTAGGATGACTTTGATAGCAATTCCAAGAAGGCAGTTACCTCCCCTGGTTGCAGAAAATAATGATTTCAACCTTCATGTTCAACGTGGAGTTTTGCTGGGAACATCAGAGCAAACCGCATGTGAAGTTTAACCAGGGAGGCACAGACTGTTGTGAATTTCTTCCTCTGCTGCTGCACCTGTGAAGAGTAATCCTGGAAACACAAAATATTTTGATTTTGGTATTTTAGCGGTTTGCCTCCTCGAATAGTACAGTATGATTAACTGTTTGTGATCACAGTTTAACACTCTCAAAATAACCACTCTAGGCTTCTCTCTTGGATCACGCTTTGGGCCCATTCTGTGTGCTCGTTCAATCTGAAATTGAGGCAAGTGCAACTCTTGGCCTAGCATTGATGGTAACCATGTTTCCAAGAATCGTATTAAATCCGATGTTCCAGGTTCTTACGGTAGGCCGATCAATCTCAGGTTACTGCGCCTCGAATGATTTTCAAGGTCATCTACTTTCTGCTCCAATTCAAAAACCTTGTTTTGTAGCCTCTCCTGTTCTACTGATAATTCC
Organism: Microcaecilia unicolor; assembly: GCF_901765095.1. Taxonomy (NCBI): domain Eukaryota; kingdom Metazoa; phylum Chordata; class Amphibia; order Gymnophiona; family Siphonopidae; genus Microcaecilia; species Microcaecilia unicolor. Next base: position 166,544,322 of record NC_044039.1, read on the forward strand.
CGCACCTGATCTTCCAGCTTGGAGGTACGTTGCAATCCTTCATCCAACTCCAGGCAAACACTGTCTCTATCCACTCGTGAGCCTCCTCTGTTCGATCCAAAATTTGCTGTAGTTGTGTGTCCAGTGCTGCCTCAACTGCTGCTTTAACTTCAGCCACTAATTCCGCCGTCATAGCATTTCCCCCCTCCGGGCTTGTGGATACTCGAGAATTCGCCATCTTGGATTCTATCCCCTTCTGTTATCGATCTTTCTGTGGCAGTTTTGAAGCCATATTCCACTCTACCCTGCTCTCGACACCCCCAGCAGTAACTGTCGGGATCTCCTCGTTTTCACACCTTCGATCTGGGAAGGATTTCAGATTTTTAAGCGGTTTAAGTGCCGGTCAGCGGGTTAAGCACAGGAGCTACAGTCTTTTGTGACTGCTCCTTGCCACAGCGATCACATGACTCCTCCACTCAGTATTTTAAAGACCTCTATCATATCTCCCCTCAGCAGTCTCTTCTCCAAGCTGAAGAGCCCTAGCCTCTTTAGCCTTTCCTCACAGGGAAGTCGTCCCATCCCCTTTATCATTTCTCATCTTTCTCTGTACCTTTCTAATTCCGCTATATTTGAGATGCGATGATAGAACTGAACTCAGTATTCGAGGTGTAGTCGCACCATGGAGCGATACAAGGGCATTATAATATGGAAAAGTTACATTTTACCTGGTAACTTTTGTAGAAATATGCTAGCCTTTGCTCTCAGTAAAATACAGGCCAATGGCTCAGGCTAAGAGCTGGGCCTCTTAAAATCAAAAATCATCTCGGATACAAAATATATTTCACTGCAGCTCAAGCTGAAGTGAGTTCCCAGAGAGCTGGCAAGGGAGGGGGCATTTGCTCTTGTCAACAATCCTAGGACTGGCACCTGCGAGAAGTCATGAGTAAGATGTTTTGGCTAATGCAAGAATTAGTAATCGGTCAGGTGCAAGTAGAGGGAGGGGGAGCTGAGGAGGGCAAAATGACCTGTGACATTATTTCTTCGCAGATGTTGTCCTAAACATAATTTCTTTATACTTAGAGTTTGGGAACATGTGAAGTCATTCTGATCAACTGATAAGGGCAAACAGCTCTGGTGAGAAAGCTAGGGTCCATTGAAATGAATAACGTCAAAATGGTATAAAAAGGGCAGCCTAGAGGGTATTCGATCAGAAGACTGCAGAGAGAAGACCAGAGAAGGCTAGAGAAAGAGGACGTGTCGTGTAATGCTGTTTCACCATGTGACTGCCTGATTTGCCTGTACTGCTATTGGTGAGATTGTAATAAACTATCTTACTATATCTACTGAATACTGGGTTTCTTTCTAATTGGAGTGTTTCCTACTGCCTAGACTGTTTAAAACGGTCATGAGCAGATACAGGGTTGGGGTAATTGGGTATTTAGAGGGGATATGCAATTCTTTCCAGGATAGTAGAAAGGCCATAGCTTCCGCTGCGCTACAGAGGTGGCAGACCTAATTATTAATCACTTTCTTTCCTTTAGTCCTATAAGATCAGTCCAGACCAATGGGTTGTGCCCATCTACCAGCGGATGGAGACAGAGGATAATAGTAGTTCTGAAGTGATTAGCCCCTTAAGGTTATTGTGCTGCACAGAATGTTCAGTATTTCGAATTGCCAAGCAACGGTGCTCAAAATTCGCCTGTCGCCAATATTGAAACAGAGACCAAATGTCTCAATCCGATCAGAACCTTACCAGCCATTGCAGCATATAATCTGCTGACATGCAGATATTTCACCAAATCAGGAGACATATGACATACAATTGGTTAGGAAACTTAAAAGTAGAGTCATTGGTATCTGAAAAACATAGCTTGTAACTAAGAGAAAATTAATCAACCAGGGAAGGGTTCTAGACTGGTCTGATAAGAAGGAAAGAAAATCATCAGGTAAGACATAACATTTCCTTACACAGCATCCTATCAGACCAATCCAGACCAATGGGCGGTAGTAAAGCAGTGTACACAATATAAGGTGGGACTAAAATATTGGAACACTTAAAAGACTGAAACTGGAATAGCCTTAGAGATCCCTCCCAGCAAAGCCCAGTAGAAAGAACCAAGACCAATTAGGAGGACTCTGGAAAGACAAAGGGTATGGAAGGAAGTGAGTTACATGATAAGTAGAACAGAAAATAGCACTGACAGACAATGGAAGAGATGCATAAAGCAAGAAACAAACCCAACTGGTGATTTTTCTTGAATGGGTCTTTGAAGGAAACAGCCTAAGACCAAAGCACATCTATGAAGGGAATATTGTAACTGAAGAATTGAATATTCAAAAAAGGGAATATAAGAAAGCTATCAGGAGCTGCAAAACCACTGTGCTTCCCCATCTACATCAGTGACAACAAGGAAAACCCAGAAGCAAACTGAAGAGAATAAAGGTAGACCAATGGGGTCTAAACAGAATGGCTATTGACTGACCTGGTGCCAAAGAATGCCCTATTCAGACATGAAAATCGAAATGTCATCATAAGAGAAAGACAGCATAAGGGCCCTGAGATATGCCTCATGAAATATGAGACAGACAGGACAATCAAGAATGGGAGCCTACTAGGCTCAGAATAAAACCACAATAGGAGTGGCCTAGTGGTTAGAGCACTGGTCTTGCAATCCAGAGGTGGCCGGTTCAAATCCCACTGCTGCTCCTTGTGCTCTTGGGCAAGTCACTTAACCCTCCATTGCCTGAGGTACAAACTTAGATTGTGAGCCCTCCTGGGACAGAGAAATATCCAGAGTACCTGAATGTAACTCACCTTGAGCTGCTACTGAAAAAGGTGTGAGCAAAATCTAAATAAATAAATATCATCAGAGACTTCCTTAAGTTTTGTAACAGTGGTGGCTAATGTCGGTGCTATCGAGTTAACTGCGCAAAACAGCTAGAGTACAGAATCACACAAAGTAGGTGGTTTATATAGCCTGAGCCATATGAGTGACTGGTGAAACTGTTCTAAATAGATGTGCAGAGTAGATGAGGCACAGTCAGCTACCAAAACTAGAGAAGACAGTCAACTGATGCAGTCAATCACCATAAGCAAATGCATCAAGAGATCATGTTACACATGTGGTAACTGGAGCTAAAGATATGGCTGTCAAAACTGGAAACATCCATGCTACCACTGTAGCAGGAGTTATAGAAGCGAGTGCGCAGCTATTTCCATACAGGTGTCCGCAGTAGTTAGTGCCATATAGTCAGCCGTGACAGGCAGTGCCATACAGGTAGCTATGGTATCCGGTGTCCCCGCCTAGTTGACCGTGGAGGAGGCGTCGGGTTACTACTCTCGCCCTCCTGTAGCTTCCAACCCCTCCTCCTACCACAGTCTCACTGCTTCTCATCCTTTGAAGTCCACTCCATCCGTCTATTCTACCCGTTGCCACTCAGAGTGGCAGTCATTTACCGCCCCCCTGATAAATCCCTCCCTTCCTTCCTCACCGACTTCGATGCCTGGCTTTCTGTTTTTCTTGAACCCTCATCTCCATCCCTCATTCTCGGAGACTTCAACATACACGTTGATGACCTGTCCAACTCTCACGCTTCTCAGTTCCTCACTCTAACATCCTCCTTCAACCTCCAGCTTTGTTCCACCACCCCTACTCACCGTGATGGCCATTGCCTTGACCTCGTCCTCTCCTCTTCCGGCTCACCCTCCAATTTCCACACCTCAGCTCTTCCTGTCTCTGATCATCACCTGATCACCTTCACACTTCTTCACCCTCCCCCTCAGCCCCGCCCAACATTAACCACTACTTCCAGGAATCTCCAGATTATTGACCCTCCCACCTTATCTAGTATTTCTAATCTCCTCCCCTCCATCATGTCCTCCGAGTCTGTTGACGAGGCTGTCTCCGCTTACAATGCCACTCTCTCCTCTGCTCTGGACACCCTTGCACCATCCACCTCCCGTCCCACAAGGCGTACTAATCCCCAGCCCTGGCTGACCCTTGCATCCGTTACCTTCGCTCCTGCGCCCGATCTGCTGAACGCCTCTGGAGGAAATCTCGCACCCATTCAGATTTCCTTCACTACAAATTCATGCTATCCTCCTTCCAGTCCTCACTATTCCTTGCCAAACAGGACTATTACACCCAATTGACTAATTCTCTCAGCTCTAACCCTCGTCGTCTCTTCGCCACCCTTAACTCCCTCCTCAAAGTGCCCTCCGCTCCCACCCCCCCGTCACTCTCTCCTCAATCACTGGCTGACTACTTCCGCGACAAGGTGCAAAAGATCAACCTTGAGTTCACTACCAAGCCACCTCCTCCTCTTCACCCTTCAACCCTCTCCCTCAACCAACCAACCCAGACCTCCTTCTCCTCCTTTCCTGATATCTCCGAGGAGGAAACCGCCCGCCTTCTTTCCTCCTCAAAATGCACCACTTGTTCCTCTGATCCCATCCCCACCAACTTACTTAACACCATCTCTCCTACTATCACCCCCTCCATCTGTCATATCCTCAACCTCTCTCTCTCCACTGCAACTGTCCCCGACACCTTCAAGCATGCTGTAGTCACGCCACTCCTCAAAAAACCATCACTAGACCCTACCTGTCCCTCCAACTACCGCCCCATCTCCCTCCTACCCTTCCTCTCCAAGACACTTGAGCGCGCAGTCCACAGCCGCTGCCTTGATTTTCTCTCCTCTCATGCCATCCTTGATCCGCTTCAATCCGGTTTTCGCCCTCTTCACTCGACAGAAACAGCACTTTCTAAAGTCTGTAATGACCTGTTCCTTGCCAAATCCAGAGGCCACTACTCTATCCTCATCCTCCTGGATCTATCCGCCGCTTTTGACACTGTCAATCATGACTTACTTCTTGCCACACTGTCCTCATTTGGGTTCCAGGGCTCTGTCCTCTCCTGGTTCTCCTCCTATCTCTCCCACCGCACCTTCAAAGTTCACTCTCATGGATCTTCCTCCACCCCCATCCCCTTATCTGTTGGTGTTCCCCAGGGATCGGTCCTTGGACCCCTTCTCTTCTCAATCTACACCTCTTCCCTGGGCTCCCTGATCTCATCTCATGGTTTCCAGTATCATCTCTATGCTGATGACACCCAACTGTATCTCTCCACACCAGACATCACCGCGGAGACCCAGGCAAAGGTATCGGCCTGCTTATCCGACATTGCTGCCTGGATGTCCAACCGCCACCTGAAACTGAACATGTCCAAGACCGAGCTTATCGTCTTTCCACCAAAACCCACTTCTCCTCTTCCTCCACTTTCTATCTCAGTTGATAACACCCTCATCCTCCCCGTCTCATCTGCCCGCAACCTCGGAGTCATCTTTGACTCCTCTCTTTCCTTCTCTGCGCATATCCAGCAGATAGCCAAGACCTGTCGCTTCTTCCTCTTTAACATCAGCAAAATTCGCCCTTTCCTCTCTGAACACACCACCCGAACTCTCGTCCACGCTCTCATTACCTCTCGCCTGGACTACTGCAACTTACTCCTCACCGGCCTCCCACTTAGCCATCTATCCCCCCTTCAGTCTGTTCAGAACTCTGCTGCACGTCTCATATTCCGCCAGAACCGATATACTCATATCACCCCTCTCCTCAGGTCACTTCACTGGCTTCCGATCAGATACCGCATTCAATTCAAGCTTCTCCTTCTTACCTACAAATGCACTCAGTCTGCTGCCCCTCACTACCTCTCTACCCTCATCTCCCCTTACGTTCCCGCCCGTAACCTCCGTTCACAGGATAAATCCCTCCTCTCAGTACCCTTCTCCACCACCGCCAACTCCAGGCTCCGCTCATTCTGCCTCGCCTCACCCTATGCTTGGAACAACCTTCCTGAACCCTTACGCCAAGCCCCCTCCCTGCCCATCTTCAAGTCTTTGCTTAAAGCCCACCTCTTCAATGCTGCGTTCGGCACCTAACCCTTACCGTTCAGTGAATCCAGACTGCCCCAATTTGACTGCCCCTATCGGACCGACCGTTCACTTGTCTATTAGATTGTAAGCTCTTTGAGCAGGGACTATCTCTCTTTGTTAAATTGTACAGCGCTGCGTAACCCTAGTAGCGCTCTAGAAATGTTAAGTAGTAGTAGTAGTAGAGGGGCTGCAGCGGTTAGTGTAATACTGGTAGGTGCAATGGCTGTTATAACGCTGTTGGCTGCAGTGGTTGATGTTATACAGGCGGCTGTGGTGACTGGTGAGACAGCTGCAATAGCTGGAACCATACAGACGGCAGACTAGCAGTGGTAGCTGTGGTAACTAGCATCATTCAGGTGGCCGCTGCATCTGAAGCCATATCTAAGTTGCTGCATGTAATATGATAGCTATGGCAAGTGCGTGGATACTGCATCTGATACCCTATTTATGGGTAGTGCAGCTGAGGTCATACAGTCAGCTGCTGCTTGGGAAGCCACACAAATGTGCATCTAATATCCCACCAACAACTAGTATATTTGATACCCCATAGGTAGCTTTGCAACTGTCCCATATACACAGCTTCCATAACTGAGCCATACAAAATCATGAGTGGATACATAGGAAACGGTTGTTTATCTGATCCAAAAGTACCAAGACTAGGGGACAGACTATGAAACTAATAGGTTTCACATTTAAAACAAATTTGAGAAAGTTTTTTTTTTTTTTACACTAAATACACTATAAATTATAGAACTTGCTGCTCATAGTACCACAGCCAAATGTAAAAAGGGTTAGCTTCTGGAGGAAAAGATTATGCCCAGAGTCATGTAATCTCCATGTCAGAGCAACAAGGAATGGATTTACTTCTTGGGATCTTGCTGAGTACATGTAATCTGGATTGGTCACAGACAATGGCAGACCATTGGTCTGACTCACTATGACATGTTATGGTTACTTGCTCTGAAAAATTTACCACAAATTTACTATCATTGTGATTTGCTGGTGATTGAGTAGGTGTCATTACAATAAGCCAAAGATGAAATCTTCTGAAACACATAACATTGTTTCATACATTCATAATAGAGATTTCTTCTTCTTAAAAAAAAAAAAAAAAAAAAGTTTTACCGGCATATAATTAGTTAGTTTGAAAGGCAAGATAACACAACTTGTTATGCACAGGTCAGGAAAGCTATTTATCTGTGTATCCTATAGATAAGATGCCCTTGCTTACCATTTTGATTTCCCAGTTTACATTCCACTGCTTCATGTTGCTGAAACGCCATGTTTTGATTGCATCACCAGTGCTTGCATCCATTCTTATGAGTCGGTTATAAGCAATACCTATCAATTCTTCTTTCTTGCCACCTTGGAACCTAGGAAAATTGAATTAATTTTTTTTAAAAAACAAAAAAACCCACACAGCATGATTTTACAAAAAAAAAACAAAAAACCAAAAACGAACCACAGAACACTTTCTACTATATTTGTTATGCAATGATTAGGTTGACAATTGTACAAAAGATGTGAGCAAAATCTAAATAAATAATCAATATGGAAATGAATTAATACTCTCAATATGTGACACATTGCTTTATTATGACTTAATAGTTCTCTGCCCCCTACTTTGCTTTATTAATATTTAACAGTTCTCTGCCCCCTACTTCTCTTTTTCCTATCTAAAGGAGGACCCTAATTTAACACATTTGCAACAGTTTACACCAGTTTAGGTCTCTCTGCTAGTGTGGAGAACAGCCAGCCCTACTATTTAACACTGTAAACTTCTACAGCATTTCCAAACTAAAGCATCTCAGAATGTTACTTGGTAAATGTGGCCCCACCTATAAATTCCCACCAATAAGAAAACAGTTCAGCTCATAAGAGACAATAGAGGGAACAGGCTGAAATATCGAAAAGGGATGCCTTACCTGATAATTTTCTTTCCTTTAGTTGCAGCAGATGAACCCAGAGACTTGTGGGTTGTGACCATCTACCAGCAGGTGGAGATAGCGCTCTGTCTTCTAGGATAGAATGCTACTTGGTCTGCCAGTATTTCTCATAACAAAGCAGAAGGAAACAGAACTATAACATTTCTCCTTCCCTACAGGGAAAAGTGATAACCCCATAACTGCAAATAGGTAATCCGATTAAAACAGTTCACCTAAAAAGTAAAAATGCGGCAACAAATCCCAACTGAGAGAACTGTCAGAAAAGACAGGGTGGGCCTCTGGATTATCTGCTGCAACTAAAGGAAAGAAAATTCTCAGGTAAGAATTTTTTGTTCCTTAGAGTCAGGAGCAGATGAATCTAGAGACTTGTGGGATGTGGCAAAGCAGGGGGGGGACCCAAAGCTTTGCAGACAGCACCGATCCAAATATGCATCTGACTGAGCGGAGACATCTAAACAGTAGAGGCTGGAGAAGGTATGCAAGGAAAACCATGTTGCCGCCCTACATATTTCCTCCAGGGAGAACAGATGGGCCACCCAAAACAAAGCAAGCAAACCTATGAGCTACTGTATCCATGTTGTCATCCTTTATTGTTAGTAACATTTTTATTTGATCTCGCTTATATTTTCAAACGTGTCAGCTTTGCAACATGTGGACGTACACAGAGGAAGTATTGAGTAATTAGTTCTAAATTGTAAATCATTGTGTCATTTGGAGGGGCTGCTACTATGGAGCTCATTTTCAAAGCACTATTTACAAACTTCCATAAGTTGCTATGTAACTTTATAAGTCTAAGTGCTTTGAAAATACAGCTCACTGTCATCCCACAAGTTTTTAAACTTTCCTTGGGTATCCAGATAATTTATTTGTGGGTTTTATTTTAGGGTAGAAAGTGATCTTGTATTTTGCTCCCTACAGTAGTTAATCCCTTTTTATTTCTCCTGTACTGCTTACAGTGTTTCCTTTTCTAATTTTTGTCCTTTACTCTGTAATTGGTGAGAACTGGTCTGTATTCTGAGTGACCAAGGTGAGAGATTCTGCTGGCATGTAATTTGTGCATGGATCCATAGGAGTCTGACTTGTCTGGCTTTTCCAATAGGAAGCATATTGCGGTTCTGTATATTCACTGCTGCCTTTTTAAAGGTACAGTTACTGATATTTGTGTGTTCAGAATTGATGCTGTAACGCTTCCTATATAGGCTCTGAAAAGCTTCTTTGCAGGATTTAGTTTTACTTCACAAAGTAATTTGGCAGACAATCCTTTATTTGTCTGCTCCTTCATAAGGAGAAGGGGGTGGAAGGAACACAGTCAGGAAACTCTAGGGGCTTGAACTGGCTCATGTCAGCTTCAGAAAGAAGAGAAAGCAGTAGAACCAGAGGAAGGGACAAGACAACTTATTTTATTAATACAGCTTAATAAGGTACTTTAGATTTCTTATAAAGTAAAGTTGAGGGATATGTGCCACTGCAGTAATTATTTTCTAGGATACTGTGATGTGTGTTGAGAGGTTGACTACACTCAAGTCTACTATAATAGTAAAGTTTAAGTTATGGGGATAATGTAACTTCATTTCAAAATGCCAGTGTTTCCAAGGTTTCCATAAGTGTGCATGTGTTTTATGCTGATGCAGGACAAACTGTTTACTTGGAAATCCTTTATCACGTGCACTCTAAGGCATTATTTTGGCATATACCAAGCACTACGCATGCCTATATGCTTAGTGCCCCCATGTTAACTCTGCACCCCCCCCCCTAAAAAAAGGGCAGGTCTGGTTATGCCCCTGATTTCAGGATTAATAAGGGAGGGGGGACTTATAAATAGTAAGACTGATTGTTAAGCAGCACCTGATTCTCATAACATGTCTGTGTTGTTGGCCCTTTAGGTGAAAACTGCATGAATACAAGGAGTCCCTATAACCAGCCCCACTAAATGACACAATGATTTACAATAAATTACTATAACTGATGAAACCGATACATCCCTCTGTGTACATCCGTATGCTGCACAAGCCAGCATGTTTGAAAATATATGCGAGATCAAATAAAAATGCTAACAATAAAGAACAACGCGGTGGCAGACCCCCCTCACGCTATCTCCTGTTCCCAATTTAACCTCCGTCCTTGTGTACAGCGGCAGGAGGCCGTTGCGCCCAACCCACAGCTGCAGCGTGAAAAAGCACCCAAAAAGCCCCAACCTGCTGCTTTCATAAAAAATCCCACAGGCGGTCACAGGAACCCACCCAATTTGGCAACTCTGATACTGGGAATACCGCAAATTGGCAACTCTGATACTGGCTGACCAAGGTAGAATTCTGTACTAGAAGACAGTTCAGTGCTAGAGAATAACATGGGGACAAAGTTTATCCCCGTCCCATCCCCACGGGCCCAGTCTTCATCCCATAGGCTCTGTCCTCATCTGCAGAAGCTTCTAACACTTTGTGAGCCTGAGCAGACACACCTTTGTGGGGTTCTGGAGCACCCTTAGAATCTGCCTTAATTCTCAATGATTGCTGCATATTATCCCCCCAAAACTTCACCCTAAGCTGTCCGTAAATGTGAGTGGATGTCAGGTAAAGGACATAACAAAGACGGAGGGAAGCCTCCTCCACAGCTCTACGTGACAAAATCACCAATGAGGTTGTGAAGGCCTTAGATCCCCATTTCTCACAGCTGGCTGAACAACTTACCTCAGTGCAGAATTTACTCTTGGATGTGTCCCGACGTATGAGGGAACTGGAGGTGAGAGTCTCCGACATAGAAGATCAAGCATAGGCCAGCTGCCAGATCTGGAAGCGCTTCAGTCACGACTTAGTACAGGCTGCAAAGCTATATCTGGAGAACTGTGCAAGGAGGGATAACCTCTGCTTCACTGGATTCTCTTGGAGAATCCAATGAAGCAGAGGTTATCCCTCCTTCCGGATCGTTTGCATGCGGCGCTAGAGGCTTGGCTTAAGGCACAGTTCCCACTGGCTCATGACACGGCCTTACCGCCTTGAACGAGTGCACCGCTTGGGAAGGAGGCAAGAGGCCGAGTCCTTGCCGAGACTGGTCATCGATAAGTTCCACATCTATACTTAAAAATCTGAATTACTGCGTCTCTACAAACAGCATACCGACACAGTGAAATATGAAGATATCCATCCATACCTTTCAGGATTACTTGATGGAACTCACTGAACGGAGAAGAGCGTTTACTCCTCTATGTGCTCAACTGTCACAGGGGAAGCTCCTTTTTAGGTTACTATACCTGATTCAAATTAAAGTGTTCTCGAATGGTGCATGGAGGTCTTTTACTACTGTGCAATGTGCACAGGATTGGATTAACACCTCGCTGGATGCTGCTCCCACCACTGATGACTGATAGAATTTCCCTTGAAAGACTTGCAGACATGTGATTATGGCTCTCTGTGAAAGCAGAGTGAACTCTGTGGAGTATGAGATAGATCTCAGCCTTTTTTTAAAGTTGTTTTGTTTCAATCACCTAGAACCAATGGTTTGGGGTACTGTACTGGGGTGCTTCAGTAGCATCTAGAAGTGAAATAGATCGGAGGGGACAGGGGGTAAGGGAGGGAAGGAATGGGTACTGTTGTGGATACTGGGGATGTTGAGGTTGAGTGTAGGGTGGGGAGGGAAGTGGTTAATCTGATACACAGCTTTAATGGACACTGGTACCTTGACTATTACTGGTGGCCATTGGTGCTTGGATTCTAATGCTCAACAGTCCGGGGGGGTTCTTGATTTATCTTTATGGTATTTGCACTGTTTTGCTTGACATGTTCGTACAATACCCCGGTAGTGGCTGGGACACTGGGACCATTATATATGCTTGGCATTTTGATATGTAGAGCTCATCTTTGTTCTTTCAGGGTGTGACAACAAATTAAATGTTTTGTCCTGGAATGTGTATGGGATCTCATCCCCTGAAGTGTACTAAGATTCTTTCTGTGCTTCAGTGCCAAAATGTGGATATAGCCAGCCTTCAGGAAACTAAATTAACTGACTCAGAACATCTTAAGTTGGGGAAGGGATGGGTTGGATCAGTACATTACTCCTCAGCAGTACATAAGAAGGGTGGAGGGGTAGTCCTAGTACTTAAGCATTTACCTTGTGAAATTAAAGAACTTGGGAAGGATACTATGGGAAGCTATATTCTATTACAAATCAGTTTTCATGGATTTAAGTTATATCTCCTAGTGGTATATGCCCCTAATGCGTACGATCACCCATTTTTTGTCTCTCTGGCACGCAAGGGCATGAGGGATTTTACAGTACCTCTCGTGCTCACAGGATCCTAGACCCTTCCATTGATTGTTCACAGGGCAGGGTTCTCACAAAGAGCACAGTAAGGTCCAGGGTATCCATTATTTGTGTAATGCTCTCAATTTGGTGGACCCTTAGAGACTGCTGCACCCAAGGGGAGAGATCACACATTTATCCTGGGCCCACGTTTCCTGGTATTACAGTCCTTATTTGCAAATGCCCTTGTGGCTGAGCTGGGACCCCAGGGGTTATCAGATCACTCCGTTAAGAGTACAGCTAGAACTAGGAGATCCGATATTCCCATATAAGATTTGGTGTTTCCTGGCTTACTTGCAGGGGGATAATCACTTTAGGGAGTATTTGATAAAGAAGTGGCAGAAGCATGCAGAATTCAAACAACAATATGCTGATTCGCCTCATTTATTTTCGGACACTGCTAAGGCTATTCTTAGAGGGGATATTATTGTTTATGTGGCAGCCAAAATCAATCAAGGCATACTGCATTTGGGGAACCCCCCCCCCCGCCACAAACTCACACCGGTTCAACAAGCCTATATCCTGCATGCTTTGCCTTCATCGAGAGAAGTCTTTATAAACATACAAGCTATGTTAAATAATTTAATTAATGAACGGACTCAAAGAATGCTGGTATTCTGCAAGTACCACTATCATCATTTCAGGAATAAGCTAAGGAGGTTGCTAGTGCAACTTACGAAGCATAGTCAGGGTTCGTGCTATGTAGCCCATTAAGGCTCGGTGGTGAATGCCTCTTAGGAGACTGCCCATCAGCTTTACTTATACTTCCAGCAATTTTACACAGCCCAGTCGTGTAATGCAGGCCCTTCTCTTGTGGATTATTTGTAAGAATCGGGCTTGCAGGTGTTGATGCCGGCTCAGCAAGAATTGCTGTAAGCTCCACTGCAAGCCAAGGAGCTACATTTTAGTTATTAAACAGCTGAGTAAGCATACCACTCCAGGACCTGATGTTTAATGCTCACGCCATCACTGGTGGGTCCGTTACTAGCATATTATGAGGAGAGTCTTGACAAAGAGACTTTCCCAGCTTATGCTAACATGGCATTGATTTCACTGATTTTGAAACCAGGGAAGCAAAGTACGAGCTGTGATTCTTACCGACCGATTTCTTTGTTAAATTCAACTGGAGTTCTACAGAACCTAATAGGTGACCATCAAGTGGGTTTCCTAACAGGTTGACATTCTGTGGCAAATGTCCGAAGTGTTCCTGGCAACGTCTGCTGCACAACAGAAGGGTATACAGGGTGTAGTGGTAGAAATGGATGCTATGAAAGTTTCTGATCAAGTTGATTGGTCCTATCTTTTTCAACTTCTACAGTATGCAGGTTTTTCTGGCTGGTTTTATAGGGCTGTATAACTTTTGTATACTAAAACAGCGGCGGTGATGGTTAATGGGAGTCCATTCAGCCTCTTTTCAAATAAAGCGTGGAGCACAGCAAGGCTGTGCACTCTCCCCTCTTCTCTTTGCACTTTATCTAGAACCACTGCTCCGTATGATTAGACTGAACCCAGACATCAAGGGGTTACCTTTGGGACTTCACATTTAAAAGTTCTGGCTTTAAGATCTCGGCCTTTGCTGATGACCTCTTAACTATAATACAGGACCCCCAGGTGTCCTTACCGTCCCTACTGGACATTTTTGCTGAATTTGGGGATTACTCTGGTTTTCGTCTCAATCTAGACAAATCTGAGGTTATGACACTTCACATGAGAGAGGAGCAGTGGGAAAGTCTATGTTGTCCACTTAAAAGAGTGGGGGGTGCGTTTAAATACCTAGGGATCCAGCTCACCAAGGACCCCAAGCTGCTATATAGTGCTAATGTAGAATACTTGCTAGAAGACACCAAGAGAACACTGGGAAGATGGGCAGGACTACCGATATCGTTGGTGGGCCGCATCTCCTTGTTTAATATGGTGCTTTTCCCTAAGTGGCTATACTTTTTACAGACGATCCCATTGTATCTCAAACACCAGGAAGTGAGCTCTTTACAAAAACTGCTCTCAAAATTTCTGTGGGCTGGGAAAAGACCCCAGATACGATTTTCACAACTGGTGAGGCCTTGGAGAAACGGGGGGATGGGAATGCCGGACATTAAACGATATAACGTAGCATGTTTATTGCGCCACTTGGGGGACTGGTATCTGCAGAGGGAGGATTATACCCCATTGGAGATAGAAAAAGCGAGGTGTAGCCCCTTAAACCTGATGTATGTCTTACATGGGGCATTGAAGGACCTGCCTACAAGGTTGCGGACTAGTGTATTGGTGTGGCCCTTAAAAGCCATATGGAAGGACCTGGCTAGGCTGTGGTCCTTCGATCCTAGATGTAGTAGATTACTACCCCTCCAAGGGAATGAGGCGTTTCGCCCAGGGGATGAAAATCCTATATTGAGATCCTGGGGAGAAGGAGATAATGTACTTATACACTATTGGTTGGAGCCCAGTGGTAACCTTAAAACAATGGCCGAATTAAACCTAGACGTAGCAGATTGGGGGGTATGTTTTGCATACGAACAGCTTAGACATTTTATAGCTTCACTCCCCCGAGCTGCACTTGGTGTTGATCTGACCACTAAGATGGGGGATTTATTCGAGATGATATCAGAGGATCCTATTTCGATATCCATATTACATAAGGTAAAATTATGTATAATCATACCTGATAATTTTCTTTCCATTAATCATAGCTGATCAATCCATAGACTGGTGGGTTGTGTCCATCTACCAGCAGGTGGAGATAGAGAGCAAACTTTTGCCTCCCTATATGTGGTCATGTGCTGCCGGAAACTCCTCAGTATGTCGATATCAAAGCTCCATCCGCAGGACTCAGCACTTAAGAGAATTACACCCACGAAGGGACACTCTGCCCAGCTCACCACCGCCGAAACGGGGGAGGGGAATTAACCCAGCTCATCCCCACACAAGTGGGGGAGGGGAATCCGTCCAGCTCATCCCCGCGGAGCGGGGGAGGGACACCACACCCGCCGATGCGGGGGGATCTGGCTTATCCTGCAACCGCAACCGCGGGAGGAGCTGACTGACCCTACCACCGCCGAAGCGGGAGGGGTACAAAGCTGCCCTACAGCCGCACGAAGCGGGAGGGAGTGCCGGCAGAATTTAAATCTCAATCCAGCCCCGTAAAACGGAGGGGAGAGGAATGCAGCAGCTCACTGTAACACAAACTCGTCTCAACTCTTGAAGAATCCAAGTGAAAGAAGAACTTGAACACGAAGTCCTCCTGAAGTAACTGAAGGCTAAACTTGAACCTAAAATTCAACCAGAATATAAACAGTACAGATATCTGGGAGGGGCTATGGATTGATCAGCTATGATTAATGGAAAGAAAATTATCAGGTATGATTATACATAATTTTACCTTCCATATCATCAAGCTGATCAATCCATAGACTGGTGGGATGTACCGAAGCAGTACTCACCCAGGGCGGGACATAGAAATCCCTGACCGCAACACTGAAGCTCCAAACCGGGCCTCCGCCCGAGCAGCCACAGTCAAGCGGCAATGCCTGGCAAAGGTATGGGCCGAAGCCCAAGCTGCCTCCTTGCAAATCTCTTCCAAGGAGACGGACCCTAAGCCGCTGCAATGGCTTCCTTGCCCATCTTGCCACTGTAGGCTTAGAAGCCTGCAGACCCTTACGAGGACCTGTAAACAGGACAAACAGATGATCCGATTTCCGGAAATCATTGGTCACTTCCAAGTATCTGATGATGACTCGTCTCACATCCAGAAACTGAGAGCAGAGTATTCCTCTGGGTAGACCTCCCTACGAAAGGAAGGGAGACAGAGCTGCTGAATCACCTGGAAGCGAAAAACAGTCTTGGGCAGGAAGGAAGGCACTGTGCGAATAGTCACTCCTGCCTCAGTGAACTGCAGAAAAAAAAACTCTCGACATGAGAGTGCCTGGAGCTCGGAAACTCTTCTGGCTGAAGTGATAGCCACCAAAAAGACTGCTTTCAACGTCAGGTCTTTCAGAGATGCCCTCGACAAGGGTTCAAAAGGCGGCTTCTGCAATGCTCTTAGCACCAGGTTGAGATTCCACGCAGGCACCACTGAGTGCAGAAGAGGGCGCAGGTGATTAACTCCCTTGAGAAAGCGCACCACATCTGGCTGCGAAGCCAGGGAAGCACCCTTCAGGCGGCCCCTGAAGCAAGCCAGAGCCGCTACCTGAACTTTCAGGGAACTGAGCGACAGGCCTTTGTCCAGACCTTCTTGCAGGAACGCCAACACTGAAGAAATTGGAGCAGTGAAGGGAGAAAGTGAGCCTGCTTCACACCACGCTGCAAAGATACGCCAAACCCTGGCGTAAGCAGTAGAAGTAGAGCGCTTCCTCGCTCTCAGCATAGTGGCGATGACCTTGTCTGAGAAGCCCTTCTTTCTCAGACGCTGCCGCTCAATAGCCAGGCCGTAAGACCAAAGGGGGAGGGATCCTCCATCACCACGGGACCCTGATGTAACAGGCCCTGCTCCACTGGCAGCCACAGAGGATCGCCGACTGAGAGCCTGATCAAGTCCGCATACCAGGGACGTGTGGGCCAATCCGGACCCACCAGGATTACCCTGCCGGGATGCTTTGCCACCCGGTCTAGCACCCTGCCCAACATGGGCCAGGGCGGGAACACAGAGAAGCTCTTGTGTCGGCCACCGTTGGAGAAGATCATCTACTCCCAGGGATCGAGGGTCCCGTCCTCTGCTGAAAGAGCGCGGCACTTGACAATCGGCCGATGACGCCATCAGAACTAGGCTCGGCTGGCCCCAGCGCTTCGTGATGCTCAAGAACGCCTGAGCAGATAGCTGCCACTCTCCGGGCTCCAAGGTATGGCGACTGAGAAAGTCCGCCTTGACATTCATGACTCCGGCAATGTGGGCCGCTGACAGCTGTTCCAGGCTCGCTTCCGCCCACTGGCATAGATTCATGGCCTCCTTGGCTAGCGTGGCGCTCTTGGTACCTCCCTGGCGGTTGACATAGGCCACAGCCGTGGCATTGTCCGACAGTACCCGTACAGGCTTCAACAGCAGTACCGGGATGAACTCCAACAACACCAACCGAATGGCTCTGAGTTCCAGGAGGTTGATAGACCACTTGCCTCTGCAGGAGACCAGAGCCCCTGCGCTGTCCTTCCCAAACAGTGGGCTCCCCAGCCCATCAAAGAGGCGTCTGTCGTGACGACAATCCACTCCGGGGTCACCAGAGGCATTCCTGCAGACAACTTGTCTGTCTGCGTCCACCAGCTCAGCGCCTTGCGCACTGCTGGGTCCAAGGGAAGGCGCACAGCATAATCCTCCGACATCGGAGTCCAGCGCAGCAGCAGAGATTGCTGTAGTGGTCTCATATGAGCCCTGGCCCAGGGCACTACTTCCATCGTGGCCGTCATAGAGCCCAACAGCTGCCCGTAGGCCCAAGCCCGAATAGGAGAGGCTACTAGGAACTAGTCCACCTGAGCCTGAAACTTGACAATCCGATTGTCTGGCAGGAACACTCTGCCCACTTGGGTGTCGAATCGAACTCCCAGATATTCCAGGGACTGAGTCGGGCGCAGCTGGCTTTACTCCCAGTTGATGATCCACCCCAGGGAGCTCAAAAGAGCAACCACCCGGTTCACAGCTTTGCCGCACTCTGCATAAGAGGGGGCTTGGATCAACCAGTCGTCCAGATAAGGATGGACTTGAACTCCTTCCTTCCTCAGGAAGGCCGCGAAGACCACCAATACTTTGGGAAAGGTCCGCGGAGCAGTAGCCAACCCGAACGGGAGGGCTCTGAACTGGAAGTGTCGGCCCATTACTGCAAAACGCAGAAAGCGTTGATGAGGAGGCCAGATGGGAATATGCAAGTACGCTTCCTTGATGTCCAAGGATGCCAGGAACTCTCCTGCCTTCACTGCCGCTATAACAGAGCGGAGGGTCTCCATGCGAAAGTGCCGAACTTTCAAGGCCCAATTGACCCCTTTGAGGTCGAGGATAGGCCGTACAGAACCTCCTTTCTTTGGAATCACAAAGAAAAAGGAGTAACATCCCTTGCCAAGCTGATTTTCTGGCACCGGAACGACCGCCCCCAGGCGGATCAGATTGTTCAAGGTCTGCTGCACTACCACAGCTTTGACCGGAGACTTGCAGGGAGAGAGTACAAACCCGTCTTTTAAGGGTCGGCAGAACTCTAGCTTGCAGCCGTCTCTGATGACTTCCATCGCCCAAGCGTCTGAAGTTATTGTGGTCCACTCGCCCAGAAACGAGGACAGCCGTCCTCCAATCTGCACTGGGGCGTGGACCAAGGCCCCGTCATTGGGTACTAGACCCTGGGGGAGGACCGGAGGGAGCACCTCCGGGACGGCGATCTCTGCGAAAGGAATGCTGCTTGGGGGAGAAATTCCTCTTGAAGGAAGAAGGGGCAGAGGAACCCGACTTGCCGGGCGGTACCGACGGGCTTCTGCAACCGTCCTCTGGAGGTACCGGGACGAGTACTAGCCCGAGCCCTGACCTCTGGTAATTTCTTGCCCTTAGACGTGCCGAGATCGGTCACGATTTTGTCCAGCTCAACCCCAAAGAGCAGCTTGCCTTTAAAAGGCAATCTAGCCAGGCGGGATTTAGAGGCGTGGTCAGCAGACCAATGTTTCAGCCAAAGCCACCGCCGCGCAGAGATTGTCTGAGCCATGCCTTTAGCTGAGGCCCTCAAGACATCATACAGCAAGTCTGCCAAATAGGCTAAGCCCGATTCCAGGGCCGGCCAATCAGCCCTCAAGGAATGATCCGAGGGGGAAGCCCGCTGCACCATAGTCAGGCACGCCCTGGCCACATAGGAGCCGCAAACTGAGGCCTGCAAACTTAAAGCAGCCGCCTCAAAGGACGACCTTAAGGCCGCCTCCAATCTTCTGTCTTGGGCGTCCTTTAGGGCCGTGCCACCTTCCACCGGCAACGCCGTTTTCTTAGTCACCGCAGTGATTAAAGAATCCACGGTAGGCCACAGATAGGCCTCACGTTCACTCACAGCCAAAGGATAGAGGCGGGACATAGCCCTAGCCACTTTAAGGCTCGCTTCCGGGACATCCCATTGAGCCGAAATTAAGGTGTGCATGGCATCATGCACGTGGAAGGTTCTAGGCGGGCGCTTCGTCCCCAGCATAATGGCAGAGCCAACAGGGGCTGAGGGAGAGACGTCCTCCGGAGAGGAAATCTTCAAAGTGTCCATGGCCTGTAACAACAGGTTGGGCAAATCCTCTGGGCTAAAAAGCCGCGCTGCAGAGGGGTCATCCGCTCCATCCGAGCGGGGATCCGTCTCCTCCAAGGAAACCGCAAAGGACCGTTGGGAGACCTCAGACACGCTGCCCTCATCTACATCGGAGGAGACAAAGTCCTCCAAGGCCTGGAAATCAACCCGAGGGCGTTTACCTCTGGGAACCTCAACCTCTTACCAGAAGAGGGAGCAGGGGCAGCGTTTTGCATGAGGAAAGCCTGATGCAGCAGCAAAACAAACTCGGGGGAGAAACCCCCCAGACTGTGCACTTCCGCAGCCTGGGCAACAGCCCTAGACGCACCCTCAACCGGCGCTCACAAGAGCGGGGGAGAGACATGCTGCGCATCCAAAATGGCGTCCGGCGCGACACTCCGCGAAGGAGCCGCGCGGGAAGAACGGCGCTTAACTTTAGCCGCTTTTGTGCCGTCGCCCAAATTAAGGGCGTTCATGGCATTAATGTCTCCAACCTCAAGGGCGGCCCACGAAGAAGCCGTCCGAGCCGCGTGGCCGGCCAAGATGGCGGAGGCGAGGAGCGGGGGATGGGCGTTTATGGCGGGAGGAAAAACCGCCACGCCGGAGGAAGGACCGGGACATTCATCGGTCACGAACTGTCACCCAACAAGGGCGAATCAGGCTGTAAGACCCCCGCATCCCCTCTAGAAGCGCTCAAGCGATCCGGGGAGCGACCCTTTGCGCCCTCGCCCTCCGACGCCATATGCCACGAGGCGAAGAATCGGGGACCCCCTGCCGCTATAAAAAGGTAAATACCTGCTTGCCGCTCCGAGCTGTAACGAACTGGTGTCCCAGTGAGTAGCTGCAATGAACGTTTAAATAAACGTCGAAATAAACGCCTTTAAGGACGTTTAAAATTTTTTTTTTTTTTTTTTTTTTTAACGGAGCCAGCGGGAGGGGGGGAGAAAAGGAGGGACCTGGCACCACCAGGTTTGCACTTGCTCAAAAGAGCCCTCAACCCCAGGCCTCAACAAAACCTAAGGATTAGGCTTGGAGGCCTAGCCAGAGCTGCTGCTGTGTGTGACCACCACCTGCTGAGATAGAGAACATACTGAGGAGTTTCCGGCAGCACATGACCACATATAGGGAGGCAAAAGTTTGCTCTCTATCTCCACCTGCTGGTAGATGGACACAACCCACCAGTCTATGGATTGATCAGCTTGATATGGAAAAGGCTGTTACTGGCTAGGTCACAGGGAGATCTCACACGAGTGGCAGCAAAGTGGACAGCAGACACACAAAGAGGGATCACCCCGGGAGATTTGTTGAAGGGTTGGAGAGGAGTCCTGAAATGGACGCAAAACGCAAACCTTCGAGAATACCAGGTCAGAGTGATATACAGGGCATACACCTCTCAGTCTCGACTGTGTCAGATGGGATATATAGAATCAGCCCAATGTAGACGCTGTGGTGCGCCGGACAATAACTTCTACCATGCTTTCTGGAAGTGCTCAGCTATAACAGCTTTCTGGACCAGGATAGTTAAATATTTAGAAAGGATAGGAGGGAAAACGGTTAATCAGCAGCCTACGAGTATTCTGTTGGGTTGTCATGCTCCAGTGGAGGGGGGTACGAGATACCAGAATGTAATGGCCCATAAGGCTTTTTTGGTGGGCATGAAGTGCATACTTGTTAACTGGACACAAGAACTGAATCCCTCTTTTTGGCAATGGAGGAATCGCTTACATGACTTACTTATGATGGAGCTCCAGGACTCTCTGCTTAACCTTCAGACACAAAGCAATTTTTTCCTTACCTGGGAAGGATATATTAACACCTTGTCCCACAGGGCGAGGAGTCATATTATTAATAAACTTGGAGCATTGTCCAAGCTTCCCTCGGCAACTAATGGAAACTAAATGGGAATAGAGTCCTTTTCCTACCACCTTCTAGGAATTGGAAAGAACAGTAGAGCAGACCAAGGCGGGGGGGGAGGGAGGGTTTAGGAGGGGGGGTAGTAGGGGGGGGGAAGTCTATTTGGAGTTATATTAGCCCTTCCCCAGTATGGTATAGACATCTTCCGGGGAGGGGTAGGAGGGCCATCAGACCACAGGCCCCCTGGCTCTCTTGCGGAGGGGAGTAAATTCACACATTATGGTTTGATCTTAATTCAAGGCTTTGTGAATGTAAAGCAGACACCTGAAGGTGGTTATATTTTGGGGGTCAAAGCATTTGAACATATGGTGTCAATTGGTAGAAGGGAAAGATGGGGGGGAAAGGGTTGTTGGGAAATTGCTGTAATAGATCTTGTTGATTCAATGTTTAGTTAATAGTACAAAGGGGGGGGGGGGGGGGGGAATAAGTTAAAAGATTAATGGAGATGAGTAATATCGTACAATTTCCGTACTTGGTGTGTGTTGATTGATTGTAGAGACATTTACATTATGTAAACACCATTTTTGTGCTTCATTAATAAAAACTGTTGAAACCTAAAAGTTCTGGCTTACGCAGATGATATGCTGCTTACCCTATCCGAGCCCAAGACCTCCCTAACTAACACTAAGTGCGATAGAGGAATTTGGCTACTTTGCCGGGCTGATAATAAATTTGTCCAAATCAGTAATCTTCCTTTACAAGAGGAGGTTTGTCGTGGTTGGAAAGAAAATCCTCACCTCCAATGGGAGGATCGAAAGCTGAAATATCTAGGTGTATGGATCTCATGCGACGATGCTTCTTGCTCATGTTAATGTCACTCCACTTCTAGGAATCATGGTCCATAAACTACAGACATAACAGCACCTCCCGCTTTCCCTCACTGGGTGGATCACTTTGTACAACATAGTCATTATATGTCATTATATCGAAATGGCTATACATCTTACAGATGCTCCCAACTGTTTTGTCTGTATTGCTCTATTGGTCACCTGTTGTGCAGATTTCTCTGGCAAGGAAAGCAGCCCATTTACCAATGGCAACACTTTTCAAACCTAGTGGCTTGGGGTTACTGAATCTATGGATTTCTCAATAGCATGTGGAATGACACATACAAATGACTTGTTCCGTGGGACATCAGATTTTTCAGCTCGCTCTACAGAGATCGGTTTAGGTGATCCTTGGTATTTTAGTTTATTACACGTGCGTCAATTGAGGGAGAGCCCTTCAGGTGCCTAGGCTCTGTTCTATGTTCCTTTATGGAAAATTTTGCGACTAGGGTAAAGATGTTTGTACCACGCAATTACTTCCAATTTGTGGAAATGCGGAGTTTCCACCTGGTGTCGTGGGCTCAGTTTTTATGCCTTGGACTAGGAAAGGGGTGGTGTATTTACTATATGTTGTAATGGATCAAGGAACTATGTCTTACTTTGCTGATTTGCAGCGGACATATGAGCTCAGTAACCAGTTCTTCTTTCAATACCTTCAGCTCCGGTATGTGTTGTCACTCCCAGCGGGGGCCATTTCCGCATCCATTCATGAACATATAGTAGAAGCTTATTGGCTTGATGTGCAGCATTCTGTCCCCTATAAAATGCTATCATCAATTTTTGCAAGATACAGAGAATGAACTAAATTATACACTCCATCAGGCTTCTTTTCGAAAGAGAAGGGCGCCCATCTTTCGACACAAATTGCAAGATGGGCGTCCTTCTCACAGGGTCACCCAAACCAGCATAATCGAAAACCGATTTTGGCCATCCTCAACTGCTTTCCGTCGAGGGGATGACCAAAGATCACGGGGGGCGTGTTGGAGCATAGCGAAGGCGGGACCGGGGCGTGCCTAACACATGGTCGTCCTCGACCGATAATGGAAAAAGAAGGGCGTCCCTGACGAAGACTTGAACGACTTTACCTGGTCCTGTTTTTCTTACGTCCAAACCACAATATAGTGCCCTAAATAACCAGATGACCACCGGGGGGGGGGGGGGGGGGGTGGGAAATCGGGGATGACCTCCCCCTTACTCCCCCAGTGGTCACTAACCCCTTCCCACCCTCAAATCAAATTTGTAACATATATTTTCCAGCCTCTATGCCAGCCTCAAAATGTCATACCCAGCTCCATGACAGCAGTATGCAGGTCCCTGGAGCAGTTTTAGTGGGTGCAGTGCATTTCAGGCAGGGCGGACCCAAGCCCATCCCCCCCCACTTGTTACACTTGTGGTGGTAAATGTGAGCCCTTCAAAACCCACCAGAAACCCACTGTACCCACATGTAGGTGCCCCCCTTCACCCATATGGGCTATGGTAGTGGTGTACAGTTGTGGGGAGTGGGTTTTGGGGGGCTCAGCATCCAAGTTAAGAGAGCTATGCACCTGGGACCAATTTATGAAGTCTACTGCAGTACCCCCTAGGGTGCCCGGGTTGGTGTCTTGACATGTCAGGGGGACCAGTGCACTATGAATGCTGGCTCTTCCCACGACCAAATGGCTTGCATTTGGTCGTTCCATTATCGCCGAAAATCGGGGACGACCATCTCTAAGGTCGACCTAAATTTCGCAATTTGGGTGTCCCCGACTGTATTATCGAAATGAAAGATAGACGCCCATCTTGTTTCCCCGCCCCTTCGCTGGGACGTCCTGCGAGGATGTCCTCAGGAAAACTTGGTTGCCCCTTTCGATTATGTCCCTCCACGTGAACCACTGTAATGCGGATTTAGGGATACAACTTACAGTGGAACAGTTCAAGTGCAGCCTCTTGGCATGGGAATCTCTAGCTAAATGTGTAACAAGGAAAGTTACAATATACCCTATTTTTGCACCTTTACAGCTTTTTTTTTTTTTTTTAGCTAAGTTGCAACCCACAGCATGTTGTTTGAAATGCACTCATACTCCTGCCACATTGGGTCATATGTTCTGGACCTGCCCTGAGGTTCAGTCCTTTTGGTTAGCAGTCATGAATAATGTAACTTCCCCTTGGTGCTGGAAATGGAGGCCATCTGCTTTATGCTTATTGGATAGATCAATTGGTGCCTTGCCGGCGCCACAAGGCTAAGTGGACTTTATCAAAATTCTATCCTGATGGGGAAGAAATGTGTTTTGAACTGTTGGCTCTCAGATGAAGCTCCAGTTTTGGGCCACCGGCAGCTATTAATGCTTCAACTGGCAGCCATGAATGCTATGGCATTAAAGATATAGATTCCACTCCAGGAAAGAATTCCAACATACATGGGAGCCCTTTGATATCGTTGTCGTCTGAGACACGTAGTCGTCTCTGACTGTTAGGTGTGGTTGAGAGAAATGTGGGTACCAGTTTGTATTTTCACACAGATCTAGTGGGATAGTTGGGTGGGGGGGGGGGGGGGGGGGGGGGGGGGGGGGGGGGGGGGCGGGGTTGGAGGTGGGTAAGATGTATCTGCTTATTTTTTTTTTGTTTTTTAGGTTGAAGTAACTTTGGTATTATCAACGGTTTTTATTGATGACAAACATTACATTCACATTATACAACCTTTTGGTAATAACAAAAGTGCATCTACTAAGTACATCTATCGTGTTCTTGTAAATACATGATGTCATCAAATTATAATTCCTAACAGTTATAAAGGATATAACCAGAGTTTCACCAGTTATCAATTGTACCAAAATGAAAACTCAAGTTGCTAGTGAATACAAAATGAACCTCCCGCATAACAAAAACCCCTTCCTCCCTTCTAAACCCCCCCCCCTTAACCCAACCCCCCCCATCTCTCCTCGTATCTGCTTATTTTATTGTAACCAGTCCTTCCAGTTTTTGCTAATGTGTTCAGCTGTTGACTGGTGAATAAAAATGAGTTATAAAAAAAATAAATCAAACAAACAGAAAACAACTATAATAATACCCCACCACCACCACTCTGTACCCTTCCAACCCAACAACAGCTAACATACTACCCCAAGGAATCCTAATCCACCCTGTTAAAACATCCAGGGGAAGAAAATACAACCCATTCTGTATGCCTTAGTGGGGGAGAAATATGCCCTAAAAGTACTGTTATGGTTTTTTTTAATCTGTGGATGAACAAGTCATTAGTCTCAGGATTCAGTCTAGCTCTCCTGTCTTCCACAATCCTTCCTGCAACAGAAGATGTCGTCTTAGAAGATGTGCTAGTAGCAGAATGCACAGGATCCCCATGCAAATTTTGCTAGTTGTGACCAGCATGTGTGCTTGTTTTTCCAAAAAATCCAAGTTTTGTCTGCATCACATAACAGTCCAGTTTATTAACAGGCTTCAACCAGAAAATGACACGGGGCAAAGTTTGTCCCCATCTCCACGGGCCCTGTCCCCATCCCCGCGTCATTCTCTATTCAGTGCTCTATCTCTACCTGCTGGTAGATGGTCACTACCCAGAAGACTTGTGGATTCATCTTCTGCTGACGCTAAGGAAATTGAGATTAAAAAACAAAACAAAAAAAAAACACTATGCCACAGATTAAATCCTTGACATATACTTTTTCCTTTTAAAGAAAACAGATGCCCCACAAAGAAGATATCAGTAGTGCACGACACTCAAATAAGGCTCATCTTCACTGCCATTTAACCAGTTTATATAGCTCCAGTCACGACTAGCTCACATGAAATTGCTATAATGCTCTTATACAGATTTATTACTGTTAAAAAGGGGGAAAGATATACTTTAGGCTTTTCATGTTTACTGCAAATACCACTAAAACATACTTCTATACTGGAATCAATTTACTGTAAGATCTTATATATATATATATATATATAAAGTATTCCCCATCTTAAAAGGTTACATGCACACTTTGAAGAGCTTAATTCCAAAACCTAAGAACATTTTTTTCAAAAATGAATATATACCAGAAAGAGACTGCTTTTAAGATAACTAAAAGATGTGTGAAATTTGGCAATAAAAAGTATTTATTTTGTAAGGTATAGGATATTTAGTGAAAACAATTTTTCTATGATACTAGAGTTCTTAAAATAAAAATGCTCATTTATCCAAAAAGCAACGGTATACCTTCAACAGGTTTTGGAACCAAGCACTTCGATTACTGTGCTTGTGCTATTCCTGTCTCCTCCCCCTTTTCATTGTACACATTTAATATTAGTTTGTGTATGCAATATCCTGAATGCTTTATAGAAGAACTGACCTTGCTATGAAATGGCGTGATGCCAAATTCTGGCAGCGATTGCCAGGCCTGAATGAATCTCATCTTAGCTTCAATCCAAACTCATCTGAGCGACATTCTGATGTGTGCTTCCAAGGATCCTGGCTGTGATCTGATTGTTAGATATAAATAGCTTTAGGCAAAAAGAATCCCAAACAGTATCACTTTTGTGCAAAGAAATGCTCTGCTCTGGGTCACAGCAGGGTAAAACAGAAATCATAAACATTTTCCCCAACAGGTTTGAAAGGCTCACATGTTTTGCAATGCTGAACTGAAGTCTTAATTCCCAGAACATCCAAAATAAATAGCTATTGATCTTATGGAAGGTTTTGAATCATAAGTTATTCTCAGATAATGGGAAGTCACCTCCCCCCCCCCCAAAAAAAAATAATGGAATACTTGAAGACACCTAATTTCTTCACAATGAAACAGATATGTAAGCTCATGCCTCAATAAATTAGTCAGTCTCTTAGGTGCCACCCTTTTATTGTTTTTTCTGCTACTCCATAGCTACCTCTCTGGAAGTTTCCTTGTAACAGAACAGAGTCTGGAGAACTTGAAGAAAGGTGCTCGAGAGCACTGGTTCTCAAACCTGTCCTGAGGGACTACCAGCCAGTGGGTTTTCAGGATCTCCCTAATGAATATGTATAAGCTTCACAGTAATCACTATAATATATTCCAATTTTTATTATTGTTAATCACAACTTCAATTCAAAACTGTTTCAATGCTTGATACAATATTCCTTACTCTCACTCTACCCACACTCACAAGCTACATTTATTGACTGTACTTTTTTCAACCATATTAATAAAGTTTTTTCTATATAAGAACTTTTGGAATTAGAGACTTAAAAAGATGAAGTTATAGAAAACACAGTATATTAAAGTTGTGTTTCAAGCCAAGCTTTGGATTTGGCAGTACAGCAAAATATAAGAATAAACAACAAACAAGAGACTTTTTAATTAAAGAGAGTCTATAAGAGAAGAGTAAATTGCAACAGAAGTAAAGGAGGACCCGAATGATAGGGTCCAGTTACAGTCTAGGATTGGTTTGAATTCAAGAAGACATCTTGGAACTAGAAAAAATCTGTTGTATAAATATTGAACATTCAAAAAGAAGCTGAATTATAGAAAAAATTTCATTAATATGGTTGAAAAAAGTACAGTCAATAAACGTAGCTTGTGAGTGAGGGTATGAATGAGAGTACGGAATATTGTATCAAGCATTGAAACAGTTTTGAATTGAAGTTGTGATATTAACAATAATAATTAGAAAATATTATAGTGATTACTGTGAAATTTAGGCTATTGATGTAATCAGAGTGAAATCCAGATAACTCAGAGTAAGGTTAGTAATGAATATGTATGAGACAGATTTGCAAGCCTATTACCTCCATTATATGCACATCTGTCTCATGCATATTCGTTACACTCCTACTGGTCTACTGAAATCTTCAATTGTCAACAAGTATAAATTATTCATTAACTACTTTGAGGACTCTCATAAAACCTTTCCACAAATATTTATTCAATATCTTCAAACAAATAAATGTTATCTAAAACACACACTAAATCACTACCAAATTTCTACCTTTCCAATATCATCACATAATAAATACAAAACTAATCTTGCATAAATCCCTCTATCTTGCACAGAATCCAGGTGCTCAGCGTCTCCGTGTAGCAGACACCATTGTGAGAGCAGTGTTGCGTCTCATTCAGTTTGGTCTCCTGATGAAGCTTTATGCGAAACATGGCCAATGTTGAGACCATGACTTGGATTATAAGAGCTTAACTGATACTTAGCACGGAACCACAATTATAATTTGCCATCTACAAGAACTTTTATGGACAGTGGATTTGGAGATCCAGGATCTCTTCAACATTCATATCAAGGATTGGATTGGAGGACTTTGCAGGATAAGCATTCTCATTTGCAAGTTTTATGGATGGGTTTCTTTAATTATAAGACAGTAGTATATAATATCTTTTGATTGTCCTTTTCCAACAGCGGTGGATGATATCGAAAAATTATGCCTTAACTGATAATTTTCTTTCCTTTAGTCACAGCAGATGAGTCCAGAGACTTGTGGGTTGTGTCCATCTACCAACAGGTGGAGAGAGAGAGTGCTGAACTGCACTGTCTTATGGGACGGAATGCTCCCTGGCCAATCAGTATTTCTAATAAGGAAACAGAAGTATAACATTTCTCCTTCCCCACAGGGAAAAACAGGTAAACCAAGAACTGCAATCACATAAGCTGAGTACAACAGACCATCTAAAATAGAAAAATGCAGCAACACAGACGACAGAGAACAGATTGGAACTGCCAGCAAAAAACAGGGTGGGACTCTGGATTCATCTGCTGTGACTAAAAGAAAGAAAATTAGCTGGTAAGACAGTTTTTTGCTCCTTAGCATCAGCAGCAGATGAATCCAGAGACTTGCGGGATGTAGCAAAGCAGTCCTGAAGTAGGGTGGAAACTTGAAGCCCCCCTACCTAACACACATACTCCAAAGGATGCATCCGATGGAGCAGAAACATTCCAACAACATAACTTGGAAAAGGAGTGCAGGGGGCAGACCATGGTGCCGCCCTACAATGTCCTCCAGGGAAGACAAATGGGCGACCACCCATGAAGCCATGACCACTCGGCAGAGAAGGACTCGGAATCGGTCCGGCAGCAGATAACCAACTAGAAAGTATGAATGCAACAGCCTCCCTGACCCAGTGAGCCAGCTAGGCTTGAAAGTCGCAATTACCACTCTTGAGGGTTGTGAGCAAAGCACGAACTGATGAACAGAATAGAAATGTCCGGCATATGGCAAACAAGTGGAAACCAATAAAGGTGGATTGAAAAAGCAAGGCAGAACCCACCTTAGTCAAAATATGGGATGGAATACCCCAACAACCCTTCAGGAGAAGTGCGTAGAATCTCGACAAGATGAAGCCTGGAGCTCCGAAACTCTGCTGGGACCAAAACCTGGATCCCTGAAAGAAACTAGCCTGCCTGTACGATAACACTTAGAAGGTGCAAAACGAGGATGAGCCCAACTTGACCAGAAAGAATGGCGAGATAGACAGTGAGGCTTAGAGTCACTCAGAGCGGCACCAAGTTCGCCATCACCAAAATAACAGTGTGCTCTCAAATGGGAGCCTAACCAGCTGTTCAAAGCCACAGCTAATACCCAGAGGCCCAACCATAGCAAACAATGGACTGTGACCACCGAAGACATCTGCTTGGTCAACACTCAAAGCAAGGCCAACTCTGAAACTGACGAAGCTAGCACTCCCATCTACACATTTGATAATTCAGCAGGTTGACCACTTGACTCCTGAAAGGAACCCAAAACCTGTTACACCCAGTGAAACTATGCGTAAAGACATCTACTTGGTTTATGCCCAAAGCAAGACCAACACGGAAACACACCAATCTAGCACTCCCGTCTCCACATTTGATAATGAAAGAGGAGGTTGACCGTTGGACTCCTGAAAGGAATCAGACACCTGTTACACCCAGAAGGCATATAAAGCTGCCGATAGAACCTGAAAAGAGAACCTCTGAAGGGCCATAGGAAAGCCACGATGAATCCATCAGTTAAGGCTGAGTTTGGC
The DNA here is from genome assembly GCF_901765095.1 of Microcaecilia unicolor. NCBI lineage: Eukaryota > Metazoa > Chordata > Amphibia > Gymnophiona > Siphonopidae > Microcaecilia > Microcaecilia unicolor. Next base: position 166,574,387 of record NC_044039.1, read on the forward strand.
TTGGAGGGTCAACAACAACTAAGAATGAACTACTGAAGTGGCTCCCGGTCCATGGAAGAATGGCTAAGACTGAGGCCATGGCGCCCAGACTTTGAACATATTGCCAGACCCTGTGGCATGTTAACGGAAATCATTTCTGAACTTGAGTGGGAAGCTTCGCTGATAAGCTGCAGGAAGAAATGCCTTCTTAGGCCTATGACAAAAAGCACCTTCAGATACTCCACAACTAGTGGGGGAACAACTGATTCTGGGTGAAATGGAATACCACTCTTGAAGAAGCTTAACCGAGATTGGTGGCAGAGCCGGTGGTGGGAGGCGGGGCTGGTGGTTGGGAGGCAGGGCTAGTGCTGGGCAGACTTCTAAGGTCTGCGCCCTGAAAATGGCAGATACAAATCAAGATAAGTTATACACAAAAAGTAGCACATATGAGTTTATCTTGTTGGGCAGACTGGATGGACCGTGCAGGTCTTTTTCTGCCGTCAACTACTAAGTTACTATGTAAGAAGAGTAACAAGCTGGAAGAAACCACCAGACTGTCCATATAGACAGAGCTGCAAGGCAGCCAGACAGCAAAGTATGACCAAGCCTGAAATCCTTTATTGCGGAGGAAGGCTGCCACAACAAGCCTACCCTTGTCACAAAAACAGCCTTAGTAATGTGAAAAAGACTGAAAGGCATGGTCATAGATTAAAATGATCTCCATGGATATCAAATCACAGAAAGTTCTGTAGGGAGGTCAAAGGGGAATAAAAGTACACTTCCTAGAGCCAGAGAGGTCAGAAATTCCCCCTACAGGACTAAACTATTACATTCTGTATTATTATTCTTTATTAATTTCAAATTATACACCAAGTATTACACTGGTAAAGAAAAGGTACATTTGTCCATAATTTTTAAAGGAAATATTCAAAAAATATAATGAATCCTGACAAGTACACACTAGTCCTCAAAATTAGATCCAAGATTTACAATAACCGGAGAATATAGTAACAATTTTAAAGAAAACAAAAACCGGTCTGGGGTTTTTTTTCCTTTTTTCTATTCAAGCATGTTCTTTTCACTTCAAAGATCTTTTAGCGGTTATAAATTCACTAAGTTGTACAGATTCAGAAAAAAAACATATTTGACCGATCGATAGCAGACAATGCACTTACAAGGGTAACGTAAGAAAAATGTTGCACCTAGCTGGAGAACTCCTGGTTTCAATAATAAAAACTGTCTGCGTCTTTTTTTGAGTCTCCTTAGAGACATCAGGAAATATACATATCTTAAAGCCCATAAATTCTTTTCTCTATTTTTAAAATATTTCTTCATAACCATAATTTTATCAATAGGAATAGCTAAGGTTACTAACAATGTAGCCGGGGCTACTAAGTCCTCTGTTGGTGTCTCCAAAATCACTGATACGTCAAGTGGTTCCTCTTGTTGTTGTATAGAGGGCCCAGATTCCGATTGCGGTAAATAATAAACTTGACTCATAGGTGGAAAACTTTCATCTGTGAATCCTAAAATTTCTTTCATATATCTGGCTAACATTTCTCTTGGAGGAATAGTTACAGCTCTCGGAAATTCAAAAGTCTTAAATTGTTACTCTTTGAGAGTTTTCCAGATTTTTGATTTTTTTCCTCATATTAGTAAAGTCTCTTATCATACTAATTTGTACCTCCTGCGTTTTTCCACTTGTTGTACCGAGGTCTTAGATTTTCCCATTAACTCTTTATTCTCTCTATCTATTGATTCAACATTTTTTTCTAAGTTTTTTTACTCGTGACTCCAAGTCCAATATTTGTGGGCACAGTACTTTCCCTAAATTAGCAATCAAGCCCCATAACTTTCCAGGGTAATCTCCACTGGTTTATCTTGAAGGAAAATCAAAGTACCTTGTCTTTGTGTCTCCTCGGCCAATGTCTTCTCTGCTTCTGTATTAGCAATAACCGCCACTCTTCCTCCCACAAGCTGAACACTATTTTCCAGGCTTGAACAAGGGCTCTCAACTCCTTCCGCCCCTCGACTCTCCGTCGATAGGTCATTTCTCCCCAGAAGCTCCGCCGTTAGCCCAATTCCTGGGTACTTCGGAGACGACGCCAAGACCGAAGAGGGAACAGCCTGGGGTTGCGGAGGGGGTGCTCGTTGGTCAGGGCTAAGGGTGACATCATGCACAGATGGCGTCTCAGTTCCTCCGTTTGTCCCGGACGCTGCCAGCATTGCTGCCCTCCAACCTTCCAAAACCTCCGGTCTCCGCAGATATGCATCTAGAGGGCCGATCTGTGAGGAGGCAAGTCGACCTGGGGGGAACAGTGGCAGTTGACTTGCCTCTGCGCTTCGGCATTTCGCAAGAAAAAAAATCAGAGCGTGGAGACCTACGACCGGTTCAGGCGGCCATCTTGGATTGTCTCCTAAACTATTACATTCTGTAATGTGTTCATTTGAAAAGTGGAACCTTGAACATTCAGGAGACTCTTGAAGGCCAACCCCAGCTGGAAGGAATCATCTTTTGTGTACGTACAAAGTAATTGGAACAATTGCCCGTTCTCCAAACATCCGAGAACAGGCTCCACTATGCCGAAATTGAGAAGCATTGGCAAGATGGCCTGAAGTGCGTGATATATAGGCGAGAGCCTGCATGGAGTTTCTAAGAAAAACACTGCAGTAGAATTTGATAACTTTAGGCTGTTATTCTGCCTTAGTATGTCCAAGACATAGCGGTCCGAGGCAAAACTGCACCATCTCTACGGGAACTGGAGAAGTGTCCCACTAGGCTGAAACAGGAGAAGAGAAACATTACCCCAGCACTGTGAACAACAGAAAGTAGTGGTAGACTAGATGGTTGAAAGTCTCTTTGGTTTTTTTTTGTTCTTGCAAGAAAGAGGGCTAGCCATTGTTAGAAAGGGAACCCGTAGAGGTAGACACGTCTGGGCTGTAGCACTGATCTTTCCGAACGCTAAAACAAGGCAACGGGGATTAGAAAGAATCCTGAGGCATGTCATCTAGCAAGCAGAAAGGTGCAGGTCCTTAGGCCTGCAACTAACTGCTCCAGATCACCACCAAACAAAATGCACCTCCAAAGGTAGCCCACGCAATGTGACTGAAAAGAAACAGCAGCTGACCAATGCCTATGTCCTCTTGTTAGGAGAAGCAAGAATTGGCTGGTGTGGCTGTGAACTATAGCTGCCTGGCGTGGCCAATAGCCAAAAGGAGTAGTAGAATAAGACTGTTGGTACCCTTGTGCCCCACTGACGGCAAGCTGCAGCAGTAGAAGCACCAGATGCCTCTGGATCTCCATGCGCACTCTCAGCTGGTTGCAGGAACCATTACTCTATCCTTCTACATAGAAGTAGCTCTGTAATAAATGCTAGCCATCCAATTCCAGGCAAACAGGTCAAGCAGAACAGAAGCAGTGACACTGCTGCTTTAGCGATGGCTGGAACAAGTATGGCATGGTTTGGCCAATGACAGTGACCATTTACGCGAAGGCAGAACTACTGCGGGACACTCAACCTGTAGCCCTGTAGCATAGAGCTAGTCGCCCCAGACATGCAATGACCTGCTTGCCAAGTCCAGCAATATGGGAGAGTGCAGAAAAAGATGACCCAGTAGCAACAGAGTGGAGTACCACAGCCTCCAAGAGTATATACCAACCAGCCAGGCACCTGTGACTTGCATGCCGAAAGCCAGCCATCCTCCAGAAAAACTGTCATGCTTCCCAAAGCACCTTAAATACTGTGCCCGGAACAAAAGGCAGTATGGCAACCCTGAGAGGTCATGACCACCCCCAAAACCAGGATAGGTCTGGCCTCAGAAAATGAGCTAAATGGAACTTCCAACAGAAACATGGAGCTAGTAGTGCAAATCTTGACTGAAGCCTAAACCCCTCTGCAAAGATATGGAAAAAAACCAGCACAAAAAGTTGTACAAGATAGGAGAGAGGATTCCAGTCTTCTCGGTCCCCAAGAAGGCCAGGAGAACAGGAAAAACGGGCATGAGGACAGAGCCACCCCGCCAAACTCAATAGAGACCAGGCAACACAAACTTCCACCACCGGAGAGGGAAACTGTTAAGGTGAAGCTGTTTTTTTTGTGTATTGATGTAACTGCCCGCTGCCAAACTGATGAGACAACAGTGGCTAACTAAAAAGGAACCAGCAGTACAATCTGGGCCCCACCAGGACTAGAGAAAACTGCCACTACACTCAGAGGGTATAGGCTGCAGAAGCGGGTATCAGCAGTGCCAAATCAAGCACAGGACGGGCCAGGGCATGAAACCCAGGGCACACCCCCTTTGAAATGTTCAAATTGTAGGGAAAGGTCTTGGCCCCCTTAGGAAGAGCTCCCCCGACCACTTAACCATCCTGCAAGAGGGAAGAAGAAACAAAACAGCCTTGACCTGCTCCCTGCAAGAGGAGAAGAAGAGGGGGGGGGGTCAAGAACCTCCTCCCCCCCCCCCCCCCCCCCACTGGATCCCAAAGGACCCCGTCAGGGCAGCAGCCAAGGACTGCAAAGAACTGAGGAGACTAGAAACTCCTGGGGCAACTGGGGGACCCAAAAAGGCACTGCCTGCACGCTGAGAGTCCTCTACCTGAAACAGAAGCACCTGAAGCCATCGACCACAAAGGCAGAACACCCACTGAACTGAAGAGCCGGGTCAGGCAAAGCAGGCAATGCAGTCCCAGACTGCGATGTAAATGGCCGCTGGCCAACTGCCCACCTCCTGTAAGATGCATCGCGCACCTCATGTACATGGGAAACCATCGCAGCCTTTGTATTCCTGGGCTCCCCTGATAACAGGGAGACAAGTAAAGACTTCAGGCCAGGCCCCATCGTTGCTCTCTACCGAGTACAGCGAAAGAATTGTTCAACAGTCTCAGAGTCCCTAAATAGCACTGCAAAGAAGTTGCAGCCCCGAGTAGAAGGACTTTCAAGGTACACTCATCCATAGAGCCAGTCATCGGGAGGGGAGGTCTCAGGCAAATACTTCCAGGGCCTGACCCTCTCCAAAACCAGAAGCCTCTGGCAGCCAAGCTAGAGCAAATGAGCAGAATAAACTGCCCACTAGCTGCATCTATCTTATGTTTAGTTTAGTTTTTTTAAAGTTGTGCTAGTGAGGAAGGAGAAGGGAGACAGGGCTGGGGGGGGGGGTGGGGTGCAGGGGGCGGAGGGACCTGGGGTGACCAGGTGTACCCCCTAAAGGTGGTACTGCTCAGCCGCCACCTCGAGCTACACTGAACTGTGGCCCAGACAGGAACGATCACAGATGACGCCAGGAGCATGGATGAGACGAGACCATCAATCAGCTGCTGGAGATAGAGAATACTGACTGGCCAGTGAGCATTCCATCCCATAAGACAGTGCAATTCAGTGCTCTTTATCTCCACCTGCTGGCAGATGGGCACAACCCACAAGTCTTTGGATTCATCTGCTGCTAACACTAAGGAAATGACTACATTTGGAAGAACCTGGATTCTGTGCAGATAGAGGGATTCCAGCTAAGCATTCATATGAGATGTTTTGTATTATTATGTGACATTATTGGCAAATGTAAGAATATGGTAATGATTTAGTGTGTGCTTTAGATATGTATTTAACATTTATTTGTTTGAAGGACATTGAATAAATATTTGTGAAAAAGTTTATGAGTCATCAAAATAGTTTAAAGCATATTCATTAGAGAGATCCTGAACACCAACTGGCTGGTGGTTGCTCAGGACAGTTTTGAGAACTACTGCTGTAGAGCAGGGGGTACCAACCTGTCCTGAGGGCCCCCCCCCCCCCCCCAGCCATGTGGGTTTTCAGAATATGCATAGAGAAATTTGCATGCTCGTCTCTATATCTTGTAAATATTCACTGCAGATACTGTGAAAACCTGACTGACTGGGCAGTCCCTAAGTCAGGTTTGTAAGCCCTGCTCTATAGTGCTGCTACCACTGTTAAAAAAAACCCCAAAACAAACAGCTCATAAAGTACTTGAAATAAATACAGGCCATTTTCAGAACACACTGGAAGAATTCTAATTAACAGGATTCCACAAATACATTTCTTCCAACAGGTAATACTGTGGACCCCTGGTTGTTTTCCCTCTCTTGAATTCATATTAAAGTTCATCCTGCATCTGCAGCAACAGTCATAACATAATACTTAACAAATGTATCTTCATTGTGACTTTCATATTTAAATGAAAAGAAAATTTGAAACCTCCAAGTAGAATTTCCCCTCCCCAAATAAATCACCAATTTCTGGGTCTCATCAACAAGATTAAATGCAAGATACGAGTCATGCTGCAGATATTCCTTCTTGGCCTTTGGCAGACTGGAAACCTGTACATACAGGGGTGTTTGTGCCCTGTCAGCCAACCCCACCGGGGACATGAACCATTTGGATCCTAACCGAACTGGGAGGATTAAACCACCAATTTATGAACATCCTTTTGGAACCCTGAAGCATTTTTAAAGAATATGCCTACTAGGAGATGAATCCTGCATGTAAGTGGATCACTTAACTTTCAGGCATGGCTGAACACATCTAGCCTCCATCATAGGCTCGCAATTATGGAATGCTGTGTCTTAGAGGTTAGTTAAAAACCTGATAGTCTGATTTAAGTAGGTGGTTAAGACTTATTTACTCAGGCTTTTGCAGGTTGATTTGAGTAATGTTTTATCTTTTTATATTGCACGTATTTTAATGAATGTGCTGTATATGTGTATGCTGTTTCCTCTGTAGTACTGTACTACTGACTAGAACTTTTATTTATTGGTAGGATAATTTTTTTTTATTTTTTATTAAACATTATACCAGTCTTACCAATGAAAAAATGTGTTTTCAGGGAGTCTAAAGCTTGTTACACAGGGCAGATGTTTCCAGGCAAGTATATGTAATTATGCACTCTCTCTTCAAATGCTATCCCCATTCCAACGGTTGAATGTCTTTCACATGCAGGTGTGTGCCTTAAATCCTTTCACTGTTAACTTACCAAATCTCTTAATAGCCTGGCTGCAGATGACAATGCAGGAAAAAGAAAAAAAAGCAGAGAAGGAAAAAAAGAAAAAAAAAAAAGCAGTGAGAAAACTGACAAACGCAAAAGGGGGGAGCCAATTTTCAGCAAAACAAGTCCAGCCAAAGTCATGCACGTTTCCTTAGGAAGAAGAGATGCAAAGTGAAGAACCGGCATGTAAATGAAAACCAGCAATCGTAATGAAAACCAGCAATATCAGTCTTTCTATAGCCATTTAAAACAAACATCTGTTTGTAGATTCAAGATTTTGAATCAAGCATTCTTCCATGTAATGGGACCTACTTTTAACCACTAGATGGCACCACTCTTCCCTCACCAATCACACCCCTTCTAAAAAAAAGGTAGGTAAGTACAAACAGTTAATGTTTCCAAAGTGCTTTGTGCGTGAACAAGCCTGTGGTCACTGATGGAAAATGCAAGTTTTTGCCCTCCCCCATACAGCTGATCAGCTCTAAATTTCAGCTGAATGTTAAATTTAATACTCATGCATGCCACTATATCAGGATCAAAACAGGAATTATAGATAGTTGCATTCACTTTCCCAGCACCTCAAGTAAATCCCAATATTTGGTTTTTTGTCCCTGTTTAACGGTATAATAGCTTCTGAAGACAAAAAAAATTTTATTTTATCAAAAACTGTAGGTTTCCGATATTTAAAAGTTTTAGGTTTGTAAAATGCCCAGACTACAAAGTAATACTTCACTTTGCTCCTAGAATGCAGCAGGGTTGGGGGAAGGGGTGATTTTGGGATGGTATGTTTTCCTGGACTAGATCTAAGCTGCACAAAAGCAGGACCTTGTCTCTGTGTGTCTGCAATGTTTAGCTTAGTGGTGCTTTACAACTGATCAGTAGGGAGTGTTTAGTTGGGTTCGCATCTTTTTCTCCCTAGTCAGAGCCATGGATGAGAGAGTATTATGTATTTTGTTATGATTTATATATACTGTGTTTATTATGTCTTTTTGATTTAATGGCTTAAAGCTGTATTTTGATTTGCCACACACAATGAGATACGAGTCTTCTATAAAAAGGGTGACCCAACTGAAATTCCTTCAATAAACATGGTTCATGGAAAGAAACTTATTTCAGAGGCTGAAAACTACATGTTCACAGACACTATTTTTATAGTGTAAATCAGTGGATTTTTTTAAATACCCATTTGCATTAACTTCATGTCTGTGGAATTTGCTTACATTATCTAACACAAATCCCCCAACACCACTAGACTTATTATCTGTACATATTCAAAGCTACAGATTCAGTATTGAAATCTTCTCCTTCAGCTACCTTTTAGACTTTTAAATCTATGAGAGACAATCTAATTCTTTCAATGAAAACAGGAATTTTTTTTTCGCACTTCAGATTCATAAGTTTTCCTCATTGGCATTTACACTTCTGCTGAGAAAGCTTTCATACTGAAGCTTCCGATTATGTTTTTTTTTTTTTTTTTGCTACTATAGAAATTGACTGTTGCAAATTCAGCTGCCGAACCTCAAAACTATGGTTTACTGAAATGATTAAAAATGTATATGTACTACCTTTAACATACATAAGAATTACCCAAAAGGATGAGTCTACAGCAAATAAGATGAATGGATTTATAACTCCATATGGCCACAAATAAAGATGAGTGTAATGTCAAAAGCCCTTAAAATGTAAATTTTGGAAGCCATGAGAGCTAATGCAAAAGCAAGGAAGGAGCAAGGAGGGGAACTGTTGTTCAATGTCAGCGGCAGCGAGGAGTATGCAATCACACTGATAAAGAAGAGAAGTCCGCTGCTTATGGTCTAGAAGTTTGCACAGCACCAGCATCAATGACGAAAGAGTTTCTGAAACAGGGTGCTCTGTTCGACATTCAAACAGCAGAAAATCAATCAAAGGGAGTCACAGTAATAAGACAAGTGACATCTTCAGCTGCTTTTGAGCAGACTGGTGCTACAGGCTTTGCATCATACATATAGGATATTGAAATTGCTGTTATATTTTGAAACGAGACAATTGGTATTCATATTGGGGAACCTGGATGAGTTTTCCTTGCAGTAGATGGCTATTTTTGGATTGGGCCTATTGGCTTTTATATTTTTCCACTTGATATTTTCATTAGGAACTTTGCTAGTTTAAATACAAAAATAATAAGTTATCGAAGGATATGTCTAATGATGTATAGAGTGTTTAAGTGAGTCGTATTAGTTGGCGTTTTTTCACCGAGAACGGGCTTGGCTGTTGGATACAGCCAGGGGTGTGCTGGTAAATTTTTAACAATGGGCTCTCTCTCCGGGCATAGCCGCGCCCTGAAATTGGGGGGGGGGGGGGGAATACATGCCTCTCTCTCCCCTCCCTTGTGTGGGCATGCTAGGCATACCTTTGCCGAACCCCACCAGCCAATAAATGGACTGCCACCATTCTCTGCTGCTTGTTTCTGGCTCTGAGCAGCATGATGGAACCTTCTTGCGCTTGCATGAAAAGTCCCAGCCTGATGCTCAGAGTCAGAAACAAGGAGCAGGGAGCAGCAGCAGTCTATTTACTTGGCTAGTGGGGCCAACATCACTGCCAGCAAAGTAAAAGAGAATTCAGGAGGGGGCCCAAGCCCACATTTTGGGAGTCAGTTGTTAAAGTAGCTATGGGGAGGCCTACTTTAACAACCGGCTCCCAAAATTCTTAAAAACTCAACAAACGGCTCTCGTGAGCCCTTGAGAGCCCGCTCCAGCACACCACTGGATACAGCCTATACTGAATTCTCCCTTTTTCCTTCAATACATTTTTTTAGTGGTTATTTTTTTTAGACCACTTTAGTTCCCTCTGGCTTTATCAAGTTGCAAAGCCTCTTAGGCTTTTTTTTTTTCCTTGGGATGACTTTTTGAGACTTCTGACAGCTGTTATATTTTGGTGGGCTACATCTGTATAAAACTGCTCAATTACATTGAAATCTAAATCAATCCTGCTCTTTTTTTTGTGTGCAGACTGCATTCCATGAATTCCCCTAGGGCTGCATTTCCTCCATTCCACACTACTCCCACAACACATCAAACTTCATGTAGTTCTACACTACAAGAAGAAAGTTATGTGCATTAAAAGGCTTAGAGGCTCTTTTACTGTTCTTGACAACGAGAGCTACTCTGCCATTTACTAGAGTTTGCACTAGAATTTTTGCCCCAATTGGTAATATAATTTGTTGCCAATTTAACACTCCAAATTGACCTCAGCAGTACCAATGATAAAATGTTCTCCATTATCCCCCCACCCCCATCTTCCCAATATGCTCCCTCACCCACCTCAGCCCCTGGACCTACAAAAGAGGATCACACCACCAGCACTGCAACGAGAGTTTTCTGGAAAGAGGCATAGATTTCGGTGCTTATTAAATTACAAGTTTGGCCATGAACAATTAATGTGATCCATCTGAGCAACTTCATTATAATTTCTTTTTAGGGAAAAAGGGTTCTAGGTCCAATCTGTATTATGGGGGATCTAATCTCTGAAACAGCAGTACAAGTAAACCTTGCAAATCTATTTAACAGTTAAAATTAAGCTTCCCATTTGTCATCCTGATTTCAGTGCTCCCTACTCAATATCTTTGGCTATGAAAGTAAGCAAAGTGGTGAGTGCTGCTGTGATAATACCGATTAGAACATCTCCACATGCAGAACACAAATGCTGCATAAGCACTTGAGTACACCACAAGGAGATTAAGAGCAAGCACGTGTCCAAATTAAACAAGACACACATGCACACACTAAGAGCAAAACTAGTCAAAAGGATCCAAAGGAGACCTGATGACCAAAAGCCCCACGCTGTTCCAAACAGCGTGGGGCTTTACCGTCCCCTATTCTGACAGCATGCAAATTTATGCAAGCTATTATCTCTGATCATAGGGTAAAATGTGGGAGGATTGTGCCTGAGCACATCCTCCCGCACTTGTTTGACAGGTCTAGGCTGACAAAAGCCCAGACCTGTCAAACACAGGGGCTGAAGGTCCATGGGACCACCAGACCCCAAACAGCAAGGCCCTGGTGGCCTAGTGCCCCCACCGAACCCCTACCCCAACAACACGGGGGCTGGAGGTCCTGTAGACCTCTGTTCCCTCCCAACTACCCTGACACAAGTTCGTGGGGAGTTGGAGATCCCTGACATCTTCCCCCCCCCCCCCAAAAAAAAAAAGCCCTGGTGGCCCAGTGGGCCACAAAAATCAAGCCCTCCCAACCTGGCTATCTAGCGGCTCCCTTCCATGCCCCCTTACCTTTGTTGGAGAAGGGAGGTAGTACACTCCCTCCTCTTCCAGTGCAGCCTTGAAAATGGCAGTGCAGAGCTCTGCCCAGTGCATCCTGGGATGCACCTTTCTCTCTTATATGGTGCGAAGCCTTGCCTAGTGCATCCCAGGATGTCCTGGGCAGAGCACTGCCATTTTCAAGGTGGCGCTGGAAGTGGAGGGAGTATACTACCTCCCTCCTCCAACAAAGGTAAACTCCCTTATTTGGTGTGAAGCCCCGCCTAGCGCATCGCAGGATACAATGGACAGGACTGGGCACCACTATTTTCAAGGTGGCGCTGCTGGAAGAGAGGGGAGTGTACTACCTCCGTCCTCCAACAAAGGTACGGGGGAGGCAGGGAAGAGGGCTGCTAGACCACCAGGTTGGTGGGGGCTTGATCTGCGAACCACTGGGCCACCAGGACTTTTTTTTTGGGGGGGGGGGGGGGACCTCCAGTCCCCGTGTCGCTGGCTAGGGGTTGGGGTTCCTGCTCCTGTGGGGGGGATGGATTGTGGGGAGTGGGGGAGTCAGCTAGCATGCAAATGCATGCTGGACAGGGCTCACTATTCCTCCCCAATGGCCTACAAACCTTAACGCCAGCTCCGAGCTGGCACAGGGTTTGCCACAGACAGCGCACCAATGGTTGGTGTGCTGCACTCTGAGGAGGAATATGTTTAGATGCATTTGCATGCTACTTGCGCTAACAGCCCTGTTTAGCATGCATTTGCATAGTTGTGGTCAGAGCCCACGAGCACGTTTTTTTCATGCGCTTGGGGACTCTGATCACAAGGTGGTAGCAAACGCAGGCATCATCGGCCCATGAATAGTTTCCAAAAAAATACAAAAAAAGCAAATTATAGGAATTTATGCAAAATAGTTCATGTTGAAAATCATAAAATTAACATTCAATCACATGTAAAGCAGACGACTAACATATCAGATACCTGCTTGTTTTTGTACTTTTTCAGGTAGCGAGGAGACACCAAGCACTCAGGATTCAAGTCAGTGGTAATCTGATCTGGAATGAACGAGGGATCTGGATTCAAATGCTGCATTTTCAAGAAGGACAGAATGTTTTGAACTTCTAGGTTATAAGAACTATCTGCCATGGTCTTGCCCTTCGAAGCTAGCCTACAGGCTGCCATCCAGTGTGCATATTCCTTTTCCTGCACAGCAAAAAAAAAAAAAAGACAGGGGGTGGGAAAGAATAAAGTCGATATCATTTAAAGTTCACCTCGGGACCAAAATGAAGTAAAAGTAAAGAAACTGTCAATAGTAATAAGCTTACAGTGTCACAGCGAAGCCAGATTTCATTCATACCCTCTGCGACTGGAATAAGAAGTTTGATATTGAACTTCTGACCTGAAATGTTAACATCAGGCGTAACCTCACACCCTGTAATAAAAACAGGAACACCTAATGAGAACAATTTTTAGAAATGACCTTGCGTTCTGTACCCTTCTTAAATTACATCAAGATGTGTTATCTGCTTCAGTAAGCAAAACAAAGGGAACAAAATGGGATTTAAATATCCAAATCAAGCTTTCCATATAGAAATGAAATATTACAGTACAAAGACGCACTGCTTTTGGTTCATGAAATAGTATGATGGGCTGATGTTGAGACAAGTGCAAAAAACCACAAAAAGTGGAAAGAACACAAAAGTTTCATGGAGTGAACAAAGCCAAACAACAAGGAGTGGGAACTGGATCAGGCACTTCAAAAACAGACTCAGGACTCAAAATTGAAATTATAGGTGTTAAATCTGTTAATTTAAGTGTTTAAGTTGACTCGGCAGGGTACCACGTTTTGGCATGGACAGTATCAAAGAAAATAGGAGTGGTAGAAGCAACGTGGCAACCACAAGAAAATAAAATATATACAAACCCAATATATTGAATATGTTCCAACTTCCAAAAGTATAACACTAATTCTATCAATTTGATTTACACACAGGTCAAAAATATATAATATAGTCTAATCTCAAAAGATGTTGTTTAATTACTGATCTTCCAGTAAAGGCTATGAGGCATCAGATGTCAAACATGTAATGAGCTATAGAATATCTTATAGCATAAAGCTATTCCAGATCCGCGCTCCCAGAGTTTCAATCATTTGCCTCAATAGCCCAGTTTTAACTGATATTTAAAAACAATAAATGTATCATCACACTTTCAAAAACACTGTCAAAATAAACAGAAGCGACTACTTAGCTTGAAATATACACAGCAGGGGCGTAGCTGCTATGGAGCCAGGGGGGCCTGGGCCCTCGTGGATTTGGCCCTGGACCCCCCTACCAACGACCCTCTCAACCCCCCCTCCAGCCGTCAACCCGCCGTGGCAGTCTGCTACCTTTGCTGGCGGGAGACCCCAACCCCCGCCAGCTGAAGTCTTCTTCCTTTGTTTGGTTTCTGAGTCCGACGTCCTGCACGTACAACATGCAGGACGTCAGACTCACAGAAACAGAACAAAGCCTTGCGATCTGCAGGGCTTTGTTCTGTTTCTGTGAGTCTGACGTCCTGCACATTGTACGTGCTGGACCTCAGACTCAGAACCCAAACGAATGTAACCCATAGGGGGTTAAATAATTTGGTACCTGGGGCCCTCTGAGGGTGGCTGAGGTCCAGGGTGGTGCGGTGTTCACCGTCGCGTTGACAGCATCAGAAGATGCAGGGGTGTTTTTTTTTTTTTTTTTTTTAGTGCTGGAGCAAAGGTAGGCAACGGCGGGCGGGAGGGGGGTGTCGAGAGGGTCGTCGGCAAGGGGGGGGGGTCCAAAGTTGTTGGAGGTGGTGCTGGTGGTGGCAGCGGGGGGAGGTGTTGCCAGGAGGGGGGGCTAAAATGTGCCCCCTCACCTTGGCTCTGGCCCCCCTAACGAGGTCTGGCTACGCCCCTGACACAGACCACAGCGCAGTGAAGAAAAGTTCACAAAAGCCAATGCCCACAAACAGTCAAGGTGTTTCAATCAACAAGACCTGTTTCCAGTGCTCCCTCTGCCCCAAACAGATTACTTCCTGTTCCGGGGAAGAGGGAGCTGCAGCGAACGAGCAAAATTAGTGAACTCGGAGCCGACAGGCGCGCGCCGCTGCACCCAGGGGGGGGGGGGGGGCGCATCAGCGATCCGCCCCGGGTGTCATCCAGGCTAGGAACGTCACTGCCTGTTTCCAGGGTAATAAAAGCAGTCGCTGAAATTATCAAAGGTGCATAGCATAGCGACACCATCTTCCAAAAAGACGTTCAGTTCAAGAGCTTGGATCTGAAATAGCTTTGCGCTACAAGAGATCCTCTAGCTCATTATACGTTTGACATCTGATGCCTCATAGCCTTTACTGGAAGATGAGTAATTACACATCTTTTGAGATTAGAATATATTATATATTTTTGACCTGTGTGGATCAACTTGATATATAATTATAGTTTTGGAGATTGGAACAAATTCAATATATTGGATTTGTATACATTACATTTATATTCTTGTACTTGCCATGTTGCTCTACTACTCCTATTTTCTTTGATATTTGTGGAGTGGTGTTATGCCCCTTTTTGTTTTAGAAACCCAAATAGTAGCAACATTCCATGTGACCAATTTCAGGGAAAGCAGTGGCTTCCCCATGTCTGTCTCAATAGCAGACTATGGACTTTTCCTCCAGAAATTTGTCCAAATCTTTTTTAACCACTGTTACCACATCCTCTGGCAATGACTTCCAGACCTTAACAATTCACTGAGTGAAAAAATATTTCCTCCCGCGGGAGGTGGTGGAAATGAAAACGGTAACGGAATTCAAACATGCGTGGGATAAACATAAAGGAATCCTGTTCAGAAGGAATGGATCCTCAGCTCAGCCGAGATTGGGTGGCAGAGCCGGTGGTGGGAGGTGGGGCTGGTGGTTGGGAAGCGGGGATAGTGCTGGGCAGACTTATACGGTCTGTGCCCTGAAGAGGACAGGTACAAATCAAGGTAGGGTATACACAAAAAGTAGCACATATGAGTTTATCTTGTTGGGCAGACTGGATGGACCGTGCAGATCTTTTTCTGCCGTCATCTACTATGTTACTATTTCCGTGTAATTTCATTAAGTGTCCCCTAGTCCTTGTACTTTTTTTTTTTTTAAACTCTCAAAATCGATTTGCTTCTACTCATTCTACACCACTCAGGATTTTGTAGACCTCAATCATACCTTTCTTCAGCTGTCTCTTTTCAAAGCTGAAGAGCCCCAACCTCTTTAGCCTTTCCTCATGAGAGGAGTTCCACCCCCTTTATCATTTTGGTCACTCTTCTTTGAACTTTTCTAATTCCGCTATATCAATACTCAAGGTGAGGCTGCACCATGGAGCAATACAGAGGCATTACAGTGTTCTTGGCCTTATTTATCATCCCTTTCCTAATAATTCCTAGCATCCCTGTTTGCTTTTTTGGCCGCCGCTGCACACTGGGCAGAAGATTTTAGTGTATTATCTACGACACCTAGATCTTTTTCTTGGGTGCTGACCCCTAAGGTGGACCCTAGCATCCGGTAACTATGATTCGGATTATACTTTCAAATGTGCATCACTTTGAATTTGTCTATATTAAATTTCATTTGCCATCTGGATGCCCAGCCTTGAGTCTATGGATGGCGGATGCAATGTATATGTTTGGGAACCACCTAGAAATATTTTAATAGGCTGGTATAAATATAATAAATGAAATATCCTGGGCACTGTGGACAGGAATAAATGGTCGACTAGATGAATCCAGTCTTTCTGCTTTTATCATTTATGTTACTTTGACTGAGGATGCAGAAATAGTTATTTATATGTATTCCTCATTAAGATGCTAACTTATATCAATTACATAATTTTTACTTGTAAGCACCATGCACAGCTAAGCTCTAAAAGTTCTAAGTCACAAAATATCAATACATAAAATGAGAAGTTTACAGTGAGAGATCTCAGGGCAGCCACTGCACAAAAACTGCATCCCCAGCCCCCCTTCAGGCCCTTCTATTTGTGGATCCAGACTTCAAAGGGCAGTATGGTATGCCCCCCCCCACCCCCCCCAAAAAAAAAGCTTGGTGCCTAGGTTGGACCAGGCTCAACCAGAATTAGTTCAATACAATTTGTGACATCACTGCATGGTCAGCCTTACCATTAGGCACACCAGGTGCCTGCCTAAGATGGTAGAGTAGCAGGGGAGCAACACTTTAAACTTGTAGGAACCACAGTGTATGGAACCTTTCAGCTCCAATAAAAAGTTTGCAATTGAGGGGACAGGATGCTGCAGGCTTGAAGTGTGGGCCTATGCTCAAGGCCCAGCATCACCTTTCCCTGATGGATCTAGGGTGGGTAGATGGTTAAGGGAGATGAGATGCTACACAACTTGGTGGAGTAGGGAAGGGGATATCCTGGACTATGGGGGGGAGGGGTGGGAGAATGGCTAAAGGTTTACCTAGGACATCAGATACCCTTGAACTGGCCCTGTATTACAGCCAATACAGACCAATCAGATCTGATGAGTCAAGTATTGTGTTATTTTCCTGTTAATGTGGGTTAAGAGATTACAAGACAGCTAACTTGATGAATTTTTGAACTATTACCAGTGTTCTTAAACTTTGAGTTACTGAGTAATAGACATCTAAAAAAACCACACGGAACATGCAGCTTTGTTTTCAATACAGAAGATCCAAGGATTAACTTTATCCTCCATCTCATCCCTTTGGTCCAAAGCTATGACTGGAGCTACTCCATGTACTAATCTCTTTGGAATAGTGAAAACAGGTGCCTGCTCCAAAATCATTCATCAGAAAATGACACTCCTTAAAATGGGAAGGAGTGGTGACTGAAGGTCTATGCTGTCAAAACATATTAGACTTGTTCAGAGTTTATTTGTAAATAGAAAAGAAGCAGAACTGTGAAACGCAAAATGATGATGGTGCATTTGTTGTGGGGTGGGGTGTGTCCCTCCCTCCAACCAATCTCTCCCTTCAATATACTCTTTCCCTAGCAGGGCCATCATTAGAGATGTGCAACCAGGCCACAGGGGGCCCTAAGCCTGTTTGAAGCAGAAAAAGAAAAGCTTGCTTGTGGGATTTCAGACCCTTTCACATTTCTGTCCTGGGCCCCAACATGTACAATTTGGCTCTGTTCCCTAGACTGTCACCCCCCATAAACCAGTTCCTTCCCCACCCAGCCCCATCCAATTCTCCCTAGTTCATTAGCCAACACCCTCCCTACCAGCCTTTAAGTGGACTGATAACTATATCCTTCCAGTTAGCCCTCCTATCTTGTACCACAGTTCTTCTGTCTCTCTCCAAGCAGCCCACAGAAAAGCTCTTGGCAGTACATGTGGCATGCAAGTACATGTGTGATGTCTGTATGCTTACCCTGATCTCACAAGTCTGAAGACTACAGACCAGCATGAACATACCAGCACCACATACTGAAAATAAGTTGAATGCAATCCCAGTGTCACTGACATGGAGAGAGATTAAGAGTAGTGGCACAAGATAGGAAGGCTAAAAAAGCACGAAATGGAAAGCCCTGAAGATGCTTTTCCCTGAAATAAAAATTTGTAGAGACACAAATTTCCAAACTGAGACATGAATGCCTTCCCTGTTTTGACTGTATGCAAAATATGCACTAACTGGCAATACATATATTTCCAAAATTGTTCCCAGCATCCTATGCAACTCACATACCTTTTCCAAAATTGTTCCCAGCATCCTATGCAACTCACATACCTTTAACTACTTTGCAAACATATTTATGGATCTTCAGATATAACAACACTGGTACTGCAGAATATTTAAATGATATGCTTGCAAAGTAGTTAAAGATATGTGAGTTGCGTAGGATGCTGGGAACAATTTTGGATATGCTTTATGGTCCTTTGCACATTAGGTCTTGACCTACCTATTGAATACATATATTTCAACATCTTTCTTGACTGGTGGTACCACCTAGCACGTCAAAGCTTCAAAAGTACATGCTGAAGGCCTGTGGCAGTCATATGGGCTAGGAGGCAGCTCTGATACTGGCCTTCAACTTGCACAATATAGCTGAAGGGGAGCAGGACTTGCCAGTCAATATAGCAGACGCTGCATGGGTGGATATGTGGGTTGCATTATATACAGCTTAGGAAAGGTGGGGGGAAGTAGACAAAGCAACTGAGTGAGCACACCAGTCTGTAGAAGAGCGATCTGATGAGGTTAGGCTGGGGGAACTGTCTTTGGAGAAGGCAAAAATCTTCTAGCACAGGGGGAGGCAGCCACAGTCCAGTCAGGTTTTCATGATTTCCATAATGAATATGCACAACATTTATTTGTATACCATACAAATCACTCTTATGAATATTTATTGTGGAAATCCTGAAAACCCAACTGGGTGGCCCTTGAGGTCTGTGGTTGCCCACCCCTGCTCTTAGCATATTTCAGAGTGAGCTTGGGTTCCACTTCAGCAAAGCCTGGGCATCCAAAATTCCTGAACACATCAGTTATGACAAAGCTCCCAGAAAGGTACTGAAGGAGACTATTTCTGCATCTCCCAGATTACATCACTGTAAGGAGAGAGAGTACTTGGCAGTCTGATCTGTTTACGCCACCATAAAAGGTTTTAATCTGTCAGACATGTCTGGCATGCCATACTCCTAGCTTCAGCATAAGCAAACCAGCAGTCTTCAGCTTTTGAATCACATTTATCATGAGTATTTGCTACAGAAGTAAATGCTACAATAGACAAAAAAAAAAACCCAAAACTCCTCAAAGACATCTGCTAGTGTTCACTGCACAGGTCAAATTATTGCTATTCAAGTATTCTGCTTCCCAAATATCCAACATTTAGTGAATAAAATCCTCTTTCAAATGATTAGATAAGCATTTAAGTATTTCAAATGCTTATTTACTCAGTTTAAAAAGTAAATCTATGCAGAACCAATGGAGTGTTTTCACAAACAATGTTCCCTCTAAGCTGTGTGAGAGTGCTCCACCTACATTCTTGCCAGCAGTGGTCCTGTTTTAATAACACATTTTCAATGAAGGACAGGCAAGTTCTGTAGGACTCCAGAGAACCTGTCTGTTCAATATCGCATTTTCAATCCTTGGAAGCATCATCCCCCCCACCAAACACTGGCAGGACTGAGGCTGGAGGAACTCAAAGAGGAAACACTGAATGTGAGTGCGTGAATCTGCATGGATCAGAACACACAAATATCCTTGACAGGATGATCTTGGAACCCACAACATGTAGTGAATATTTGGGGGTTAATATTTAACTTATTAGCGCCTGATGTTCCCATATAGGAACAAATCAATTTGTTTATTATGGGAACATCGGGCACTAATGGGTTAAACTCCAATGTTGCTGTTTCCAGATGCCGGGTCATCTTCCTGAATGTTTAAGATAAGGGTTCCAATAGGGTTGTGGGGGAAGAGTGTGATCTTGCCTATAATTGTTAAATTTGAAAGGAAATTAGGGTAGTGGGAAGGAGGGTGTGGAAGTTCTCTCACAAAACAAAAAATGGGATCATAATGTTACTATAAGTTATCCAGCTCTTTGCTGTATGATGTTTTTGCTTATTGTTATGCAATTGCTCAATGTTTTTGCTTCACCTTGTTGTTTAGCTGTTCAATGTTGAGTTTTTTTGTTTGTTTTTTTATCCTGAATAAAAAATGTTAAAACTTAAACCCCAGCGTCACTGTTTTTTAAAACACTGGCCATGATATTTAAGTCATTCACGTACAGTCAGTGGTGATGAATATATATGACCGCTGAGCTGTATGTACAGCCGCGTTACTCAGTTTTTATCTAAATTAAACCACTTTATTATATGAATATCGGATGAACATTGCCAGCTATTTGGGCAGTTGGCTCTACCAGTGCACTATGACGGTCATTTGGAGGGTGCATACGTTTCTATATAGAATAGGTGCCGTGTAGGCACCCACTTTCCTTTACAGAATACTAGCCTAACTGGGTATGTGCCTATAAATTAGGCATGAGCACTATGAGGGGAATAATCAAATGGGGACGCCCAAGTTTTCCTGAGGGCGTCCTCGGGAAGGGGCAGGAAAACCTGTATTATCGAAACAAGATGGGCGTTCATCTTTCGTTTCGATAATACGGTCGGGGACACTGAAATCTTAACATTTAGGTCGACCTTAGAGATGGTCATCCCCGGTTTTCAGCGATAATGGAAACCAAGGACGCCCATCTCAGAAACGACCAAATCCAAGCCATTTGGTCGTGGGAGGAGCCAGCATTCGTAGTGCACTGGTCCCCCTGACATGTCAGGACACCAACCGGGCACCCTAGGGGGCACTGCAGTGGACTTCAGAAATTGCTCCCAGGTGCGTAGCTCCCTTACCTTGGGTGCTAAGCCCCCCCAAAACCCACTACCCACAACTGTACAACACTACCATAGCCCTAAGGGGTGAAGTGGGGTCACATAGATGTGGGTACAGTGGGTTTCTTGTGGGTTTTGGAGGGCTCACATTTACCACCACAAGTGTAACAGGTGGGGGGGGGGAATGGGTCTGGGTCCGCCTGCCTGAAGTGCACTGCACCCAATAAAACTGCTCCAGAGACCTGCATACTGCTGTCAGGAGCTGGGTATGACATTTGAGGCTGGCAAAAAATATTTTAAAAGTTTTTTTTAGGGTGGGAAGGGGTTAGGGACCACTGGGGGAGTAAGGGAAGGTCATCTCTGATTCCCTCCGGTGGTGATCTGGTCAGTTCGGGCACCTTTTTGAAGCTTGGTCGCAAGAAAAAATGGACCAAGTCGGCTATGTGCTCATCAGGGACGCCCTTTTTTTTTTCCATTATCGGCCAAGGATGCCCATGTGTTAAGCACACCCTAGTCCCGCCTTCGCTATGCTTCCGACATGCCCTCGAGAACTTTGGTCATCCCCACAACGGAAAGCAGTTGAGGGTGCCCAAAATCGGCTTTTGATTATGCCGATTTGGGCGACCCTGGGAGGATGCCCATCTTCCGATTTGTGTCGAAAGATGGGCACCCTTCTCTTTCGAAAATAAGCCTGTATGTCAGCCACAGAGCAGGTGTAAGCGCTCATGCTTAAATGACGGCAAGTCCCAACAATGCTCCACTACACTTGCCATTTCAGATATACTTGTATTTACAGAACAGCACTTATGTACGTAAGTGCCAGAAAGTAGCCTGTCTTTATTCTAAAGCTTTACATGGGGTGGACTGACCATTTGGGCAACCGGGCAGTGCCTGAGGGCCTAAATCAGTTGTGGGGGGGCCAGTACTTCCCTCCACATATGACTGACATCTCTCTCCCCTCCATCCTTGGGTCTGGCACTCCCCCTTCTCTTTAACCCCTCCTTGCTCCGGCATTTCTCCCACCTCTGACCCCCCCCCCCCCCCCCCCCACATGTTTACCTCAAAAGTTCCTTTCTCCGTACAGGATCCTGGCATAGTTGCCGCTGAGAATAATGCTACTGAAAACTCACAGAGAAGACACTTATATTTAACAGCTAATGCAAAACATTTACAAGTGCTTCTGAATACTGGACCACTGTCAGGATGCTAACACAAATTATGCAAGCACAGACTAATTATACCAAAGTCTGAACATTTTTCTTTTGAAAATATCAGAACATGCAGGCTTTCGAGAACAGTGAGGTTACCGTGTTATCAGCAACTGCTATTTACCCTGGTGACAAGACACGATCTGCGTGTAGCTCAACAATATCAAACCATCCTTTTGTTAACTTAATGTTTTTCTGCCTGTTGCAAGAGATACTCACTCAAGGTTTGCTGAATCAATAGGGCCGCAGCCAATGTTGTCAGTTCCACCTTAGCTGACAAAGCTCAGCTGTCTAAACACTGTGCGTTCCCTGGGCTGAATATAGAACAGCTTGCTACTGGCAGTACTGCCCTTCCACTAAATCAGGATTAAAGGGTGCTGAATTGAGATCTAGAAGAATTGTTGCCTCACAAGATTAAAGTCTCCATCTTGGGAAGAGATGAGGTGAAGATGCTTAATTTGCTCTGCATTCAGCAACAAGTCCAGGGCTATAAGGGGATAATATTCTGCACAGGTTGTCAAGCAGGCTGGGTGGCTGCATGAATATTTGTTAAATATCAAACCGTAAAGGATGTTGGTAACAAGAAGGAAGCCACTAAAATTTTGACAAAATTACTGCAGCAGTTGGAAGGAAGCTTCAACAAATCTTCTTAAAATCAATGGTGATCTTCTGCAAGGTCACTGACCTGGGGCACTTAGCTCAACACAGAACACACTGTGGCCAAAATAAAAGAAAAGCGTGATGGGCCATGAACACAAATGGTCAGGGGATGCACACACAGAAGATGCCTTCTATCAAAAACCCCCTTCCTTCCCTACCCTCTGACCAGAACTACTTCTTTCCCTTGCCTAATGTCAGGAAGTATTTTTTCACAGAGAGAGTAGTGGATGCTTGGAATGCCCTCCCGCGGTAGTTGGTGGAAATGAAAACGGTAACGGAATTTAAACATGCGTGGAATAAGCATAAAGGAATCCTGTGCAGAAGGAATGGATCCTCAGGAGCTTAGTCGAGCTCGGGTGGCAGAGCCGGTGGTGGGAGGCAGGGCTGGTGGTTGGGAGGCAGGGATAGTGCTGGGCAGACTTACACAGTCTGTGCCAGAGCTGGTGGTGGGAGGCTGGGCTGTGGTTGGGAGGTGGGGATAGTGCTGGGCAGACTTATACGGTCTGTGCCAGAGCCGGTGGTTGGGAGGCGGGGATAGTGCTGGGCAGACTTATACGGTCTGTGCCCTGAAGAGCACAGGTACAAATCAAAGTAGGGTATACACAAAAAGTAGCACGTATGAATTATCTTGTTGGGCAGACTGGATGGACCATGCAGGTCTTTTTCTGCCATCATCTACTATGTTACAAGGAGGCATATTTTCAAAGCACTTTGGAAGGCTAAGTTCCATAGGTTTCTATGGAACTTTGGGAGGCTAAGTGCTTTGAAAATGAGCCCCTATGGTACCCAGAGGATAACTTTATAACAGGTTGCCTAGGTTGGAAGGCCAAGTAGACACATTGTTGGGCTATTTTATAAAAAAGATACCAGGAAAATGTACTGAGCCAAATCAACAAATTAAGAGAGTAGTAAACCACTTGGACCGGAAGCCATACATCCGAAGGTACTGAAATATGAAATTGCTGATCTGCCGTTAGTAAATCTGTAACCTGTTATGTCGTCAGTAGTACATGAAGATTGGAGGGTGGCTAATGTGACACTGATTTTTAAAAAGGGTTCCGGGAAATTACAGACTGGTAAGCCTGACGTCACTGCCTTGCAAAAAAAAGTGGAAACTATTATAAAAGAATAAAATTACAGAACACATAAGGTTTAATGGGACAGTCAGCATGGTTTCTGCCAAGGGAAGTCTTGCCTCACCAATTTGTTTCATTTCTTTGAAGCCATGGATAAACGTGAGCCAGTTGATGCAGTGTATCTAGATTTTCAGAAAGCTTTTGACAAAGTTCCTCAAGAGAGACTCCTGAGACAATTAAAGACTCATTGGAAAGGAGGCAATGTTCTGTTGTGGATTAGAAATGTGTTACTGGACAGAAACAGGGTAGGGTTAAATGGCTATTTCTCTCAATGGAGGAGGGTGAATAGTGGGGTGACACGGGGTTCTTTGCTTGGACTGGTGCTATTTAACATTTACAAATGATCTGGAAACTGGGACAGCGACTGAGGTGATTAAATATACAGATGACAACTATTCAAGGTTGTTAAAACACGAGGACTGTGAAAAATTGCTGGAAGACCTTATGAAATTGGAAAACCGGGCATCCAAATGGCAGATGAAATTTAAAGTGGACAAATGCCAAGTGATGCATTGGGAAGAATAATCTGAATCACGGTTACCTGACGCTATGGTCCACCTTTGGGGTCAGCACCGAAGAAAAAGATCTAGGTGTCACTGTAGACAAATCTACCCAGTTTGCAGCGGTGGCCAAAAAAGCAAACAGAATGCTAAGAATTATTAGGAAACGGATGGTAAATAAGACCGAGAATACTATAATGCCTTTGTATTGCTCCATGGTACAACCTCACCTTGAGTAGTGTTTAGTTCTGGTTGCAGTATCTCAAAAAAAAAAAAAAAAAAAAGACATAGCAGAATTAAAAAAGGTTCAAAAAGTGACAAATGATAAAAGGGATGGAACTCCTCTCATAAGAGAAAAGGCTAAAAAGGTTAGGGCTCCTGAGCTTGGAAAAGAGACGGCTGAGGGGAGATATGATTGAGGTCTACAAAATCCTGAGTGGTTTAGAACATATAGAAGTGAACTGATTTTTTTACTCATTGAAAAAGTACAAAGACTAGGGGACACTCAATGAAGTTACATGGAAATATTTTAAAAACAAAGAAGGAAATATTTCACTCAAATACTTAAGTTCTGGAACTCATTGCTGGAGGATGTGGTAACAATGGTTAGCGTACCTGGGTTTAAAAAAAAGGTTTGAACAAGTTCCAGGAGGAAAAGTCCATTGTTATTGAGATGGACATGGGGGAAGCGACTGCTTGCCCTGGGATTGGTAGCATGAAATGTTGCTACTATTTGGTTTTCTGCCAGGTACTTGTGACCTGGATTGGCCACTGTTGGAAACAGGATACTGGGCTAGACTGACCACTGGTCTGACCCAGTATGGCTATTCTTATGTTCTGTACTCCACGAATATACCCTAGCTCCTTCTCTTGAATACACCTACCCTTAGGTCTTGTAAAATTACACTATTTGTCACTTCATGTACTTTTACAAGTGAAGTAATTTTGTAAAAGTCCTTTTATGCATATACAATTTATTTCATTTATTAAAATATTTATATACCACCTGCAACTTCGAAAGCTATTGAAGCAGTGTACATTCAGGTACAGTAGGTATATTTCTGTTGCTCGAGAGCTTATATTCTGAGTTTTACCTGAAGCAATGCAGGGTTAAGTGATTTGCCCATCATCCTAAGGAGCTGCAGCAGCAGGTGGGATTTGAACTGGGTTCCCCTTGGTTTTCAGCCAGCTGCTCTATTAGGCTACCCAATGATATGGAAAGATGTGATGGTGGGGTAGGGGTGGGCAGACCACCTCAAATAGCTCTATGTAGCCACATAGGTCACATACTCCAAAAATAGTCCTGGGCTGAGTGTGGGATTCAGCAGCATTGCTGTGCTGGGAGTGAGAAGATAAGTCAAAATTCAGTCACTCAGCTATAAGGGAAACAAAACAGTCTGGTGGACACTGTACCCCTTTTCCCCTTCCAAACACCACCCATCTTCTGTCATACTATTCTTTGGGCCGATGTAGCACAATGAAACCTGCCACTGCTGCTCCCTTGGGATATTAAAGGAGGAATGATTGTGCTCCTCTCCATCCCCCTGTCAATTTGAGATGATCACAGGTCCTCACCCACAACATAGTTTCTGAAGAAAAGCCATTTTTAAAAGAATTGTCAGACTGAGGCATCACACATTGCAACAGCCTCTGCCTACTGCTCCCTGTCCTTCCAGTAAAATTATCAACAACCCTGGTGACTACATGACTGGATGATGGGTAAAATTCCAGCTGTCCCCACCCTTGGCCTAGCCAGCACAGAAATTTGTACTGAACAGACACTTTCCAACCTTTATCTCTATTTGGACTTAAATCCTCTGTCTGCATACTCTGTCTTTTGAGCTCCTTCTATGCCTTCATATTCTTTCAAGAATACTTTGCCCATCTTCCTCTTTCTCCACAGCTTATTTTCTCACATCCTACTCTCAATCCTTCCTACCACTTCTCTACACCATGGCTCTTTTCCTTTCACAAAACTGACCACCTTTTTCCAATCTTCACATCTCTCAGACTTTCTTCCTCTGCAGCTTCTATCCCCTCTCTGCCCAATCATACCTCCTCCTCCTCCTAGGCCCTGCCCATCAAACAATCTTTCTTCTAAACCCTTCACAGCACCTAGAAAGATGGCTATTTCTTTCACAGTACTTCTGTTCTGTTTCCCTTTCTCAGTTTATCTGCTACACTTCCCCTCCCCAGAATTGCCAGACGGCAAAATGTTTTGCAGCCCAACAAGCTATGTGAGGAGTGCAGGAGGGGGGAATACTGGGACTACAAGCAGGAGAGAGAGGCTTGTGCATGCTGTGGCCTTTGCCAGAATAGCAACAAAATCAAAAAGTGATGTGGTAAAAATGAAGATGGCAAGCGAAAATATGCAAAAAATGTCTTATTGCTTTCTCAGTTCTTAAGACCTATTGCAGGAAGACAACACAGCCGTGTTTCGGCAGGTGTGCCTTATCAGGAGCCTTAATCCCTTACAAACTAAAACAATAATTAATACCATTTCAATGTAAACATATGTAAATAGTTTTAAAAATGTATATAATACAACTGATAAGACATTAGTAATAATGAAAAAAAACAATAAATGAATTAAAATTAATAATAATAAAATGGTGTGTTATGGAGAGTAATATACGCATGTATGACGAAACATTTATAAAAGTCCCCTTATTCAATTGGCAGAACAAGATTAAGAAAGCAACAACTGAATGGGTACAAAGAGGAGTATTTTCAAAGCACATAAGCTATGGAACTTTGTAAGTCTTATCAACAGAAATCAAACAAAAAACATGGAAAAGAAAATAAGATGATACCTTTTTTATTAGACATAACTTAATACATTTCTTGATTAGCTTTCGAAGGTTGCCCTTCTTCGTCAGATCGGAAATAAGCAAATGTGCTAGCTGACAGTGTATATAAGTGAAAACATTCAAGCATTACTATGACAGTCTGACAGGGTGGGAGGATGGGGGTGGGTTGGAGGTATGCATGGGGACATCAAAGCATATCATTGATATTCTAACAGGATGGGTGTGGATAGGTGAGGGGTGGGGTGATCAACAGAGACATACAGCTTTATGGTTTATAATGCGCTAGGAACCCCAGATCCTTGTTAAGTCCTTTCTGTTGGGTGTTAAAATATTCAATCATTCTGACTTCAAAGGTCTTACGTTCTTGTATGGTTTTAAAGTTACCTTTCAGGATTGAAGTCAGAATGATTGAATATTTTAACACCCAACAGAAAGGACTTAACAAGGATCTGGGGTTCTTAGCCCATTATAAACCATAAAGCTGTATGTCTCTGATGATCACCCCACCCCTCACCTATCCACACCCATCCTGTTAGAATATCAATGATATGCTTTGATGTCCCCATGCATACCTCCTACCCTGTCAGACTGTCATAGTAATGCTTGAATGTTTTCACTTATATACACTGTCAGCTAGCACATTTGCTTATTTCCGATCTGACGAAGAAGGGCAACCTTCGAAAGCTAATCAAGAAATGTATTAAGTTATGTCCAATAAAAAAGGTATCATCTTATTTTCTTTTCCATGTTTTATTTTGTTTGATTTCTATTGATAACCTTAAGAGTGGACTAACACGGCTACCACACTCCTCTACTTAAAGTTCCATAGTAAACTATGGAACTTTGTAAGTCTAAGTGCTTTGAAAATGAGCCCCAAAGTGTACCAAACAGAATTTGATATATAGCTCCGAGCATGAAACATACACATAAAAGTACTGGACAAGTAATAATCATCACAATAGCATCCTGTACCGTGTTTAATGCTAATGGAGTGAATTAAATCTATATTTAAATTGGTAAATAGATAAAACCAAGGTGAAAGTGCACTGCATGAACTATCTAAAACAAACCAGAGAAAAGACATGAAGTCAATCCCATAACATGATTCACGAGAATTAAGCAAAACTCTACATGAAATGCATTTATGTGAATTTTACATGTAACAAAGCAACCACACTGTGAACTACACTACGTGAATACATATAAAGAACCAATGACCAAGTGCAGTAACCAAGAACCAAGTAGCAGACCGTGCATATGTAAAGTTAGTGATAAAGCTGCAACTGCCCGAATGTGAATTTATAGCAGAATGATATAAAGAATAAAGTGCTCATTTTACTGCAGGGGCGTAACCAGACATTGGCAGGAGAGGGGTCCAGAGACTGAGGTGAGGGGGCACATTTTAGCCTCCCTCCAGCGCCGCCGACTCCCCTGCCATTTTTGAACCCCTCCCCCCTGACGACCCTCTCGTACAACGTGCAGGACGTCAGACTCACAGAAACAGAACGAAGCCTTGCGCCGGAAGAAGAGGACCTCGGCTGGCAGGAGTTGGGGTCCCCTGCCAGCAAAGGTAGCTGACAACAGCGGCCGAGGGGGGGGGGGGGGGTCGGCAGCGGAAGGGGGGTTGAGAGGGTCATTAGCAGGGGGGTCCAGGGCCAAATCTACAGGGGCCCAGGCCCCACATAGCTATGCCACTTTTACAGTGCTCCAGAAGGTTGCTTAAAGTCAGCTGGTGCGGTGCAAAGGGAAAACTGAAAGTGCCTGAATGGACATGAGGTTGTATCAAGGTAATGGCCTAGTGGTTAGAGCACCGGTCTTGCAATCCAGAGGTGGCCGGTTCAAATCCCACTGCTGCTCCTTGTGATCTTGGGCAAGTCACTTAACCCTCCATTGCCTCAGGTACAACTTAGATTGTGAGCCCTCCTGGGACAGAGAAATATCCAGAGTACCTGAATGTAACTCACCTTGAGCTACTACTGAAAAAGGTGTCAGCAAAATCTAAATAAATAACTAAAATAAATAAAAAATAATGTATGTACAACATATATAAAATTATGACGGGCACGTTGTGCAGTACTCTCCAAGAGTGCTTAAAAAGTGTCCTTCCCAATTTAACTGAAAGCATGGTGCACATATAATAAATCAAACCAGCAAAAATAAATGACAAGAAGCAGTGAGAAAAAAAACAAACACAAACTAACTTACCCAGTGCTATACCAAGGAGCGCTTGGTCACAAGACAGCGTCTTGTATGCAAATAAAGAATGCCAGGTCAGCGCAGCATGCTTGAGCGCATTAGATATATTAGAAAGTCAGACTGGCTGAGAGCCTGCTGCTGCGCTGACCTTATCACCAGTCTTGCCCTCCTATTGGTCAAAACCAATAGGAGGGCGTGCAGAGAGAGCAGGAACCAGCAACCAATCAGTGTGGCAGTGCCACAGTGGCCACATGAAGCATGGCAACCCGCCCAAAAAGTCATGACCCGCGATCCCTGGGCTGCTGGAAAAAAAACACTCAATTCTGCGGGAAAACTGCAGGCTGGCAACTCTGCCCCTTCCCACTGGCAGCTCCAGCTCTATTCTCTCTCTGCAGTCCATTGGTCAGACATAGCCAGCCAGAAAGCCAATAGGCTTCTGTGGAAGAGAAGAGGTGAGGGTGGAAGCAGTTGCTGAAAGAGAGCAGCACTTCCTTCCTGCCCTCCCATGTGACCTTGTGTCATGGAGTTCTCAGCTTTTCTTGGAGTCTGCAGAGCAGAAACCTGTAATCAAATTGTAAATGTTTGAATTTTCTTTTCCCGAATGAAGGTGTAGTGAAAGGCAAACCCTGTGACCCAGTATTTTCTCTCTTTTAATGTTAGCACCGAGCACAATTATGAACTACTCACTGGCACACTTGCATTGCTCTCTCTCAACAAGATCTAGTGTCAGAAAACAAGTTTCATGATCTATGAACCTATATGCACCCGTCCCAATATTTCTATAAAAAAAGATTTGTTTCTTCAACAGAATGATGATTTAGTTAAGTGGCTTTTAATGCAAGTGTAATGTCTGGTACCAAGTGACAAAATTTCCACCCTCCTCTCCCAAGCAAAATGAAGCCCACATTTATGGTGTCCATGATTTAACAAACAATACTGATATCTAAAATACTACTACTACTTACAAACCCAACTTCATTATCTACTTGCGCAGCGATTACTCACTCTTTCCAAATCAGCTGACTGACACATATCAAAGCTGTGCATAGAACTTTCAGCACAGATTAAAAACACAGGGACCAATATTCAGAGTGCTCAGGGTTAACTGGTCATATTCAGCAGCACTTAACCAGTCAGTGCCCTTCTAAAGCCGGCTAATTGGGGGCAATTCCAGGCCAAGGTAACCACATAAATAGGACAGCATAAAAGTCAGTCCTATCTTTATGTAGTCCACCACAGCCAGTTAAGTGTTGAATATGTCGCACTTAACTGGCAATGGTTTCACCGACTCCATAAACCCAGAAATTTAATGCTGAAGCCTGAACTTGGTCCGGCATTTAATTTCTGGGTATAATGCCGATGTGGTCTGCAATTATTCAGATCTTATTCTTGGTTCTTCTGCCTTACCTCTCAAATTCATTTGGTGAACTGGAGTTCCACTGGCTTCTTCCTTGCTTTTATAGCAGGAGATAGATGTATCTTTAAACGTGCACCAATACTGTTTATAACCTTTAAGGGTTAACTTCTTAGGCCTAAAACAAACAAAAAACTATTGATATAGTACCATACAAATAATAGGTGCAGGATAATTACAGCTTCAAATCGGGTTTTAATTACTACACTTCAGAAAATAGCAATGGCAGCTCATTAGGATTGATGAGCACGCCATTTAAAAACTTACCTATCTGTGAGGCTGATAACTACTAAAGATTTTATGGACACTGTTATTCATGTATTAATAGCAAACATGTGTTATTCAGTATTGATAGCAAACATTCATCTGAAATGTTACAGGTAGTCTATAGACTACTGTTTCCCAAGTCTGGTCCTGAAGAACCCTTTGCCAGTCAGGTTTTCAGGATATCCACAATATGCAAGAAAGATTTACATATAAAATTTATTTATTTTATTTTGCTGCATTTATATCCCACATTTTCCCACCTATTTGCAGGCTCAATCTGGCTTACAATATAATACAACTACAATCACATTGATGGAATAGAGAATCAGAGTATATATAACAAATAAGGTGCATAGGAATATTATGGCAATCATATTAACGGAGAAGAATTTCACAATTATTGCTATTAAGGTTCATACAAAAATTATGTTGATTAAGAAGTGGGTAAGTGGATAACAATATAATATAATGATATCAGGACAAGGTATAATTGCCAGTAATTAGGATAAATGGATAACAACATAACAATGATATCAGGACAGGGTATGATTATCAGTATATTAGGGTGTAAATGAAATAGGCAAAATAAAAGAGTTCCAATATAAAATTGTGTCTGGTGTAGTTTAGGAGTCAGATCGTTATGAGGGATCCATTTTGTATGCTTTTTTGAACAAGTAAGTCTTCAGTAGTTTCCGGAAGGTCATCAAATCGCATGTTTTTTCTTATAGTGGTTGGAGGCAGTGTATGTAAATCAAGTTCATGCATATTCATTATGGATATCCCAAAAACCTGACTGGCAAGGGGTACTCCAGGACTGTTCTTGGGAATCAATGGTCTATACCATACCTGTGGTTTCTTAGCTAACAAACCAAATATTTGTAAGCCATCATAAAACACTACACACTACAGAAAAACTCTATGGACTTATACAGGTAAGTAGACATTTACAAGTTTCTTGTAAGATTTGACCGTGCATAGTTCAACAGAGCTGAAAACACAATGGATTCTGAAAGCCATTGTTTTAGGTGAGTATTGACAACAAGGGACTTTATTTAACAAAGCACACATATAAACTCAACCCCACAAAGCTGAAAGGAGTCAGTGAACAGGAGACCTCACTTTCAGAGTTTTGTAATACTTCTTCCACAACCATCAGCTTTTGAGGACAAGGTGTGGCCTGATCAAATGCAATGCTAACATTTCAGTCAGAATGGAGACTACTACTACTACTACTATTTAACATTTCTAGAGCGCTACAAAGTGTACGCAGCGCTGTACAAACACAGAAGAAAGACAGTCCCTGCTCAAAGAGCTTACAATCTAATAGACAAAAAGTAAAGCATTTAAATTTAAAATATTTAAGCAGTCAAGCACAAGAGAACAGTCACAGAAGGACAGAAGATGTTGAAGGGTGGTCAGTGTGATTAGGTGTAACTCTGGTTGGAGTAGTGGGAGAAGGTGATAGAAGAATAGAAATGGGTGAGGTAAAGTAATGAGTGGGTTGATAGGGAGGTTATATAAGACATTTCACTCTAGGGGTGGGTGGGTAGAGGGGTAGGGTGGGTAGGATTAAGTCTAAAGCAGGAGAAGGTATTCTCTGCAGCCTATCTGTGAGATGGAAAATGCTCTCTGAAGCTGCTGCTATAAGTTGTTAGTTTTCTCTCCCTGAAAGAGATCCAAGCCACACCCACGAAGTTCAAACTGTCAGTGGGGAGGGTGAGGGGAGGAAATGGCAGTGCTTGATGAAAAAGAGAGCTCAGTTTGATAGGAGATATACTATAGGATGTCATTCTGAGGCCAGGCTAAGTCTAAAGCAGGAGAAGGTATTCTCTGCAGCCTATCTGTGAGATGGAAAATGCTCTCTGAAGCTGCTGCTATAAGACCAGGGGTATTCCATCTCATGACAGGGTGTTAACTGGAATTCTCAGGCACTGACCCATATGAATCAAACAAGAGTTAATTACAAGTAGCTGTGGGAATATTAGCATCCAAAAGCACCCTTTTTCACACTAAGTATCCATTAGTGTACATGAATATCAAAGCCAAAGAACAATAGCAGGTATGTGAGCTCTCTAAATGCTTACAGTAGTCTGATTACTAAACAAAACTAGAATTTACCATATGAAAGACCATTCTGGTACAGAAGAAATTACCTGGGGGGAGTTTGTGATTGATAGTGATCTGCCATCTCAAAGATTTGGTGAGGTTAAACTATAAAGTCTCTCCTTACAAATGTGCTGTGTATGATACAAGAAAAAAGCAACAGCTTATCTGTGAGAAAAGCATGAAAACACATTAAAATGCAGTACCACAACAGCCAATTTGTAATAAAAGTTCTGGGCTTGGGCAGACAATGTATGCCAACTATCATAGGCTTAGGCTAATTTATCTGGGAGGCAAAATTTTAGCTATGGAACAAAGTGTTACTGAAACTAGAGACTGTGCTAGCTCATAGTAAGGTTGAGGGAGGAGGAAGCAGCAAATAGCAAGGTAAAATCTGGCAACCTCCTTGAGCTGCTCCAGACTATAAGTACAGTGCACTCCATTAAAGTGCACATCGGATAAGCACATGCTCTGTTTAACTGTATGCCGTACTTCGGTTCTGTTTTTGGCGCTATCAATTTCTATGGGGACAAACTTCGGTTTAGCGCACCACTGATAAGTGCAAGATTCACTTATATGCATGGTTTAAGACCGCTCCTCTGCAGAAAAGACTTCGCATAAGCGTGCGCATGGAATATGTAAGCCGACTGGCGTGTGACAAAGGGGCGGTAAATTTGAAATCTCGTTGGTTAACTGCCACAGGCAGAATAAACGAAAGAATGTTGTTAGAATGTACACTAGAG
Organism: Microcaecilia unicolor; assembly: GCF_901765095.1. Classification (NCBI taxonomy): domain Eukaryota; kingdom Metazoa; phylum Chordata; class Amphibia; order Gymnophiona; family Siphonopidae; genus Microcaecilia; species Microcaecilia unicolor. The sequence continues at coordinate 166,607,989 of NC_044039.1, forward strand.
TTGTCGTCGTCGCGCAACTGTAAGACTAACACTTGCTGAACGAATAGAAGTTCTTAAAAAATTAGAAAACAAAGTCAAGCATCTATTGCTAAAGAATATGGTGTCAATCCCAGTCAAATTTCACGTATCTTGAAGCAGAAAGACCAGCTTCTGGAAGACTGGCAAAACAATACAAATTCACACCGGAAATGAAAACGGGAGGGGAAAGCTGAGGAGGTAGAAGATGCTCTTCTTCTGTGGTTCTCTCAAGTCAGGAGCAGACAGTTTCCTGTCAGTGGTCCACTGCTTATGGAGAAAGCTAATCAGCTAGCTGAAAGTCTTGGACTAACTGAATTGAAAGCCACTGTTGGATGGTTGGAAGGAGAGGAACATAAAATTCAAGAAACAGCATGGTGAAAAACAAGACACTGATGACTTTGGTGCTGAAAATTTGGTTCAGTTCTTCCTACCATCTTGAACGAGTTTGCACCTTGTGACATTTTCAATGCTGACGAAAACGGTCTCTACTGGTGAGCAATTCCTGATGGAACACTTGTATTCAAACAAGCCGAAACTAGAGGAAGTAAAATGTTGAAGGACCAACTGACGATCCTCCTTTGCTGCAATATGATGGGAGTGAGAAGTTGGAACCCCTCATCATTGGAAAGACCAAACAGCCCCATTGCTTCAAGAAAGTTAAGCAACTTCCTGTGTCATACGAGGCTAACGCAAATTCATGGATGATAGGAAATTTGGAAGCAGTGGCTAAAGAAGTTAGACACTAGAATGCGCGCACAAAAGCGTCAGATTTTGTTGCTTTGTGATAATTGTGCTGCACACAGTGATGTCAGGCTGTCTAACGTCAAGGTAGTCTTCCTGCCACCAAACACTACCTCTCTGATCCAACCTATGGATCAGGGCATAATAGACAATTTCAAACAACATTATCGGTCTCTTGTGCTACGTCGTCTGATGAGCGTTATGGATGACCAGATTGGCAAGGATAACCGTGCTGTTGAACTGGCTCATAATCTATCACTGTTAGATTCCCTACATATGCAGAGGGACGAAACAGATGCAGCTGTTGCAAACGCATCAGATGAACAGGCTATTGACATCCCAGCCGGTGTTACTGAAGAGGAGTGTCATTACTACGTAGCTGTTGATTAAGTTCTACAAACAAACAGCTGACTACAGCACTGATGTCCAGATATGTGCCTACACATGATGAAATGAGCAGCGAGGCACATGCTGACGAAATTCAACAGCCTCCTGTCACTTTTGCAAGAGCGTGGAGAGTCAACACCGTGCAGGCCTATCTGGAGGCTTTAATAAAAAAAGAATTTGTCCATTCAGGGGCTGGTTCTGGAATGCTAATGCATACTTTTATACCTGCTCCAAAACAGTTGTAAATTATTGTTTATGCAAATTTTCTAAGATACTCGTATGACAAATTCCACAAAGACCTTCATTCAGCACACATTTAAGTTTGTGCTGTCTTGTCACCATGCATATTACTGTAGGGTAATTTTATAAAAATAGGTCTTTTCTAGGAGGGAAAGCATGCAGAGATGGCTCATAGAACCATTTCTAATTTGCATGTGGGCATATGTGTGTTTATATCTGTGTTGGCTTTGTGCTTCTGGAAAGTCTGAATGGTACAATTCCTTAACTATGTTACAGTTACAGTATACATATGCAGCAAATGGAACAACCTCTCCCATAATATTGTATTTGGGCTTTTCTTTGTGGGGGCAGGGGCTTCATTTCTCTTTTGCTCTCCATCACATGCAGAAAGGTCAGTTCTACAGCACCAGAACCTCCCCCAGCTCACCTCCTCTGTTGCAATTAGTAGACTAGAAATAGGACAGAAAAAGTAAAAACGGTTGCTACCTTTACTACAGAAATATTTAAACGTAGCCTTTAGATGATGAACACACATCAAACAGTGACTGACTTACAGTGTAGCAGTAGATAATGTACTTTTCAAAACAGAGTATATCAGAAGAGCAAATATCCCTCAACAACTTTGTCTGGCTTCTGCCATGTGTGAGAAAGGCTTTGCATGACATATGCTTAAAGTTATGCCTGCATAAATAAAATTCCTTTGACAGATTCAACCAGCAGGGAAATAGAGAGGAGTTCAGCAATGTCTTGCTCACTCTTTGGCACCTCCATGTGTCCAGACAGCGAAGATACATACCTGTAGCAGGTATTCTCTGAGGACAGCAGGCTGATTGTTCTCACATGTGGGTTGACGTCCGCATTGGCCCAGGAATTGGCATTTTGCAAGCAAAATATTTAAAAAATTTTGCCACAGTCTTCTGGCGCCTGTGCAGCACACACTGCGCATGCGCGGACCGATTTCCCCGCCCATCGCGCGAAAGCGTTCCTCAGTTAAATCAAAAGCATAAAAAGAAACAAATCAACTCCAAAGGGGAGGTGGGCGGGTTTGTGAGAACAATCAGCCTGCTGTCCTCGGAGAATACCTGCTACAGGTATGTATCTTCGCTTTCTCCGAGGACAAGCAGGCTTGTTCTCACATGTGGGGTATCCCTAGCACACAGGCTCACTCAAAACAATGAACATTGGTCAATTGGACCTCGCAACAGCGAGGACATAACATAGATTGACCTGAAACCATAAACAACTAACAGAGTGCAGCCTGGAACAGAACAAAATTGGGTCTAGGGAGATGGAGTTGGATTCTAAACCCCGAACAGATTCTGCAGCACCAACTGCCCAAAACAACTGTCGCGTCGAGTATCCTTCTGAAGACAGTAGTGAGATGTGAATGTGTGGACTGATGATCACGTTGCAGCCTTGCAAATCTCCTCAATGGAGGCTGACTAAGTGAGCCACTGACGCCACCATGGCTCTAACATTGTGAGCCGTGACATGGCCCTCCAGATTCAGCCCAGCTTGGGCGTAAATGAAGGATATGCAATCTGCTAGTGGCCAATTGGAGATGGTGCATTTTCCGATGGCGACTCCCCTCCTGTTGGGATCGAAAGAAACAAACAACTGGGCGGACTGTCTAAAGGGCTTTGTCCGCTCCACATAAAAGGCCAATGCTCTCTTGCAGTCCAAGGTGTGCAAACTGCTTTCGCCAGGGCGGGTATGAGGACGGGGAAAGAATGTTGGCAAGACAATTGACTGGTTCAGATGGAACTCAAGACACCACCTTTGGCAGGAACTTAGGATGAGTGAGGAGGACTACTCTGTTGTGATGAAATCTGATATAAGGTGCATGTACTACTAAGCGAACAACTAAAGGCTGTCCAGAGATAGGCTTACCCTCTACACGGCGATGATAGGCACTAATCACACTAAGACGAACCCTTACTGAGTTGGTTTTGAGGCCAGACTCTCATAAGTGTAGAAGGTATTCAAGCAGGGTCCTTGTAAGACAAGAAAGAGGGTCTAGGGGCCTTGCTGTCACACCAGACGGCAAATCTCCTCCATTTGAAAGAATAACACTTCTTCGTGGAATCCTTTTCTGGAAGCAAGACTCGGGAGACACCCTCTGAAAGACCCAAAGATGCGAATTTTAAGCTCTCAACATCCAGGTCGTGAGAGCCAGAAACTGGAGGTTGGGATGTAGAAGCGACCCCTCGTTCTGAGTGATGAGGGTTGGAAAACAGTCCAAGCTCCACGGTTCTTCGCAGGACAACTCCAGAAGAAGAGGGAACCAAATCTGACGCGGCCAGAAGGCTGCATTCAGGATCATGGTTCCACAGTCTTGCTTGAGTTTCAGCAAAGTCTTCCCTACTAGAGGTATGGGAGGATGCGCATACAGAAGGCCTGTCCCCCAATGTAGGAGAAAGGCATCTGATGCTAGTCTGTCATGGGCCTGAAGTCTGGAACAGAACTGAGGGACCTTGTGATTGATCCGAGTGGCAAAAACATCCACCGAGGGGGGTGCCCCACGCTCGGAAGATCTTGCGGACTACGCCCATGTTCAGTGACCACTCGTGAGGTTGCATTATCCTGGTCAACCAGTCGGACAGACTGTTTACACCTGCCAGATAAGTGGCTTGGAGAAACATGCTAAGACGGCGAGCGAGCCCAACGCCACATCTGGACAGCTTCCTGACACAGAGGGCGAGATCCGGTGCCCCCCTGCTTGTTGGTGTAAAACATGGCAACCTGATTGTCTGTCTGAATTACGATTACTTGGTTGGACAGTCGATCTCTGAAAGCCTTTAGAGCATTCCAGATTGCTCTTAATTCCAGAAGATTGATCTGCAGACCTCTTTCCTGAAAGGACCAGGCTCCCTGAGTGTGGAGCCCATCTACATGAGCTCCCCAACCCAGGAAAGATGCATCCGTTGTCAGCGCTTCTCATGGCTGAGGAACTTGGAATGGTCGTCTCATGGTCAAATTGGATCAAATCGTCCACCAGTGAAGAGAATTCTGAAAGCTGGTGGACAGTTGGATTACATCCTCTAGATCCCCCGCAGCTTCAAACCACTGGGGAAGCTAGGGTCCATTGAGCTGATCTCGTATGTAGACGAGCCATGGGCGTGACATGAACTGTGGAGGCCATGTGCCCCAGAAGTCTCAACATCTGCCGAGCTGTGACCTGAGACACTCGAACCATGGACACCAGGGACAGAAGGTTGTCTGCCCTTGCCTTGGGGAGATAAGCTCGAGCTGTCTGAGTGTTCAGCAGAGCTCCAATGAATATCAATTTTTGGACTGGGGTGAGATGGGACTTGGGATAATTTATGACGTACCCCAGTAGCCCTAGCACCCGAATAGTCATTCGCATGGACTCCAGAGCACCTTCTTTCGAGGTACTCTTCACCAGCCAATCATCGAGATAAGGAAACACATGCACTCCCAGTCTGCATAGCGATGCTGAGACTATAGCTAGGCGTTTGGTAAACACTCTGGGCACAGACACCAGGCCAAAAGGCAGTTCACAGTACTGAAAGTGCTCTGTTCCCAGCTGAAATTGAAGATATTTCCTCTGAGCTGGAAGTATCGAGATGTGGGTGTAAGCATCCTTTAAATCCAGAGAGCATAGCCAATCGTTTTCCTGAATCATGGGAAGAAGGGTGCCCAGGGAAACCATCCTGAATTTTTCTCGGACAAGAAATTTGTTCAGGGCCCTTAGGTCTAGGATGGGACGCATCCACCCTGTTATCTTTTGCACAAGGCAGTACCTGGAATAGAATCCCAGCCCTTCTTCCCCTGGTGAATGGGTTCGACCGCTTGGGCCTGTAGAAGGGCAGAGAGTTCCTCTGCAAGTACCTGCTTG